>NC_086097.1:199601334-200225292 GCF_963921235.1 Mobula hypostoma
ATCCTTAAATGAGTGTAGTTATTCCCCTTTGATCAAGAGCCTGATGGTTAAGAGGTAGTAACTGTTCTTCAACCTGAGGTGCACTCGTACCTTTTACCTGACGGAAGCAGCAAGAAGAGACCATAACCAGGGTGGTGAGGATCCTTGATAATGGATGCTGCTTTCCTACAGCAATGTTTCATGTAGATGTCCTCAGTGGTTAGAGTTAGTGCTGGGCCGAATCCATCTCCTTTTGTAGGATTTTCCACTCAAGGGCATTGGTGTTCCCATACCAGCATGTAAAGTTAAATAGCAAAGTTAATTAAAATCAATGCAAAAGTCAATATGAATCTCACCCATTGCAGTAGGAAGGGAAAGTGTGATGAGAAAAGCATAAAGCACAGGGATGATAAAAGCACTGAAATGTCAGAAAAACTGAAAATATTGAAAACACTTAATAGACAGGCAGCTGCTGTGGAGATAGAAAAAACACTTCAGTCAATCATCCAAAGCATTGACTGGCTGATCCTTAACTTCTTCATCGGGAGGCCACGATCTCCTCCTCACTGACAATCAACACGGGTGCAGTTCAGGGATGAGTGCTTAGATCATCGTCCTACTCTCTCTACGCACGTGACCACGTGGCGAGGCACAGCTCAAACATCACCTATAACTTTGCAGATGACACAATTATTGTTGGCAGAATTTTAGATGGTGACAAGGAGGAGTGAGATAATCGGTTGATTGAGTGGTTTTCACAGCAACCTTGCCCTCTATGTCAGTAAGACAAGGAAATGATTACGGACTGCAGGGGAAGTTGACGGAACACACACCAATCGTTATTGGGGGATCAGCAGTGGAAAGGGTGAGCAGTTTCAAGTTCCTGGTGTTAACATCTTTGAAGATCCATCCTAGGCCCAACATATTGGTGCATTTACAAGGAAAGCATGACAAAGGCTATAATTCATTAGATTTGTTATGCGATCAAGGACTCTAGCAAATTTCTACAGATGTACCATGGAGAGCATTCTAAGTAGCTGTATCACCATCTGGTATGGAGGGACCTCTCCACAGCATGAAAACGATGCAGAAAGTTCTAGACTTAGCCAGCTCCATCATGAGCACTAGCCCCTCCAGCATTGAGAACTCCTGCACAAAGGCATCATCACCCAGGACAAGCCCTCCTCCCATTGCTACCATCAAGGGGGAGGTATAGGAGCCTGAAAGCACACACTCAAAGTTTTAGGAACAGCTTCAAATCAAATCAAAGCAATACACACAAAATGCTGGGGAAACTCAGTAGGTCAGGTAGCATTTATGTAAAAGATTACTGTCGACTTTGTAGGCTGAGACCCTTCACCAGGACTTATCAGGATTGAAACATTGACTGTACTCTTTCCCATAGATGCTACCTGGCCTGCTAAGTTCTTCCAGCACTTTGTGTGTGTTGCTTGGATTTCCAGAAACTGCAAATTTTCTCTTGCATGTGATTGCAAATGAAATCAAATCAGGTTTAATGATCATTCAAACCATACATAGATGCAGTAGAACAAGACAGCATTCCTCTGGCCAAAGGGCAAAACATTCAAAATAGCAAGCAAACATTCAAAAATAGCAAGTAACATAATTCAAAATATCAAGCAAAGAAGCATATTCACTTTAAAAAAATATATATATATAGTCCAAAACCATGAGCGACAACGTCCAGCAATCGACGGTACAGTCTCAGGGCTGTATACAGATGCACACAATCCAGCCTGACATTCCACTGTTCGAACATGGGAGGGCCATGTTGCTGCGCTTCCGTGTCTCTCACCTGGTCTGCAGAAGCAGGCAAGCCAAGGCTTGAGGCCTAGTTCTCACTACAACAGAGGCTACGCAGCTCCCATGCCAACCGTCTTTCCACCAGTCAAGGGTAACAGGCCTATGGCAGCTTACATTATCACTGTCCAAAAGAGTGTTGCGATCACAAGTGAAATGTCTGAGACTATCCCCCACAGTCATACTGCACCAACTCTGATGCATCCAAGTAGCGGGCAGAAACACGGTCTTCAACGAGCTCTGCTCCTCTGTACCTAAACCAGCTCCTCCAATATCCTATCTGGCTTCTCCAATATTCATACCAGCTTCTCCAATATCTCAACCGGCTCCTCCAATATCTCAACCGGCTCCTCCGATATCCCATCCGGCTTCTCCAATATCCCAACCAGCTCCTCCGATATCCCAGCCAGCTCCTCCAATATTCCATCCGGCTTCTCCGATATCCATACCAGCTCCTCCAATATCCCAACCGGCTCCTCCGATATCCCAACCGGCTTCTCCGATATCCCAACCGGCTCCTCCGATATCTCAACCGGCTCCTCCAATATCCCATCCAGCTTCTCCAATATCCATACCAGCTCCTTCGATATCCCAACCAGCTTCTCCGATATCCCAACCAACTCCTCCGATATCCATACCAGCTCCTCCGATATCCCAACCGGCTCCTCCGATATCCCATCCGGCTCCTCCGATATCCCATCCGGCTTCTCCGATATCCATACCAGCTCCTCCGATATCCCAACTGGCTCCTCCGATATCCCAACCGGCTTCTCCGATATCCCAACCAGCTCCTCCGATATCCATACCAGCTCCTTCGATATCCCAACCGGCTTCTCCGATATCCCAACCGGCTCCTCCGATATCCCAACCGGCTTCTCCAATATCCCAACCGGCTCCTCCGATATCCCAACGGGCTCCTCCAATATCCCAACAGGCTCCTCTGATATCCATACCAGCTCCTCCAATATCTCAACCAGCTTCTGCAATATCCCAGCCGGCTCCTCCAATATCCGTACCAGCTCCTTTGACACCTCAGCCGACTCCTTCGACACCTCGGCTGGCTCCGTTACCGACACAAGTCCAGCTACTCCGATCAACGAGCAGCTCACTGTTGGAGTAGGCTGCAGTACCTGAAGTTCTAGGAATAGAATTGTCTTTGGATTGTAAAAAACACATTTTACAAAGAAAAAAAATCACCAATAGTTAGCCCACAAGAGGCCACTACGTTCACACGTGCTGCCATTTTCCCCTCTGCCACCAGATTTCCAAACGGCCAATGAACCTATGCGCAGTGCCTCACAATTATTTTTGCTCTCTTTTCACACTACTTATTTCATTTAATTTTTTACATATTTCTTATTGTAATTTGTAGTTTTTAAATTATGCATTGCACTAAACTCCAATTTGTACAACAAATTCACAAAATATGCCAGTGATATTAAACCTGATTCTGCTTCTGGTACTTGTGGGGAGATTGATGCATGGGCAGTCACCGTACAATCAAATCAGATCAGCCAAATCAAGTTTAATTGTCGTTCAAACCGCACATGGATACAGCCGAACGAGACAGCGTTCCTCTGGGGCAAAGGTACAAAAACATACATGCCCATTCAAAATAGCGAGAAGGAAAAAACATTATTGCATAAGAAAACACATTCTCTTCAACACACTTACTCCACATACAGTCCTTGATGGATCAGGGTCAGGGTCCAGCGGCATGAGAGCAAGATGAATGGAGACCCTTCACTGCAGCAGCCGTCCTCCACCTTCACTGCGGTGATGTGTCATCATCTTCCACCAGCTCCTCTGTCGAGGGCTTGGCTGGATCGCTCTTTGTCTGGAACCTCCCTCTTGACCTTACTGCCATGAGCGACCCCAGCAGGAGCTAACTGCCAGAGAGCAACTCCAAACGGAATTGGTCTTGTGGTCTCGGGAACTCACAGCTTCTCCATCACGGCAAGGTGACGAACCTTGGAGAAGAGTATCCAGCATCAATTCAACAGGATGATACAAGGAAACATCAAGAAGATATATGAGATGTTGAACTCTCTGCATTGAAGAGGGGAATGGACAAACAGATTTAACAGAATTTTTTAAAGATAAGAATAATTCAGATGGAGAAAACAGCATCCTTTGATCCAGCAGAATACAAACCAAAGTAATTTTCATTGCTGATCCTCCTATTAATCTTCATACTTTCCTGGATACTTAATGATCTTTTAACGAGCAAATGAATGATTGTTGTATCAATATGACAAATTTATTAAGAAATAACAACGCATGTTATATGTCAAGTTAGATTAATATGACTGCCACTTAATTATCACTCTGCTGGAAGATAGACAGAACAAAGGATCAATATCTATTTAAATATATTTCTTTAAATTTTAGATTTATTTCCTTTCTTTAAAAGATAGACAAAGCAATCAAAGGAACAATATCCTTTCATGTCAGAATGGGTTTTGTGATAGGAATTAGTTTTTCTGGACTCTTCATTATTAAGGTATTTAGAGACCAGAATTCTGAATTTATACCACAAACATGACTGTGTACGAAATGCTGATGTGCTGGTGAGGGGGAAAATATTCCTTGCATCACATTCAATTTGTTAAGTGTGAGAAAGAGAAGGGTGCTTGAGAGGTGGGAAAGGTGAAGGCCTAGACATTTTCTATAATTTCACTGTGTCATTGACTGTAATGGTAGCTCCACTGCTGTTGACTTTGTTAGGTCGTTATTGCTTTGCCATGGAGATAATGAAATGGTTGCATGCCAAGACTTCCACTGCTGCCACCTTGAGGGCAACAATAATATGTCCTATCAGATTCCACAACAGTTTAGCTGGTGATGACTCGTACTGTCATTTTGACCTATAAATAAAATTAGAAATGAATAAAAACCTTTAGTTACTTCAAAGCACCTAAAAATTACTGAATTGCTGTATATTTCGTAAGATTGTTTACTGAAGACTCTTTCATTTCTTGAAATAATAGTGACAGGCAATGTAAGATCATGCATGCTGGACAAAACCAATTCATTATAATGAGTAAGATGTCCTTTATCCATAACTCTAGAAAATAACAAATCACATTACTTCAAGGTTCTTGGTGTATTGATATTATTTGTCAGCTTAGCAGATATCCCCATAAGGGACTATAAAATTGGTACCTAAAAGAAGTCCATAATGACAAAAAAATTATTGTGTCAATCTTCAAATATGCTCTTAAGGGGATAAAAACCAGAAAAACTTCCTGAAGACAATAACTGGCAGCTTCAAACACGTAACTTATTCAACAGATCTGTACCCTTCAATGAAATTTCAATATAGCAGCACATACATTTGTAGTCTGAGACTGAAGGGATCGAAAGATTAATATACTTAAGAATCTGAATAATTGCAAATTAATTACTTCAGTTTGTTCTTTGTTAATAACACTTCATATACCTTTGTCACTAGTTCTAACATTCGGCACAATGAGAGCTCTACGTTTTTCATTTTGATCGCTCTCATGTAAATCAAGTAATATCTGAATATGATATCATGTATTTTATGCTCAGTTCAGAATCAAAGTGTTGAGAGATAAGCAATTAGCTCATTGGGTATGCACTGTCAATAGTAAATATATGATCTTAAGTAATTAAATATTAAAAACTTATTCCAAATTATGCTAATTATAAACACCTACAACATATTAAGTGATATTAAATTAAGCACTTTAACTGGATAGTGCAATTAATGCACAACTGGTAATTTAACTCCATGCACACACCTCTAAGGGCAACTATTACTTTTAAGTCAACAGTAAGCAATTATTTGGCAAGGGCAAAATGAATACATTAAGCAAAATCACTTCAAAATCATTGATGCATTTAACAAGAATCGTGTGAGGAATACCTAGATAAAATGCAAATAGGTGACTTTTAATGAAAGATTTGGTCTGCATATATCTAATCAGATAGCAATAAATAGATTTCTGAAGGTAAGTCCTGGTTTTCCTCCAAATCCTATTTGTTTTCTATTTTCCTGATCTGCTGTTTTTGTTGGCACAATCATAAAGAAATTCAATGGACAAAGGTCAAACAAAGAGCAACTAATTTATTTTTCTATTTCATGTGAAGAATCAATGATGTAACTGCCTCTTTCCACATTGCTTCCTTTCCTTTACTGCAAACACACTGTGGGGTGTGTAACTTGTTATTGTGATTCTGCACTAAAAATAAGTGAACTGGCGATCTACATGGCTTTCCCTGGAACTGCTTGTTCAGTACACCCATTCCTGCTTGTGCAAGAAATTGTTAAATTATTACAAAGGCACATGAAAAACTTTGTTTTGCATGCTATCTATAGCAGTGTCAGTACCTCCAGTTGAACTCTGTCTTTTTGTGTGTTTTCCCCCTAGTTGTCAGTCTGTGGTTTTGTATTGCCATGTGCTTCTGTCCCCACTCCTGCTCCACTCTGGCCCCTGTATTACTGAGTTCTCCCTCTCTCATCTGTTTCTCATTATTACCTGTGTTGCTGCCACCTGTGTCTCACTGTGCTCCACCTATCATCTGCCTCTCTGTTTATTGCTCAGTGTATTTCAGTCCTGTGTTTTCAGCTGTTTGTTGCTAGATTGTGCTGGTGAATTTTCCTGAGCCTTTTCAGTCCCCCCCTCCCCCCCTTCCCCCTCCCCCCCTCTTCCCCCCCTCTCCTTCCCCCCCTCCTTCCCCCCCTCTCCTTCCCCCCCTCCTTCCCCCCCTCTCCTTCCCCCCCTCCTTCCCCCCCTCTCCTTCCCCCCCTCTCCTTCCCCCTCCCCCCCCAATTCTGGTGTTTGGATTTCTCTGCATGATCTCTGCCTGAACTTTGACGCTGACTTTGTCTGCACCTCAGGATTTGTTACACTATGAATATCACTGCGTGCACAGTACTGGGTCTGCAATTGGATCCCTGCTCCAGCATCCTGACCACTGGTCATTTCATTACAACAGCGCATTGTGGTAGTACAAGGGGAAAACAATAACAGAATGAAGTGTTACATTTACAGAGGAAGTGTGGTGCAGGCAGACGATAAGGTGCAAGACCATAAAGAGGCAGATTGTGAGGTCAAGAGTCCATCTTGTTGTATGGGGGGACTGTTCAATAGTCTTATAGCAGCAGGATAGAAGCTGATCCTGAGCCCAGTGGTACAGTCTTTTGAATCTTCTACCTGATGGGAGAGGAGAGAAGTGCAATGTCCAGGGTGAGTGAGGTTTGACTGCTTTACTGAGGCATCAAGAAGTGTAGGCAGAGTCCATGGAGGAGCGGTTGGTTTCTGTGATGTGTTGAGCTGTGTCCATGACTCTCTGCAGTTTCTTACGCTGACAGGCAGAACAGCTGCTGTAACAAGCTGTGATGCATCTATATTGAATAGTTTCTATGATGCATCAATAAAAATTGGCGAGAGTCAAAGGAAACGTATCAAATTTCTGAGGAAACAGGAACCTGAAGCTTTCAACTCTCTCATCCTCAGCACCATTGATGTAGACAGGTACCGCAACAGCCCCCCCCCACCCACCCACCCACATACGCGCCCTTATGTTAATGAACAGCTCATTTGTTTAGCTGACATTGAGGGCAAGGTTGTTGTCAAGGCCCCATGTCACAAGACTCTCTCTTATTCCTGTACTCTAACTCACTCCTATTTGAGAATCGGTTCACTACAGTGGTGTCATCTGCAACCTGGTAGATGCAGTTAGAGCAGAATCTGGCATCCAGTGGTGAGTGTATGGGGAGTAGAGTTGGGGGCTGAGGACCCAGTATTATGGGGCACTATTGTTGAGGGTAACGATGGCAAAGGTGTTGCTACCTATCCTTGCTGGTTGTGATCTGTTCACGGGAAGTCAAGGATCCAGTTACAAAAGGAGGTGTTCACTGTCAGAGGATGGGTTTGCTTGGAGTTACAGTATCGAAGGCAGATCTGTAGCCAATAAACAACAGTCTAACATAGGTGTCTTTAATATCCAAATGCTCCATAGATGAGTATAGGGCCAGGGAAATGGCATCTGCCATAAACCTTTCTCGGGGTAAGTGAATTGCAGTGGGTTGAGGCTGTCTGGGAGTCAGAAGTTAACGTGCCATGACCAGTCTCTCAAAGAACTTTATGGTGGTGGATGTCATTAAGATGTGTTACCTTGATTTCTCTAAGGTACTGGAATGATATATAATCCAGGATGATAGTGGCCTTAAAGGAGATGGGTTCCTCAGATTGAAATAGGTAGAGATTCAAAACATCTACAAATATCCCACCAGCTGACATGCACAGGATCTGAGGGTATATATGGTGCACCAGCTGGACCAAATGCTTTCCGTGGGCTCAGTCTCCAGATCTTATGCCTGCAACGATGGTCTGGGTTCTGATGCATTGGTGGTAATATTCCAATCCATATCTGTTTGTTAAAAAGCACATAAATCCTGTTAAGATCATCAGGAAGGGATATACTGTTGTCAGTGATGCTGCCATATATAGATCAGGGTCACCTGATTTGATTGCTGCATTTCTAGATTTCAGAAGAGACTGAGACTCATAGTTCATACATGGCTTCTGGTTTGGGAACACAGATTGATATCTTTGAGACACAGTCTTCTGCGCACTTGCTGAAATGACTGACCTTAGTCACCATCCTTGCACATTTTCAGACACTGTGTGGAGCAGCTGCATGCTCCAGATGTGATATTACGTGAAGAGACAACTGCAATCTCCATGTCTAGACCACTATACGCTCTTGCCTCATGGCAGCAATTCCAGTGATGTGTGATAATAAACTTTGTAGCTCAATTTAGGTCAGTGAATCCAAGAATGAATGAAAGCTCTTTTAATCTCCTTGCATGTTTGAAATTGCCTGTTGCAAACTAAAGCCAAAATGTCTCAAAAATCTGAGCTTTTGCAAGAGGTAGTGCCACTGGCCAAGGGATATGCACTGTAAAAGCTGTTGGAGTTGACAGATCACCACACTGGATTACAAACCCTACAGTATTACCCACAGCTTGACATTGATGAAGCCGGTAAACTCCTAGATGTACCTTTATTAGCCAAACATAAATGACTTTGAAGAACAATTCTGCTAAAACAGGAATCTTTTATAACTAAACCATACAAAGAAAAAAATATGGAATAATAAGCACAAGGGACCATTCTCCTGTAAAAATAAAAAAAAACAAAAAAGAATATTTAAACTGTTATAAAATATCTGAAGAGAGTTTTTTTTATAATGATCCTCTTATGATAGTGGCAGGAACATGATGTAATTAGATTGCATTTATTGATACAATGTTCTTTTTTCTATTTATTTTACTTTATTTAGAGATACAGCACAATAACAGGCTCTTCTCTCCCGTACACCTGCAAGGGGTTTCCTCTTTTATGTTACTGCGTATGTTAATCAAAATGGCTTCATTGTTATGTTAAGTACTGAGAAGGTTCTTTCGCTGTAGATTGTTTGGGTTATCTTATTGATAAGAGAGAGGCTGAACCAATGGGTGTCCATGTTATTTTTTTTGGAGTGATATGCTGTCTTATATGGCTGGGAAAGGGGGGTTTTGGTGGGGAGTAGGAGGAGGGACCGGGAGGATGACGGACGTGCTGGGAGTGCTGTGGTGGATCACTTCGGGTGGCCCCGAGCTGTGAGTCGAGGGGGTCGGAGTGGATCGCAGGGTGAAGAAGGAAGGACCTGAGCTCCAGCTGTGTGCACGAAGAAATTGAACTTTGATAAGTCTGGCACCTTTTTTTTTCATTCCCTTTTGTATTGTACCTCTATTAATCTCATAGTCCTAGTAAGATTTATAAAGTGTAATTTGTAAAATGTACTTTGTGTACTGGCTGATGATTGATGTTTGAGGCCGAATCAGGTGGCACTGCACAGCAACCGACATAACCGGGAGACAAGGTTGGGCGGCAGACGGGATTTCCCCTAGATAAATACGAGCCAATATAGCTGAGCATTACACACCTTTGAAGTATGGGAAGAAACCAGAGTAAACACGTGCGTTCACAGGGAGAACATACAAACTCCTTGCAGACAGTGGTGGAATTGAACCTGGATCCCTGGATCTGTGGTAGAGTTATGCTAACCGCAATGCTATGCTACTGTTGGAGAAGGAGAACGAAATGTGGGGATCTTAACCAAAGTGAGTATGCATTTACTCCTGAGAGGAGACATTTTGGATGCTTACTGAAAAGATTGATGTCCAGACCCATGAACTGCTGAAGGTATCTACAGATCTAATACTCCTTCTCTCATTCTATTTCCCTTTCATCGTTCCATCGCTTTGAATTATATGCAGCAGATGCCGTAAGCACAAATGTCTTACTTTCCCCATGCCAGCCTCAATATCCCAAACCGAATCTCTTTCTCATTTCAGTTCCCAAAGAGCTGTATTCATCAATGTTGTGGGATTCTTTACAGTTATACATACCATGGCTTACCATTAATGAAATAGCTTCTGGAAGAATTAGAACTTTTATTTACAGCAACAACTAAAAGCATGTTTCTTACAAATCCATGTTCTCGATCATTCTATTATTTCTGCACATGCTAAGAACTCTTTCCAATTACGTTCTGACACATCATATGAACACATGTTCCTTTCCTTAAAAAGAAGAATAATTAGCAACATTAATCAAAGCAAATGTATAATTTAACATGTCTCTATCAGTCTCTCTGGGGGTTTACAAATACGAATAGACCTTCTAAGTGGTTCACACAGTTCTTGTGTTTTGTTGTTATTTCCATGTTTTGTCTGGTCTGCATCAGTTAACTGAAACTCTGCAGTTGGCTCTTTCTTGAGGTCTTTATGATTTCCTCTTAACACTGCTCCTTTTGTTTGGACCATGTATGATCTGGGTTGTACCTCTTCAAGTACTGTAGCTTTCTTAACTCCTTCCACTTCCATTTGTAATGAAATACACAGAAACATAGAAAACCTAGAGCACAATACAGGCCCTTCAGCCCATAAAATTGTACTGAACATGTCCCTACCTTAGAAATTACTAGGCTTACCTATAGCTCTCTAGTTTTCTAAACTCCATGTAACTATCCAAAAGTCTCTTAAAAGACCCTATCATATTCGCCTCCACTACCGTTGCCGGCAGCCACACACTCACCACTCTCTGCGTAAAAAAAACACACCCCTGACATCACCTCTGTACCTGCTCCCCAGCACCTTAAACCTGTGTCCACGTGTGGTAACCATTTCAGCCCTGGGAAAAAGCCTCTGACTATCCACAAGATCTTTGCCTCTCATCATGTTCTACATCTCTATCAGGTCACCTCTCATCCTCTGTCGCTCCAAGGAGAAAAGGCCAAGTTCACTCAACCTATTCTCATAAGGCATGCTCCCCAATCCAGGCAACATCCTTGTAAATCTCCTCTGCACCCTTTCTTTGGCTTCTACATCCTTCTTGTAGTGAGGCGACCAGAACTGAGCACAGTACTCCAAGTGGGGTCTGACCAGGGTCCTATATAGCTGCAACATTACCTTTCGGCTCCTAAACTCAATCCCACGATTGATGAATGCCAATACACCGTATGCCTTCTTAACCGCAGAGTCAAAGAAGATACACAACTTCTTTTCTTCATCTAATTCATTCATTAACTGTGTAATCTCTTTTTCATGCTAAAACTTCATTATTTCAATAAAACTTCTCAATTCCTTCACTTGTGCTTTCACTTCTTCAATTTGATCCTGATTCTTGTCACTCTTTGGCTTCAGATCACTATTGTACTGTACTGGCAAGTTTGGACTCTGTCCTCCTGCAGAGGTGAAGTTGTGATGGAATGCATGGCCTATTGATGCATGTGCATTACTTCCGGGAGGCAAAATTGCAACTCCTGGTTTTGGTGGCAATGCTTTTTCAGATGCTGGTAACAAAGGGATGGGTCTGGGAGCTTTTTTTTTATGGCTTCTAGCTGTTCCATTCTGTCAAGCTCTGTTTTCACTTGATGACGTAATGCAAAAGATACTTTTCTACACGGATGTACTTTGGCTTGCACTGTGTTGTCAATTTTAATCGTGTGCTTTCCTGGAAGACAACCAAGCTCTTTGAACAAGACTTCATACTCTTTCATCAAGTCACTGTATTCTGACTCTGTGTCACCGTCCAGGACTAAAATTCTTTTCACCTTATTCAGTCTCTCACAGGCAGATAAACCCAGTATTGACTGTACATTCTTTGACACCACCACAAATGAAAGCGTGTGCGCAATATTTTTGTGTGATACTTTTGCTATACATGTTCCTTTAACTGGAATGTCTGCACCTGAATACCCAATCACTTTTATATTTGTCTTATGTAACTTTGGTCTTGGCTTTAATGCATTAAACTCAGATTCTGCAAGAACATTTACTTGTGCTCCAGTATCAAGTTTAAACAGAATATTGTTTTGGTTCACTTGCAATGGAATAGTAGAGTAATTCTTACTTTGTTTGTTTTCACAAAGCACATCTATATAAATCTCCTCAAGTTCATTTTCAAGCACTGCATTTACTTGTTTTATTTTCTTTTTACTTCTGCAACAACATGAAAAATGATTATGCTTACCGCAGTCATTGCACATTTTCCCTTACGCTGGACACTGTTTTGGCCGGTGCTGCTACCCACAGCCATCACATAGCTTATTTCTCTCAGACAACGTCTTGCTCTCTGTTGGTTTTGTTGTTGTGCTATCATTTTTTATAATATGTTTGTGCTTTTCCACAGTGTCTACGTGGCAGCTCTTCTTGAAAAGGTCTTCAGCCTGCGACGTCACAGTTTCCGAAGCTTTGCAAAGCATCAAAGCTTTATTCAAGTCTAAGTCTTGTTCTCTTAACAGTCTTTCTCTCAGACCATTATCCCAAATGCCACGAACAATTCTGTCTTTAATGAGAGAGGAGGTCAATTCTGCAAACTCGCAAGTTTTGCTCCAGTGTCTCAATTCGGTAACATATTGATTAATTGTTTCACCAGCTCTCTGTGCATGTGTAAAAAATTTATGCCTTTCATACGTCAAATTACGCTTCGGTATACAAAATGCTTCATATCTGTCCGTTATCGATTCCAATTTTAAATTATCTCCATCTTCAAAAATAAAGTGACTATATACCTCAATTGCGTCGTCGCCTATTAAGTGGAATAGAAGCCCAGCTTTTGTTATTCTCGGTTTTCTGTCGGCTCCGATTGCCGGTAAATATATTTCAAAACACTGCTTGAATCTTCTCCAGTTCTCAGCTACGTTCCCAGACAATTGAAGTGTTGATTGAGGTTGCAGCCCTTCCATTTGTAAAATTGTTAGCAAACCGAAACAGTTCGAACCCTTTTTTTATCTTCTATTGTCCTGTGTTAGGAAACGTATTATTCTTCCAGACCAACTTCTGACACCATGTTGTGTTCTTTATATTTATACGTACCATGGGTTACCAATAATGAAACAGCTTATGGAAGAATTAGAACTTTAATTTACAGCAACAACTAAAAGCATGTTTCTTACAAAGCCATGTTCTCAATCATTCTATTATTTCTGTGCATGTTCAGAACGCTTTCCAATCACATTCTGACATGGCATATCAACACAATCAAGAAGACCAAGAAGAATCTAAAATGAGAGAACTTGGTTACTTGGTTTTAACTTCACCGACACCTGTTCAAGTATAAACAATAACATAAAGGAAAACTTGTAATGTGATAAAACTGCAGACACAGAAATGTGGAGCTGGGGAGTGTGGGAATGATAGGGAAACTTACAACATATTAGAAGTAAATGTCACACTCTGGTCCACTGCAGTTAGGGATGGATTAGGGTACACATAGCTCTGCACACCCAAATGTTTGATTGACTAGCAGTTTGATTAGAATAACTGTGTTCATTGTCAAGAATGATGGGGGGGGTGTGGTGTGGGGAACTCAGTGTCATCTGAGGCTGCAGATCTGAGCAGAGTTTTCCTTTACTTACAGATCTGGTATATTGATCACTTCCATCAGCACGACTGTGAAATCCACCATGATACAACATCCGATGGACAATACTGCAGTTTCTATTGCCACAAATGCAACGTTTACCCAAGGTCTCAGTACTGCACTAGAAACTCCGCTTTTTAGCAAAGCAGAACAAACTGCCGAAGGATCAAGATATTTGTTGTTAATATTTAACTGGTACTATTTACCCATCATAAACACAAAATACTCTGCAGATGCTGGGGTCAAGGCAACACTCACAACACGCTGGAGGAACTCAGCAGGTCGGGCAGCATCCGTGGGAACGATGAGTCAACGTTTCGGGCCAGAACCCTTCTAGAGTGCGGAAGCGCCGGTCATGCATGCAGCCTGTTACAGCCGTTCCAGACCAGTATTCTTACTTTTTTCTTCTTACTTTTTAACTTACGTTACGTTTTGTATTTTTTTTGCACGTTAACACATCGAAGCTGCACCCTCTCTAACATGCTGGTAGAGAGAGTTTTATTTGGATTTTTAGTGCTGGAAATAGTTACATTCCGACACGTCTCATTAGCAGGACAGAAGCATGGTAGCATTTTGTACTCCAGGGACCAGCTGATTGCGCCTATGCCGGCTGGTTTAGCAAGCAGAACAGCGGACACCCCTGCTGAGATCTGGAGGAAAACACACAGGTGATGCAGAGGGGAATCACAAAGTCGAGGAAAGAGGACCGGGTTGAGACAACAGAGACTTATGGAGAAGAGGAGTTTGGTGGGTAATAAAATGGATGAGTTCACGGCGCTAGCCAGGCATCAGAGAACATTTCGGGAGTGCAGTGTGATGTGTTTCACTGGAACAGGGCTGCACGAGGACATACCTGATCAAAACTTTTCCATGGACAGCTGCCTGACCGTTCGGGCTGACTGGAAGTGCACTGAGAGCGGTAAGCGTAAAGGAGTTGGGGGCTTACTGTTCTGGTTAACAACAGATGGTGCAATCCGGGTCATATTGCGATCGAGGAACATGTTTGTAGATCGGATATTGAACTTCTTGCTGTTGGATTTTGGCCATATTCCACCGAGATACAACACTGGGCAGCATGGGAGGTCGTTCCTGCCTGTGGCCATCAAACTTGCAGCTCCTCCCAATGAGGGTCAGACACCCTGGGCCAATAGGCTGGGCCTGGACTTATTATCCATCTGGCATAGTTTGCAGTTTGTTGTTTGATTGTTTGTGGTTTTTGTATTACTATATTTATGCTCTATTCTTGGTTGGTGCAGCTGTAACGAAATTCAATTTCCCTCGGGATCAATAAAGTATATCTATCTATCTATCTATCAAACATCACACCGTCTGTAAAAAAAGCCAAAGATGAAAAGAGGATGGCTTCTACCACAGGATAATGATCCTAAACACACCTCAAAATCCACATAGACTACCTCAAGAGGTGCAAGCTGAAGGTTTTGCCATGGCCCTCACAGTCTCCTGACCTAAACATCATCGGGAATCTGTGGATAGACCTCAAAAGAGCAGTGCATGCAAGACGGCCCAAGAATCTCACAGAACTAGAAGCCTTTTGCAAGGAAGAATGGGCAAAAATCCCCCAAATAAGAATTGAAAGACGCTTAGCTGGCTACAAAAACTTTTACAAGCTGTGATACTTGCCAAAGGGGGTGTTACTAAGTACTGCCATGCAGGGTGCCCAAACTTTTGCTTTGGGCCCTTTTCCTTTCTTGTTATTTTGAAACTGTAAAAGATGGAAATAAAAAAGATTTCTTGCTTAAAATAATAAAGAAATGTGTCACCTTTGACTTTGACTTTTAGAAATCAGTTAATCTTTTACTCGCTTAGCTATTCACAGTAACAGAAATTTTGACCGGGGGTGCCCAAACGTTTGCATGCCACTGTATAACTGACATGTATAATGAACAATCAGTTCAGGTGCATGCACAGTTCACATGAAGTACAGACTAAACAAGGTCCTGCAGGCAATGACACACAGAGCCATGGAAAGCCTGCGATATCAGAATACTTATGTTCATTCTATTTGCTTATGCCACTGTAACACGCTGTAAGAGTCCACTGCTATGTAATGGTTTTTTTGTAATGTTCACTGTTGAAGTAATGGTTTCTCTGTAGCAGCAATGTTTGGGTTATGGCCGGAGATAACCTGACTGTTAGCCAATCAGGATTTTGTTGCCCTGTCTTGTGATTCTGGAAGCAGTTGTTTTCACAGGCTTTTGTAGAGGGGGAGAGAGAGAGATGAAGAGAGAAGACGTGAATAGAGAGTTTGGTAGACTGTCATATGGGGTGGACTCGGAGTAGGGGTCCAAAGGCTGGCGACGCTCGGAGGAGATCGGTGGTGGAAGAAGAACTACTGAACTGTGTGAGCTCCAACTTCGTGTGCACAGACTGTTTAATAAGATTTAAGCCATTTTTCTTTTATATTTTGTTTCTCTACTAAGCATATCATCAAAGTAAGAGTTTTGAAGTTTAATCACATGTTGTGTAGTTTGTTTTCTCGGGGTACCGATTTGTAAGAGGGGATATATCGCACAGCATCTAGTCAAACAAGATTTCTTAAGTTTGGCCGGGCAGGGGGTTATCACCCCCTCTAATAAGCCGCTAGGCAAAGTGAGTGTTACACCAAGAAAGATGGAATGAGATCCAGTATGCACCGCAGGCTGAGAGATATAGTATAAATCTGTAACAACCATCTGTGAGGGAAAAAAAATGTTCAGTATCACAGTTGCCTTCACAGCTCAGATTGCATAGCGAATAGTGCACTGCTTGATAGTATTAGTGATCACCCACCAAGGTTCAACTCCCACCACTGTCTGTAAGGAACATATATGTTCTCCCCGGGACAGCGTGGGTTTCCTCTGAGTGATCCAGTTTCCTCCCACAGTTCAAAGATGTACAATTCAGGTTAATGTGTTGTGGGCCTGCTACATTGGTGCCAGAAGTGTGGCAACACTTATGAGACTGCCCCCTACATCATCCGGCCTCCGTAGGTCATTGATGGCAAGACAGGTTTCACTGTATGTTTTGATGTTACGCTGTACCTGTGACAAATAAAGCTATTTTTTCTCTCAATGCAGATCTCTCAGCATGCATTCCAAGGTTGCCCTGTTAATCTAAACTTCAGCATTCCTTACTCTTTGAGACCAAAAATATTCCAAATATTCAAGATTGTTTAATGTCATTTCCTGTACACAAGTTTAAAGAAGAACAAAATAATTATTACTCTAGATCTCATGCAGCACAAAAAAACACTAAAGGTAAAGAACCCAATAATAATAAGAAAAACACAATAAACATAGATAGTTCATATACATAGACTGATTGTGCGTCCATAAAGTGATGCTAGACTGTACATAGAAATTTACAGCACATTTCAGGCCCTTCAGCCCACAATGTTGTGCCCAGAATTTCCCTACCGCATAGCCCTCTATTTTCTCAGCTCCATGTCTCTTAAAAAACCCTATTGTATCCGCCTCTACCACCTTCGCTAGCAGTGCATTCCATGCACCCACCACTCTCTGTGTGAAAAAGATACCTCTGACAAACTATGCCCTCTCACGTTAGCCATTTCAGCCCTGGAAAAAAGCCTCTGGCTATCCACATGATCAATGCCTCTTATCATCTTATGCACCTCTATCAGGTCCCCCCTCATCCTCCGTCGATCCAAGGAGAAAAGGCCAAGTTCACTCAATCTATTCTCATAAGGTACACTCTCTAGTCCAGGCAGCATCTTTGTATATCTCCTCTGCACTCTCTCTATGCTATCCACATTCTTCCTGTAGTGAGCTGACCTGAACTGAACACAGTACTCCAAGTGGCGTCTAACTAAGGTCTTATGCAGCTGTAACATTACTCCATGACAGGATTGATGAAGGTCAGCAGACCATATGCCTTCTTAACAACACTGTCAACCTGTGCATCAGCTTTGAGAGTCCTTTGCACCCTTGCTGATCTTCCACACTGCCCAGAGTCTTACCATTAATATTATATTCTGTCTTCAAATTTGACCTACTGAAATGAACCACTTCACACTTTGAACTCCATCTGACATTTCTCAGCCCAGTTCTGCATCCTATTGATGTCACACTGTAACCTCTGACAATCATCCAGACAGTCCACAACACCCCCAACTTTTGAGTCATCAGCAAACTTACTACCCTCTCTTCGACTTCCTCATCCACAACCACCCTTTGCCTTCACACATCAAAGTTGCTGGGGAATGCAGCAGGCCAGGCAGCATCTCTAGGAAGAGGTACAGTCGACGTTTCAGGCCGAGACCCTTCGTCAGTTTCAGGTCAAGACCCTTTGCCTTCTGTGGGCAAGCCTGTTCTGGATCCACAAAGCAAGGTCTCCTTAAATCAAGATGCCTCCTTACCTTGATCCTCGCATGGGGAGCTTATCAAATGCCTTACCGAAATCCATATACACTAGATCCACAGATAAGACAACTGACAGAAAATCATAAAGCAGTGGTGGAGCTAGTGGGTGGAGGTATTGATCAGCCTTACTGCTTGAGGAAAGTAACTGTTATTGAGTCTGGTTGTTCTGGTGTGGGTGCTTTGTAGCCTTCTCCCTGATGGGAATGGGACAGAGACACAATGAGCAGGGTGGGTGGGGTCCTTCATAATGTTACTGCTCTTTTCTGGGACCTTTCAATATATTATGTCCTTAATAGAGGGTAGTCTGGTGCTGGTGATGTGTTGAGCAGGATTGACTAAATGTTGTAGAGACCTTCTGGTCGCTGCAGTGCAGTTTCCATACCAAGCAATGTTGCAGATTCTCAGGGTGCTCTCTACTGCACATCTGGAGAATGATGTGAGTATGGATGTGCAAAGTCCTGCTCTCTTCAGCCTCCTCAGAAAGTAGGGGTGTTGGTGAGCTTTCTTGACTGTGTAGGATGCACTCTGGGACCATGAGAAATTGCGTGTGATGTGCACTCCCAGGATTTAGAAACTGCTTCCAGTTTCCACTGCTGTGCAGCCAATTCAAACAGGAGGTCTGAGTGGTGAAAGTTCTCCTGAAGTCGATAACCATCTCATTGACATTAAGGAAGAGATTATTTGCCTGTTACCAGACCTCACACTCTTCCACCTCCTCTCTTTACGCTGTCTCATCGTTGATGGTGATGAACCCCACTACAGTTGAGTCTTTGGCGAGCTTGATGACATGATTGCTCGGGTGCTTGGCCCTGCAGTGTTGCATGAGCATTTGTAGAGGAATGGGCTCAGCACACAGTTCTGGGGCACTCGTGTTGAGAATGATGGAGAGGGAAGAGGGATTGTGCATGTTCCAAGGTCTGTGAGACAATAGTGTTGAGTGCCAAACTGAAATCCAGAAACAGCATTCTGACATAGCGTCCTTGTTTTGTAGGTGTGTCAGGACCAGGTGAATGACAAATGCTATGTCATCTGCCACAGAGCGGTTCTGTTGATAAGCATGTTGGTGAATGGATAGAAGTAGGATAGAATGGAGACAGAGCATGAAGGTTATATGCTTAATCAGATGAAGGTCTAGAAATTCTTTAGATTTTGTGTTGCATGCAAAGGATTTAGTTATAAAACACAATTGCTAAATCAGATGTCTGGCTTGTACAGTGACACAAAAAATTATGTGTCCCAAGACAAGTGAAAACTAATCCTGTACTACATCCAGGGGAGCAGCCCAAACTTTGGTTTGTTGCTGTGATGCTCAGCCTGTGAATTCACGAACAGGTCGGTCTTTCTTTAGGGTTCTTATTTCCCCCTTGAATCCTACTTTACTGCTTCCTTGTAAATAACTTTCATGTCCTCCAACCGTCCTAAATCAGTTTCATCACTGGGATATTCCAAATGTTTGCATCTCCGGCCACCGATGCCTCTGGCCAGAGCCTTAATTTATGATTAAGCCCTGTCCCCACATACTCTGATGGAGATCCCACACTGGAAGCAGTGATCCCTTCAATCTTACCCATCGTCCTTCAATGACCCCTGAAGGTTTGAACCCCTCTTTCCAATACCTGGCTGATACTCAGCATTTCACAGTATATTTCTTTAATGGCAGAGCATTCAGTGAGCAATAGAATGTTACTGTGCAGTATCAACAAACAGAACATATCTTGTCCCCTTCTGAATACCAATTTAATGTACCTTTTTAAAATTCAGAGAGCAAATTTTAGAGCCATACTTTTTTTTCTCCCTTTTAACTTTATACTCCTGATGGATAGCTTTGTGCTTTTGCAGCTCATCGGAAAGATAAACGCCCAGTGATATATGAATTTTCAATTTGATGTACAGCACATGCTCAAATGTTTGTTATCGACTGCTAGTGAGTAAGACTCCATGCTGGGCACACAGATTTGAAAATTCATACCTAATATGCTTTCTAGCCATTTAATTTTCTTATAATACAAAATGGGATTGCAAATTGAGCTAAACCAATCTTCCCTGTCAGCTGGAGATATTTTATTAATACGACTTTTTTTGAAGGTTCATTATATGCTTTCACTTTGTGGAGACATCACTCTTTAACACACACAACTTTTTCTTCTAATTTATTTGTTGCAATATTAAACAATGTCATCATATTTCCTTATAAATTAGATTTCTAGCTCCAGTACCACTCTATTTTAAAAGTGAGACAGTATACTGAGAAACTGGTCATACGAGTCATAAAAATAATGTGTGTCTCTGTAAAGTAAAAGTGGCCTGACATTTGGCTCAGACCCCTGGCAGCTGCATAGACTGGCAATTACTCATCTTTGCCAGGAACATGGAGCAGGAAAGAACAGGTTGAAAAGAAGAACAAGAGGGTAGAAAATGAAGACAAGGAGAAAGGAAAAATAAGAAGATAAAGGGAGGATGAAAAAATATGGTGTCCATTTCTGATCTGACAGCAGGTAATAGCAGATTAGTTTGCATTTCAAATAAATACCACTCCAGTTCCCCTATACATGCTTTCTGTTCCTTCTGTCCTTGACCACAATTATGGAATACAAATCTAATCAAATCAACATCCCAGACTATATTTATACTTTTAACCATGCCAGCAATCAGTATAACATCAACAAAATACCCTTCTACCTTCCTTTGGTGCCTGCCCTCCATGTGACTTTGCTTATCTTGGTGTTTCTACACAAGTTAATGGTCCAGTATGGACTAGACGTACTGAATGTCCTGTTTCTGTGCTGTCGGGTTCTATGACTCTATGACTCTCGAACTCCACGTGATCTTTAGAAGTTTCCAGGCTTTCATTGGGGAAAACTGCTGCAACCGGCAGCTGTGGCCCTAGAAAGTCTGTCCTCAGTACATACCACTCCCTGTAACCAGCAGCTGAATTGCACACAACCAGCTGTGATATCATTGCAAGAATGACCATGGTGAGCCTTAACAAGGACAGCGGATGTTATTCTGCAGCATTACTGACATTCCCCCAAGGCAGAACTGCAGCAATGCAGGGGTTTCCAATCTGAGGTCCACAGAACCCTTGGTTAATGGCAAGGCATTATGCATAATAAGTGGTTGGAAGCTCCTGAATCACAGCTGAAATGCCTTTAACTATTAAGATCCCTTTGATATTTGTATTCACTATATGAGAGCAGCTGTCTGAATTTGCATTAGGGTTAGAATGTGATTACAGAGGCAGTGGGAAAATCATCCATCTTGTGCTTCTTAATCTTGTCACTTGAGATTCAGTGTCATGCAACCCTGCCACTTTGATCTGGCCCAGAGTAAGGGTTAGGATTAGGGTTTCAGACCGGGCTTCTGCCATAATGCTTAGGAATGAGGTAGGAGATACAGAAGCCTGAAGGCACACACTCTGCAATTCAAGAACAGCTTCTTCCCCTCTGCCATCCAGTTCTGAAATGGACATTGAAACCTTGAACACTACCTCACTTTTTTAATACATATTATTTCTGTTTTTTATACAATTTTAAATCTGTTCAATATATATATACTGTAGTTGATTTAATAACTTATTATTTTTTCTTCAATATTATGTATTACATTGAACTGGGGCTTCTAAGTTAACAAATTCCACAACACATGCTGGTGATAATAAACCTGATTCTGACTCTGCTGCATTGCGATGAATATTGGCATACAGCTATATTTAAAAGAATATCCTTAACATATTCCATTCTTCACCATGATAAGGTAATACATTATCAATATAAAATGAAAATTAAACAAGTTCAGCTGCATGATGGCCCACAAGCATTGGAATGGAAATGGCCAACATTTCCATGTGGGGAAGGGTGAAAACCCAGCTCTATAAAAAGTCATGTGCATGGACTGAGTTGCTCTGTAATGCCTCATTTAACACATTCTTTTCTGGCAGAGTTATCTTTGCACTGAGGGTTTCATTAAGCAACTTATCAACCCCCTTTTTTAAGCTGCCTTATCATAATGATGGAGATGCTGTGAAGACGTTAATAACTGGCTTAGTATTGTCCAACCTCAAAAATCAGGAGCATGAGCAAACAAGAGGAGCTGTGTGTGCTGGAAGCACCAAGATAGAATGGACATACTGACCTCTAAACACATGCTCCAGGGGACTGTGTTTCATTGTATCTATGTATTTTACTTGCATGGTCATGTTATATAACAATTTATTTTATAAGGAAGTGACTACCTTAAAGATACTGGAGCCCATCCATTGATTCCCTTCAGAACTTTAAAATGCAATGACTCAATGAAATAATTTAGTATAGATCCAAATGACAACATAAGGATAGGATTTGAGCGTAGCTTGCTATCTAGTCTGATAAAATTTTCTGCAGAAGTATGCTACTGAAGCTAATATAACAACCAGAAAGCAATAGGTCATGATGCTTTGTCAAAAATGAGTCATTAGGCAACATGTGTCATGATAGAACTTTTTGATTAGATATGATGAAAATTGTGCAATATTATGGGTAATTTTGCACTATTAGCGAAATATGCAGGTGCTGGCTTTGATTTCCATGCATTTCCTGAATAATTTTTTTTTCACTTAACATTTCAAACTCAACACATATAAGCTTTTGGACAAATACTCCAGTGAGAAAAAGAAATGTGCAGAGCACACTGGAGCAGCTGGGGAATAATTCTGACCGGATAGGCTGCCCCGAAAGCCAACATTGAGCAAATTTGTAGAGAGATTGCAGACTGTTGCAAAAAAACACGAGGTTGTCATAGCAGGCGATTTTAACTTTGCACATATCCGACTTCCATACTGTAAAAGGTCTGGATGGGAAAGAGTTTGTTAAATGTGTTCAGGAAAGTTTCATTAATCAGTACATAGAAGTCCCAACCAGAGAGTGTGCAATACTAGATCTCTTAATAGGGAATGAGACAGGGCAGTGACAGAAGTTTGTGCAGAGGAACACTTTGCATCTAGAGATCATAATGTCATTAGTTTCAAGGTAGTTATGGAAAAGGATAGGTCTGGTCCTTGGGTTGAGATTCTAAATTGGAGAAGGGTATCAGAAAGGATCTGGCAAGTGTGAATCGGAACAGGTGGTTTTCTGGCAAAGGTGTACTTAGTAAGTAGGAGGCATTCAAAAGCAAAATTTTGAGAGTACAAAGCTTGTATGCTCCTGTTGGAATAAAAGTCAAGGATAACAGGTTAAGGGAATCTCGGCTTTTGAGTGATATTGAGGCCCTGGTTAAGAAAAAGAAGGAGGTGCATAGCAGGCATAGGCAGGCAAGAGCAAATGAGGAACTTAAGGAGCGTAAGGAATGCAAAGGAACACTTAAGAAGAAAATTATAGGCCAATGAGGCTGACATCAATAGTGGGAAAGTTACTGGAAATTATTCTAAGGGACCAGATATATAAATATTTGGATAAACAGGAACTGATTAGGGACAGTCAAAGATGGCTTTGTGCATGTAAGTCATGTCTAACCAATCTTATAGGTTTTTCAAGGAAGTTACCAGGAAGGTTGATGAAGGCAAGGCTGTGGATGTTGTCTACATGGACTTTGACAAGGTCCCACATGGGAGGTTGGTCAGGAAGGTTTAGTTGCTTGGCATTCAAGATGAGGTAGTAAATGGATTAGACATTGACTTTGTGGGAGAAGCTAGAGAGAGGTAGTAAGTGGTGACTGGAGGCCTGTGACTACTGGAGTGCCACAGGTATTGGTGCTGGTCCATTGTTTGTCATTTACAGTTGAAGTCAGAAGTTTGCATACACTTTGTTAGTATTTGGCAGCATTGCCTTTAAATTGTTTAACTTGGGTCAAAAGTTTTGGGTAGCCTTCCACAAGCTTCTCACAGTAAGTTGCTGGAATTTTGTTCCATTCCTCCAGACAGAACTGGTGTAACTGAGTCAGGTTTGTAGGCCTCCTTGCTCGCACACGCTTTTTCAGTTCTGCCCACAAATTTTTGATCGGATTGAGGTCAGGGCTTTGTGATGGCCACTCCAATACCTTGACTTTGTTGTCCTTAAGCAATTTTACCACAATTTCGGAGGTATGCTTGGGTTCATTGTCCATTTGGAAGACCCATTTGCGACCGAACTTTAACTTCCTGGCTGACGTCTTGAGATGTTGCTTCAATATATCCACATAGTTTTCCTTCCTCATGATGCCATCTATTTTGTGAAGTGCACCAGTCCCTCCTGCAGCAAAGCACCCCCATAACATGATGCTGCCACCCCCATGCTTCACGGTTAGGATGGTGTTCTTCGGCTTGCAAGCCTCACCCTTTTTTCTCCAAATATAACAATGGTCATTATGGCCAAACAGTTCAATTTGTGTTTCATCAGACCAGGGGACATTTCTCCAGAAAGTAAGATCTTTGTCCCCATGTGCACTTGCAAACTGTAGTCTGGCTTTTTTATGGCGGTTTTGGAGCAGTGGCTTCTTCCTTGCTGAGCAGCCTTTCAGATTATGTCGATATAGGACTTGTTTTACTGTGGATATAGATACTTGTCTACCTGTTTCCTCCAGTATCTTCACAAGGTCCTTTGCTGTTGTTCTAGGATTGATCTGCACTTTTCACACCAAAGTACGTTCATCTCTAGGAGACAGAATGCGTCTCCTTCCTGAGCAGTATGACGACTGCGTGGTCCCATGGTGTTTATATTTGCGTACTATTGTTTGTACAGATGAACATGGTACCTTCAGGCATTTGGAAATTGCTCCCAAGGATAAACCAGACTTGACATCATTTTCTGACCTCAATTCGATAGAAAATTTGTGGGCAGAACTGAAAAAGCATGTGCGAGCAAGAAGGCCTACAACCTGACTCAGTTACACCAGTTCTGTCTGGAGGAATGGAACAAAATTCCAGCAACTTACTGTGAGAAGCTTGTGGAAGGCTACCCAAAATATTTGACCCAACTTAAACAATTTAAAGGCAATGTTACCAAATACTAACAAAGCATATGTAAACTTCTGACCCACCAGCAAAGTGATGAAAGAAATAAATGCTGAAATAAGTCATTCTCTCTACTATTATTCTGACATTTCATATTCATATTCTTAAAATAAAGTAGTGATCCTAACTGACCTAAGACAGGGAATGTTTTCCAGGATTAAATGTCAGGAATTGTGAAAACCTGAGTTTAAATGTATTTGGCTAACTTCTGACTTCAACTGTATGTCAACAATCTGGATGATAATGTCATTAACTGGATCAGCAAATTTGGGGATAATACCAAGATTCAGGATGTAGTGGACAGCAAGAAAGACAATCTTAGCTTGCAACAGGATTTGGACCTGCTAGTGAAATGAGCTAGAAAAATTGCAGATAGAATTGAATGCAGATAAATGTGAGGTGTTGTACTTTGGGAGGACCACCCATAGTAGTTCTTACATAGTGAGTGGTGGGGCATTGAGGACTGCAGTAGAACAGAGGGATCTGGAAAAACAAATCTGTAATTCCTTGAAACTGGTGCCATAGATACCTAGGGTTGTAAAGAAAGATTTTTGCATACTGCTCTTCATAAATCAATGTATTGAGTGCGGGAGTTGGGATATTATTTTGGAATTATTTAAGACATCAGTCAGGCCTAATTTGGAATATTGTGTGCAGTTTTGGTCACGTACCTACAGGAAAGTTGTCAGTCAGATTGGAAAAGTGCAGCAAAAATTTGCAAGGATGTTGTTGGGACTTGATACCTGAGAAAGGGTAAACAGGTTATCAATTTATTTCCTGGAACTCTGAAGATTGAGGAGAGATTTGATGGAGGTATACACAATTATGAGAGTAAAGATATTGTAAATGTAAGCAGCCTTTTTCCACTGAGGTCGGGTGAGACTAGAGCTGGAGGTCATGTGTTAAGTGAGAAATGTGAAATACTTAAGGGGAACATGAGGGAAAATTTCTTCACTCAGAGTGTGGTGAGAGTATGGAACAAGCTGCCAAAGCACATGGTGGGAGCAGGTTTTATTTCAACATTTAAGAGGAATTTAGATAGGTACATGGATGGGAGGGTTATGGAGGGCCATGGTTTGGGTGCAAGTCAACAGGACTAGGCAAGATAATGATATGACAGAAATGGGCCAAAAGCCTGTTCTTGTGTTGCCGTTTTCCACGACTCAAAAGGCTCCAGGCTGTAATGATTCTTTTTCTGATTGCACAGAGGTAACATGATACAAAAGCATAACTACATTGAGCAAATAATTTTAATACATTTATTTCTTCATCATGACAGTGGATATAGAGAAGTGTTATCGATATAATTTATTAAAGCTATTTCTATATAATGGAAATAAGAAAATAATTTTACTCAGATGATGTTTAACTAATAGAAATTAATGCAAAGTAGAACTCAGTACTACATTTGCAAAAATATTTTATACTTTTTCAAACAAGACTTGGAGTGAGTACAAAGTAACCTTACAGTATGTCACTTGAGAGCGGCCAAGACTGTTTAATTAAAGCTTGCATGGTTCCAATCATCACCAACTGTTCATGCTTAAAAAAAGATCTGCAAAACACAATCAGGAGAAAAATGTTAACTTTTTACTACCTGTTAAAAACCTAGTGAATCATGCAATGTTAGAAGAAAATTTTAAAGTTAGGAGGTTGTTCTTTGCTTTTCCACTAAGTGTAATATAGTTTAGGTAATTTGTGGTTTAATATGTAGCTTTCATAATCATTTACATTAGGCAGAATTTGAAATGGTGTTTGATAATTGATAAAAATGAAGAGCATGGTTCAGTTTTCTGTGCCAATGCAAGGTTGTGAGGGTCACAGGAAGAAGAGAAAGGAGGCAAAATAATAAGTGTGGCCAGGTTTAGAGAGAGAATTGGATTCATCTGGGAAAATTAGTTTGTATTCTAGTATATGAATAAAGAGGAGGAAAAATGATTGACTAGGATTTTAAAAACCTTCCAACTGTGATAAGCCATTCTGTCCCAGAGGACCTATGAAGACATTTGCATGTGATGTAATGAGTATCTAGGAAATTTATTTCAATGATCCATTCTAATACCACTTTCTAATATTCTAATACATTCTAATACATGGCCTTGGATCACTTGGATAATGCAAACACCTATGTCAGGATACTGTTCATTGACTATAGCTCAGCATTTAACACCATCGTTCCTGTAGTCCTGATTGAAAAGATCCGGAACCTAGGCTTCTGTACCTCCCTCTGCAACTGGATCCTCAACTTCCAAACCGGCAGACCCCGATCTGTGTGGATTGGAGACAACGTCTCTACCTCACTGACAATCAACACTGGCACACCTCAGGGATGTGTGCTTAGCCCACTGCTCTACTCCCTCTACATCCATGACTGAGTGGCAAGGCACAGCTCAAATGCCATTTTTAAAATTTGCTGATGATACAACCATCATTGGCAGAATTTCATATGGTGACGAAAGGGAGTACAGGAATGAGATAGACCAGTTAGTTGAGTGGTGTCATAGCAACAACCTTGCACTCAACATCAGCAAGACCAAGCAGCTGATTGTGGACTTCAGAAAGGAAAAGGGGGAACACAAACCAATCCTCATAGGGGGATTAGAATCCGAGAGGGTGAGCAATTTCAAGTTCCTGGGTGTCAATATCTCTGAAGATTTAACCTGGACCCAATATATTGATGCAGCTATAAAGAAGGCAAGACAGTAGCTATGTTTCATGAGGAACTTGAGGAGATTTGGTTTGTCAACCAAAACACTCGAAAGCTTCTACAAATGTACCGTGGAAATCAGTCTCACTGCATCAGCATCTGGTAAGAGGGGAGGAGGGGGGGGGGGCAACTGCACAAGATCGAAGTAAATTGCAGAAGCTTGTAAGATTAGTCAGCTCCATCATGGGTACCAGCCACCATAGTGTCCAAGGGATCTTCAAGAAAGGCAGCGTCCATCATTACCTATTGAGCGTCCTCACCACCTCGGACATGCTGTCTTCTCTTTGTTACCATCAGGAATGAAGGTACAGAAGCCTGAAGGCACTCACTCAACGATTCAGCAACAGCTTCTTCCCCTCTGCCAGCTGATTTCAAATTGGACATTGAACCCATGAACACTACCTCACTACTTTTTATTTGTTTTTTTTTTTGCAACATTTATTTCAACTTAACAATTTCATAGACATATACAGTATATACAGAGTAATTCTGCTTTTTTTCCTCTGTATGTATTTATCATGAATTTCATTGTACTGCTACCATAAAGTTAACAAACTTCATGCCATAAGCCAGTGATACTAAACCAGATTCTGATTCTGAAAAATCTTGCTGTGCTTGGTGCCAAGATTATTTAGTCCAACTTTAAATGATACAGAAATCATATAAGTTCAAATATATTCAAAATGATTCCCTTCCAATCTATATAGGGTGTTATTGAAGATATCCTGCACAGAACCATATATCTCCACCATCAATCTCAAAATAATGTTATACAGCAAAAGATACAATTCTATGCAAATTGTGTTCCACATCCATGATAACACAATGAGTAATATGCATTGTGTACCCAATAAAGACAATATTTCTCATATCGGATATCCTAATCTACCGTCTTGCTTCAAATGGGTGTTTGTCAAATCTGGGAATTTGGATCACTGAAGGTATTTAAAGGGGAGCAGAACAAATTTTGAAAGATCGGGGAAGTCAGGGCTATGGAATATTGACAGAGAAGTGACAGTGAGGCCTAGAGAAAATATACGGTCACAATCAGAATCAAGTTTAGTGTCACTGGCAATGGTCAGGCTGGCATCTCAGCACACGTAGCCTTCTACTTCCTAACTGCCTGGTTTCTGCTGTATTTCTCAATGATTCCATGACAGGGGACCAGACACTGTTCTCTGCAACAAAGACGGAAAATGCTGAAGGCTCTGTTGCCAGCCTAGTGCTAGGGTTGAGGACTGGAGAAAAACTTAAAGTGGCATTTGTTGTCGTCCTTCTATGTGCTAACAACACTGGAAGGGAGATGAGGGATTATGAAGAGCTCAGGGCACAATTGAAAAGGATGATAATCTCTGGATTATTATCTGAACCACCTGCAAACTGGCAAAAGTTTAAGAGGATTTGAGAAGTGACTGCATGGCTCAGTGTGCAGTGTGGTAAAAATGAATTATAATTCATAGGACATTGGCATCAATATTGCAGAAGGAGAGATGATGGACTTCACTTGATTCATGCTGGGATGATTATCCTTGTGAATTGTACAAAGAGGTTTGTAGACAGGGCTCTAAACAAATAGGAAGGAGTAGAGCTACTAGGACTTAGTGTTTCAATCCCTATGGTAAGTCGGCACTCTCGATGTTGGCAGTGGGTTTAGAGTGGTGACAAGGAGGGAGGGTAGGTACGTCATCGGGGTCATCAGGTGGGCACCCTCCTTCTTTGACATTTCGTTGATAAGCCCACAACATCTCCAGAGGGCTCAATGGTGCTACCTGGCATCCCAGATACACCCCCCTCAGTTCCATACCCTCCTGTCTTCATCTTGCAGCCCAGTTGTTGTCTTTCCTTTTAATCCAAATCCAGTTGCTGCTTTCTTCTGCTGAATGGATGTTAAACAAGTCAAGAGGAAAAGGAGGAGAAATAGCAAACAATAGTGAGGGGGAAATGAACAAAGTGTGATGACTTGAGCAGAAAATGTTAGCAAAAGTAACTTTAAATTGTTGGGATGAAAGTTTAGGACAGATATAAGAGGTAAATTTTTACATAGAGAATGGGAGGTGCGTGGAATGTGCTTACAGGGGTGATGGTGGAATAGAATTTTATGTGCTTAACAAAAGCTACAGACCTTTACTTCCATTATGAACAAACCAAAAGCAGTAGCCTTACACTGACGTTATGGCATCAGACACCATCTCACAAAGTGAACAGAACAACTCAATGATGGTTTGTGAATTATGCAGAATAGTTTCTATTATGAATATGTTTCATCTGTCACCTATTACATCACCCTAATACATTAAGGATATTTAAGGGAGTCTGAAATGCACATGGATGAAAGAAAGATGGAGAGCTACATGGGATGGAAGAGTTAGATTGATCTGGGATTAGGTTAAATGGTTGGCACAGCATTTTAAGTCAAAGGGCCTAGACTGTGCTGTACTGTTCTATTTATATGTCCTCTATTGTCATGGCTTCTAAAACACCAGCTCCCAAGTACTTGACCTGGTCGGATAAAGGCAGCTGTGTCATAGGAACCCTACAACCTTTAGCTTTGCCTACCAAGTGTACACTATCATGACTTGGAAATTTATTTATTTTCCTCAGTCTAACTAAAAGCACATAGGGCGTACTTTCACCACAAAGACTTTGGCAATTCAAAGCAGTAGCTCACCACAAATTTCTCAAGGGTGTTAGGAATGGATGATAAACGTCAGCAATCCCCCACGTCCTGAAAATAAGCCAAAGAATGAGCAAAGCAAAGCTGCAGAAGGACAGTATAAAAATGTTTATCCAACAGGTTGCAAGCAAAAGTAAGGAGAGATAGGGAAGAGTCTTAAAATCTATGTAACCCTCTCATCAGGCTCGCATACAACTTGGGTTATTAGCTACCTCTGCTAAGAACCATGTGATTTAGCAGTGAGAAGGTCTCCATTCATAAACAATATCTGTCTAGGGTCAGTACGATTTGGGATTCAACCAAACATTAACACTGTGATGTTCTCGTTAACGAAACCTTGATTTGAGTGCTGTGTAAATACTGCTTATACACGGTCAGTAAGAAATATCAGATCGTACCCCATAAAATTATAAAGAAAATGTATTTACTATTTTCAGCTTTACCAAACAGTTATTAAAAGAAAGAAAGAAGAAAATAAAAGAGCCTATTTTAAATGAACATAAAAAATAGGAGTAGAAGTAGGCCATCTGGCCCATTGAGCCTGCTGTGCCATTCAATAAGACCATGGCTGATCTGGCCATGGACGCATCTCCACCTACCTGCCTTTTCCCATAACCCTTAATTCCCCTGCTATGCAAATATCTATTCAACCTTGTCTTAAATAGTCTTAAATATATTTACTGAGGTAGCCTCCACTGCTTCACTAAGCAGAGAATTCCTCAGATTCACCATTCTTTGGGAAAAGCAGTTCCTCCTCATCTCTGTCCTAAATCTACTCCCCCGAATCTTGAAGCTATGCCCCCTGGTTATAGTCTTACCTACCAATGGAAACGACTTTCTTGCCTCTATTTTATATATCCATTTTATAATTTTATATGTTTCTATAAGAATGCTCATTCTTCCAAATTCCAGCGAATACAGTCCTAGGCGACTCAGTCTCTCCTCATAGTCTAACCCCCTCATCTCTGGAATCAAACTGGTGAACCTCCTCTGCACCGCCTCCGAAGCCAGTACATCCTTCCTCAAGTAAGGAGAAGAGAACTGCACGCAATACAGAAAGTATAACAAACGTCTACAGTTGTAGCAGTACCAAATCATAATAATAGGCCCGTCACTGCATTGTCAGAGAGGAGTCACAAATCTGAGAATCTTTCCTGCAGCCTGTTCTCTCTCCCTCTCTTTCTAACCTGACGTACTGTAACTCTTTCGACGTACTTGTCCCTATCTTCTCCAACTCTTAGCTCTAGCACTGGTTGTGACCTAGCCAAGACAAAGCTCTCCATATTCACTAAAACAAAGAAAGTGCCCCTTTTTGTACCCTTTAAGACTCCTTCAAAACACTTTAGTACTATTTCATCCCTTGGTGGTACCAGCTGCACCCCTTTATCACTTCCAACCTTCAGCCTAGACACATTATTTAGGAAAAGGAGACAACAGTTCTCCAAGGTGGAAAACGTAGTTCACCAGCATCTCATCTTAATGATAGAGACAAAACATTCATAAATAAGTGGGAAAACAGGCCATTACCACATTCCAACCGGCCACCATTTTGTCTCTGAATTTCCATTTTATTTTGACATGTCCCAAAGAGGAATCATAATTAACTCTTTCCTTACACATACTCAACAGCCCTGCCAATAAAGGTAAGCATTCCATATACAATTTTTACCATCTTATCCATATTCATAGACACTTCCAGTGAGGTACAGACATGAACCCCAAAATCTCTCTTTGCCTTAATACTATTAAGGGGCTTTCCATTAACTGTATTTACTTTCTCCTTTCATTTGACCTCCCAAAGTACAACCTCTTATACTAGCCCATATTAACTGACACTTTCCTGCCTATATCTGTAACTGATAGAGATTTAGCGATAAATCTTGCTCAGTTCTTTGATAGTCATAGAAACCATAGAAACCATAGAAACAACAGCACAGAAACAGGCCTTTTGGCCCTTCTTGGCTGTGCCGAAACCATTTTCTGCCTAGTCCCGCTGACCTGCACACGGACCATATCCCTCCATACACCTCCCATCCATGTATCTGTCCAATTTATTCTTAAATGTTAAAAAAGAACCCGCATTTACCACCTTGTCTGGCAGCTCATTCCATACTCCCACCACTCTCTGTGTGAAGAAGCCCCCCCTAATGTTCCCTTTGAACTTTCCCCCCTCACCCTAAACCCATGTCCTCTGGGTTTTTTTCTCCCTTTGCCTCAGTGGAAAAAGCCTGCTTGCATTCACTCTATCTATACCCATCATAATTTTATATACCTCTATCAAATCTCCCCTCATTCTTCTACGCTCCAGGGAATAAAGTCCCAACCTATTCAACCTTTCTCTGTAACTGAGTTTCTCAAGTCCCGGCAACATCCTTGTAAACCTTCTCTGCACTCTTTCAACCTTATTTATAACCTTCCTGTAATTTGGTGACCAAAACTGAACACAATACTCCAGATTCGGCCTCACCAATGCCTTATACAATCTCATCATAACATTCCAGCTCTTATACTCATTAACTTGATTAATAAAGGCCAATGTACCAAAAGCTCTCTTTACGACCCTATCTACCTGTGACACCACTTTTAGGGAATTTTGTATCTGTATTCCCAGATTCCTCTGTTCCACTGCACTCCTCAGTGCCTTACCATTAACCCTGTATGTTCTACCTTGGTTTGTCCTTCCAACGTGCAATACCTCACACTTGTCAGTATTAAACTCCATCTGCCATTTTTTAGCCCATTTTTCCAGCTGGTCCAAGTCCTTCTGCCGGCTCTGAAAACCTTCCTCACTGTCTACTACACCTACAATCTTTGTATCATCAGCAAACTTGCTGATCCAATTTACCACATTATCATCCAGATCATTGATATAGATGACAAATAACAATGGACCCATCACTGATCCCTGTGGCACACCAGTAGTCACAGGCCTCCACTCAGAGAAGCAATTCTCTACCACCACTCTCTGGCTTCTTCCATCGAGCCAATGTCTAATCCTTATTTACCACCTCTCCATGTATACCTAGCGACTGAATTTTCCTAACTAACCTCCCATGCGGGACCTTGTCAAAGGCCTTACTGAAGTCCATGTAGACAATACCCACCACCTTCCCTTCATCCACTTTCCTGGTAACCTCCTCGAAAAACTGCAATAGATTGGTCAAACATGACCTACCACGCACAAAGCCATGTTGACTCTCCCTAATAAGTCCCAGTCTATCCAAATGCTTGTAGATTCTGTCTCTTAGTACTCTCTCCAATAACTTACCTACTACTGACGTTAAACTTACTAGCCTATAATTTCCCAGATTACTTTTCGATCCTTTTTTAAACAACGGAACAACATGAGCCACTCTCCAATCCTCCGGCACTTCACCCGTAGACAGCGACATTTAAAATATTTCTGCCAGGGCCCCTGCAATTTCAACACTAGTCTCCTTCAAGGTCCGAGGGAACACCCTGTCAGGTCCCGGGGATTTATCCACTTTAATTTTCCTCAAGACAGCAAGGACCTCCTCCTTTTCGATCTGTACAGTTTCCATGATCTCACTACTTGTTTCCCTTAATTCCATAGACTTCATGCCAGTTTCCTTAGTAAACACAGACGCAAAAAACCTATTTAAGATCTCCCCCATTTCCTTTGGTTCCGCACATAGCCGACCACTCTGATCTTCAAGAGGACCAATTTTAGCCCTTACAATCCTTTTGCTCTTAATATACCTGTAAAAGCTCTTTGGATTATCCTTCACTTTGACTGCCAAGGCAACCTCATGTCTTATTTTAGCCTTCCTGATTTCTTTCTTAAGTATTTTCTTGCACTTCTTATACTCCTCAAGCACCTTATTTACTCCCTGCTTCCTATACACGTCATACAACTCCCTCTTCTCCTTTATCAGAGTTGCAATATCCCTTGAGAACCAAGGTTCTTTATTCCTCTTCACCTTGCCTTTAATCCTGACAGGAACATACAAATTCTGCATTCTCAAAATTTCTGCTTTGAAGGCTTCCCACCTACCAATCACATCCATGCCAGAGAACAACCTGTCCCAATCCACGCTTTTTAGATCCTTTCTCATTTCGTCAAATTTGGCCTTCTTCCAGTTAAGAACCTCAACCCTAGGACCAGATCTATCCTTGTCCATGATCAAGTTGAAACTAATGGTGTTATGATCACTGGAACCAAAGTGCTTCCCTACACAGGCTTCCGTCACTTGCCCTAACTCGTTTCCTAACAGGAGATCCAATATTGCATCCCCTCTAGTTGGTCCCTCTATATATTGATTTAGAAAACTTTCCTGAACACATTTTACAAACTCTAAACCATCTAGACCCCTAACAGTATGGGAGACCCAATCAATATATGGAAAATTAAAATCCCCTACCACCACAACTTTATGTTTCCTGCAGTTGCCTGCTATCTCTCTGCAGATTTGCTCTTCCAAGTCTCGTTGACTATTGGGTGGTCTGTAATACAATCCCACTATTGACAGTCCCAACTGACAGTCCACTCACCCATACTTACCTCCCTACAAGGTTGGGCTCTACAAGTTCCTGATACTCATATTGTTAATTTCCCAGTCTTGATTGGTTGAAGAATGTTGTTTTTATTTGAACTGTCCAATAAAGAGGAAGCTCCAAATCTGTGAAATACAGTGCCCAGAACATAGCCTGCATTTGCAGTTCAGAAGTTGCTACTGAGAATTGATTTTTGAGTGAACAAATCAAGGATAAACTTTTTTTTTCACTAAATATAAGGAAGATTGAGTATGTTTAAAAACATTGTTGGCAAGGCAATTAACCAACTTTGCACTGATGGTCTGGAACTGTGCTTGGTGATCAGAATGTGATCTAGGCTCACCACCGATTCTGGAAGCGCAGCAAGTTATGTGGGTGTCCTTACAAAGTGATCCAGTGCTTCAACCCCAGTGGAATCATCAGGGCCGCATGCTTTTCAGGAACCCTAACCTCCATTTAATAAGGAAGTCTCCATTTGAGTCTGAGAGGGTATTCGCAACCATCATCAAATCCAGGGAACAAAACTAGGGAAATCTGTTGATGAGAAGATTAATTTTTAACTTCAGCCTGCTAATTTTCCACTAATAACATTCCTTTAATTTCCCAATCAGCATACCTAGTTCTCTTTCTGAACCTCATTGTTTCTCACTAACTTTTTAAATTTCTATCCAATTTTGTATAAATTGGAACCAAACAATATAATGATAGTAAACAAATTTGTGCATTTGCTCCATCATTCCGTGAAGAAAATCAGGCAAATTCTAAACAGAATTTAACCCGCAAGAGCCAGTGGCTCTGTGATTTTAGCAGTTCAGATTTATCAGTAAAAGAAACGGAAATACGATACCTATGGAAACCAGAAGCAATGTGACTGTTGGAAATCACCTATTACTCTGCAAATGTCCAAAGGTTCTTAATTAAAATCCACAGAATTTGAAACAAAGGATGGTAGAAGAAAGAGATAACCAATCTAATATGTCTATTTGATCATACATGACTTGGGTCCCAATTAAGTGTTAATGACATTCTGAACAAAAGACTTACAGTTTATATAATTGAAAATGTTGTTGACTTAAACTTAACAATTGGAATGAAGTTTTGAGATCCAGAATGACAGATTTCACAGAGATGATGAACAGACAAATGTATCCCATCACAGATTCTACCATGTTCACTAACCTTTAATCTCATTCTTATTTTTGGTCCCTTTCTAAGTCTCAAGAACAGACCCACTCATCTAATTCCATGCATGTCTCAATGTTCCAGGTGCTACTGCTTCAGGAGGAATTTAGTCTGCCTCTTTATCTCAGACATTTCATTTGTTAAGCTTTAATCTAATGCCTGCAACACCAAAGCTGCAGTCTACAGGGCCTGCGTCCTCAGCACACTGCTTTACGGCAGTGAGACCGGGAGCCTCTACTACAGACAAGAGCAGCATCTCATCGCCTTCCACCTTCGCAGCCTGAGACACATCCGGAACATCACATGGACTGACCGAGTCACCAACAATGAGGTCCTGGCCCGCGCCCAGATACCCAGCCTCTTCACCCTGCTCCAACAACGCCGTCTCCGCTGGCTGGGCCACATACACCGCATGTCAGACGGGAGGATCCCGAAAGACCTGCTGTACGGGGAACTGACCTCCAGCAAGAGAGCACAAGGACAGCCTCATCTTCGTTTCAAAGACGTTTGCAAGAGAGACATGAAGTCACTGAAAATGAATGTCGAGAGGTGAGAGAACATCGCAAGTGATCGCTCTCACTGGAGGCTGGAACTACGCAGAGGTCTAAAAAGAGGAGAAGAGAAGCTGAGGCTTGCTACTGAAGAAAAGCACACTCATCGGAAAAACAGCACCAAGACAACACTGGAGGACAGTGCCTTCAAGTGCAGTCGCTGCAGCCGAGACTGTCACTCCCGTGTGGGAATCTACAGCCACAACAGACGCTGCTCTAACACAGTCTGAAGCAAGACTTTCCAGGTGTAGATCCATGGTCTCACGAGAATAATGGATGCCACCACCAATCTAATGCCACTTTATTCCCGCATTAGTTTACAATTCAGCTCTGTGCCTCATACCTATGCATTGCTCCCTATCTCACCAACTGCCTATGTCTCTCTCCCAAATCTACGCTCCTTAGGACAACACTCTCCAGCATCTATGTTCTGAATTATTCACAGAATGTCAAAAAGCTGCACCAGCTGTCACAAGCTTGCTCACTGTCTTGCAAATTGGTGATCCATGGAATATAACATCTCACAACCAGTGCTGTCAGGAGTGCCTGATATTGCCTTCTCTCAGTAGAAAAATTCAAGGAGGAAAATATATTGTGGCGGGGGGGGGGGGAATTAATCTTAAAATATATCTTTCCGTAAAATAAGTGAATAATTACAGAGCAGCACACACAAAAAGCTATACTCCTTCACTCCCCCCCCACCCACACTTTTTTGTTCCGGCTTCTTTCCCCTTCCTTTCCATTCTTGATGTCTTGGTGAAGGACCTTGGATCAAAGCTTCAACTCCATAGTTGCTGCCTGACTCGTTGAGTGCACGTTGCTCTGAATTTTTTTGTGCTAGTGAATAATTACATCATGCAACTTTTCTTACTACTTTCTCAGAATTGTGTTTGTCTTTAACAATGTTCCCATCAGGACAGTAAATGATCAATGTCAAAATCAGAATCAGAGTCAGGTTTCACATCATGAAATGTGATGTTTTGTAGCAGCAGGCATCAGTACATTGCAATACATTTTTTTTTAAAGTATTAATTAAATCCTCGATGCTGTGGAGGTTATTGCTCATGATGAGAGTTGGCTGAGTTTGCAATGGTTGTGAGAATAATTCTAAATGCAAAAGTGAATGCTGAGTATGTAGCTAGGACAAAGGAGTGAAAGAATATAATGATAATTTGAGATAAAGTAAAACATGAAGAGGGACATATAGTGCATTTTGAGTGGCATGAATTAGGCCGAATAACTTCCAGTAGCTAGCTCAGAGCAATTGGAGGAGACCCAAAAATTATTTCCTGCCTACACTTCTAGTTACATGAGAAATATCACAGTAATTTAGCCTTTTTTAGTTATTATAGTAGTATCAGTCATTTTCCTCGTAATAACCTTTACTGAATCAGCTGCTGCCCTTGATAATAGACAATATAGCAGTAAATTTATCTCCCATTTTTCATCAAAAGTTCATCACAACATACCAAGCCTGTGAAGAGGATTCCACAGTTTATACTATCACACGTTCATGTTGTCACATCTTTAAATTAGAACATATTCATGCATTCTGGATGGGGACAATGCTCCTGATACTATTACGCCGTTTTAATTTACACTGCAAGAAAGAGCAGATCTATATACTGAAAGAAAGAACAATCATAGGAATTAATACAGTGCCTATAAAAAGTATTCTCCACACCTCCCCCAAGAAGTTTTCGTGTTTTATTGTTTTACTACATTGCATCAGAGTGGATTTAATTCGGCATTTTTGGACACGATCTGTGTCAACAGAAATAGGCTCTTTTGTGTCAAAGTAAAAACAGATCTCTACAATGTGATCTAAATTAATTACAAACATAAAGCACAAAATAATTGATTGCATATTCATTCCCTTAAGTCAGTGAGTCCTTTTTGTAGGCACTATATATAATTGAAACTGGCACAGTTTTATTTTTGTTAACAAATGCAAGCAGAGATATTATTAAAAATAATTAGACAGAAATGCAGTTTAGGATTTCAATATATCCTGGATATCTTATTAATTGGAGGGCAGTGGCTGTGTGCACGAGTTAGGAATGGAGTCATCTGAATTGCTGGTGGTGGGAATATGTGCCAACCCAACAGTATGTTTTGCTTGTATTAACCAATTAAATGGATCCTGGTTGAATGGATTATATTGGAACAGTAAAGAGAGGGCATATAAGGTAGCAAAAACTAGTGGGAAGTTAGAGGAAGATTTTAAAGCCCAACAGAAGGCAACTAAAAAATTCATGAGGAGGAAAACATTGAAAGATGAATACTGTCAAAGAGGACACCAAAGGTTTTTTCGGATATATAAAGAGTAAAAAAGAGGGAAGAGTAAATATCAGACCATAGAAAAATGACACTGGAGAGGTAGTAATAGGGGAAAAGGAAATTGCAGATGAACTGAATAAGTATTCTGCATCACCCTTCACTGTGGAAGATACTAGCAGTATGCTGGATGTTCAAGATTATCAGGGGGCAGAAGTGAGTGCATTTGCTTTTACTAGGGAGAAGGTGTTGGATAACGTAAGCTCTGAAGTTAGATAAGTTACCTGAACCAGATGGACTATGCCCCAAAGTTCTGAAAGAGATTACTGAGGGGATTGTGGAGGCATTAGTAATGAACTTTCAAGAATCACTTGTTTCTGGCATGATTCCAAAGGACTGGAAAATTGCAAATGTCTTTCCTGGTCTACTGGCTTTACACTTATGACTGTGTGGCTAAGCACAGCTCCAATACCGTATTCAAGTTTGCTGACAGCACTGTCATACACTGAATCAAAGGTGGTGATGAATCAGCATATAGGAGGGAGATTGAAAATCTGGCTCAGTGGTGCCATAACAACAACCTCTTACTCAATGTTAGCAAGACCAAAGAGCTGATTTTTGCCTTTAGGAGCAGGAACTCAGAGGTTCACGAGCCAGTTCTCATCGGAGCATCAAAGCTGGAGAGGGCCTTCAACTACAAACATATAAATTCCTCAGTATAAATTCCTCAGTGTTATTATTTCAGAGATCCTGTCCTGAGCCCAACACATAAGTGTAATTATGAAGAAAGCATGGCAACACCTCTACTTTCTTAGGAGTTTGCGAAAATTCAACATGACTTGTAAAACTGTAACAAACTTCTATGAGGTGCAAAATATATTGACTGGTGCATCACAGGCTGAGAAGGAAACACCAATGCCTTTGAATGGAAAATCCTACAAAAAGTAATGCATGGGGCCCACTCCATCATGGGTAAAGCCCTCCACACCATTGAGCACATCAACACGATGTGTTCTCGCAGGAAAGCAGCATCCATCTTCAGGGACCCCCACCATCCAGAACATGCTCTCATCTTGCTGCTGTCATTAGGAAGAAGGTACAGAAGCCTCAGGACCACATCACCAGGTTCAGGAACAACAATTACTCTCAACCATCAGGCTCCTGAACCAAAGGGTATAATAGCACTCAACTTAACATGCTCCATTATTGAAAAGTTCCCATAACCTATGGATTCATGTTATTGATATTTCTTGCATATTTATTATTATTTATTATTATTTCTTCTTTATGTATTTGCTCAGTTTGTTGACTTTTGCACACTGGCTAAATGCTCAAGTTGGTGTGGTCATTCAATCATTCTCCTCTATTTATTATTCTATGGATTTATTGAGTATGCCCGCAAGAAAATGAATCTCAGGAGTGTATCTGGTGGCATGTGTACTTTGATAATAAATTTACTTTCAATTTTCACCTTTGAATGGAGGTAGACAAAAGAAAGTGAATTATAGGCTAGTTAGCCTGATCTCACTGGTCAGAGGAGATTGGAGTCAATTGTTAAGGATGTGGTTTCAGGGTATATGGAATCACATGGCAAAATAGTCCGATCTAAGCATGGTTTCCTTAAGAGAAAATCTTGCTTGACAAATCTGTTGAAATTCTTTGAAGCAGGATAGACTGAGTAGAATTGGTGGATGTTGTGTACTTGAATTTTCAGACGTCCTTTGACAAGGTGCCACACATGAAGCTGCTTAACAACAAAAATTTTACGAGCATAGATACAGAATGAGCTGATTGGCAGCAGGAATAAATGAAGCCTTTTCTGATTGACTGTTGGTGTTCCACAGGGGTCAATATTACAACATCTTTTTACATCGTACGTGAATGATTTGGAAGATGGAATTGATGGTTTTGTGGCCAAGTTTGCAGATGATATTAAGATAGGTAGAGGGGCTAGTAATTTTGAGGCAACAGGGTAGCTGCAGAAGGACTTAGACAGATTAGGAGAGTGGACAAAGAAATGGAAGCTGGAATACAGTGTTGAGAACTGCATGGTCATGCACTTCGGAAGAAGGAACAAAAGCATAGATTATTTTCTAAATGGAGGTGAAATTCAAAAATCCAAGGTGCAAAACGACTTGGGAATTCTTGTGCAGGATTCCTTAAAGGTTAACTTGCAGGTTGCGTCAGTGGTGAGGAAGGAAAATGCAATGTTAGCATTCATCTCGAAAGGACTAGAATATAAAAACAAGAATGTAATACTGAAGCTTTATAAGGCATTTGTGAGGCCTCACTTGGATTATTGTGAGCATTTCTGTGCCCTTTATCAAAGAAAGGTTGTGCTGATATTGGAGAGAGTTCAAAGGAGATTCACCGAAATGATTCCCAGAATAAAAAGCTTATCATATGAGGAGAGTTTGATGGCTCTGGGCCTGTACGCACTGGAATGAGGGACGATCTCATTGAAACCTATTGAATATTGAAAGGCCTAGAAATAGTGGCTGTGGAGAAGATGTTTCCAATAGTGGGAGAGTCTAGGACTAGAGAGCACAACCTCAGAATAGAGGGATGTCCATTTAGACATGAGATGTAGAGCAATTTCTTTAGCCAGGAGGTGGTGAACCTTGGGAATTCATTGCCATATGCAGCTGCGGAGGCCAGGTCACTGTGTATATTTAAGGCAGAGGTTGACAGATTCTTAATAAGTCAGAGCATGAAAGGTTATGGGGAGAAGGCAGAAGAATGGTGTTGACGGGGAAATGGATTTGCTGGAGCAGACTCAATGAGCTGAATGGCAGAATTCTGCTCCTATGTCTAATGGTCTTATGGTCTGAATATGTGGTTACACTAATTAACTGATGGCCCAACCAACCGGAAACCACTTTACATGCAACTGAAAACCATGAATGTGATCTTTCTGGTCTGTGGAATCAGATAGTGAGTGTTGAAAGATAAACAGAAGTGTACACTGTGTTGTCCTATGACTGGAAGCTTTCAGAAGCTGCCCTACAGGTGACCTCTGCCCATTTTTGATCCTATGAAGTAGAACGTAATCACTATATTAATCTCTCCAATTTTAAATACAGTCCAAAATGACAACACTATTGAAGTGCAAATTCCAATACAGTTAAGTTTCAAATCATTAGCATAGAGAGTTTTAATCCATGATTAACACACAATAGCACATTATTGAAACCACTAACATAATTACAGCACAATGATTTGAGTGAAATCTTTCTGAAGGAATTAAATCAAACAAAATACTTCAGAATATAATGTCCTTACGCCTGTACATCCAAACTACCACAATAAAAGGGATTTAAAGCTTTCTAAACTTTCAATGCACTTACGCAAGAAATTTAATATTGAAGAGGCAAAGGTAAAAACTTAAAATAATAAGCTAAATGAATAAAAATAAATGTAACTCTCACTTCCTTGCCAAATTAATTAGATAATTAAATCAACTGTGTACTCCATTATGGCTATTAATATTTTACTGACCAGATATTTGGGGAAAAACACAATATGATGTTATAGGCAAACAACAGGAATTCTGCAGATGCTGGAAATTCAAGCAACACACATCAAAGTTGCTGGTGAACGCAGCAGGCCAGGCAGCATCTATAGGAAGAGGCGCAGTCGACGTTTCAGGCCGAGACTCTTCGTCAGGACTAACTGAAGGAAGAGTGAGTAAGGGATTTGAAAGCTGGAGGGGGAGGGGGAGATGCAAAATGATAGGAGAAGACAGGAGGGGGAGGGATAGAGCCGAGAGCTGCACAGGTGATAGGCAAAAGGGGATACGAGAGGATCATGGGACAGGAGGTCTGGGAAGAAAGACGGGGGGGGGGGGGGTGACCCAGAGGATGGGCAAGACGTATATTCAGAGGGACAGAGGGAGAAAAAGGAGAGTGAGAGAAAGAATGTGTGCATAAAAATGAGTAACAGCTGGGGTACGAGGGGGAGGTGGGGCCTAGCGGAAGTTAGAGAAGTCAATGTTCATGCCATCAGGTTGGAGGCTACCCAGACGGAATATAAGGTGTTGTTCCTCCAACCTGAGTGTGGCTTCATCTTTACAGTAGAGGAGGCCGTGGATAGACATGTCAGAATGGGAATGGGATGTGGAATTAAAATGTGTGGCCACTGGGAGATCCTGCTTTCTCTGGCGGACAGAGCGTAGATGTTCAGCAAAGCGGTCTCCCAGTCTGCGTCGGGTCTCACCAATATATAAAAGGCCACATCGGGAGCACCGGACACAGTATATCACCCCAGTCGACTCACAGGTGAAGTGATGCCTCACCTGGAAGGACTGTTTGGGGCCCTGAATGGTGGTAAGGGAGGAAGTGTAAGGGCATGTGTAGCACTTGTTCCGCTTACACGGATAAGTGCCAGGAGGGAGATCAGTGGGGAGGGATGGGGGGGACGAATGGACAAGGGAGTTGTGTAGGGAGCGATCCCTGCGGAATGCAGAGAGAGGGGGGGAGGGAAAGATGTGCTTAGTGGTGGGATCCCGTTGGAGGTGGCGGAAGTTACGGAGAATAATATGTTGGACCCGGAGGCTGGTGGGGTAGTAGGTGAGGACCAGGGGAACCCCCCCCCCCCGTCTTTCTTCCCGGACCTCCTGTCCCATGATTCTCTCGTATCCCCTTTTGCCTATCACCTGTCCAGCTCTCAGCTCTATCCCTCCCCCTCCTGTCTTCTCCTATCATTTTGCATCTCCCCCTCCCCCTCCAGCTTTCAAATCCCTTACTCACTCTTCCTTCAGTTAGTCCTGACGAAGGGTCTCGGCCTGAAACGTCGACTGCATCTCTTCCTATAGATGCTGCCTGGCCTGCTGCGTTCACCAGCAACTTTGATGTGTGTTGCTTCCCTAACACAAGCAGGTTTATCTATGCAGATGACCTATGCATAGCAACAAAAGCCAACTCCTTACAAGAAGTTGAAGTATGACTTACAGCAGTCCTTGAAACAATGAAGCAGTATTATGAAAAATGGTCTCTGAACACAAATCCATCAAAAACTCAAGTGTGTGCATTCCACCTGAGGAATTGAGAAGCAGCTTGGAAACTCAAGATCTTCTGGTGTGGGAAGGAACTCGAACACAATCCAACTCCAATTTACCTTGGCATGACACTGGATAGGATGTTCTCATTTGCCACCCACATCCAAAAATTCAGAGGGAAAGTTGGTTCTCGCAATTCTCTCTTGACAAAATTGGCAGGCATGAAACGAGGAGCTAATGCTCACACACTTAGATCAACTGCCCTAGGACTCTGCTATGCACCTGCAGAATACTGTGCACCTGTGTGGGGCAGATCAGCCCATGCGAAGAAAATAGACTCGTTGCTTAACGAAGCCTGCCGAATAATCACGGGCACACTGCACCCCACACCCACTAACATAATTTACAGACTTGCAGGTATTGCTCCCCCAGAGAGCCAAAGACACACTACAACAACAATTGAAAAAGGTAAACAGAACTCAGATCCACCCACCCACGACATCATCATGTGCCAGTTTCCAACCGCCTAAAATTGAGGAAAAACTTTGCTACAGTGGAGGACCTACTGCATGGAACATCCCCCCAAACATACAGGATTGACCTCTGGGAACAAACAGAAGCCAGAACCCCATCAAACAATACAGTGCAAGACCCCACAGAAATGTTGCCAGACGGGGCACTGCTTGACAGATGGAAGTGGTGCACTCTCAACAGAGCGAGAGCGGGAGTTTGTAGGATGGGAGACAATATGGTGAAGTGGGGTTAAAGACCAGCGAATCCTGTGAGTGTGGCGAAAGGGTGCAGAACATTGAACACGTTCTGCGCAACTGCCCACTCTCACCTGATTTAGCTGACACTGAACTGCTCAACATCAACCAAACAACACTAGAGTGGCTGGCTGTCTGGTGTGACAAGCTACAATGATGATGTTCTTTGGTTGGATATAACTTGCAGGTTTTTGACTGTTGGAGTCAATATCTGCTTTGCATGAATCAAACTCATTGCTGATTGAGAATAAAGAGCCATGAATTACCCATTGTCACTTGCTGGGAAGAGGGCATTAATGGATGCCGGCCTGGAGCAGAGCCAGTAAAAAGGTGTTAAAGGTTCAGATACATGATATGGACTGCATTTGAATTAATAAGCAATGAATATAAAAGTAGGCACTTCGATTGTGCTCTCAGTAATAATTCCGGAGAATCACCATCGCGAAGAAGGACCCCCCAGGCCAGGGGCTGGGAGAAGAAAGAGATCCCCTATTTTGGTGTTATGAATTGGACAAGTTGTCTGAGGGAGTATTGGTACCGAGTAAACACTATAATTCATGGTTTAAATTGTTGGCCCGGGGTCAACATAGTTCCATTGTTGTTTGTGCAGAGACAATAATGTGTGAGCTTCAATAAATTACTAGTTGCCTAGTGAATTTCCCAACCTAGTTCCATTGACGAATGGTCAACAGTAGAATTCATCCTGCAATTTGAGAAGGAGAAGCTAAAGTCAATTGTAACAGTATTACAGTGGATTAAAGGGAATTATATAGGCGTGAGAGAGGAGCAGGGCAAAATTGATTAGAAAAGAACACCTGCAAGGATGACGGCAGGGCAGCAAATGGCTAGAATTTCTGGGAGCAATTTGGAAGGTGCAGAATATATACATCCCAGACAGGAAGAAATATTGTAAAGGCAGGATGATGCAACTGTGACTGACAAGAGAAATCAAAGCCAACATCAGACCCAAAGAGAGAGCATATAATAGAGCAAAAGGTAAAGAATTGAGAAGCTTCTAAAAACCAACAGAAGGCAACTAGAAAAGTCATAAAGAAGGAAAAGATAAAATGCAAAGGTAAGATAGCCAATAATATTAAAGTGGATACCAAAAGTTTCTTCAGATACATAAATTACAAAAGAGAGGCGAGAGTAGATATCAGACCATTGAAAAATGATGCTGGAGAGGTAGTAATGGGGGACAAAGAAATGGCAGATGAACTCAGGGGGCAGAAATGTGTAAAGTTGCAATTACAAGTGTAACGCTCAGCTATATTTGTTCGTATTTATCTCGGGGAAACCCCATCCGCTGCCCACATTGTCTCCTGGTTATGTCAGTTGCTGTACAACTGCCACCTGATTCAGCTTCAAATATCAATCATCAGCCAGCACACAATGTATGTTTTACCAGTTACACCTTATAGATATTACTGCATATTAATAGAAATTCAATACAAAAAGGAATGGAAAAGGCGCCAGACTTACCAAAGTTCAATTTCTTTGTGCATATGTTGGAGCTCGGGGACCTCTTCGGGACCACTGTGACCCCGTCAACTCGCAGCTCGCGACCACCCAGAATGATCAACCTGAGCTTTCCCGCACGTCCGCCATTCTCACCGTCTCTCCTCCGACTCCCCACCAAAAGCCCCTGGTTCCCAGCCATATGAGACAGCATATCACCCCAAGAAAGAATAACATGGACACCCACTGGTTCATAATACTCTGCTATCTGTTATAACCTAAGCAAAGTGCTAGCTAGAGACTTTACCAGCATTTAACATAACAAAGAAGCCATTTTAATTACCATACACAGTAACATAAAAGAATAAACCCCTTACACAAGGGAGAAGGTGCTTGGTAAACTGAAAGGTCTGAAGGTAGATAAGTCACCTGGACCAGATAGTATACTGCCCAGGGTCTGAAAGAGGTGGCTAAAGATATTATGCAGGCATTAGTAATGATTTTTCTAGAATCCACTAGATTCTGGTATGGTTCAGGAGGAATGGAAAATTGGCACTACACACTTCAAGAAGGGAGAGAGGCAGAAGAAAGGAAATTACAAGCCAGTTAGTATGACTCAGTGATTGGGAAGATGTTGGAGTTGATTGTTAAGAATGTGGTTTTAGGGTACTTGATCGAATAGGCCATATTCGGACTGGTTTTATTAAGGAAAAATCATGCCTGGCAAATTTGTTGGAATTCTTTGAAGAAATAACAAACAGGATAGACAAAAGAGAATCGGTAAATGTAAAGTACTTGGATTTTCAGAAGACCTTTGACAAGGAGCCACACGAGGCTGCTTAATAAGTTAGGGGCTCATGATATTACAGGTAAGATACCAGCACAGATAAAGCAGTGGCTGATTGGCTTGTGGCAGAGTGGGAATAAAGGGAGCCTTTTCTGGTTGGCTGCCGGTGACAAGTGATGTTGAGACTACTTCCTTTTACATTATATGTCAATTACTTGGATGGTGGGATTAATGGCTTTGTGGCCAAGTTTGCAGACAATATGAAGATAGGTAGAGGGGCTGATAGTGTTGAGGAAGCAGGATGTGTGCAGAAGGATTTAGACAGATTAGGAGAATGGGCAAAGGAATGGCAAAGAATTGGAATATAGTGTCTGGACTGTTGCTCCCGTGACTTACCCACAATGCCACCAGAAAGAGGTCAAAAGATTTGAAGTCATAAATGTATTTTAAAACCCAGATTAGAACTTATCATAGAAGTCAGTTAAGTTCAGTGAGTGTGCAGATATGGGGATCCAAGATTTGGATGTTCACAAGTCTATAGTGATAAATAAAATTTGCATGCAGGATAAAAAAAAGTTGAATTAAGTAATAAAGAAAACAAAGTAAAGTTTCTCGACAATAGATGTAGTGAGGTAGTGGACTATGTCAAGCAATATAACAGAATGAAAGAATGTATATGCAGTGCAAATTTCAACCAGGGGTTGAACATTAAATTGTAATGCTGAGCAGTCATGTTCAGCCAAACAAGGATGATAATGGCAAGTGTTAATGAGGTTGCCAGAGAAGATCTGTGCTTGTGAGAGCTTTATATAATGATTTCAGTTCTGATATTTAGGAAAGGATTGCTCTTCATCTGATACAGAATGTCCAACAACTAATCCGATAATTTATAGAAAGTAAAGTACTGCTCACTTCAGTACATCTATACAAACAGATGATGTCAGACGTCAGACTCAAATCTACTGAAGCTAATAAATTATTTGGATAACAGTTTAAGGTGAGAACACTTTGTCCCTGCATTCCCCTATGAATGTTTAAACTGTTCACTGGAATATTTAAAATTCTGTGCTTGTCTTCTGTTTCAAATTTGCAGCATCTATGATTTTCATCTCTTCACTGATCAAATGCTCCTCAAGTCAATGAAGGTAATTCTGTACATACACTCAGTGGCCACTTTATTAGGTACAGAAGTGGAAGCCAGTGTAGTCTTCTATTGCTGTAGCCCATCCACTTCAAGGTTTAACATGTCTGCATTAAAGGATTGACAAGAAGCTGAGGGACCTCGGACTTGACCCTGCCTTGTGCAGCTGGATCCTGGGCTTTCTGTCAGATCACCGGCAGGTGGTAAGAGTGGGCTCCCTCACTTCCACCCCTCTGACTCTCAATATAGGAGCCTCTCAGGGCTGTGTACTGAGTCCCCTCCTTTACTCTCTGTATATCCATGTCTGCGTTGCCACCCGCCGCTCTAATCTGCTAATTAAATTTGCCGATGACACTACATTGATTGGCCTTACCTAAAACAATAACAAGGTGGCCTTCAGGGAAGAAGTCATCTCTGTGACACAGTGGTGTCAAGAAAACAACCTCTCCCTCAATGTTGCAAAAACAAAGGAGCTGTTTGTGGAATATAGGAGGATTGGAGATGGGCTAACTCCTATTGACATCAATGGAGCTGGGGTTGAGAGAGTAAAGAGCTTCAATTTCGTCAGCATTCACATCATCAAGGATCTCATGTGGTCTGTACACACAGCTGTGTGGTGAAAAAGGCACAACAGCGCCTCTTTCACCTCAGACGGTTGAGGAAGTTTGGTATAGGCCCCCAAATCCTAAGAACTTTCTACAGGGGCACAATTAAGAGCATCCTGACTGGCTGCATCACTGTCTGGTTCCTCTCTCAATCGCAGGACTCTGCAGAGAGTGGTGCAGACAACCCACTGCATCTGTAGTTGTGAACTTCCCATGATTCGGGTGTGATGGGATCCTGAATTATCCTTATGAACTGTGCTTTTAAGAGAGAGAGAGAGTTGTTCAACACAAGCACCTTGTTATTAAGAGAGAGAGAGAGGCGAAGACTGCTCACAGTTTGTTTGAAATTCCTGCAAGGACACTGGCAGCTTCTCAGTTCCTACAGAAAGGGAAGGGAGGAGCTACTTGATGGACAGCTGGTGTTCAGCACAACAGTATCTAAACCAGCGTAATTGCTTGTTTCACAGGACATGCAGATGCACAAGGGTGTGGTGAAGTCACTACTATCCTGTTCAGGTGCCCACAAGTGTGGGACTGTGGATCGATTATGAGGTACCGATCTGTGATTATTAGTGCGTGAAAGAGCAACCTTGTGGAGTCTACTAGTGTATCTAACACTCACCTGGGTTGGTAGACTATCACTCAAAGATGGTGCTCTTAAATTGGTCAAGTTTAGCTAACTTGGAAGTTTCAGAGGACAATGGGAAGATCAATGGCCTCAGCTCACCTGAAGAGCTAAGCACCTCTCTCTCTCTCCATCACTGCTCAACTCAATACCACGAACTGAGCTGAAATTTACCCATCATCGTAAGACTGTATCCATTTACCCCTAGGCTTGAAGAAGCTTGGTTTATTTTCTATTTGTATATATTTATATAAAATCATTGCTAACCTGTTTGATTTATCTGATTTTATGTTACTGTATTGCTTAGTTACTAATGAATAATATAAGTTAATAGCAATACCAGACTCCAAAGTGTTTTCCATGTCTGCTGGTTCTTTGTTCTTTAACCTGTCACAGGGTACGTGACACAGGACATTTACAAAGGTGTGTAAAAAGGGCCCACAGGATCATTGGGGACCTAAGTCACGCAACCACAATCTATTCCAGCTGCTGCCATCCGGGAAAGGGTACTGCAGCATAAAAGCTAGGACCAACAGGCTACAGGACATCTTCTTCCACCAGGCCATCAGACTGATTAACTCATGCTGATTTGAGTGTATCTCTATGTTATATTGACTGCTCTATTTATTATGAATGATTATAAATTACTATGATTGCACATTGCACATTTAGACAGATGTAAAACTCCTCATGTATGTGAAGGATGTAAAAAATAAAGCCAATTCAATTTAGTTCTGCACAGCTCTGTTGTAATGCTTGGTTATCTCAGTTATTTTCAACTTCCTGTCTCCTTGAACCAGTCTGGCCGTTCTCCTCTCATTATCAAGTTGTTTTTGCCCACCGAACAGCCGCTCACTGGATGCTTTCTACCTCTCTGTAAACTTTAGAGACTGTAATGTGTGAAAGTCCCAGGAGATCAGCAGTTTCTGAAATGCTCAAACCACCCCAATTGGCACCAACAGTCATTCCATGGTTGCTGTCACATGATTGGCTGATAAGATGTTTGTATTAATGAGCGAATAGATAGGTGTTCCTATTCAAGTGGTATTTTAAACTGAATGCAATGGACAAGATTTATGTGGATTTATATGACTGTTTGCTTAATAATATATTTTTTTTCAAAATAATTACAACCTTGTAATTTTAATGTCTGTTCCTGCTTCAAAAGGCCTTTGTTTTCAAAAAGGAATTTAAAATTAATAAGTCAGTACCTCCACAATTTTTATTCAAGATTCAACGATTACAAGGGGACACCAGCAGGGGTGATGGCAGATCAGCAGAGGCTAGAGTTCCTGTGAGCAATTTGGAAGGTGTAGGATAGATAGATCTCAAATATGAATTAGGATTCTAAAAGGAGGATGAAGCAACCTTGGGTGACAAGGGAAATCAAAGACAGCATAAAAGTAAAATGAGAGCATAAAATATTACAAAAATTAATGGAAAGTTAGAGGATTGGGAAGCTTTTAAAAGTTTTTAACCAGTTTTTTTCAGATATATAAACAGTAAACAAAAAGTGAGAGGCGATATTGGACTACTGAGAAATGATGCTGGAGAGGTAGTAATGGGGCATAAAGAAATGAAGGACAATCTTAATATGTGTTTTGCACCAGTCTTTAAGACACCAGCTGTGTGCCAAAAATTTAAGAGTGTCAGGGAGCAGAAGTGAGTATAATTGCTATTACACAGGAGAAGGTGCTTGGGAAACTGAAAAGTCTGTAGGTAGATAAGTCAACTGGACCAGATGAGCTACACCTGGGGGTTCTGAAAGAGGTAGCCGAAGAGAATGTGGAGGCTTTAGTAATGAGCTTTCAAGAATCACTGGATTCTGGATTGGTTCCAGAGGACTGGAAAATTGCAAATGTCTCTCTACACTTTAAGAAAGAAGGGAGGCAAGACATAGGAAATTATAGGCCAGTTGGCATGACTTAAATGGCTGGTAAGATGTTGGAATCTGTTATTAAGGGTGAAATTTCAAGGTACAAAATAAAATAGACCAAAGTCAGCAGGGTTTCCTCAAGGTAAAATTTTGTTCGTCATACACCCCTACTACCACCAATTTGGTATTCTACAATATTCCTACATCATCCACTACAAAACTCCTACCTTCATTTGCATTTTGTGTGCCACAGTATCCTAGGAAACATTGAGGTGAGGTGAGGGCCTTCATCGGTCAGCGTTGGCCATGGATATTGTGTCCTAGCTGTCTAGATATGCAAGCCTGGGCAGAACGTTAGGGCGAGCAAGCTGCTTCCCGTGTAGCAAGCCTCCCCACCACCCCACCACCCACGCATCTGGTGTACCCAAAGGAATGGCAGAGACTGATACAGTTTGGTACAAACAGCATCACATGAGTTGCCAGTCAACATTGAACTGAATATAGGACTCCAGCTCCTGATCTTTCCCTCAGAGTTTACTCCTGAAGCCTTCCCCATGAGTGGGTATAGCTGCAAGGCAGTGGAGGTTTGAGATCAGTGTTTTTCTTCTCTTAGATGAGCTGCCAACCACAGCTGATAAGCCCCAAAGCGACTGGTTTTAATGTGCCAGTAACCTGCCTTTGCCTGCCAGTAGAAATGGTTCTGTTGGGCTTAGTAGCTAAGCCTCACGTGAAGGCGAGAAGTTGGAATTGGTTGTCAGAGGCTTTTTGAGGCGCGTGACATTTCGAGCATTGAATGGGTAGTGGGAACTTAACCCCATTACAACCTTAAGGAACCAAGGAGACATTGGATTACACATAATCAGGCACTTGAAGGATCCAATAAAAAGAAGGTAGGTTTAAGCGGAGCAGCTCTTTGGGGAGTGACCATTGTGTGCATGGGCCAATATTTGAGTGGGGAGTTTAGGCTTTGGCTCATTGAGACTCCAACGAGGAGTGGCATAGACTGTAGGTAGATATTTTTCATTATATATTATTTATTTCTTTCTTATTGACCATTTTGAGCAGTGGGATGCCAGGCAGGATTGTGGAATGCTCCATTTGTGGGATGTGGGAATGCAGGGAGACTTACTGTGTTCTTGATGATTATACCTGCAAGAAATGCATCCAACAGAACTTCTAACAGAGTGTGTTAAGAAACTGGATGAACTCCTGATAATTCAGGTGGGCTGAGATGGGCAGGGTGTATAGGGGGGTAGTTACATGCAAGGTACAGGTCACAGGTAACTGAGTCACCATCAGGAGCAGGAATGGTGGTAGGCAGTCAGTGCAGAGTACCCCTGTGGCTGTTCCCTCAACAACAAGTATACTGGTTTGGATACTGTTGGAGGGATATCACTTAGAGAAAAGTCACAGCAGGTCAGCTCTCTGGCACTGAAGCTGGCTCTGTGACTCAGTCACTGGAAAGGAGTGAAAAGAGGTGAACTGTAGTGACTAGGGATTTGTTGGTTAGGTGAACAGAAAGGAGATTCTGTGGATGAGAATGAGAATCGTGGATCGTATGCTGCTTCCTGGCTGCTTGGGTCAGGGACATCTTAGATTGAGTCCACAGAATTCTTAAGTGGGGGATGAGCAGCCAGAAGACATGGCCCATGTTGGTACCAATGACATGGGTAGCAGGGGTGATGAGGTCCTGCAAAGTGAGTTCAAAGAGTTTCGTGCTAAACTAAAGGATAGGACCTCCAGGTTTATAATCTCAGGATTGCTACCCATGCCACGTGCTAGTGAGGCCAGAAATCAGAAGATCATACAGTTTAACACATGCAAAGGAGGTGGTGCAGGAGTGATGGATTCAAATGTTTGGATTACTAGGCTCTCTTCCAACAAAGGTGGGACCTGTACACAAGGGTCTGTTTGCACCTGAACAGGAAGGGGACTAATACCCTACCGGGAAGTTTTACTAGTGTTGTCAAGGGGGTTTAAGTGAGAGTTGCAGGGTGATGGCAACCAGAGCTCTGGAACAGATAGTGGAGTGAGAGTGGAGAAAGATGTTGTTAAGCCTACATACAAAATGAGGAATCATAAGGTCGAGCATGGTGGGAACTAATGTTCTGATCTGCATATATTTCAAAGCAAGGAGTATTGTAGGAAAGGCACATGAGTTTAGGGCATGGATCAGCATGTGGAATTATGTGGAAGGAAGTCTGAGAATCGGAGCGGGAGTGCGGAGGAAGCCATTTTTGAATTTTTCAGTTTTTTTCCCCCATCGGTATTCAGAGAGGCAGGACTGCTCAGGCGCGTGACATCGGGCAGTGAAGCGCGAAAGATTTAAAAGGACAAAAATCCTGCTTCGGGTTTAATTCGAAGAAGGAAGTCTGAGAATCAGAGCGGGAGTGCAGAGAAAGCCATTTCTGAATTTTTCAGTTTTTTTTCCCCATCGGTGTGCAGAGAGGCGGGCCTGCGCAGCCGTGTGACATCGGGCAGTGAAGCGTGGAAGATTTAAAAGGAACAGAGCCTTATACATCGGGCAGCGGAGTGAGCCGGGAGCAGAGTGAAGGCTTAAGGGCTTCGGCTCAACGGGCTTAGGCGGAAATGCACGAGGCGAGAAAGGTTTGGTATTCATTTTTTGTTGTTATTTGAGGAGAGAGGCAGTATGAGTGTGAGGGAAGTTTGTTGTTTGCAGTGCCGGATGTGGGAGGTCCTGGAGTCTCCAAGCCTCCCGGACGTCTACATCTGCACCAGGTGCGCCGAGATGCAGCTCCTAAGGGATCGCGTTAGGGAACTGGAGCTGCAGCTCGATGACCTTCGTCTGGTCAGGGAGAGTGAGGAGTTGATAGAGAGGAGTTACAGGCAGGTGGTCACACCGGGGTCACGGGAGGCAGACAAGTGGGTCACGGTTAGGAGGGGGAAGGGGAAGAGTCAGGTAATAGCGAGTACCCTGGTGGCTGTGCCCCTTGACAATAGGAACTCCTGCTTAAGTACTGTTGGGGGGGACAGCTTACCTGGGGGAAGCGACAGTGGCCATGCCTCCAGCACAGAGTCCGGCCCTGTAGCTCAGAAGGGTAGGGAAAGGAAGAGGAGGGCAGTTGTAATAGGGGACTCGATAGTAAGGGGGTCAGATAGGCGATTCTGTGGACGCAGTCCAGAGACCCAGATGGTAGTTTGCCTCCCTGGTGCCAGGGTCCGGGATATTTCTGATTGTGCCCAAGATATCCTGAAGTGGGAGGGTGAGGAGCCAGAGGTCGTGGTACATATAGGTACCAATGACATAGGTAGGAAAAGGGAAAAGGTCCTGAAAGGAGAATATAGGGAGTTAGGAAGGGAGTTTAGAAAAAGGACTGCAAATGTAGTAATCTCGGGATAACTGCCTGTGCCACACGACAGTGAGAGTAGGAATGCAATGAGGTGGAGGATAAATGCATGGCTGAGGGATTGGAGCAGGGGCAGGGATTCAAGTTTTTGGGTCATTGGGACCTCTTTTGGTGCAGGTGTGACCTGTACAAAAAGGACGGGTTACATTTGAATCCTAGGGGACCAATATCCTGGCGGGGAGATTTGTGAGGGCTACTGAGGCGACTTTAAACTGGAATGGTTGGGGGTGGGAATCAAATCAAAGAGACTAGGAGAGAGGAGGTTAGTTCACAACAGGGGAATGGGAACAAGTGCAGAGAGACAGAGGAGTGTAAAATGAGGGTAGAAGCAAAAAGTAGTAAGGTGAAAAGTAAAAATGGCAGGCCGGCAAATCCAGGCCAAAAATCAAAAAGGACCACTTTTCAACATAATTGTATAAGGGCTAAGAGTGTTGTAAGAGCGAGTCTAAAGGCTTTGTGTGTCAATGCAAAGAGCATTCGTAACAAGGTGGATGAATTAAAAGTGCAGATTGTTATTAATGAATATAATATAGTTGGGATCACAGAGACATAGCTCCAGGGTGACCAGGGATGGGAGCTCAACATTCAGGAATATTCAATATTCAGGAGGGATAGACACGAAAGAAAAGGAAGTGGGGCAGCATTGCTGGTTAGAGAAGAGATTAACGCAATAGAAAGGAAGGACATTAGCCGGGAGGATGTGGAATCGATATGGGTAGAGCTGCATAACACTAATGGGCAGAAAACGCTGGTGGGAGTTGTGTACAGGCCACCTAACAGTAGTAGTGAGGTTGGGGATGGCATTAAACAGGAAATTAGAAATGTGCGCAATAAAGGAACAGCAGTTATAATGGGTGACTTCAATCTGCATATAGATTGGGTGAACCAAATTGGTAAGGGTGCTGAGGAAGAGGATTAGTTGGAATGTATGTGGGATGGTTTTTTGAACCAACATGTCGAGGAAACAACTAGAGAGCAGGGTATTCTAGACTGGGTATTGAGCAATGAGGAATGGTTAATTAGCAATCTTGTCGTGAGAGGCCCCTTGGGTAAGAGTGACCATAATATCGTGGAATTCTTCATTAAGATGGAGAGTGACATAGTTAATTCAGAAACAAAGGTTCTGAACTTAAAGAAGGGTAACTTTGAAGGTATGAGACGTGAATTAGCTAAGATAGACTGGCAAATGACACTTAAAGGATTGACGGTGGATATGCAATGGCAAGCATTTAAAGATCGCATGGATGAACTACAACAAATGTTCACCCAGTTTGGCAAAAGAATAAATCAAGGAAGGTAGTGCACCCGTGGCTGACAAGGGAAATTAGGGATAGTATCAATTCCAAAGAAAAGCATACAAATTAGCCAGAAAAAGCGGCTCACCTGAGGACGAGGAGAAATTCAGAGTCCAGCAGAGAAGGACAAAGGGCTTAATTAGGAAAGGGAAAAACAGTTATGAGAAAAAACTGGCAGGGAACATAAAAACTGACTGTAAAAGCTTTCATAGATATGTGAAAAGAAAAAGATTGGTTAAGATAAATGTAGGTCCCCTACAGACAGAAACAGGTGAATTGATTAAGGGGGACAAGGACATGGCAGACCAATTGAATAACTACTTTGGTTCTGTCCTCACTAAGGAGGACATAAATAATCTTCCAGAAATAGTAGGGGACAGAGGGTCCAGTGAGATGGAGGAACTGAGGGAAATACATGTTAATAGGGAAGTGATGTTAGGTAAATTGAAGGGATTAAAGGCAGATAAATCCCCAGGGTCAGATGGTCTGCATCCCAGAGTGCTTAAGGATGTAGCCCAGGAAATAGTGGATGCATTAGTAATAATTATTCAAAACTCTTTAGATTCTGGACTAGTTCCTGATGATTGGAGGGTGGCTAATGTAACCCCACTTTTTAAAAAAGGAGGGAGAGAGAAACCGGGGAATTATAGACCGGTTAGCCTGACATCGGTGGTGGGGAAAATGCTAAAGTCAGTTATCGAAGATGTGATAACAGCACATTTGGAAAGTGGCGAAATCATCGGACAAAGTCAGCATGGATTTGTGAAAGGAAAATCATGACTGGCGAATCTCATAGAATTTTTTGAGGATGTAACTAGTAGAGTGGATAGGGGAGAACCAGTGGATGTGGTATATTTGGATTTTCAAAAGGCTTTTGACAAGGTCCCACACAGGAGATTAGTGTGCAAACTTAAAGCACACAGTATTGGGGGTAAGGTATTGATGTGGATAGAGAATTGGTTGGCAGACAGGAAGCAAAGAGTGGGAATAAACGGGACCTTTTCAGAATGGCAGGCAGTGACTAGTGGGGTACTGCAAGGCTCAGTGCTGGGACCCCAGTTGTTTACAATATATGTTAGTAACTTTGATGAGGGAATTAAATGCAGCATCTCCAAGTTTGCAGATGACACAAAGCTGGGCGGCAGTGTTAGCTGTGAGGAGGATGCTAAGAGGATGCAGGGTGACTTGGATAGGTTAGATGAGTGGGCAAATTCATAGCAGATGCAATTTAATGTGGATAAATGTGAGGTTATCCACTTTGGTGGCAAAAACAGGAAAACAGATTGTTATCTGAATGGTGGCCGATTAGGAAAAAGGGAGGTGCAACGAGACCTGGGTGTCATTATACACCAGTCATTGAAAGTAGGCATGCAGGTACAGCAGGCGGTGAAAAAGGCAAATGGTATGCTGGCATTCATAGCAAGAGGATTCAAGTACAGGAGCAGGGAGGTACTACTGCAGTTGTACAAGGCCTTGGTGAGACCACACCTGGAGTATTGTGTACAGTTTTGGTCGCCTAATCTGAGGAAAGACATTCTTGCCATAGAGGAAGTACAACGAATGTTCACCAGATTGATTCCTGGGATGGCAGGACTTTCATATGATGAAAGACTGGATTGACTAGGCTTATACTCGTTGGAATTTAGAAAATTGAGGGGGGATCTTATTGAAAGATATAAAATCCTAAAGAGATTGGACAGGCTAGATGCAGGAAGATTGTTCCCAATGACGCGAATGTCCAGAACGAGGGGTCACAGTTTGAGGATAAAGGGGAAGCCTTTTAGGACCGAGATGAGGAAAAACTTCTTCACACAGAGAGTGGTGAATCTGTGGAATTCTCTGCCACAGGAAACAGTTGAGGCCAGTTCATTGGCTATATTTAAGAGGGAGTTAGATATGGCCCTTGTGGCTAAAGGAATCAGGGGGTATGGGGGGAAGGCTGGTAGAGGGTTCTGAGTTGGATGATCAGCCATGATCATACTGAATGGTGGTGCAGGCTCGAAGGGCCGAATGGCCTACTCCTGCACCTATCTTCTATGTTTCTATGACACTGTAGCTATTACAAAGAATTGGTTGCAGGAGGAGCAGGACTGGCCTCTCAGTGATTCAAGGTTTCATTATTTTAGATGTGATAGAGCAGGAGGGATTAAACGGGAGATGTGGCATTAACTTTAAAGTGATATTCACTTTCCACATATTGACTGGGACTCAATTATTGTAAAAACATCTAGATGGAAAGTGTTTGTCAAATATGTTTGGAAAGTTTCCTTGATTAGTAAATAGAAGTCCCTCCTAGAAAGAGAACAAAACCAAATCTCCAACTACGGAATGAGACAGGACAGATGACGGAATTTTGTGCAGGGAAACAGCTTGTATCTGGTGATCATAACGCCATTATAGTTTCAAGGTAAATAGGGAAAAAGATAGGTCTGGTCCTTGGGTTGAGTTTCTAAATTGGAGAAAGGCCAATTTTTATGGCACCAGGAAGGATCTGACAAGTGTGGATTACAAAATGTTGTTTTTTGGCAAAGGGGTACATTGTAAATGAGAAGCCTTCAGAAGTGAAATTTTGAGTGTACAAAGTTTGTATGTTCCCATCAGAATAAAAGGCAAGGATAACAGGTTAAGGGAACTTTGGTCTAAATGTGAAAAAGGAGGTGCATAGCAGGTTTAGGTAGCTATGAACAAATGAGGTACTTGAGGAATATAAGAAATGCAAGAGAAAACTTAAGAAGGAAATGAAGAGGGCTAATAGAAGGCATAAAGTTCCTCTAGCAGACAAGATCAAGGAGAATCATTAAGGGCCTCTATGACAATTTAAGCACTGGGCCAGATTGAAAAGGTCAGGATTTCAGGGCCTGAGGTGAGGGACGGGCCAGTTCAGCTGCTCTGCTCTGCGTTGAACTAAGGGTCTATGGCCAGACTTTCTTTGTGGACTTCAGTTCTGAATGTTATTTGCTTACTTTTATTGGTTGCATAATTTGTTTTTTTTTCCTTCTGCACATTGGCTGTTTGAGGATCTTCTTATTTTTTTAAGTGTATTCTTTTGGGTTTCTTTATTTCATGGCAGTCAGGAACCGAATCTTAACGTTGTATAATGTATTTTGAACTTTGAACTTTGAGATACTGTTTATTAAGAGCAAAAAAATAGCAAGGGACAAAATTGGCCTTCTGGAGGATCAGAGTAATAATCTATGCTGGGACCCTAAAAAGAATGGGGATATCTAACTGGATTTTTTAGATTCTTACTTACACAGTAGATGGACACAGAGTCTATAGGTGTGAAGCAATGCATCAGTGAGGTCATGGATCCTATACAGTTTACAGCAGAGGTGGTGTTTGCTACCTTGAGGCAAATTAAGGCAAGGACAAAGTGTTCCTTTGGACCCTGTGGGAGGCAAGTGCGGAAATAGCAGGAGTCCTAGCAGAGATATTTAAAACCTCCTTAGCCGGGGGGAGGTGCCAGAATATTGAAGGACGGCTAATGTTGTTCCATTGTTCAAGAAAAGCTCTATAAATAAGCCAGTATATTATAGGTCGGTGAGCTTGACATCAGTAGTGGGAACGTTATTAGGAAGTGTTCTAAGGGACCAGATATACAAGTACTTGAATAGACAGGCACTGATTAGTAATAGTCAACATGGCTTCATGCATGGTAGGTCATGCCTAACCAATCTTCTAGAGGTTTTCGAGGAGGTTACCAAGAAGGTTGATGAATGCAAGGCACTGGATATTGTCTATATGGACTTCAGCAAGGCTTTTGACAAGGTCCTATATGGGAGGTTGGCAAAGAATGTTCAGTCACTTGGCTTTGTTGGAGAAGCCAGAGAGTGGTTGCCTCTCTTACAGGAGGACTGTGACGAGTGGAGTGCTGCAGGGATTGGTGCTCGTTCGATTTATGTTTATTATCTTTACAATGATTTGGATGATATTGTGGTAAACTGGATCAGCAAACTTGTGGGTGACACCAAGATTGAGGGTGTAGTGGTGAGCAAGGAAGACTATCAAAGCCTACAGCGGGATCTGGACTAGCTGGAAAAATGTCAGATGGAATTTAATGCAGACAAGTGTGAGTGTTGTACATTGGGAGGACCCAGCAAGGTAGGTCTTACACGGTCAGTGGGAGGGCTCTTAGAAGTGTGGTAGAGCAAAGGGATCTGGGAATGCAGATCCATAATTCCTTGAAAATGATCATAAAGAAAGCTTTTGGCACATTGGCTTTCATAAATCTAAGTACTGAGTACAGGAGTTGGGATGTTATGTTGAAATTTTATAAGATGTTGGTGAGGCCTAATTTGGAGTGTTGTGTCCGTTTATGGTCACCTACCTGTAGGAAAGATGTAAATAAGATTGAACGAGTGCAGAGAAAATTTACAAGAATGCAAATGGACAGGGATTGATTAGGGATAGTCAGCAGGGCTTTATGCTCTCCACTCCCTCCGCACTAATCCTAACCTTATTGTTAAACCCGCTGATAAGGGGGTTGCTGTTGTAGTCTGGCGTACTGACCTCTACCTTGCCGAGGCGCAGCGACAACTCGCGGATACCTCCTCTTATTTACCCCTCGATCGTGACCCCACTAAGGAGCACCAGGCCATTGTCTCCCACACCATCACCGACTTTATCCACTCAGGGGATCTCCCATCCACTGCTACCAACCTTATAGTTCCCACACCCTGCACTTCCCGTTTCTACCTCCTACCCAAGATCCACAAACCTGCCTGTCCTGGCCGACCTATTGTCTCAGCTTGCTCCTGCCCCACCGAACTCGTTTCTGCATACCTCGACACTGTTTTATCACCCCTTGTTCAATCCCTTCCGACCTATGTTCGTGACACTTCTCACGCTCTTAAACTTTTCGATGATTTTAAGTTCCCTGGCCCCCACCGCTTTATTTTCACCATGGACGTCCAGTCCTTATATACTTCCATCCCCCATCAGGAAGGTCTCAAAGCTCTACGCTTCTTTTTGGATTCCAGACCTAATCAGTTCCCCTCTATCACCACTCTCTTCCGTCTAGCGGAATTAGTCCTTACTCTTAATAATTTCTCCTTTTGCTCCTCCCATTTCCTCCAAACTAAAGGTGTAGCTATGGGCACCCGTATGGGTCCTAGCTATGCCTGCCTTTTTGTTGGGTTTGTGGAACAATCTATGTTCCGTGCCTATTCTGGTATCTGTCCCCCACTTTTCCTTCGCTACATCGACGACTGCATTGGCGCTGCTTCCTGCACGCATGCAGAACTCGTTGACTTTATTAACTTTGCCTCCAACTTTCACCCTGCCCTCAAGTTTAGCTGGTCCATTTCCGACACCTCCCTCCCCTTTCTAGATCTTTCTGTCTCTGTCTCTGGAGACAGCTTATCCACTGATGTCTACTATAAGCCTACTGACTCTCACAGCTATCTGGACTATTCCTCTTCTCACCCTGTCTCTTGCAAAAACGCCATCCCCTTCTGGCAATTCCTCCGCCTCCGCCGCATCTGCTCTCAGGATGAGGCTTTTCATTCTAGGACGAGGGAGATGTCTTCATTTTTTAAAGAAAGGGGCTTCCCTTCCTCCACTATCAACTCTGCTCTTAAACGCATCTCCCCCATTTCACGTACATCTGCTCTCACTCCATCCTCCCACCACCCCACTAGGAATAGGGTTCTCCTGGTCCTCACCTACCACCCCACCAGCCTCCGGGTCCAACATATTATTCTCCGTAACTTCCGCCACCTCCAACGGAATCCCACCACTAAGCACATCTTTCCCTCCCCCCCCCTCTGCATTCCGCAGGGATCGCTCCCTACACAACTCCCTTGTCCATTCGTCCCCCCCATCCCTCCCCACTGATCTTCCTCCTGGCACTTATCCGTGTAAGCGGAACAAGTGCTACAAATGCCCTTACACTTCCTCCCTTACCACCATTCAGGGCCCCAAACAGTCCTTCCAGGTGAGGCATCACTTCACCTGTGAGTCGACTGGGGTGATATACTGCGTCCGGTGCTCCCGATGTGGCCTTTTATATATTGGTGAGACCCGACGCAGACTGGGAGACCGCTTTGCTGAACATCTACGCTCTGTCCGCCAGAGAAAGCAGGATCTCCCAGTGGCCACACATTTTAATTCCACATCCCATTCCCATTCTGACATGTCTATCCACGGCCTCCTCTACTGTAAAGATGAAGCCACACTCAGGTTGGAGGAACACCTTATATTCCGTCTGGGTAGCCTCCAACCTGATGGCATGAACATTGACTTCTCTAACTTCCGCTAAGGCCCCACCTCCCCCTTGTACCCCATCTGTTACTCATTTTTATGCACATATTCTTTCTCTCACTCTCCTTTTACTCCCTCTGTCCCTCTGAATATACCTCTTGCCCATCCTCTGGGTCACCCCCCCCCCTTGTCTTTCTTCCCGGACCTCCTGTCCCATGATCCTCTCGTATCCCCTTTTGCCTATCACCTGTCCAGCTCTCGGCTCTATCCCTCCCCCTCCTGTCTTCTCCTATCATTTTGCATCTCCCCCTCCCCCTCCAGCTTTCAAATCCCTTACTCACTCTTCCTTCAGTTAGTTCTGACGAAGGATCTCGGCCTGAAACGTCGACTGCGCCTCTTCCTATAGATGCTGCTTGGCCTGCTGCGTTCACCAGCAACTTTTATGTATGTTGCTTGAATTTCCAGCATCTGCAGAATTCCTGTTGTTAGGGCTTTATGTGTGGAAGGTTGAGTCTTAGAGTTTTTCAAAGATATTTCCAGGAAAGAATGAAAGGCAGGTAGTGATGTTGTCTACACGGACTTCAGCAAAGCATTTGACAAGTTTGCAAATGGGAGGCTGGTCAGAAAGGTTCAGTCGCTTGGAATTCAAGATTATTTGGATTAGATATTGGCTTTGTGGGAGAAGATAGAGAGTGACAGTAGATGGTTGCCTCTCTGACTGGAGACCTGTCAGCAAATTTGCAGATGACGTCAAGATTGGGAATGTAGTGGACAGTGAGGAAGTCTATTGAAGCTTGCAGTGGGATCTGGACTAGCTGGAAAAATGGGCTGAAAAATGTCAACTGGAATTTAAAGCAGACAAGTGTGAGGTGTTGTACATTGGGAGGACCAACCAGAGTAGGTCTTACATGGTAAGTAGGGTAAGTAGGGCACTCAGGTGTGTGGTAGAACAGAAGGTTCTGCGAATACATAACCATAATTTCTTGAAAGTCATGCCACAGGTAGATAGGATCGTAAAGAAAACTTTTGGCACACTGGCCTTAATAAATCAATGTATTGAGTACAAGGGTTGAGGGGTTATGTTGAAATTGTATAAGACATTGGTGAGTTACTAATTTGGAGTATTGTGTCCAGTTTTGGTCACCTACCTACAGGAAAGATGCAAATAAGGTTGAAAGAGTACAAAGAAAGTTCACAAAGATGTCACTGGGACTAGGACCTGAGTTATAGGGAAAGGTGGAATAGATTAGGACTTTGTTCTGTAGAGCTTAGAAGACTGAGGGAGATTTGATGGAGGTATACCAAATTGTGAGGGGTATAGATAGATTAAATGCAAGCAGGCTTTTTTCCACTGAGGTTGGGTGAAAATACAACTAGAGGCCATGGGTTAGGGATGAATGGTGAAATGTTTAAAGGGAACCTGAGGGGGATCTTTACACAGAGGAAGATCAGAGTGTGGAATGAGCTGCCAGCACAAGTGGTGGATGCGGGTTTGATTTCAACTTTTAAGAGAAATTTGAATAGGTACTGTGCCTGGATGGGAGCAGTATGGTGGGCTGTGGTCTGGGTGCAGGTCAAAGGATCTAGGCAGATTAATGGTTTGGCATGGACTAGATGGGCCAACTGGCCTATTCCTGTGATGTAGTGTCTATGACTCTGAGTGTTTCTCTCAGTGCATCCATGAACTACCAATCACTTTTGAAAAGTTCCCCTAATTAAGGCACAAAAAAATTGCTAAAATCTATTGGCAGGTGCGACAAAGACCTATTAAGAAAACACAATGCATATGATTAACTGTATGGTGAATATCTTGGAGGGCTTGCAAGTGCAAGGAGCTGTGACCACTCATCCTGCCCCACTTATATTCCTCCCAGTACTTTACCCTGGAAAGTGCTACACCTGCCCATTCACTTCCTCCCTCACCTCCATTCATGGCCACAAATGACCTCCATTCATGGTCCTTCCAGATGAGGCTTCACTTCACCACCTGTGATGTACTGTCCAGTATTTTGCATTGTGGGTTTGTAACTGGGGGTACATTACACATCCACACAAACGTGATTACCCAGTTTGGCAGGGCCGCAGGCTGACTCCCCTAGATGAACGCGAGCTGGGCGAGCCTGAGGGTTACAATGGTGGGGGCTACATCCGGGATTGATTCCGTTGGATGCTGTGTGATTGCTCTGTTTAAATCAGTGCTGGTATGGATGCTGCTGGGGTACAGCAGTGGTGTGCCTCTGTGGGGTTGCCGGTAATTAATACGTGCGTGTTGAGTGGGGTGGATATTCGTTCCCCGGAAAAATTGTTTATTCGATTTTTGAGTATGGTTAAAGCTGTTGGCAAAGTTGAAATCGTAATGTGAAAATGGCGGGCTCAGACCTTGTTTTAGTTCAGACTAGCGCTGACGTAACAGTAGTGGGACTGCCAGTGTCTATCAGTGCCCCAGGTGAGGCGGGGCCATGGCCTGTCCATACTGTCAGGGAGAGGGAGAATGGAGCCCAGCAGTTAAGAATGCACCAGATGGCCAAGGGCGCCCAGCCCCAAGACATGATTGCTTGGGGTCTCCTGCAGTCCAGTAAAATGCCCCCCCCACCCATTTGTTCAGCTGATCAGAGAGGTGCGGAAGGAGGAGAACATGTTGGGGCCGCGAGAGGACTCTGTCGGCAGGGTACAGTCCTCAGTAGCAGCCCCTGGTGGTGAAGTTACAGGGCCAGCCCAACCTAGGAAATGGCAAAGGAGATGGTGGCAGAGCTGAGAACTGAGATGTTCCGGGTATTAACAGAGGGTGTGGACCCTCCGTATGATAGGACTGGTAGAGAGGGACGCTGCCCCCTAAGGGGACGGACCACGCAGAGGGCTGCAGGTGGCTGGGGTTCCGCGAGAAGAGGGGCGGCCGGTAGTGTCTTCTATAACTGTGGGAAAGAGGGACACTTCCGGCAGGAATGTGAGAGGCAGGAAGCCCCTCGGAGAGAGAGCCCATGGGTACCTAAGCAGGGAAAAGTGTTGGGGAAGTTAGAGGAGACTCAGTGAGGGAACGGCCTGGTGTCTCTGGTGGGAACATGTTCCCAGCAATGTACCAAGGAGCTCACCAAAGCAAAAGACACTATTCCTGAAGGCTTAGTGGGACCACGCTCCAGTGTGTTGCTACGGATAGAGGGAATATACGCTAAAGCCATACTCAACACTGAGTCGCAGGTCACGTTACTGTACCGTTCGTTTTACAACCGGTATCAAGCATTTACCCTTGACTCCATTCAGTGCACTGGAGATTTGGGGTATCAGGATGGAGTGGACTGGGATCTGAGGGTCCAAAGGTCGGTAACGTTCAGAGGAGACCGATGGTGAATGACTATTGAGTGAGCTCCAACGTGACTTTGACTTGACTTTGGGCTCTTTTTTTGTTTATTTTCATTACTAATGCGGAGGCATTAGCGATGATCTTTCAAAAGTCGATAGATTCTGGCATGGTTCCGGAGTACTGGAAGATTGCAAGTGTCACTTCGCTATCTAAGAAGGGGGCAAGGAAGCAAAAAGGAAATTATAGACCGGTTAGCTTGACATCAGTGGTTGGGAAGTTGTTGGAGTCGATTGTCAAGGATGAGGTTACAGAGTACCTGGAGGCATATGACAAGATAGGCAGAAGTCCCCATGGATTCCTTAAAGGAAAATCCTGCCTGACAAACCTATTACAATTTTTTGAGGAAATTACAAGTAGGCTAGACAAGGGAAATGCAGTGGATGTTGTATATTTGGATTTTCAGAAGGCCTTTGACAAGGTGCCACACATGAGGCTACTTAACCAGATAACAGCCCATGGAATTATGGAAAAGTTACATATGTGGATACAGCGTTGACTGATTGGCAGGAAAAAGAGAGTGGGAATAAAGGGATCCTATTCTGGTTGGCTGCCGGTTACCAGTGGTGTTCCACAAAGGTCCGTGTTGGGGCTGGTTCTTTTTACATTGTACATCAACGATTTGGATTATGGAATAGATGGCTTTGTGGCTAAGTTTGCTGATGATACAAAGATAGGTGGAGGGGCCAGTAGTGCTGAGGAAACAGAGTCTGCAGAGAGACTTGAATAGATTGGGAGAATGGGCAAAGAAGTGGCAAATGAAATACAATGTTGGAAAGTGTATGGTTATGCACTTTGGCAGACTATTATTTAAATGGGGAAAGAATTCATAGTTCTGAGATGCAACGGGACTTGGGAGTCCTCATACAGGATACCCTTAAGGTTAAACTCCAGGTTGAGTCATTGGTGAAGAAGGCGAATGCAATGTTGGCATTCATTTTTAGAGGAATAGAGTATAGGAGCAGGGATGTGATGTTGAGGCTCTATAAGGCGCTGGTGAGACCTCACTTGGAGTACTGTGGACAGTTTTGGTCTCCTTATTTAAGAAAGGATGTGCTGACGTTGGAAAGGGTACAGAGAAGATTCACTAGAATGATTCCAGGAATGAGAGGGTTAACATATGAGGAACATTTGTCCACTCTTGGACTGTATTCCTTGGAGTTTAGAAGAATGAGGGGAGACCTCATAGAAACATTTTGAATGTTGAAAGGCATGGACAGAGTGGATGTGGTAAAGTTGTTTCCCATGATGGGGGAGTCTAGTACGAGAGGGCATGACTTAAGGATTGAAGGGTGCCCATTCGGAAAAGAAATGCGAAGAAATTTTTTTAGTCAGAGGGTGGTGAATCTATGGAATTTGTTGCCACGGTCAGTAGTGGAGGTCAAGTCATTGGGTGTATTTAAGGCAGAGATTGATAGGTATCTGAGTAGCCAGGGCATCAAAGGTTATGGTGAGAAGGCAGGGGAGTGGGACTAAATGGGAGAATGGATCAGCTCATGATAAAATGGCAGAGCAAACTCGATGGGCCGAATGGCCAACTTCTGCTCCTTTGTCTTATGGTCTAATCCTATATTCAGATTAAGATTCATAAAGTCTATCATTTAATTGCATATGGTGTACAGTCTGATATTTTGCGTTGTGGGTTTGTAACTGGGGGTACATTACACAGCATCCACACAAACGTGATTACCCAGTCTGGCAGGGCCACAGGCTGAATCCCCTAGACAAACGTGAGCTGGTGATCCTGAGGATCACATATTTATTTCGGAAAGGAAACAGGGACATGACTAGCAATTGCTGGTCAGCTCAACTGCAGATATAAAGATTTCATTTGCAATAACCATGAACAAGTGAACAAGCATTTGGAAACATGCACTCTAATATAAAAGAGAAAGCACAGATTTATTACACGGAGATTATATTTGTAAACCCCGTTACACAAACTTAATTGAATACTTTAGAGGTTACAGACATTTGACAAAGTCCTATTTAATTGCCTATAGCAAACCTATGCTTCCTCTTAGAGATATTCATTATGTTTGAAACTATTGGCAATGATATTGGAATATTTCTGGTTCTGTACCTATCACCTTTTTTCATGCTAATAGTTGCAAGCTGAAATCTGTGAAACATTATGTAGTGAAGAGGATGGTGTAGACCAGGAAAAGCAATTAACCCTGAATCATGGTGAGTCATTCACTGGAGAATACTTGAGACTCAAGTACAAGTCAGGAGCTTATAGAATGCTCTAACATTATTCAACAAGCTTAAATCATTTTGTACCAAGCAACCCAATTAATAAGCAGTCAATCTTGAACATTCACTTTCTCCAACACTGGGATATCACTATGCCTGTGCCCTCTACAGGATCCATTGCATCAGTATGCAAAGGCCTCTGTAACTACATATTCCAAACTCCTGATGTGCGCGCTGCTTGGGTGTAGGGAAGCAAACGTATGGGAACTCCAGTTCCCAAGAACACCTCCAATGCATACACCATCATAGGTTGTGTATATTAATATTAGCATAAGACCATAAGACATAGGAGCAGAATGAGGGCATTCAGCTCATTGAGTCTGCGCGCCATTTCATCATGGCAGATTTGTTATCCCTCTCAACCCCATTCTGCTGCCTTCTCCCATAACCTTTGTTGCCCTAACTAACTAAGAACCTATCAAACTCCACTGTAATATATGCAATCACTTGTCCTTCACAGCTGTGGCAATAAATTCTACAGATTTTCCACCCTTAACTAAAGAAGTTCTTCTTCATCTCCGTTCTAAAAGAATTTCCCTCTGTTCTGAGGCTGTGCTCGCTGGTCATGCACTCCCCCACTATAGGCAACATCCTCTTCACATCCACATGATCTAGGCATTTCAGTAGTCGACAGGTTTTGTGCAATTCCAACCCCCACCCATCACAATTCTTCAAAATTCCAATGTGTACAGGCTCAAAGCCCTCAAACACTTCTCATATGTTAACATTCTCTAGACACTAGAACCAGACACTAGAATACTACAGCACAGTACAGGCTGTTCAGCCCTCGATGTTGTGCTGACCCATATATTTCTTAAAAAAGAGTACTAAACCCACACTACCCCATAACCCTCTATTTTTCTTTCATCTGTGTGCCTGTCCAAGAGACTCTTAAATACCCCTAATGTTTTAGCCTCCACCACCATCCCTGGCAAGTCATCTCAGGCACCCACAAGCCTCTGTGTAAAAAACTTACCCCTGATGTCTCCCCTAAACTTCCCTCCCTTAACTTTGTACAATGCCATCTGGTGTTTGCTATTCATGCCCTAGGAAACAGGTAGTGGCTATCCACCCTATCTATGCCTCTCAAAATCTTGTAGACCTCTATCAAGTCCCTTCTCATCCTTCTACGCTCCAAAAAGAAAAGTCCCAACTCAGCTAACCTTGCCTCATAAGACTTGTTTTCCAATCCAGGCAACATCCTGGTAAATCTCCTCTGTACCCTCTCCATAGCTTCCACACCATTCCTATAATGAGGTGACCAGTACTGAACACAATATTCTAAGTGTGGTCTCACCAGAGATTTGTTGATTCTCATTCCCATAATCATTCTCATGAACCTCATCTGAACCCTTCAAATGCCAGCATATATTTTTGTAGATAAGGGGCCCAAAACAGCTCACAATACTCAGAGTGTTGTCTGACCAATGCCTTATAAAGCCTCAGCATTACATCCATGCTTGTATATTCTAATCCTCTTGAAATAAATGGTAGCTATGCATTAGCCTTCCTTAACACACTGAACTTAACCTTCAGGGAATCCTGCATGAGGACTCAAACATCCCTTGGCACCAGTGTTAATTAAATTCTGTACAGTATTGGATGAATGTCTAAACAGCTCAAAATGACAATTTATCCCTTCCTGAGCTTGCACCATATCTGTACAAGGTAAATACTACAGGCCAGGGGTCCCCAACCGTTTTTGCACTGCGGAACGGTTTCATATTGACAACATTCTTGCAGAGCGGCTGACCCGCGGGGTGGGGGGGGGGTAGGGTTGTCAACAGACAAGAGAAGCAGTCAAATACGTTGTGTTTACCCGAAGAAAGACTACATGAAGCCTTGCGCGGGCACCAGGGCGCATGCGTGACTTGCGCATGTGTTTACCTGTTGATTTTTTTCTACAAACCGTTTTTGGCGATTCTGTTCGGGGGAGGGGGGGCAGGGGGGTTAATCACGACCAGAATATAGGTGATAAGTGGCTAATACAGTCAATTTTGTTTCTAAAAGGGTTTATCTAACGAATTTAATATTAAACACACAGCGCATATTTTCCTTGCATGAATATAGTGATAAGTCAATTTTCAGGGGAGGACAGGGGAGCTTGAAGTAAGTGTTGAACGAACATCCAGTAGAAGTGTTAGAGGCAGGTTCGTTATTATCATTTAAAGAAAAATTAGATAGGTATATGCACAGGAAAGGAATGGAGGGTTATGGGCTGAGTGCAGGTCGGTGGGACTAGGTGAGAGTAGCGTTCAGCATGGACTAGAAGGGCAGAGATCACCTGTTTCCGTGCTGTAATTGTTATATGGTTATATAAGTCAATAGCATCATAACATTTTAAGTAACGTTTGGATATTAAACACACAGAACATATTTTCCCCGTATGAACATATAAAATCATTGTAACGCACCAATATCACTGAATCATTGGGAGCCCTGGGATGAATACTTGTTTTCCTGCAACAAGACGGTCCTATCAAAGGGTGATGGGAGACAGCGATACTCGAAGGGGGTTCCTTATGTCCAGTCTATTCCGCAATTTAGTTTTCGTTGCATTCATTGCAGAGATATGTTGGAAATGGAGGCAACGTTTTCAGTGCTTTCGTGGCTATCTCGGGATATTTAGCCTTGACTTTGATCCAGAATGCTGGCAGAGATGTTATGTCAAACATACTTTTCAGCCTGCTGTCATTTGCAAGCTCGAGGAATTGATCTCCTTCCCGTGCTGACACGGATGATGCGCGGGTAATGACCTCGCATGAGTTCAAGCTCAACAATGCATGACAGGAAATGAGGAAAGGTGCAGCTGACTCATATCGCCAAATCATATCATTTTCTCGTGGCCCAGTAGCACATGCTTTGCAGCCCGGTGGTTGGGGACTGCTGCTATAGGCCTGTTAATGTTTAATGTTTGTTGGTAGCAGCTGGATTCTTTCTTAGTCTCATGCACCATTAGCATAAAAATGTCTGTTAATGTCTAAATATCTGTTGGTCAAGTTGAAAACTAGGTTGATGGATTATTTCTTAGTGTCTGTCAAATTAGCTTGAAGGATTCTTTTAAGGATTTGGGCTTATCACTTATATGTAATATTAATGTTCTTTTATCACTAAAGGAATGTTAAGTCCAAAACATTGGTGGACTAATGGATAAGAAGTGACTATTAAAGTCTCTAATTGATTTATAAGGATATGCTAAACATCGTGTTAATAAATACATGTGTTGTTTGAATTTAAAAAATCACGTTGAGTTAATGACATGAGAACAACTGATCAAAGGGTTTGTCTGCCCCTGTATGTCTCTCTATGCTTGTGGAACTCTTATTTATTGTGGTACCTTCCCTGGGCTCCTTGGACTTTAGTCATGGACCAGCTATTGTGATCGGTGCCTGGGACTGAGGGGCAGTTTCGTGAAAGAGTCAGAATTCAGAAATCCCCCAACAACAGCGACAATCAAGTGCTGACAAAGAATCCTGAGCAAGAGATCTTTGTAACATCCTCCAAGACGGAGGGAGAATGATGGACCCAATCAAATAGATACAGTTAATTATAGGGAATGACTACGACCAAGAGCTAGGATAAAAGGCTCTTAATGTCCAATGTGTTGGTGCGGGAGAGCGTTTTCCAGCATTAAAACTTTATGAGTCCACCAAGCAAAGTTGAAGTGCTATTCCATCCTAGTGGATGAAGATGAGATTACTTCACCAAGCACAAATGATGTCTTTTCAACCACTGATTCACAAGCCACAGCGATTTGCTCTGGAGAGAGTCATCGTACTCCAGGTCAGACGAGAGATAACCCAGGTCAGGTTTCAGACCACAGTACCCAGGTAGATCCATCGCATAATGGTGACGGTGAGGAGGTAGAGAAGAAGAGGAAGGTCGAGTGGCCAGCAATGGCAGATGAGAAGGCTTGGAGTGGGTTTGATGAGGATATTAGTATGATGTTGGAGAACACTCTCATGGGAAAGAGAAAGTTGGAGGTGATGGGCGATACGATTTACAATGTTGGAAAGTACCAGTTTGGTTTGGCTGAGTTGAAGAAAACAAAGCCTACACAGACACCAAGCAGGCGCCAGAAGGAGATTAGTAGGTAGAGGAGAGAGCTTAGATCGTTGAGACAGAGATGGAAGGAAGCAAGTGTGGGTGACAAGCCAGGGCTTGCTGATCTCCAGGAGCATTTTCAATTAAAGTTAGCATCACTCCGTTGTGCAGAGTCACAACATAAAAAGGGAAAGAAGAGAGAGAAGGCAAGATAGTCGTTCTTTGGGAATCCTCACCAGTTCACAAAGAAACTGTTTGAACAAAGTAAGAGCGGGCAGCTTAACATCTCTCAACAAGAACTTGAGGATCACCTGGCAAGCACTTACTCTAACGAACAGTGGGAAGCTCCTTTGATTGACCTTTCAGGGCTTGTGAAGCCTACCGAGCCAGGAGTGAAGTTCGATCTGTCAGAACCCAAGCTGGCAGAAGTCGAACGGCTCATCAGAAAGGCAAGATCAGGTTTAATGCCAAGACCTAATGGAGTGCCGTATAAGGTGTCCAATAAGTGTGAAGAGCTGAGGAAATACTTGTGGAGATTGTTAAAGGTGGTGTGGAGACAAGGTGTTGTTCCTTTGTCATGGAGTGAGGCTGAAGGAGTATACATCCCGAAGGAAGAGAATTCTACTACATTGAATTGGTAAAACAACATTGTGTGCTGGTTGATGATTGATGTTTGAAGCCAAATCAGGTGGCTTTGGTACAGCAACCGACATAGCCAGGAGACAAGGTGGGCAGCGAACGGGGTTTCCCCTGGATAAATACAAGCCAATATAGCTGAGCATTACATATCATTTGTGAAAGAAGGCTCCAGGTAAAGGGTGTACAGCGCAGGCCCACGATCAAGCATACTTTCTTCAGCCAGTGATTGGTGTGTCAAGGCCGACCTGGATGGGAAAGGCAGTTTCCCAGAGCAAATAGCTTTCACAACATTGTGTCCAGATATAATCGTATGGTCTGACACCAGTAGAGAAGTGGTTATTGGTGAACTCACAGTCCCTTGGGAAGACATCGATGAAGCCCATGAGCGCAAGTTAACCAAGTATGCAGAGTTGAGATCAGAGTGCAGAGAGACAGAGGGTGGAAGGTGTCATGCTATCCATTCAAAGTAGGCTGCCGTGGGTTTATTGCGTTCACTTTCCAGAAGTGGCTGCGTGACCCTGGCTTCACTAGAAGAGAGATCAAGTCAACCAGCAGGGCTGCAGCTGAGGCAGCAGAGAGAGGATCAGCATGGGTGTGGACCAAGTATGTCCAGAGGGGCAGATAGTCAGACAGTCATCTTTTGCAAACCCTTCAGTAGTTGCATAGACACTTGAAGAGCAGACTATCTGTTGGATGGAAGCGATAGAGGCAGATGCCAAGTTTTTAAGCTCACCAGTGGGAGGTGATGCTTAGCACCGCTGGCCCACCATCTCGAGGGAGTCTTGATCATAAGGGGGCCGAAACTCCTGAAGACAGGTGGCAGATCAACTGATGATCCCACTGGTGATAGCACAGGACAGTTAACATCTTAGTCCACGTGTATTTTCAATTTTTGTATGCTTTATTTGTGCTTTCTATTGTTATGATAATAAATTAGGATTAAGTTACTTCGTTATGTGCGTAATTTTATTACCGGGACACTTGAATTGAATTGAATTGAATTGACTTTATTTCTTACATCCTTCACGTTCATGAGGAGTAAAAATCTTTATGTTACGTCTCCGTCTAAATATGCAATGTGCAATCAAAGTAATTGATAATAATTAATAATAAATAGAATAGTCAATATAATATAGAGTACACTCAGATCAGTGTGAGTTAATCAGTCTGATGGCCTGGTGGAAGAAGCTATCCCGGAGCCTGTTGTTCCTGGCTTTCATACTGTGATACCGTTTCTCAGATGGTAGCAGCTAGAATAGATTGTGGTTGGGGTGACTCGGGTCCCCAATAATCCTACGGGCTCTTTTTACACACCTGTACTTGTAAATGTCCTGGATCATGGGAAATTCACAACTACAGATGTGCTGAGCTGTCCGCACCACTCTCTGCAGAGTCCTGCGATTAAGGGAGGTACAGTTCTCGGAGCAGGCAGTGATACAGCCAGTCAGGATGCTCTCAATTATGCCCCTGTAGAAAGTTCTTAGGATATGGGGGCCCATACCAAACCTCCTCAACTGTCTGAGGTGAAAAAGGTGCTGTTGTGCCTTTTTCACCACACAGCTAGTGTGCACAGACCAGGTGAGGCCCTCGGTGATGTGAATGCTGCGGAACTTAAAGCTGTTTACCCTCTCAATCCCAGATCCATCAATGTCAATAGTTGGGTCTGATCGACCCAGCCCATCATAGCATTTCTCATGTCTGAATTTTCTCCAAGATTTAGATAACTGCTTACACCTTTACTCTTTCTACCAAAGTACAGGACTGTAAAATTCCCTGCTCTATATTCCACCTGCTGTTTCTTTGCCCATTCTCCTAATCAGTCTAACTCCTTCTGCAGACTCCCTGTTTCCTCAACATTACCTTTCACCTATCTAATAACTTTCACAAACTTGGGCACAATTCTGTCATCCATATAACATGAGAAGAAGCCCTCCCAATACCGACCCCTGCAACACATCACTCATCACCGCCAGCCAAGCGGAAAAGGCCACCTTTATTTCCACACTTTGCCTCCTGCCAGTCACCCAATCTCCTATCCATATTAGTATCTATCCTGTAAAACAATGTGTTGTTTAGCAGCCTTATGTGTGGCACCATGTCAAAGGGCTTTTGAAAATCCAAGTAAACAACATCAACTGACTCTTCTTTGTCTATCCTGTCAGTTATTTCCTGAAAGAATTCCAAGATCTTTTTCAGGCAAGCACTCCCTTAATGAAACACAACACCCAGTCCAGAATTGCTGTTTCCCCAGCGGGCTCAACCACAAACTGCCGAAAAAAATACCTCATGCGTTTTCTATATTTTACCATTTCAGTTTCTTAAGATGGATAGATAGATATACTTTATTGATCCTGAGGGAAATTGGGTTTCGTTACAGCCGCACCAACAAAGAATAGAGCATAAATATAGCAATACAAAAACCACAAACAATCAAACAACAAAATGTAAACTATGCCAGATGGAAAATAAGTCCAGGGCCAGCCTATTGGCTCAGGGTGTCTGACCCTCCACAGGAGGAGCTGCAAAGATTCCACATCTTCTGATAATATCTCACCTCATTTTAAGGAATTTTACCAACAGAACCACGCCACCCGCTGTACCCACATATCTGAACTTTAAATACAATAAATATTCTTGGATATTAAGCTCCTAAGTATGACTTTTTTCAGCCATGACTCAGTGATGCCCATTACATCATACCTACCAATTTCTAGCTGTGCTACAATTTCATCTGCCTTATTCCATACTGAGTGCATTCAAATGTAGTCTCACTGCATACTATATCTACTTGTATACCATCCTCAGCCCTGCCAAATTAGTTTAGGACTAACTAGTTGAAAGGCTCCCCAAAAGCTCTAGCAATTCTGCCTACAAGGATATTGGTCCCCCTCAGGTTCAGGTGTAACTTGTTCTTTTGTTACATGTCATGCATCCCTCAGAAGAGATCGCAACAATCCAGAAATCTGAAACCCAGCCTCCTCCACTAATTCCTCAGCCGAAATTCATCTGCCACATTATCCTTTTCTTACCCACAGACAACAATCCAGAGATTTCTACTCTTCAGATCCTGTCTTTCAGCTTTGTCCTTGATGCCTTATATTCTCTCTTCAAGACCTCCTCCCTTTTCCTACCCTTATCATTGATACCAATATGTACCATGACTTCCAGGTGTTTACCCTCCCCCTTGTAAATGTTCTGGACATAGTCCAAAACATTTGTGACCCTGGCATCTGGGAGGCAACATACCATCCGGGTGTCTCTTTCACATGCAGAGAATCTGCAGTCTGTCCCTTTAACTCTGGAATCCCCTAACACTGCTTCATCCTTTTCTCACCCCTTCCTTTGATGGAATGAAGGGATAGGTAAATAGGGGGAAAAACAGAGGACAATGATTAACTTATAATCAATCACCTTGTAAGTGCCTTAGCTTACTGCTGTGGACAAGTTTGGACAAGTCAGAAAGAAGCTTTCACGCTGCAGCCGGTGACGTACTAGTCATTGTTCTCGAAAGACAGGCAAAGGATCAAATAAGGAATTATCTGATCTTGCAGAAGCAGCTCAGGGTATAGCTAAACATGGGAGGGATGAGGTAACGGATAGAATGTTCTGGAGAAAAGGTGAAGGGTCTGAATGAGGAACTGATGGGCTAGCTTTGGCTTAAAATAATTATAACTAACTGACCAATGATTATCTTACATCTAATTGTATCTTAGCTTGTAACTGAAATGATTCTAATATTGTCTAAACTTGTACTCGTAAGATTTCCTACTACCTGATCAATGTTATAAATTGTGGAGAACTGTGTAACTCGGGGGCAGTCTCCGGACTAGCTCCTTTGGGAGATCAGTCTGTGACTTCCCCCACAGCATGCTATGAGTAGAGAATAAAGGTTTGAAAAGAATTACGTTTGTCAGTGTATTTGTGGTACAATTGCTATTGTATCGGGCCCAATCGAGTACGACACATTTCTAAGCCACGGAGCCAAAGTCAGTGCCAGAGACCCATTCGCTGTAATTTCCTCTGGTAACCTCCACCCCCTCCCAACAGTACCCGGTGGTATACTTATTGTTGAGGGAAATAGTCACAGGTGTACTCTGCACAGGCTGCCTATTCCTTTTTCCTCTCCTGACAGTCACCCAGATTCATGTTTCCTTCAGCTAAGGAGGTACTACTTCCTCTACTGTGTATTTTCATGATTTTCTGTTTTGACATTGGAAGGCTGACCATTACTTTCTCAAGAGCAATCAGAGACCAGAGTGATTAAAATACCCAGCATGTTTGTACACTTCACCAATGGTAGAGTAAGCCATACCACATGAATATTTATATACAATTATATTTCAATTATAATTGCTTAGAGGCGAAAGAGTAATAAGATTATTATTAGTCGTATTTTTATTCAGCTAAATTGAACTTACACTAAACACAAACTTTTTTTTTCCTGAGACAATGTTCTTTGAAGTACATTCCATGAAGGTAGATGTTATGTACCCCTAGGGTTCATATTTTCTGTGGACTGTCAATTTACAACACCAGAAGAATGAGACTAACTTTTGGACACTGTTTGAGGGGGAGAGGGGGAGGGGGAGGGGGAGGGTTATTGGTCATTTGATGGACAATCAATGTTATGGTTTCTCTGCAGTTTGCTTCGAATATACAAGGACACGCAGACACACACAGTTAGAGTCAAGATGGATTCGGTCAATGGAAGACACCAGTGAGCTGGTCATTGGTTTAAACTTTCAGTAGCCCAAAAGGGGTGAGTTGAGATAGATCCAGGGTAGTGATAAATGACTCTCACAAGTTTTCTGCAAGTAGAACAAGTTTGTAGGAAGAGAAGAGAGGAGAGATAGGTTTGAAACAGAAGAAACCTAGTAACAAAGAGATCACTGTTTGGACTCTCTCTCTAAGTAGCCTGTGAGAGTGAGTTTGTTTCCATTCGACTATGAAAGTGTGATTGTCACTTACCACAGGAGTGGGTTCTCTGGTGAAGGGGAAACCTTTGTGAATACGATGTGTGTATTTACCCTTTATCTGGGTGTGGTAGTTCACTGAAGAAAGGTACCCCGTGGCAAATCACTGTTGGAGTTATTTCGTATGTTGTGGAACTGGATAAGTGGCTATCACGTTGTATGTTTGGGGTAACCTTGTGGAACCTACCGGTGTGTCAACCCTTGCCTATGTGGTGGTTCCCTTGAAGAGGGGCCCCTTTGTGATAAGCTACTGTTGGTGATAATCCATACGTGGATTCTGACTGAGTATCCTGTGGCCACCACTTTGAGATGTCCCGTAGCTGAATTCGGATGTGGTACCACTTGTGTTGAAATGATATTAGTTGAAGATCACTATTGATGATATTTCGTGTGTGGAGTGGAACTACTTCGGAGATAAAACCTGCTACTATTGTTATCTTGTATTGCTGTCATGGAATCTGTGGAATATCGACTTAATTGCCTTCACACAACATTCACCTTTGGATTACAAACATCTCACATTAATTAACCCGTGCATCTGAATTGAAATTTTCTTACCTACCATCGTAAGACTGTATCACTTACCACTCAAGTTTGAAGAAGTTTGGGTTTTACACTTACACACCTAAACTCTGCTAACCTGACTTACCTAGTTTTATATTACTGTATTGCATATTTACTAATAAAGTAGTGTTAGTTAACAGCAAAACAGATTCCAAGTGTGTTCCATTTCTGCTGGTTCTTTAACCCGTTACAGGGTACGTAACATAGACATATAAGCTTAAGTCTGAAGCATATTGCTAATTTCCCATGCAATCAAGAGGAAAATGAAGACTATAAGCTAGTCTCCATACTGTTGGAAGTAATTTCCATTTATGTCCAAACAATTTCTTTATAGCAGCTAGGTGTTTAAACATTCTTAGCATCTTAGTCAACAATGGAAGGGTAAGAAGGATCTACAGTATCTCTCAAGAACTCATGCTCAGCAACTTAATTGATTTACAAATACCCAAAAAAGAAAACTGTTTTTAGATTAGCATTATTATGATGAATTCATGCAAAGTCTTCTATCAGATGGTGTCATGGAAACAAATGATGGGTTGTATAAAACAATGAGACAAACCTACAAAAAAATTATTACATTGAATAGGGGGTTATTCACTGCAGCTATATATTTTCAGAATCATACACTCAATAATTCTGTGAATTCTTTTGGTAATTATAGAGACGCAGCTGCCTACAGAAAATTCTGTTACCAATTTATAAGATAAAAGTAATATAGAAATTCCTCTATCAGCGACTCCCTCCAACTCCCATCCACCTTATTGTGGAGCCTTTGTCATAGTCATAGTCGTAATCATACTTTATTGATCCCGAGGGAAATTGGGTTTCGTTACAGTTGAACCAACCAAGAATAGAGTATAGATATAGCAATATAAAACCATAAATAATTAAATAATAATATGTAAATTATGCCAGGAAATAACTCCAGGACCAGCCTATTGGCTCAGGGTGTCTGACCCTCCAAGGGAGGAGTTGTAAAGTTTGATGGCCACAGGCAGGAATGACTTCCTATGACGCTCGGTGTTGCATCTCGGTGGAATGAGTCTCTGGCTGAATGTACTCCTGTGCCCAACCAGTACATTATGTAGTGGATGGGAGACATTATCCAAGATAGCATGCAACTTGGACAGCATCCTCTTTTCAGACACCACCGTCAGAGAGTCCAGTTCCATCCCCACAATATCACTGGCCTTACGAATGAGTTTGTTGATTCTGTTGGTGTCTGCTACCCTCAGCCTGCTGCCCCAGCACACAACAGCAAACATGATAGCATTGGCCACCACAGACTCGTAGAACATCCTCAGCATCGTCCGGCAGATGTTAAAGGACCTCATTCTCCTCAGGAAATAGAGACGGCTCTGACCCTGTCACAATGGGTGCTGGGAACGGACCCAAATGCGAGACACAGACACTGAAGTACAAGGAACAGGACTTGACTAGAGTAGGGACGTGACAGGTTTCAGACCAGGAGCAGGAGCAAGAATGCACACTTGGGCTAGGGAAAGCGGGACCAGAACTTGGAACCATGGACTAGGAGACAAGGCTTGGACTCCGAGCCCAAGACTGGACAAGGACCCAGAACCTGGGTCTTGCCTCAGGCTCGGACCCCAGAACAAGGCAAGGACATGACATGGTTTCAGGACAGAACATGACTGGGGTCTAGAGGCCTGAGCTTGGCTCGAGGCTGGGGTCTAGGGTCTTGAGCTTGGCTTGGGACTTGAGCTTGGCTTCGGATCCTCGAGGCTTAGGGTCTTGGGTCTTGAGCTTGGCTTGGGATCCTCGAGGCTTGGGGTCTTGGGTCTTGAGCTTGGCTTGGGATCCTCGAGGCTTGGGGTCTTGGGTCTTGAGCTTGGCTTGGCATCCTCGAGGCTTGGGGTCTTGGGTCTTGAGCTTGGCTTGGGATCCTCGAAGCTTGGGTTCTTGGAGCTTGGCTTGGGATCCTCGAGGCTGGGGTCTTGGGTCTTGATCTTGGCTTGGGATCTTCGTGGCTTGGGGTCTTGGATCTTGAGCTTGGCTTGGGATCCTCGAGGCTTGGGGTCTTGGATCTTGAGCTTGGTTTGAGATCCTCGAGGCTTGGGGTCTTGGATCTTGAGCTTGGCTGAGGGATCTTTGAGGTTTGGGTTCTTGGAGCTTGGCTGCGGGATCTTCGAGGCTTGGGTTCTTGGAGCTTGGCTGTGGGATCCTCGAGGCTTGGGCTCTTGGAGCTTGGCTGCCGGATCTTCGAGGCTTGGGCTCTTGGAGCTTAGCTGCAGGATCCTCGAGGCTTGGGTTCTTGGAGCTTGGCTGCGGGATCTTCGAGGCTTGGGCTCTTGGAGCTTGGCTGCGGGATCCTCGAGGCTTGGGCTCTTGGAGCTTGGCTGCGGGATCTTCGAGGCTTGGGCTCTTGGAGCTTGGCTGCGGGATCTTCGAGGCTTGGACTCTTGGAGCTTGGCTGCGGGATCTTCGAGGCTTGGGCTCTTGGAGCTTGGCTGCGGGATCTTCGAGGCTTGGGCTCTTGGAGCTTGGCTGCGGGATCCTCGAGGCTTGGGCTCTTGGAGCTTGGCTGCGGGATCCTCGAGGCTTGGGCTCTTGGAGCTTGGCTGCGGGATCTTCGAGGCTTGGGCTCTTGGAGCTTGGCTGCGGGATCTTTAAGGCTTGGGCTCTTGGAGCTTGGCTGCGGGATCTTCGAGGCTTGGGCTCTTGGAGCTTGGCTGCGGGACCTTTGAGGCTTGGGCTCTTGGAGCTTGGCTGCGGGATCTTCGTCTTGAAATGCGGAGGCTGATAACTCAGAGGCTGGAGCTGAGAGACAGACTGGGAACTGAACATCAACATAGAGCCGGGACTTATCCTTCGACAAGCCAGGACTCAACTTCATCTCCACAACCAAGGTGGGACAGGTCTCTCCATCAGGTAATGGCAGAACAGCCAGACTTACCCAACAGAGGCAAGAACACGAGAAGACAGGTCTCCTCGCGGGGCAATGGCAAGACGGCCTGACTTACCCCACAGAGGCGAGGACAAGACAAGACAAGACATGACCCCCGGCAGGGCAACGGCAAGACGGCTTGCCTTACCCCACGGAGGCGAAGACAAGAGACAAACACCAAAGAACAACAGACAGTTCTATCTCTGCTCCGGGGTAGCCCCAAGTCTCAGTTCAGCCAGCAACCTCAGCTGGCTACAGAAACATCCGGATCCCTACCTAGCTCGGAGTGGCTGGCAGCCACTAAGCTGGCCCAGGAAACAGCCGAATCCATACCGCAAAGACTACTCTAACAAGTGGCAACAAGGGTCCATGAAGCAGTGGTCCTCCAACCAGACCTAGAGATCACAAATGGTTTCATCAGCAGGTTGCTCCAAGGCGGGACTGACAAGGCAAAACCAGCAGCCCACACTCAATCCCAAGGCTACTTATATTGCAAGCCCAAAGATGGGAATCAGGTGCCAATGATTAACTGAAACAAGGGACAGCTGGAAGACCCCGAGTCCTGAGTCCACGGACCAGACCATGAACCGGAATGTGGACTTCACGGATCGGACCATGACAGACCCTTCTTGCAGACAGCCTCAGTGTTCTTTGACCAGTCCAGTTTATTGTCAATTCGTATCCCCAGGTATTTGTAATCCTCCACCATGTCCACAGTGACCCCCTGGATGGAAACAGGGGTCACCGGTACCTTAGCTCTCCTCAGGTCCACCACCAGCTCCTTAGTCTTTTTCACATTAAGCTGCAGATAATTCTACTCACACCATGTGACAAAGTTTCCTACCGTAGCCCTGTACTCAGCCTCATCTCCCTTGCTGATGCATCCAACTAAGGCAGAGTCATCAGAAAACTGCTGAAGATGGCAAGACTCTGTGCAGTAGTTGAAGTCCGAGGTGTAAATGGTGAAGAGAAAGGGAGATGAGACAGTCCCCTGTGGAGCCCCAGTGCTGCTGATCACTCTGTCTGACACATAGTGTTGCAAGCACTGTTCTACATGCTTAGACACTGAAATGGCATTACAATACAGTGGATTCTGATTAATTGGGACACATTGGGACTTATATATTTTGGCCCAATGAAGCAGCTGTCCTATTTGCTAAAATTTCATGCAAATAGTTAAAATTTATATTAAAAAAACTACCATTTAACTAAGTAACAAGTATTTAAATGAAATATAGATCAAATTAGAACACTCTTAATACTACTACAGTACCTTAAACTGTGTATTAATTCCTAATAGTTATTGACAGAGAAATTCCTCCAGTGTACGCTGTTGTGCACTTTTTATTGACTTTAAATGGGACAATATCAGTGCAGACACTTAATGTAGATAATGGATTGCATTTTTATCTCCAAATCTTCTTTTTCATTGTAACATTCAAGATAATTGTTGATACCTTTGGATTCCTTACAGTTCCTAACTTGTTGAAGGAGTGAAATCATTTCAATTTCACTCCCAGCCATTTCTTGCATCTGTAAACCTGAATGCTTGAAACCACAGTGAACAAAACGGTTCTGAATTGTCTTACTGCTTACTTGCCAACTATCAGTGACCAAAATCCTTGTCTTTGAGCACAAACACATGCAACTGGTGCTATTTAAAATCTGCTCGTTCTAAATACTTGTGTCTATTGGGACACAAGTGCCTGTGACTGACACTAGTTAGAAACTATTCAGCAACTTACTCCAGGCATAGTGTCCCAAATAAACAAAGGGAATCACAGCTATTTTCTCAATTTGTTTTTTGCTCTCTCAGAGTTGTTCCAAATAAGTGGCTGCCCAATTAACCGGAATCCATTGCATTTCAAATTGTATATGTTACACCAAAATTTGCAAATGAGCCTTTTCTACACACTGATGTAATTATAAGTCTTAAAATTTTTCAATGTATTACCTCGAGATACATCACTTTCCAACACTGGCTTCTCATTATTCATATGCTTGCTTATTCATTAACTATAAAGTCTTTTATTTCAGTAACACAAAGAATTCAACCCAATGTAAAATACAAAGTTGATTTTCTGGTAAGAAACAAACCCCTATTGCAATAAAATAATAAAGTGCAGAAAATACACATGCGTAAATATTTTTTAAAATGAGTTAATGGTCCTGAGGTGATCTTCTGCCACAATTGCTTCTGTGAATCTCATTTTTTAATTTTTGTCAGTTTACTGATGATATTTTAGTGACATAACATAAATATAGCGAACTATAAATGACAGTAGATTTGTGTTAGACAAGCATCTGATAAACGCTAATTTCTTGTAATATGTTTTCATAAACGTATGAAAATTTCAACATAGAAGGCGGGCACTCAGCCAATGTCTCCACCCAGTTATTTTGGTTCTTTCTTATTTCTTATCATTGAATATTTTATTCCATTTAAACCAAAGCCAGAAAAAAAGTATGTGAGGTAGAAAAGAAATAGAGTGTAATACTGACAAAGTGGGATGATATAAGAAGTGAAGATTATCATGTGGAGTTGGACCAAAGCAATAAATTGGTTATATTCAGTATATAAGGTAATGGACATACTACAAAAGGAAAAATAAAACAATACCAGATATAATATTATAGTTACAGAAAGAGTGCTGAGTGCAGGAAGAATTTAAAAATTTTATAAGATATTTGTATAAAAACCATTGTAAGGAATGTAATGATGTTAACAGTTCTAGATAATTTCATCTGTTAGGTGACAATTCAGTATATTTTTGTGTTCAGTATACAAGAGAATTTGATGAATAATTCCCATAAAATATTGAAAAGTGCTTCCACAGCATCACCATCCCAGATGCTCAGAACTTCCAGCACAATCAGAGCCATTTGGTTACTAGGCTGGGGATTTAAAGCATGCTGCTAATCTAGCCTGACAGAAGCAGCATAGGTCTGGGTTCATTTTTTGTTTTGCATCACACTTGATGGCACTCAAGTCAAATTTTGAGGGATTTGAAAGGCTATCTGATTTGAACCTGTCAGTTGCCCACTATGTCAGATCAAATAAAATCAAACCTGAGCTGGTACAAGTTCATTTTGCAAGTAGTTGACCCTATTGTGACAGAGTCATGGCTCTAGGCAATTGGACCCAATTGTTCATATTTGAAAAATAATCCCATTGAAGAGTGGGGTAACAATGGCAAATTGAACCCTTCTAAATTATGGAAGGATTTACAAAAATTTGAAAAAAACTACTACTCTAATTGCTCTGCCAATTAGTTTTACACTTCATACAAGTTATAAGGATGAAAACAAGAAGTTTTTTTTTCGTTTACATAACCACTACAGCTGAGTGGAGAACTTGAATCTGTCACAAGAATGAAGAAGTAACTTCTCCCCTCCCCTCAGCACCAGACGTGACATTGTTCATTCCAGACATATAGGTAGCTTTGAAATGCAGAAACAATGTGAAGGTCCTCACTCTCTCTCACAACCATCATGTTAACACCATGTGATTTAGAGGACAGTGATGAGGCAGGAGATGTGACAAAATTGGACTGGAGTGTGCTGTAGCCATCTCTATCAAGTTTGCACTTTCCCTTTCTCTTTCCTTCCACCTGGTGTGTCCTCACTTCTTGACAGGCAAAAGACGGTGGGGGTGATTCTCATAATGGAAAAGTACACCATGAAAGATATTGCAGCCATTCAGCTGGATATTCCAAAATAAACAGTACAATTAACAGTGCTTTACAGTATCAGTGGACTGTTTCTTTTGATTTCTCAAAGCAGCTGAAACTCACTTTATGTCATAGCCACGTACAAACTCTTTCATCAGTGGATAGCCTTTCACAATTAAATCCATTACTTTACGGTGTCATTGAATACAACAGGCACGCTGGATTCCAGCATTGTGGTTGCTTCCTTAGTGCTAGACACTCTCCTCCATCGGATTCCTTCTTCAGCCCTTAACCTTTTCCATGTATTACCTCCCAGCTTCCTACTTCATCCCCCATCCTCCACCCACCTAGCTTCACTATCACCTTCTAGTTTGTACTCCTTTCCCTTCTCCAACTTCTTAATCCGGCCTCTTCCCCCTTTCCTTCCAATCCCGATTAAGGGACTCGGCCCGAAACGCCAACTGTTTATTAATTGATGTGGATGCTGCCTGACCTGCCGAGTTTCTCCAGCACTTTGCAACATGTTCCCCTTGATGTAGCAGCTGGATATGAGCGAGTGCAGTTAATTTCACCAGGTTAAGGTGAAGTTGACATCATAATGCTCACACAACACAATCCACATGCCTGCAGCATGAGCAACCCTTTGAATCAGAGAAATACTCCAGTCTTGTTCCAACCACATCTCTCTTAGAGAGAGAAAATGAAAGATTCTCTGCTTTTCAACAGGCTGAGAAACTCCCAAGTTGAAACTGAAGCTACACTTCCCTGAAAGTGACATCATAACATGGCAGAGTGGTGAAGGAAATATTTGACGTGCAGGCCTTCATCAGTCAGAGCATTGAGAATCAATGACTGGATGTCATGTTGCTGTTTCACAAAATGATGCTGAGGCCATATTTGGAATATTGTGTTCAGTTTTTATCACCCTGCTGTAGGATTGATGTCATTAAGATCATAAGACATAGAAACAGAAATAGGCCATTTGGCCTACCAAGTTTGCTCCACCATTTGATCCTGGCTGATCCATTTCCCTCTCAACCCCATTCCCCTACTTTCTCCCTTTAACCTTTCATGCTCTGACTTATCAAGAGTCTATCAACTTCTGCCTTAACTATACCCAACGATCTGGCCTCCACAGCCAATTGTGGCAACAAATTCCACAGACTCACCACCCTCTGTCTAAAGAAATTCCTCCTCATCTGTGTTCTAAATGATCATCCCCGTTCCGAGTCAGCGTCCTCTGTTCCCAGATTCCCCCACTGTAGCAAACATTCCCTCTACATTCACTCTATCTAGGTCTTTCAACATTCAATAAGTTTCAATGAGATCCCTCCTCATTCTTCTGAATTCTATTGATTATAGGCCCAGAGCCATCAAACACTCCATGTATGATAAGCCTTCCATTCCTAGAATCATTTTCATGAACCTCCTCAGAACCCAGTCCAATGTACATAAATGCTTTTATGATAAGGGGCCCAAAACTTCTCACAATTCTCCAAGTGAGACCTCACTAATGTCTTATGAAACCTCAACATAACATCCTTGCTCATAGATTTTGGTCCTCGGAAATGAATACAAACATCGCATTTGCCTTCCTCACCACTGACTCAACCCGCAAGTTAACCTTTAGGAAACCCAGGTCTCCCAAGTCCCTTCACACCACAGATTTTTGAATTTTCTCCCGATTTAGAAAATAGTCTGTGCTTTTATTCCTTCTACCAAAGTGCATGACTGTACATGTCCCAACGCTGTCTTCCATCTGTCGCTTCTTCACCCATTCTCCTAATCTGTCTAAGTCCTGCAGCGTCCCCGCTTCCTCAACACCACCTATTTTCCTACTGTCTTCAAACTTGGCAACAAAGCCATCAATTCTGTTATACAAGTCATTGACATACAACATAAAAAGAAGTGGTCTCAACACCAACCCCTGCAGAATACCACTAGTCACCAGCAGCCAATCATAAGAGACTCCCTTTATTCCCACACTTTGCCTCCTTCCAAACAGCTAATGCTCCATCCATTCTAGTATCTTTCCTGTAATACCATGGGCTCTTATCTTGATAAGCAGCCTCATGTCTGGCACCTTGTCAAAGGCCTTCCAAAAATCCAAGTGCACAATATCCACCAATTCTCCTTTGTCTATCCTGCTTGTTATTTCCTCAAAGAAATCCAACAGATTTGTCAGACAAGATTTTCCCTTAAAAACACCATGCTGACTTTGGCCTATTTTACCACGTGACTCCAAGTATCTCAAAACCACATCCTTAGCAATTGACTTCAACATCTTCCCAAACACTAAGGTCAGGCTAACAGATCTATAATTTCCTTTTTTCTGCCTCCCTCCCTTCTTGAAGAGTGGAGTGGCATTTGCAATTTTGCAGTCCTTTAGAACCATGCCATTATCTAGTGATTCTTATAAGATCTTAACCAATGCTCGCACAATTTTTCAGCTACTTCTTTCAGAACCTTCGGGTACAGTTTATCTGGTTCTGGTGATTTATCCAACTTCAGTCCTTTCAGCTTTTCAGGCATCTTCTCCTTAGTTATTGCACTCACTTCTGCCCTCGACACTTTCGAACTTTTTGCATACTACTAGTGACTTCCACAGTGATGAATAATGCAAAACACATATTCAGTTCATCCACCATTTCCTTGTCCCTCCATTACTCCTTCTCCAGCATCATTTTCCAGTGGTCCCATATCAACTCTCCCCTCTCTTTTATATATCTAAATAAACTTCTGGTATCCTCTTTGACATTATTGGCTATCTTACCTTCATATTTCATCTTTTTCTTCCTTATGACTTTTTTTAGTTGGTTCTGTTGGTTTAGATTAGATAGATTATGAGGACACACAGTCCCCTTTTATTGTCATTTAGTAATGCATGCATTAAGAAATGATACAATGTTCCTCCAGAATGATATCACAGAAACACAAGACAAACCATGACTAAAAAAACTGACAAAAACCACATAATTATAACATATAGTTTCAACAGTGCAAAGCAATACCGTAATTTGATAAAGAACAGACCATAGGCACAGTAAAAAAAAGTCTCGAAGTCTCTCAAAAGTCCCATCATCTCACGCAGAAGGGTGAAACTTTCCCTGCCATGAGCTTCCAGCGCCACAAACTTGCCAATGCAACACCGTGGAAGCACCCGACCACAGCCGATTCTTGAGTCCATCCAAAAACTTTGAGCCTCCAACCAGCCCTCCGACAGTGAGCACCCTCTCTGCCATGCACTTCGATCCCGGCCCCGGCAACAGGCAATAGGCAAAGCTGAGGATTTTGGGCCTTCCCCTCCAGAGATTCTCAATCGCACAGTAGCAGTGGCAGCAAAGCAGGCATTTCAGAAGTTTCTCTAGATGTTCCTCCGTGCTTCTCACATCTGTCTCCATCAAATCAGGATTGTGCATGGCCCCTACTTAACAAATACGATATCATTTTGGAGCGCCCGCGTGTGCTGTGTCGGGCCGCCATCTTCTCCTCCCCTCCACTTAAAGGCTTCCCAATCCTCTATAATCCCACTAATTTTTGCTACATTATATGCCCTCACTTTTGCTTTTATCCTGTCTTTAATTTCCCTTGTCAGCCTCCTTTGTCTCCTCCTCTCTTTAGAATATTTCTACATCTTGGGATATATCTATACTGTACCTTCCAAATTTCTCCCAGAAACAGCAGCTGTTCTGCCATTATCCTTGCAAGTGTCCTCTTCCAGTCAATTTTAGCCATTTCCTCTTTCATGCCTTTGTAAATCCCTATACTCCATTGAAATATTGATACATCGGATTTTAGTTCTCACTCTGAAATTGCAGGGTGAATTCTATCATATTATGATCACCGACTCCTCAGAGTTCTTTTACCTTAAGCTCCTTAATCAGATCTGGTTCATTACACTACACCCAATCCGGAATAGCTGATCTCTTTGTGAGCTCAACCACAAGCTTCTCTAAAAAGTTATCTTGTAGGCATTCAACAAATTCTCTCTCTCAGGATCCAAAATCAGCACCAACATGATTTTCCCAATATACCTGCACATTGAAATCCCCCATGACCATCACAACATTGCCCTTTTGGCATGCATTTTCTATTGTAACTTGTAGCCCACACCCTGCCTATCGTTTGGAGACTTAATATATAACTCCCATAAGGGTCTTTTTACCCTTGCAGTAAGAAGGTGAAAAGAATATAGAATAGATTTATGTAGATGTTTCCAAAATTCATGATTTATGGAGAGTAATTGAACATGTTGGGACTTCATTCAGGGGAGCCTAGGAAAATGAGGGTGATCTTATAAAGGTAAGAAAGTAATGAGGGGCATAGACCGGGTAAATATACTCAGTCTTTTCCCCAGGGTTTGGGAATCAAGAACTAGACGGCATAGGATTAGGGTGAAAAAGAGGTGTCTCCATTTCACAGCAAGAGGGGAGACATAACAAACAACTCTCTGGTTTACGATGTTAAAAGTCCATTGCATTGCTTTTTCCAAGTTCTGTGCCCAGAGATCTCAGGTCTCTGGTCACACAACCTTAGATCTTCCATCTCCCATGACGCACCAATCTCCTGCCTGGACACTGACCTCCGATACTCCCATCTCTAGAGCCACAAAATCTTGAACACCTGAAGGCGAGAAAAGCTCTTAGGCTGCACCCTTGGCATGCCAAACAACAGCCAGTCATGAAACTCCAAGAACGGGTCCCATTCCCGCAAAGAACCACAGTCAACATGCAACTCCAGATCAGGGTCTTCAAAAGAACCCTGAAAGGGAAAAAATAGAGATATTAAAGATGGAAATAGATCTGTTTCCAAAGATGCAAGCAAAGAAGTTGGTGTTAGGCACCATTGTCTCCTCCTAAGCTCCTTCTCCAAAATGAGGCAATGTATAATTTAAGCTGTGGATTTGCAAACTCCTGCCTTTTACCAAGAAGCAGAAGTTAAAATTACCTTTACCCACTTGTTTTTCATTTGTGGAGTTGCGTCTAGTATTGTGCACTATATGTGTCAGAATTTCATTTGGAACCAGGTCTCATACAGGAGAACATTTCTTTGACCAATGACAAGATTGCAGCAGTTGCTGAATTGTTCCTGGTGTCATCCACTCATTGTGCCAAAGTAAAATGGTACCAAAAGTTTGATAAGTTTTCACTGAAGGTGAAAACTTCACTCAACACATAACCTTCTTTATTTTAGCTTTCTGGTTAAGGTGCTGTAAGATTTTCAGCAGAAAGAGCTAAAGGTAAAGCATTCGGGTGGCACCTAACACAAACTGCACAAACCCACCATTTTGTCAGTTCTATATACAGACTGTCTACTTCACTCCACCTTCTTAGCAGTTTAAGGAGCTTGGCTATGTCACCAAAGATGAAATAGATGTACAGTGAAGAGCTTTCGACAGGTTGCATTGTAGCCTGGTATGGACTGCAATGCACACAATCCTGAGATTTCTGCAGAGGGTTGTCGACTCTGCCTGCTCATCATAGGCACAACCTTCCCCAGTATCGAAGACATCTTCTAAAAGACAGCATCCATCACTAAGGACCTTCACCATCCAGGACATGCCCTCTTCTCATTACTACCATTACAGAGGAGGTACATAAGTCTGAAGACCCACACTCAACAATTCAGAATCAGTTTCTACCTCTCTACCATTAGGATTCTGAATGGGCTGTGACTGCATGAATACTACCTTATCATTTCATTTTTAAATTATTTATTTTGTAATATATAGTCATTTTATGTTTTTGCACTGTACAGTCACCACAAAGCAACAAATTTCATGTTATACAAGTTAGTGTTAATAAACCTATTTCATGTTCAGAATCTGATAACCATGTACAATGAGAACAACTGCATCTTATCTAAAATCATCAGGAGCAAATCTTCTCCAAAGGATAGCATTTCTTCTGGCAGCTTGAATGCTATATTCATGGTTGCTGAAGATACCACAGTCACAGGCCGAATCAAAGGTGATGACAAATGAGCATACAGGAGGTAGACTGAAATTCCAGCTGAGTGGTGCCACAACAACAACCTCTCACTCGATGTCAACAAGACCAAGCAGCTCAGGAGGAGGAAACTAGAGGTTCTTGAGTCCTTGAGCCAGTCCTCATCAGAGGATCAGAGGTGGAGTGGGTCAGCATCTTTAAATTCCTCAGTGTTATCATTTCAGAGGCCCTATCCTAGGCATAGAACACGTGCAATTACAAAGAAAGCACAGCAGGACCTCTGCTTCCTTAGGAATTTGCAAAGATTCAGCATGACTTCTAAAACTTTGACAAACTTCTATAGATGTAAGGGAAGAGTATATTAACTGGTTGCATCAATGCCCTTGAAAGAAAATATCCTGGATGGTGAAGGTCATTAGTGATAGTTGGGAAAAATCCAATAAGAAGTGACAGATGTAGCCCAGTCCATCATGGGTAAAACCTTCTCACCATTGAGAACAACTACAGGAAAACAACATTGTTGCAGGAATGCAGCATCCATCATCATAGACCCCCACCAGCCAGGTCATGCTCCCTTCTCACTGCTACAATCAGGAAGAAGGCACAGGAGCATCATGACTCACACAACCAGTTCAGGAACAGTTAGTACCCCTCAACCATCAGGCTCTTGAACCAAAAGTGATAACTTCACTTGACCATCACTGAAATGCACTAACAACCTATGGACTCCCTTTCAAGGACACTTCATCTCATGTTCTTAACATTTATTGCTTATTTATTAATTATTACTATTTCTTTTTGTATTTGCACAGTTGATGTCTTTGGCACACTGGTTAAACACTCAGTTGGTGTGGTGTTTCATTGATTCTATTATGGTTATTATTCTATTATGGATTTGTTGAGTATGCCCACAAGAAAACAAATCTCAGTGCTGTATATGGTGACATATATGTACTTTGATAATAAATTTACTTTGAACTTTGACCTTTAAAGTTGTGCTCACCACTTCAATCACTGCTTACACTATTTAGCCTCTTCATCATTCCTTGTGCAAACTGTGACACAAATATGTGAGGATCTTCCTTCTGTTTTCCATTAATATCAATATTGATAATCAGTTTTTAAGGGTGATTTAATGACACACCCATTGAAGTGTTGTCTTGATCTCAAATATGTCAAATGCTTTCACTCCCAACTAACCCCTAGCATTTAAGTCTTTGGTCCATGTTTCAACCAAGGCTGCAATGAAATCCAGAACCAGGTTGTCTACATAGAAGGATAAGGCACCAAGAACATTCCCATCATTAAGGAAAGGAATCTTTTTCCTGGAGGAGGAGGAGGAGTAGTAGTAGTATTCCTCTTTTTCTTCATTTCTCCTTTCCCTTCTCCTTCTTCCCATCACCCCTACTGTGGCATTAGGTGCCAATAGATCCTTCATCTCCCAGGGATGAGGTCATTGGATCATCTGTTGTCATTTTTGTATCTCTGGGTTTAATGAGTTGGAGTTGCTAGTCCCATGGTATCTTCCTTCTAATACATTTTAATTGTCCACCTGATTAGAAGTTGCAAAGCTTAAGGTTGAACCTTATTTTCATGTAAGCCTGCTGTAGACCTCAGATATCTTTCTGCACTCCTCATTGAAGGTTGGTTGATTCCTTGGCTTAATGGTAACAACAGAGTGAGGATAACATCAAACATGAAGTTATAAATTGCAGACAACAGGATTTCTGCAGATGCTGGAAATTCAAGCAACACACATCAAAGTTGCTGGTGAACGCAGCAGGCCAGGCAGCATCTCTAGGAAGAGGTACAGTCGACGTTTCAGGCCGAGACCCTCCGTCAGGACTAACTGAAGGAAGAGTGAGTAAGAGATTTGAAAGTGGGAGGGGGAGGGGGAGATCCAAAATGATAGGAGAAGACAGGAGGGGGAGGGATGGAGCCAAGAGCTGGACAGGTGATTGGCAAAGGGGATATGAGAGGATCATGGGACAGGAGGTCCAGGGAGAAAGACAAGCGGGGGGGGGGAACCCAGAGGATGGGCAAGGGGTATAGTCAGAGGGACAGAGGGAAAAAAAGGAGAGTAAGAGAAAGAATGTGTGTATAAAAATAAATAACGGATGGGGTACGAGGGGGAGGTGGGGCATTAGCGGAAGTTAGAGAAGTCGATGTTCATGCCATCAGGTTGGAGGCTACCCAGACAGAATATAAGGTGTTGTTCCTCCAACCTGCATGTGGCTTCATCTTTACAGTAGAGGAGGCCGTGGATAGACATTTCAGAAAGCAGGATCTCCCAGTGGCCACCTACGCTCTGTCCGCCAGAGAAAGCAGGATCTCCCAGTGGCCACACATTTTAATTCCACATCCCATTCCCATTCTGACGTGTCTACCCCTTGCCCATCCTCTGGGTTCCCCCTCCACCTTTCCATCTCCCTGGGCCTCCTGTCCCATGATCCTCTCATATCCCCTTTGCCAATCACCTGTCCAGCTCTTGGCTCTATCCCTCCCCCTCCTGTCTTCTCCTATCATTTTGGATCTCCCCCTCCCCCTCCCACTTTCAAATCTCTTACTAACTCTTCTTTCAGTGATTCCTGACGAAGGGTCTCGGCCCGAAACGTCGACTGTACCTCTTCCTACAGATGCTGCCTGGCCTGCTGCGTTCACCAGCAACTTTGACGTGTATTGTTATAAATTGCGGTACTGTGCACTTCTGCTGGTGCTGCTGATCCACAGCACCTCATGGATGCCCAGTTCTGAGTTGCCACATCAGCTTTGAGTGTGTCCTACTTTACACAATTGTAGTGCTGCACAACCAATGAAGGGTGAGCTTAGTATGTAAAAAGGATCTTGTCTCCACAAAGACACTGCTGCTGTGGACAGATGCATCTGGCACAGGTTAGTGAGAATGTGGTCAGGGAGGTTAGCCCTCATGTTGGTAGTCTCTCCCTACTTGCTGCAGATCTAATTATTAATATCTCAGCTAGTTCAGTCATTTAAGATGCAATGGACACTCAAATGAAGCATATTTTTTTTACATTTGATTCTTGCAGTACTTTTTCAAAGTGTTGCACATTGATTTATAAGCTGAAAGAGGACAGTTTTTCTTAAGCTGGAGGATGCTTCTTTATCCATAATTGGTCTCATGATTGGAAATTTCAAGGAGTGAAGCTAAAGTTAAGTATTCTAATGCCTAAAAAGAAAATCCCTCTACCGTATATCCCGCATGACCTCTGCGAGTTTTGACCTGCAAGCAGATGAAATGGCTGACAGGCCTGCAGCATGATTCAATATAGAATTAAACCTTACTTCAGATATCAGAATCAGTTGGGAATGTCCAAACTAATCACTGCTCACTGAAAGTTTATTGAAAGTTTTTGAGCTGAAGCATTAACTCTGCTTCAGCTCAACTCTGGTAATATATGACCTGCTTTATTTTCTAGCAGTTTCTGATTTATTTTATTTTATCATTTTTCACCTCTACCTTGGAATGTCATAAAGCAATTGAAAATGTTGGAGCCTGTGGAGGGACCTTTACGTATATTTAAGGCACAGGCTGATACATTCTTGATTGTTCACAGCATGAAGGGATACAGGGAGAAGGCAGGAGATTGGGGCTGAGAGGGGAATTGGATCAGCCATGAAGAAATAGAGAAGCAGAATCAATGAGCCAAATGGCCTAATTCTGCTACTATATCTTACGGTCTTATAATATAAAAGTATGAGAGGCATCGAAAGAGTAGATAGATAATCAGAGTTTTTATCTCTGAGTGAAAATATCAAATGCTAGATGGATTGGTTTTAAGGAGAGAGGGATAACGTTTAAAGGTGATGTGCAAGGCAAAAACTTACACAGAAGTGGTAAGTAGTTGTAGCAGGTATAACAGCAATGTTTAAGAGATATTTAGTCTGGCATGAACAGGGAATGGAAGGATGTGGACCACATGCAGACGATGGGATTTGTTTAAATCAGCATCGTGGTCATACAAAAGGTCTGTCCTGGTGCTGCACTGTTCTCTGGTCCATGTTTTAATGTAACACACATGTAATGTCAGAAGTTATCATGTCTGCCAATACTTATGGAAAATTTAGTAAGGAGTTCATTGTTGAGTAAAAATCTTTAACTGCAGAATGCATCCAGGATTACTAGCTATCAATGGAATGCCAGCCATGGTGTTGCTGTGACGGTGTTAGGGAGTATTCTGGAATTATGTCAATAAAGTAGGTATTAATTCAAGCAAGAACCAGTCTTCAGTTCTTAATGCAAATTGTAAATTGAAAGCAGTATATTGAAGTTGAAAGCACAGCTTTGCAAATAATACTGTCTGGAACATAGGCTGGCTCACTAACAATGAGATATGATTTACAAAAGGGTGGTCATTCACATTCACATATGCATCAGCCAAATGTTAAGACAATGAGGTTATATTAATTGGCATGTATCAATCCAGGCAACTATGGGTTTAAGTAATTTGCAACATTATAAACAATTCAAGGAAGCTTGCAGACCAGCCTGATACTGTCATTTCACACATCAAATAGCTGAGCTATCAATAATTGAGAGACTTGGGTACTCAAAGAATCATCTATAGATCCTGAGTATCTGGCTCGACCTCAAAAGTTTTTTAGAAAATCTGTGTCAATTAGTTTGTCCTGGCAAAGGTATCTGGACATTTGAAAGGCACTGCAGATATACAATTCAAAGGAAGCATTGTCAACCCAATGTATTGAGGTAAACAACGTCATTGTAGTTATTGAAACCGTATTGAATCACCTACTGTTACTTTTGATATACCTTTGAGTTTGCGGGTTCTGCAGAGATAGTTTCTCTAGTTCTCCAATGACTTCATCACAGTCATAACAGTGAGATAGCTGCCTTTACCATGTGACAGAAAAGAAGATGTGACAACCAGCAACAAAAAGACAAACACAATGATGGAGTCATAGTGGGGGGGGGGGAGGTGGCACTGGAAACGGACCCAAATGGGAGACACAGACACTGAAGTACAAGGAACAGGACTAGGTTAGTCAAGAAAGCAAGGGAAGTGGGGAAGAAAGGACACTGGACATGACACAGGCCCTGGACAAGGCTAGGATACAGAGCCTGGGCTACGACTTGACTAGGATAGCAGAACCAGGACATGGAACTTGGAGCTAGGAGCCTGGGCTGAGACTCTGAGCCAGAGACTGGACAAGGGCCCAGAACGTGGGTCTTGACTTGGGCTCGGACCCTGGAACTAGGCGAGGACATGACATGGCTACAGGACGAGGAGTGGCAACAGGACTGGACATGAGACTTCTGGATAGGACAAGGGAATCCCAGCACAGGACAAGGGAACCCCAGTACTGGGCTGGGCAGGGTACTCCTTGGCTGGGCGAAGCACATGGACAAGATGAGAACACAAAGCCGTGGCTTGGACAGGACAAGGTTCTTGAACGTGGCTAGGACTGGATGAGACCCTGAAGCCTTGACTTGATCAAGGGAGAGACAGGAACGCAGAGCCTCGGTTAAGGGAGAGACAGGAACACAGAGCCTGGACCCCTCCTTGGAAACAGGACGTAGGGCCGGGACTCATTACATAGAATGCAGAATATGTCAAGATGGCTCCCAACATAAGGTAGCAGCAGATGGTCGGACCTACCTAGCGAAGGCATGGATACAGACAGTTCCCAACACTAGGTAGCATAAAATGGCTGGACCCACCTAGCAAAGGCATGGATACAGACAGTTCCCAACACTAGGTAGCCGCAAACAGTCAGACCTACCTAGCGAAGGCATGGATACAGACAGTTTTCAACACTAGGTAGCGACAAACAGCCGGACCTACCTAGCGAAGGCATGGACACAGAGACATGTCAAAACATCAATAGACAGTTCCTTATCTTGCTCCAGTGATGGAACTTGACAGCAGTGCAGGCGAGAGTTACAGGCGAGGCGAGGCTTCAGCCAAGGCAACAGAAGGGATTCAGATAGGGGGTATGGACAGGAACAATCCAGCAGCCAGAGGCTGAATCCTGAATCTATTTATGGATCCAGCCCAAACAAGAATCAGCTGCCTCAACAGAAACTGGGGAAAACTGGAAAACCTGGAATAAGGAACATGGACCGGACCGTGAACCGGAATGCGGATTTCGCGGACCATACCATGACAAATGGTTGCAATAATTTAACAGTGTGCTTAACCTATCCAATATATCAGTGTTTAATTATATAACAGAGCCTCTCCCAAGAAACCAAGCCTGTGTTTTCACAGCATGTCTGTCACTTTATACTCCTTAACATGACATATTTTACAACAGTCCAACCATGGCTGAAAACTAGTTGGACATTTTTTAACAATATGAATACCACACCCATTTAAGCTTTAAATCCATACCTTAAGGGAGTAGGAAACTTCCTGGAGGCTTGTAAGTCTGTAAACTGACTCGGACTTTGTTAATTTTATGAATGAACAGATTGAGCTTTTTTTTACAATTAACCATACAGAAGATATTTCGGTTAACACTCTTTGGGACACTTTTAAAGCCTATATTCGGGGTCAGATTATTTCGTATTCCGTTGCTTTGAGGAAGAAACAGAAGCAGGAGGAGATGGCAATTGTGGACAAGATTAAAGAAATTGATAAGAAATATGTTATGGCTCCTTCTGAGGAGTTATACAAACAAAGAACTGAACTTCAAATGGAACACAGTTTACTACTCTCGTCCTCGATTGTAAACCAATTAAAGAAAACAAGAAGTGATTTTTATGTTCACAGTGATAAAATTGGCAAGCTGCTGGCTAATCAATTGAAATCTAATTATGTTAAATCTCAAATCAATCAGATTTATAACCAAAATGATCGATTGATATTGGATCATGTGGGGATTAATCAAACCTTTTGTGATTTTTATTCTTCTTTATATCAATCAGAGTCTCCTCGAGATTCTAAATATATGAATGATTTTTTAGATAAGTTAGACTTCCCTCAGATTTCACAGGATATGTCTTCTTTATTAGATACTTCCATTACAATGGATGAGATTAAGAATGTTATTTTTTCTATGAATCTGGGGAAAGCTCCTGGCCCTGATGGGTTTACCGTTGAATTTTATAAATGTTTTGCTTCTTTATTGATTCCTTGGCTCTATAAGGTTTTTGAGGCTTCTTTGAAACTTGGTAAACTTCCGGAATCTTTTAATAGAGCATCAATTTCTCTAATACTAAAGAAGGATAAAGACCCTGCTCAATGTGCATCTTATAGACCAATATCTTTATTAAATGTTGATTCTAAAGTTTTTTCTAAGTTATTAGCAAATAGATTAGAAAAAGTACTTCCTTCTATTATTTCGGAAGACCAAACGGGTTTTATTAAAGGTCGTTACTCTTTTTATAATATTCGTACATTGTTAAATATCGTTTATACTCCCTCACAAAATGTTCCTGAGTGTGTTATTTCTTTAGATGCCGAGAAAGCTTTTGATAGAGTAGAATGGCCTTATTTATTTAAGGTGCTTGAAATGTTTAATTTTAGCTTGAAATTTATATCCTGGATTAAACTGTTATATCACTCCCCTGTAGCCTCGGTTCGTACTAACTCTTTAAACTCACCTTTTTTTCCTCTCTTTCGTGGTACTCGACAAGGCTGTCCTCTTAGTCCCCTATTATTTGATATTGCATTAGAACCTCTTGCAATTGCTATTCGAGAATCTTCAAATATTACTGGGATAACTCGGGGATTAAAGTCCCATAAATTATCACTCTATGCTGATGATTTACTTTTATATATTTCTAATCCTGAGAGATCCATTCCTGCTGTTTTAGAGTTATTAGCACAATTTTGTCTTTTCTCAGGTTATAAATTAAATCTTAGTAAGAGTGAACTTTTTCCGATTAATAAACATCTTCCCTTATATTATAAATTTCCATTTAAATTGATTAATAATTACTTTTCATATCTTGGGATTAAAATTACTTGTAAACATAAAGATTTATTTAAGACTAACTTTTTACCATTAATAGACCATATTACTCAACTTTCATCTAAATGGTTTCCCTTATATTTAACTTTGATTGGTCGTATTAATGCAGTTAAGATGTTTTTTTTGCCAAAATTTTTATATGTGTTTCAGGCATTACCAATTTTCGTTCCTAAATCTTTTTTTGATAAAGTTGACTCTAAAATTTCTTCATTTATTTGGCAGAATAAGAATCCGAGACTGGGTAAAATACATTTACAGAAAGCTAAGAGAGATGGAGGTTTAGCATTACCTAACTTTAGATTTTATTATTGGGCTATTAATATTCGACATATGAAATTTTGGTTACTTGACCGGGACATACTATCTATTCCTAAATGGGTAGCATTGGAATTACAATCTGTTCAGGGTTATACACTTGGTTCTATTTTAGGTTCCTCTCTTCCTTTTGATTCGAAACGTCTTAAGCAGGTCTCTAACCCGATAGTTAAATATGCTTTGCGCATTTGGTTTCAATTCAGAAAATTTTTTGATCTTAATCAATTCGGGTTAGCGATTCCTATTTTAGGTAACATATTTTTTCCTCCCTCTTTTTACGGATCGCGCTTTTCAAACTTGGAAGACTAAGGGTATTTTACGGTTTTTGGATTTATTTTTAGATGGTTCCCTTATGTCTTTTGAACAATTATCTAATAAATATAACTTATCAAGAATACATTTTTTTAGATATTTACAAGTTAGAAATTTCCTAAGTACTATACTTTCTTCCTTTCCAATGCTTCCTCCTATATATATTTTAGATTCGATAATTAACCTTAATCCATGTCAGAAAGGTGCATCGGCTATGATTTATAATATTATTATGAAACTTAGGAAAGCTCCATTTGATAAGATTAGGGTAGATTGGGAACAGGAATTGGGGCTTACCATTTCTGTGGATGATTGGGGGCAGATTTTACAATTAGTTAATACATCCTCTATTTGTGCTAAACATTCCCTAATTCAATTTAAAGTGGTTCATAGAGCACATATGTCCAAAGATAAGTTAGCGCGTTTTTACTCGCATATTAATCCTTTCTGTGATAGATGTTCGGGGCAGATAGCCTCTTTAACTCATATGTTTTGGTCTTGCCCTACTTTGGAAACTTTTTGGAGAGATATTTTCAATATTATTTCTAAGGTATTAAATATAGATATCTCTCCTCACCCTATTACTGCTATCTTTGGACTACCTAAAATTTCTAGTAATCTTTCCCCTTCAGCCCGTAGAATGATTGCATTTCTTACTTTAATGGCGAAAAGATGTATTTTACAACATTGGAAAGAGCTTAATGCTCCAACTACCTTTTTTTGGTTTTCTCAGATGATTTTATGTTTGAATTTGGAGAAAATTAGAAGTAACCTTTATGATTCTTCATTTAAATTTGAACAGATTTGGGGACCTTTTATTCGATATTTTCATTTAATGTAATATTTACCCTTCTTGTTTTTTTTTTCACTGTTTTTAATGGAGGTCGGGATTGAGGACGTGATTTTAAGTTTAACTCTGTTTGGTTTCAAGTTAGCCCATTGCTTTGCCTTGCTTTTAGTTAGCTGCACGGTGGGTTTTTTTTGGGGGGTTTTTTTTCTTTTTTTTCCATTGATATATATAAAATTTAGTATACTATTATGTTATCTTGGTTTCTTATGCTTAAATTACATTGTTTGTAGTATTTTCTTTTTGGTATTGTTATCTTTTGGAATTTTATTATACTTTAACATTGTATTAATGTTTATATGGCTTACCTTTTTTGTATACTTACTCAATAAAAAGATTTAAAAAGAAAGTCTGTAAACAGAGTACAAGCCCGTGATCCACTCTATTGCTTTTATCTGATTGAGGCGACAGGCAAGGTTGAAGTTGACGAAGATGAGAGGAGGATGTGCAGGTGTTCAGAGCCATCTGCCTGTGTTTGATCAGACTTCCTCTCCTTCTCACTAGCTGCTGTTGGAGGAAAGTGCCAGAGTCTTGGGGTCAAGGATTGATTGGTGAGGCTGTGTTCCAGGATCTGAGTTACTCATTTTTATTGCTGTTTTTGAGTGGTTTGATCGTTGTGGACTGGGACACTTCAGTGAAGAATGCCTTGCTCTGCAGCCTGCAGTGGGCTCTCAGTGTGATGCTGATCTGAACTAAATACATCCTGGTTTTGATGTATGATATTCTATGCATTGTCCGCTTGTTTTTTGCCATTTTCACAATTTGTTCTTTTTGGGTGGTTGATGGTCTCTTGAACCGGTTCCATGGTGTTTCTTTGTTTTGTGGTTTTCTGCAGCAGGATGAATATCAGAGTTGTATTCTGTATAAGTACTTTGAATCTCACATGATACCCGAGGAATGCAAGATTGCTTGAACTGATAAAAACCACTCGCTCTTTGTGGTGCAGTTCTCTGCACCATGTTCATGTTGGCTGCTGAGATCTTGATAAAGAGCATGCACCATGAACTTTATGGACAATCTCCACTGGGTAAAACAGGCATGAAGTAATTGCACATTGTGATCCTGGACTATTTTCTGGTCCTATCCTGTTTAGCTGCTTTAGTCTGCAAGATGGGTGGCAGAGTGGAGATACCTTTCTGCCAACGGAGGTGTAAGGTGCTCCTTTCTTCCGCTAGCCTGCAGGTCACCCTTAGCCAAGATGTAGCACCTGCATGGTCCTCTGATCAGGGTCACATGAAGCCACATGAGCAAGTGGTGGACGGTCGTATGAGCAGCTGGTGCATATCACAACTCCCGGTTATGCAACCACTGATGTCAGGCAGACAATCTTTGAAGAGTATTGGTAATGGCTGGGGTCATCCGTCTTGTAAGGACATTACCCTGAAGAAGGCGATGGCAAACAATTTCTGTGGAAGTATTTGCCAAGAACAATCATGGTCATAGAACATGATCACCCACATGGCAAGGTATTGTTGGCTGAGATTCTGGGGTATTCAAGCAAATAAAAGATTTTTAAAAAAAAGATTTAAAAAAAAATTAAAGCAGTGTACTACAATGAACACTAACAGCAGGTATCCACACTGAGATTCTGAGTATATAACAAAATATATAAACCTATAAATTACAACTGCCAATTGTAGCCATATTGGTATTGGAGTGACATTCTTCTATTGGTATTTTTCATCAAAGAGTTAAAGTTGCTTATATTTAATGCTTTGATGGTACCACTAAATCGTCAAAACAAAATTATTTAATGAAATAAACTATTAACACTGAATAGAATATCTGTTATTGGTCAGAAATACATTCAATTTTGTTTAAAATAAAAGCTTTAAGGCATTGAAATTTGGTCAAGTGGTGCCAATTCATAAATGTGTTATTTTTCATTTATAATATTACCTCCATATATTTGATCTGGATTTTATCCTCTCACACTTCTGCAATGTCAAACTCTCCAAATGATACTAGCATTAAGGTATTTCCCAGGATCCTTCATTAGCAACATTTTCAATCCTGTTGGCTTGAAAAATGACAGTTGTTGTTCACTCACAGTACAACCAGCTTTTACTAAGGCTGCTTGCAAAGAAAGAGTGCTATTTATAGGACCAATTGCATGCAACCTTCATTCTTCCATTCAGTAATCTGACAGCTAACTCTGAAGGCTGAGTCTTTCTCGCATCTTGAAGTGATTTTCTACAAGAAAAGCAGCTTGCATGCAGATCTCTGGACCTCTTGATGGATGACATGACAACTCAAGCATCAAAGATTATTTAGGCTCTTCCTCAGATTCATTTGCAAGGACCATATTGCAGGAGGTAGAGTGGGGCTCATTAGCTTGGACCTTATTCACCCATGAATAAAAAACAGTAAAAGCTGGATCTACTCAGCAACACAAGAACAAGAGTTAATGTTTCAGCTTGCTGACTTTTCATCCTTTCATCAGAACCAGGAAAAGTAAGAGATCAGATGAGTTCAAATAGTAGAGCTAAGGTAGAAGCAGAAAAACCAAGACCATAAGACATAGGAAACATCCTACTCCACATCCAATCTATCTAAACCTTGCAATATTAGAAAGGTTTCAATGAGATTCCCTTTCATTCTTCTAAACTCCAGTGAGCACAATCACAGAGCCATCAAATGCTCCTCATATGTTAACCCATTCATTCCCAGAATCATTCTCATGAACCTCCTATGGACCATCTCCAATAACAACATATCTTTTCTTAGATAAGAGGCCTAAAGTTGCTCACAATATTCCAAGTGAATGCTGACCTATACCTTATAAAGCCTCAGCATCACATCCTTGCTCTTATATTCAAGTCCTCATGAAATGAATGCTGACATTGCATTTGCCTTTCTTACCACAAACTCAACCTACAAGTTAACTTTTAGGGAATCCTCCATAAGGACCTGCACCTCTGATTTTTGAATTTTCTCCCCATTTAAAATTGGTTTATGACTTTATTCCTTCTACAAAAGTGTATGAACATCCACTTCACTACACTATATTCCATCTGCCACTTCTTTGTCCGTTCTCTCAATCTATCCAAGATCTTCAGTAGACTTCCTGTTTCCACAACAATACATGCCCCGCTACCTATCTTTGTATTGTCTGCAAACTTGGCCACAAAACCATCAATTCCTTCTAATATGGAAAGAAGAAGCCCCAATATTGACTCCTGCAGAAAGCCACTAATCATCAGCAACCAACAAGAATGGACTCCCTTTATTCTGGCTCTCAGTCTCCTGCCCAGCAGCCAATCTTCTATCCATGCTGGTATCTTTCCTGTAATACCATCGACTCTTATCCCGTTAAGCAGCCTCATGGGTGAGAACTTGTCAAAGGCCCTCTGAAAACCCAAGTAAACAGCAACCACTGGCTCTCCTTTGTCTACCTGCCTGTGGATTTCTCAAAGAATTCCAACAGATTTGTCAGGCAAGATTGCCCCTTAAGGACAATATGCTGGTAATAGCCTACTTTATCATGTGCCACCAAATACCCTAAAACCTCATCCTTAATAATGGACTTCAACATTATAAAGTTAGGCTAACTGGTGTATAATTTCCTTTCTTCTGCCTCCCTCCCTTCTTAAAGAGTTGAGTGACGTTTGCAATTTTACAGTTCTCTGGAATCATTCCAGCATTTAGTGATTCATGAAAAATTGTTACTAATGCCTCCATAGTCCCTTCAGGGTTCTTTCAGAACCCTAGAGTGTCATTCATCTGGTCCAGGGACTTATCTACCTTCAAATCTATCAGTTTTCCTAGCACCTTCTCCTTTGTATTAGCAACTGCACTCACTTCTTCCCCTGACACCCTCGGATTTCGGCCATATAGCTAGTGTCTTCCACAGTGAAGACTAATGCAAAATACTTATTAAGTTCTTCTGCCATTTCTTTGTTTCCCATGATCACCTCTCCAGCATTATTTTCCAATGGGTCAATATCCATTCTTGCCTCTCTTTTATGCTTTATATAGCTGAGCAGTCTTTTGGTACAATTTGTTTCATTGACATTATTGATTCGTATACCTTCATATTTAATCTTTTCTCTATTTGTGATTTTTTAATTGCTTCTATTGGTTTGAAAAAGTTACCCAATCCTCTAACTTCCCACTATTTCTTGCTATATTATATGCCCTCTCTTTTCCTCTTATGGTGTTTTTGACTTCTCTTGTCAGCCACGGTTGTCTCATCCTCCATTCAGAATACTACTTCAGAATACTTCTTTGGAATGTATCTATCCTTCACCTTCCAAATTGCCCCAGGAATCCCAGCCATTGTTGTTCTGCTGTCATCTAGCTAGTTTCCCCTCCCAATCAACTTTGGCCAGCTCCTCTTTCTTGCACTTCTGATTCTTTTTACTCCACTTTAATACATTTGATACTCCACTTTAATACATTTGACTTCATCTTCTGCCACTCAAACTACAGGGTGAATTCTATCATATTATGATCACTGTCTTTTAAGGGTTCCTTTACCTCAAGCTTCCTAATCAAATTTGGGTCATTACATGACACCCAATCCAGCATTGCCTTTCCCCTGGTGGACTCAACCACAAGCTGCATTAAAAAGCCATCTCGTAAGCATTCTATAAACTCCCTTTTGGGATCCAGCACCAACCTTATTGTCCCAATCTACCTGTATTTTGAAATCCCCCATGACTATTGCAAGTTCACCCTTGTTATTATATAGGCATCAGTTAGTCTCATGAGACCATGGATTTGTACCTTGGAAGGTTTCCAGGGCGCAGGCCTGGGCAAGGTTGTATGGAAGACCAGCAGTTGTCCATGCTGCAAGTCTCCCCTCTCCACGCCACCAGTGTTGTCCTAGGGAAGGGCATTAGGACCCACACAGCTTGGCACCGGTGTCGTTGCAGAGCAATGTGTGGTTAAGTGCCTTGCTCAAGGACACAACACGCAGCCTCAGCCAAGGGGCGAACTAGCGACCTTCAGATCACTAGATGAACACCTTAACCACTTGGCCACGTGCCAGCACACCCTTATTATCTGCCTTCTTTATGTCCCATTTAAGCCTATACCCCCCAACCTGGCTACTTTTTGGGGGCTCCCATTAGGTCCTTTTCACCCTTGCAATTTCTTAACTCTACCAAGAAGGAGTCTATATCTCCCTATCCTATGTCACCTCTTTCTAGAAATTGATTTAATTTTTTACCAACAGAGCTACCCCACCCCCTTCAGCCTACCTGCCTGTCTTTTCAATGCAAGGTGTATCTTTGGATGCTAAGTTCCCAACTATGACCTTCTTTCAGCCACAACTCAGTGATGCCCAAACATCATATATGCCACACAATCAACAACTCTCTTAGCCTTCCTAATTTTGTTTTTTAAACTCCTCTTACAATTTATTAATATACTTCTTGGCATCATTAGAACATCATAGTAACCTATGCAAGCTCACTTTCAAGTTGCTCAAAGACACAGTAAGACAGCAGTATTCAAAATGGGCAATTTCATAATGAAGTATGTATTATACCAGCAATACAAATAAATGCTGGTAGAACGCAGCAGGACAGGCAGCAGGATGTGAGATCAGGCAGGAAGTGGTCAGCCTGTGTAGCAGTTGATGAGGCAGAGTCTAGATTGAAGCACAAGGAGATGGTTGGGGCTATCCAGCTAGGCTACCAGGGACTTGGATGGACAACTCACAAGTGGTGGTCATCTTCTACAGGTAAGGAGCGCCGTGAGTTTGTAACACAAGAAATATGAGAGGTAGAAGAGGAGAAGAGGTTAACTAAAACAGCTGGCCTGGCCCAACAAGAGGTTTGGACCTGGTGGGGAAGTGTTGAACAACGACATCTATCTTGGAATGTTCTGTGGCAGATGGAACCGCTCCACATTTCTTTTCTATGCAGAGCAGCGTATGATCTGCTCCCAACACCTACCAACCTCAGCACCTGGTATGAAGATAAGACAGACAGGTGTGCTGCTTGTGGCGAGAAGGGAACACTTCAACATATCTTGAATGCATGCAGAGTCAATCTTTCCAGCGGCATGTACACTTGGAGACATAATAACGTTCTCAAAGTTGTGACAGAAGCGGTTGAGCAGAGAGTACTGCAGCACAACTTATCTCATGCCCCATGCTGCACAGAACATCGCATATCATTTGTGAAAGAAGGCTCCAAGTCAAGGGTGTACAGCGCAGGCTCATGATCAAGCATACTTTCTTCAGCCAATGATTGGTGTGTCAAGGCTGGACGGGAAAGGCAGTTTCCCGGAGCAAATAGCTTTCACAACATTGCGTCCAGATATAATGGTATGGTCTGACACCAGTAGAGAAGTAGTTATTGGTGAACTCACAGTCCCGTGGGCAGACAACATCGATGAAACCCATGGGCGCAAGTTAACCAAGTATGCAGAATTAAGATCAGAGTGCAGAGCCAGAGGGTGGAAGGCCTCATGCTATCCATCTGAAGTAGGCTGCTGTGGGTTTATTGCATTCACTCTCCAGAAGTGACCTTGGCTTCACTAGAAGAGAGATCAAGTCAACCAGCAGGGCTGTAGCTGAGGCAGCAGAGAAAGGATCAGCATGGGTGTGGACCAAGTATGTCCAGAGGGGCAGATAGTCAGACAGTGTATACACATCTTGGAAACCCTTCAGTAGTTGCAAAGACACCTGAAGAGCAGACTATCGGTTGGATGGAAATGACTGATAGAGGCAGATGCCAAGTTTTTAAGCTCACCAGTGGGAGGTGGTGCTTTAGCACTGCTGGCCCACCACCTTGAGGGAGTCTTGATCATAAGCAGCAGAAACTCCTGAAGACAGGTGGCAGATCAACTGATGATCCCACTGGTGATAGCACAGGACAGTTAACATCTTAGTCCACGTATATTCTGTAACTTGTAACTCTACCAGCAACACAACAAAATGCTGGTAGAACGCAGCAGGACAGGCAGCATATATAGGAAGAAGTACAGTCGACGTTTCGGGTGGAAATTCTTCATCAGGACTAACTGAAAGAAGAGATATTAAGAGATTTGAAAGTGGGAGGGGGAGGGGGAGATCCGAAATGATAGGAGAAGACAGGAGGGGGAGGGATGAAGCTAAGAGCTGGAAAGATGATTGGCAAAAGGGATACAAGGCTGGAGAAGGGAAAGGATCATAGGATGGGAGGCTGGGGGAGAAAGAAAGGGGGAGGGGAGCACTAGAGGAAGATGGAGAGAAGGCAAGGAGTTATTGTGAGAGGGACAGAGAGAAAAAAAAGGTAAATAAATAAATAAATAAATAAATAAATAAATAAATAAGGGATAGTGTAAGAAGGGGAGGAGGTGCATTAACAGAAGTTAGAGAAGTCAATGTTCATGCCATCAGGTTGGAGGCTACCCAGATGGAATATAAAGTGTTGTTCCTCTAACCTGAGTGTGGCTTCATCTTGACAGCAGAGAAGGCCGTGGATAGACATATCAGAATGGGAATGGGACGTGGAATTAAAATGTTTGGCCACTGGGAGATCCTGCTTTCTCTGGTGGACAGAGCATAGGTGTTCAACGAAACGATCTCCAAGTCTGCATCGGGTCTCACCAATATATAAAAGGCCGCACCGGGAGCACCGGACACTGTTGTGTACATACATCTATTGATGCTTCTGGACACATCTTCAGTGATGTTCCTGGAATCATCGGGTGTTTCGGGTCTTTCAACATCATACAACCTCCTCCAGGTGACCCAGCCGGGGCTGATCAGACCCCAGCTTGTGTCCAAATGGCTAGCTACTTATGACTCCATGGCTCCTCTCTTTTGAGCCACAGCCATCTTGAGGCCCTCTCTGCAGCATCGGTGGTACTGCGGATAGCTCTCCTCTTCCTCTCTCCCTCGATGCTCAAAATGCTGAAGGCTCTAACTAAAGAACGGGCTATGAATCCCCTACAACCAACATCCACTGGGAGACACCTCGCTGTCCATCCAGCCTGCTGATAGTTGCTGACCAGTCCTGCATACTTGGAGAGCTTCCTTTCAAAGGCCTCCTCCAAGCTATCTTCCCATGGGACTGTCAGCTCCAGCAGCACCACTTGCTTAGTAGACTCAGACACTAGGACAATGTCTGGTCGCAGGGTGGTGGCTGCAATATGGTTGGGGAACTTCAGCTGCCCTTCGAGGTCCACCAACAGCTGCCAGTCCCTTGCAGAGGTCAGAATGCCTGCAGATGTTCTTTTGGCAGGTATTGGCTGCTCCCCAGCTCTGACAAAGGCAATGGTCTGCTGGGAGGGTCAGGACCACTTCGCCCACTCAACTCCTGCACTCATGGCTTCAGCGATGGTCTTCAGGACCTGATCATGCCTCCACCTATACCGTCCCTCACCAAGTGCCCTTGCACAGCCACTGAGGATGTGCTCCAGAGTTCCTCGCTTGGAGCACAGTGGGCACGCAGATGACTCTGCCTTGCCCCATGTGTGCAGGTTTGATGGGCTTGGAAGCACATCGTACACTGCCTGGATGAGAAATTGGATGCGGTGTGGTTCGGCTTTCCAAAGATCAGCCCAGGGCACTTTCCTCTCAACCGCATTCTCCCATCTTGTCCAAGCTCCCTGTTGCTTCATTCCCACTGCCTTGCAGGCTCTCATCCCCTCCACTACTGCTCTCACCTCCTCCTGAACTAGACGACGCCTTTCCTTCCTTCTGGTGTCCATTTGGGGAGTTGGAAAGGATCCTAGCCCAGCTCGGCCTCGTGTGACCACTCCCACCAGCCTCCTGTGATGCAGCCTTGCCTCTGCTTCCTGAACAGCTTCCTCTGCCCTCCACTTCCTGCCAGTACTTAGTTGGATCCCTGCTCTAGCCACCTTCGGGTCACTTGAGTCCCTATACTGTAGCACTTCTCTGGCTCTTGTTACCTTGAATTCTTCCTCCAAGGATTTGAAGGGCAGTTGCAGTTTGTTGTGGTGTCCATAGAGTGCGATGCTGCTCAGGCTCTTTGGCAGCCCCAGCCATCTCCTGAGGTGGTTGCTAACCCTCCTCTCTAAGGTTTCGACTGTCGAGATCGGAACTGCATAGACAAGGAGGGGCCACAGGATTCTGGGAAGAATGCCATGCTGATACACCCAGGCTTTAAACTTCCCAGGTAGGCCAGACTTGTCCACAGATTTCAGCCAGCCCTCCAACTCGGTGCAGGTTGTCTGAATGGATGTTGTGTTCCTTAAAGAGCTGTCAAAAACTTTGCCTAAGCTCTTGACTGGCTTTTCTGTGATGGTTGGGATGGCTGTGCCTGCGATGCTGAACCGGAACTTGTTCTCCACCTTCCCTTTCCTCAGCACCATCGATCTTGATTTGGTATATAGGGACTGGATGTCCATGGTGAAAATAAGGCAGTGGGGGCCAGGGAACTTAAAAGCATTGAAAAAATTCAGAGCGTGAGAAGTGTCATGAACATAGGTGGGAAGGGATTGAACAAGGGGGGATAAAACAGTGTTGAAGTATGCAGAGATGAGTTCGGTGGGGCAGGAGCAAGCTGAGACAATGGGTCTACCTGGACAGGCAGGTTTGTGGATCTTGGGTAGGAGGTAGAAATGGAAAGTGTGCAGTGTGGGAACTATGAGGTTGGTGGCAGTGGATGGGAGATCCCCAGAGCTGATAAGGTTGATGATGGTGTGGGAGACAATTTCCAGTACTTAGCTTCATCCCTCCCCCTCCTGTCTTCTCGTATCATTTTGGATCTCCCCCTACTCCTCCCACTTTCAAATCTCTTACTATCTCTTCTTTCAGTTAGTCCTAACGAAGAGCCTCAGCCCCAAACGTTGACTGTACCTCTTCCTATAGATGTTGCCTGGCCTGCTGTGTTCCACCAGTATTTTGTGTGTGTTGCTTGAATTTCCAGCATCTGCAGATTTCCTCATGTCTGCATTTGTATTATACCACTATGTTTATGAGAGTAGGAGATTTATTAGCTGAAATTAACAATGCACAGTCTACAAAACTCAAAAAGGATCTGTTTATATGTCAGACACAGCTACCCCATCCATTTACTGCATGCTTCAAACTGATTTGGACCATGAATAATCCTCTGACTACTGCAATTATCCTCAAGGCACAGACTGAAGATTATTTTATTTATAAAGAAACCAGTACGAGTCTATAATAAATCTTTACGCCTTTATTACTTTAGATGACCTTTTGAAAAGATATCAATAAATTCACAAGTTTTTGAAAATTATTAGCCTTTTCTGTTACCATTTTCAAGACACTCAGAAGTGAAAGAATGGCAAGTTACATACACTGTGCATTAGGACAATCATTATAAGCAAGAATGACTATCTTTGCTCTGGATTTTGTATGCAAGTCGTGAGATCATCAGAGGATTAGAGTATTGTTATGCACAAATTATCAAGAAAGGGGTGTGAGCCTATTACAAACCATGATATGAAAGCAGAAACTAAGGGCATGAAGAAATATTATTGCCCAAAATTGGATCCCATTGTCTGTTGTTTTCTGAGTGCAATGTGATCGGAGATCGATGAAACCTGGAGTATGTTGTGCTGACAGTCACTCCCAAGTGAAATTGTGCCAATTATGAAATTGCACCTGACAATTTCTGGTCAGTCCATAATATCATACAATGACATCAATCACAGGTAACATACTTTGAAAATCTCCCAAGATAAATTGGAGCTTTCAGATCCAGAAAAGTTGAAACTAACAAATAAAACAAAAAGTACAACTCAAGAATGTCAATACTTAGACAGAAAAACTTTACAGGGCAATGATAGAACTCCAAATAGCACAGTGCAGTTCTTTAAGAACCTAACCATAGAAGAACTCTTTAAGAAATGGCCTTCTGGCCTCATTAGGAGGAAGGCTCACCTCCAGACTGTTAGGATTCTGTGCTAAATCTAAGTATCTTGCTTCTTATTCATGGCTGTTCATGTCTCTAAGGATGAAATAAACCACATTACATACATGGAGATTTCTGGGGGTAATATCCATTGGGGGACAGTTAGACATGAGATGTATATTGAGTGAGAGACAGAGAGTGTATGTATCTCAGTCTCTGTCTCTATCTATAATCCTTTGAGATAGGAACCCTCACTGCTGGCATCTGCACACTTTTCAGATCAGAAGCTGGCCAAATCAATGGAGTCTTTTGCACTCACCGAAATGGTGACATTTCAACCACCTCTTACCTTGCAGCACTACTGAGAACAAAGAATCTCCCAGCCATTGCATCAGCAGGCAGTCTCCACCAGCAGAAATCCAAACCACACCGAGATTTTTAGCTGACTTGAACTGCAAACACTAGAAGGTTCACTGAAATCCCAGGAGGGAATGAGATATCTGACTCAAAGAGGGACTCAGGAGTGGGATGAACAAGAGCATAACAATACTAGAAGTCTTGATAAAGGAGTGAGCACCAATTCTAGGTGAAGAGGGTATGTATACCAGTAATAGCACAGTTCTGTACCAGAACTCTCAGACTCTGTGCTAGAGTTCATGATCACCATTTGCCCTTCAAAGTTTACCTGTGGGCAGTTATGTGTTGATGGGTTTCAGAACCTTGGCATAATTGAAAAGGTCTTAACAAAAACAGCTGAATTCTATTTAGAGAATAATATGATCAGGTGAAAATATGATATTTTCAAGACCAACACAAATTTACAAATCTTAGAGTGGTTCTGAAGCAATGCTATTCAGACAGAGTTATGCAAGGAAATAAAATGTTGTACAGAATTACAGTATACAAACATACAAAAATACAATTAGGAACATAAGTTGGCCATCAGGGCCCTCAAAAGTCCACCATTTAATATGATAACTTCAACTCTGCATTCTTATTGGCAGTAATATTACATAGCTCAAAAATATTTAGAAACTACTTTCATTGCGCTTTAGGAAAGAGAGCTCCAAAGACTTAAATTCTTTGAAAGAAAAATCTATTTTGTCATAGATTTAATTGGGAAACCTTTTATTTTTAAACTGTAGCCCTAGTTCGAGATTCTCCCATTAGGATCTTATACTGTATCTTTCAATCAATTCTGAATGCTTCTATAGATATCCAAAGAGCCGCTCAATTAAAATCAAATTAGATACTAAAATAATCAAAGAATTATCTACTTACCTATTTATCAAATTAAATGTTGCAGTGAGACAGCATTATACACTCATATCTAGTAAATTAGACACCCAATATGCCACTTAATTGCTTATACAGGACAAATGCAGGACTCAACTTGAGAAAGCTGTTTCCTGGAGGATATGCATTTAAAGCTGGCAACATGAGCCAAGCACACAAATGAGGGCATAGAATAGAATTCATTGCAATTCATTGAAGGCATGGAACAGAATTCATTGGTAGATTGTAAAATTATATTGGGGAAACAATGTTACTTATGCTTTGCCAAGTGGTGCACATTGTGACCGTTACTTTTGAGTCAGAAGCCGGACGAGACACTTAGACTCAGATTTTTTTCTCTGGCGTTGCTCCATTGTATCCAGGTTCTCCCTTCTGGCATATATTTTCTTCATCTGCACTTCAAAGTCTCCCTTCATGAATCTCAGTGATGAGAACTGCTGTAGTAGCTAACACTGTTGCACACTCGATTAAAGGCATTTTTGTGATCTTTTTGCAGGTTCCAGTTTGAGGTTGATGCTAACAATGAAGACATTAATTTATTTGAAACTGGAGTGAGAAGCTAAGGAAAGCATCAGACTCAGATATGCATTGCTTAGGAAGGATTCCAGCAGCTAAAGGCAAAAATACTCAGAAACATATGTTAAAAAATTTAGACATCGGGATCAGAAATGTTAATGCGGTTGTCTATGAGCTGCCAGTGGAAGTTTTGGATTTAGCTACAATTATGCTATTTGAAAGGCATATGGACAAGTACTTGGATAGGAAAGGCACAGATGGACATGAGCCTATTGGGGGAAATGAGATTAGCATACATAGGTATCACAGCATAGACAAGATGGGACATAAAGGGCCCACTTCTCTGTTCATATGATTCTATCCGCATGGTCCCCAGCACATGGATAACATGAGAATAGCTTCTATTGTTTAATTCAGTCATGAATTATTTTGAGTCATTAAACTTTTCGTCACAATAAACTAACCTAAGGACAATCAACATTAATCCAGACAATAAAGTCCCTTAAAATCACATGGTATTTATCCATCATAAGGATCATATGAGCTTCACTCCGATGACAGGCTCTGACTTACTTTCCTGCACCTCCTTGTATGTACAACCTGTCAGTTTGCTTCTGTCTGCTTATCCTCCTCAAGTCTGATCCAGTGATGTCTCACGGAGGCTTTTGATTCTGTCTTTCAACTTACTGGAAGCACAGTTTGGACTTCCATTAATCAGAGCCATCAGAAAAAAAGAAGCTGCAGAAAAGTCACATTCACATTCCTTGAAGTATGCAGCATGTGAAATTTCTTCCCATCAGTCTCAGGGTGTTTCATTTCTGCCAAACTGATCCTGTAAAAGTGGCTCCAAGTGTGACATTTCTACTGCATGTGGTCCTTAACCATTGGCTACAGCTATTGGTGTATGACGTGCCTATGTTTTGGCAGCCTTAGGACATCAAAGACAAGAAACATTCTTTACCTGTCTCAGATGGTACACACAATTGTAATTTACAAAATTCCATTTAAAAATATGAAAATTATAAATTTAATACTGTTTAGTATGATTGAAAATATTCTAAAATGGACTTTAAAACAAGAAGAGAAACTGCTTCACTTTCAGAAAAATCTAAAGCAAATTATCAGCAAACACAATGTGGAATTATGTGTGTGTATATATATATATATATTTAAATGTGATGTAATTTTTAATAAATATCTGAAATCGAGAATACAATATGATCCATAACTTCATGTTGGAAGCATGGCTTATTTTAGCATCCAATCATGAATGTGGGATGAAACATTATTAAAATATATTCAATTTATTTGATGCAATAGATCTTTCTTTATGTTCCTAGTGTCTTACTGAACAATGTCAAACAATTACATTCCTGGGGGTTAACTAAAATTCACAAGTCAGAGGAAACTTTGGACAGTAAATTGTGCTGCTCTTCAGAAACTAACTTGATGCAAGCTCCACTTTTCCCTGCTCCAGTTATCTAAGAATTAGTTTTATCCCAGGATTGTGAGTTTACTGCTCAGCACCTGACCCTTATTGCTTGGAACATGTGCTTGGAGGCAGAGGATTTGGGCAAGGTTCTAACTGAGTACTTTGCATCAGTACTCAAGTAGAAGGACATGAAGGAGAGTGAGATCAGTGTCCAGCATGCCATTTGATATAAAGACAGAGGTAATGTTCAGTTTCTTCAAGTGTGAGTTGTTGGACTTTGGGAGATCTTGGGGTAAACAGAACGTATTTGACGGTTATTCTTGTCTGTTGGCAACCATACCCCCACCACCACCGGTCGGCCGGTCCGCAGTGCAAAAAAGGTTGGGGGCCCCTGCATTATAGGAAGGGTGTGCAGGCTTTAGCGAGGGTGCAGAAAAGGTTTACCAGGATAATTCTGCATTAGAGGGCCAATGTTATAAGGAAAGCATGGACAAACTTGGGTTGTTTTCTGTGGAGCGGCAAAGGCGGAGAGAAGATCTGATTAAAGTCTATAAAATTATGAAAAGCATAGATATAGCAGTTAACCAATGTCATCTTCCTAGGGTGGAGATAATACCAAAGGATATGCATTAAAGGTGAGAGGAGGTGTGCAGGGCAAGTTTTTTTCCACATAGAGAGTGTGCTGCCAGGGTAAGTAATGGAAGCAGATATCATAGAGATGCTTAAAAGGCCCTTAGAAAGACACATGAATATGCATCTTACAGGCAAAAGGTTGATCTCTTTTGCTGAGCAGGTATTCAGCTATGTAAGACTAAGAAGACATTTTAGCTGGAATTTTGATTTCTGGAAAAAAAACAGTGCAAGCACTAAATGCACATTGATCCATTAATCCAGCATGCTCAGAAATTTGGTAGTGCTTGACTTATTATTGTTACTGAAGATGTTATATCAACTATTACCCCAATGCACTTTAATTCAGTTTTAAACAGAAGTATTTATATTTCCCAGTAAACAGAGAGTTTAAAGGGAATGCAGAAACTGAGGCTCCAATGTGTGAAATAGGTGCTGCTTGTCAGTGAGTATGGGAACCAAAGCTCTGGCATGTCAGAGGAAGTGCAGTAAAAATTCTTAGTGAGCTTGATGTCGAATAGTTGGGATTTTGGAATACTGACAGCAGATTATTGAACTTTCTCCGGAACAGTTTTTTTTGTAGACTTTCTTTCACAGCAAGTGCACAAGGACTCTCAACATAATTACCAGTGTGCATTGCTACTTGCATAAGAAATATGCACTGCTTTGCATACCTTATTTTAGAGCTTAAAACACTACAGTGTTGACAAATCAGACACAGGTGATTTAGAATATCTTGCAAATTATATCTGACATTTATTTATACACAGACCACTAAAACTCTGAAACGTATAGACATAGAACATTTATAATACGGTACAGACCCTTTGGCCCACAATGTTGTGCTAACCTTTTAATCTATTTCAAGAGCAAATTAATTACATATAGAATTTGATAGCTCTCCGTTTATCAGATTCCTTACAACTATTAATGTGTGTCTGTTTATTTCTGATAAAAGTGGAATGTTTAAAACAATGAGCCCATCTAATTTAATTTTGATCAAAGTTTGAATTCTTCAGCCCTTTCTTTTCAAAAATAAATTGTAGCACCAGTGACAGCTTCAAGGGCATAAGGATGATGGAGCATTAATGGTCCCGATTTCTTAAGTAAAAATCATGGTGCCAAAACAGGAGTAATTTTCATTTGGTCAGTGCTAAAACTTCACTCACATTTTACAAGATTGAGACTATTCTAAAAATTACAAAATTGGAGCTCTCATGGAGATAAAAGTATCATGAGGGTGCTGTCAAAAATATGACAGACCTATATTGCTTTCTAATCTTTCTAAGTCTGCTGGAGGTAATCAAAATATGGTTACAGTCGAAACGCTGTAAAATACTGATTATAGATAAGTTCACAATAATGAAACAGTCTGTCATGGGTTGCAGCTACAAACCAGACTCATGAATTTGTTGTATTTTTTCATTTGATAAGATACATGCTTTCTGAATTTTAATGTTAGGACTTATATTTTCTAAATATCTGTACTAAAGCCTGATGCAAACATACAATTTATTCCATATGTGGTTGACGATATGACAACACATCTATGTTAACTGGCAAACAAATGAATTAATTCTGTCATCATCTGTGTTATGGATAAACTATAGCGGAAATATACTTACTCCCAATACCAATTTTCTTTGTTTCAACAATTACAGCAAAATGGTGCTGCATTAGAAATGAATGTGTATGATCATTTCTATTGTACTTATATGATACAAGCAAGAATCAATAAGATCATTAAAGCTCATGTTTCAGTATTTCTACTGGCAAGGGCATTCCATGAGGAATTATTTCTGATGAGAAAATCAAAATATTATATATCAAAATTCAAAGTAAATTTATAATCAAAGCATATATTTGCTACAGCAAAAAAGAGCTTTGACCAGCAACCAATATGTGTTTGGGATTGATTGACAAAAGCAAATTAAAGGAAGGCAGGGGCAAGTGCAGCAGCCGTTGTTTGAGTGGACATAGTCATATTGTTGATCTTGAGGCTTCAGTCAGAGAAGGCAAAGGAAAGAAAAGCTTAAGGTTATTTTTTTCCCTTCCCTTCTTTATAATAAGACCATAAGTCAAAGGAACAGAAGTGGACCATTCGGCCTATCAAGTCTGCTCCACTATTTTATCATGAGCTGATCCATTTTCCCTTTTAGACCCACTCCCCCTTCTCACCATAACCTTTGATGCCCTGGTTACTCAGATACCTATCAATCTCTGCCTTAAATACACCCAATGACTTGGCCTCCACTGCTGCCTGTGACAACAACAACAACCATAGATTCATCACCCTCTGGCTAAAAATTTTTTTTCACATTTCTGTTCTGAATGGGCACCCTTCAATCCTTAAGTCATGCCCTCTTGTACTAGACTCCCCCATCATGGGAAACAACTTTGCCACATCCACTGTCCATGCCTTTCAATATTCGAAATGTTTCTCTGAGGTCTCCCCTCATTCTTCTAAACTCCAAGGAATACAGTCCAAGAGCGGACAAACATTCCTCATATGTTAACCTGCTAGTGTCCCTTTCCAGTCAACTTTGGCCAGTTCCTCTCATGCCAGTATAATTTCCTTTACTCCACTGAAATACGGACACATCAGATTTTGGCTTCTCTTTCTCAAATTTCACAGTGAACTCAATCATGTTATGACCACTGCCTCCTAAGGCTTCCTTCACCTCAATCTCTCTAATCACCTCCAGTTCATTACACAATACCCAATACAGTACAGCCGATCCCCTAGTGGGCTCAACAACAAGCTGTTCTGAAAAGCCATCTCGTAGATATTCTACAAATTCTCCCTCTTGAGATCCAGTGCTGACCTGATTTTCCCATCCACTCGCATGTTAAAATCCCCTACAATTATCATAACACTGCCCTTCTGACAAGCCTTTTCTATTTCCTGTCTGTACGGGGGAATTCTCCAAGGGCAAAAAAGAGTTGGTGCCTCGCTCACACCTCTTCCCGTTACCACCTAAGCCTGTTGAGCCAAAGCCCTACACTGCTACCACTCACTCCGCTGCCCGCTGTACAAGGTGGTCTCCTTTTTAAACTCTCCGCACTGTCCTGTCTACGTCACACGCCTGCGCAGTCTCCTCCTTCTTGCACTTGAAGAAGTTTTTTAAAAAACTGCCTTCCTTCAGAATTCAGCTCTCATGCTGCTCTTCTCGTCCCGATCCAAAAACAGCCGTTGGAAATCCCCTTCCTTTTAATCTGCTCAGCTAGGGCAGTAGAGATGCTGGGCAGCATAGCTGAATGCTCTTCTTGCAGGATATGTGAAGACAGGGAGACCTTCAGTGCCCCTGACAACTACAGCTGCAAGAAGTGCTCCCAGCTGCAGCTTCTAATAATCTGCATTAAGGAGTTGGAGCTGGAACTGGATGTGCTCTGGATCATTCGGAGGCTGAGGGAGTGATAGAGAGGTAGTCATGCCCAAGGAGCAGGACACAGGAAACTGGGTGACATTCAGGAAGGGGAAAGGAGTTAAGAAGCCAGTGCAGAGTACCCCTGTGGCCATCCCCCACAACAACAGCTATATCTCTTTGGATACTGTCAGGTGGGGGGGGGTTGACCTAATGGCCTCTGTGCTCAGAAGGGAAGTGGGGAGAAGGGGCAACCGGTGGTGATCGGGGATTTGTCAGTTAGGGGAATGGACAGGAGGTTCTGTGGTGGGCAAGAATAAGATTCCTGGATAGTATGTTGCAGTATGTTGCCTCCCCGAGTGCCAGGGTCCGGGATATCTCGAATCGAGTCCTCAGCATTCTTAAGTGGGAAGGTGAACAACCAGAAATCATGGTCCATGTTGATACCAATAACATTGGTAGGACGACTGACGAGGTTCTGCACAGGGAGTTCAGGGAGTTAGGTGCTAAGTTAAAGGGCAGGACCTCCAGGATTGTGAGCTTGTGATTGCTACCCGTGTCACATGCTAATAAGGCCAGGTTAGGAAGATTATACAGTTTAATATGTGGCTAAGGATTTGGTGTAGGGGGAAGAGCATCAGATTCTTGGATGATTGGGTTCTCCCAGAGAAGGTGGGACCTGTACAGAAGGGATGGTTTGCACCTGAACTGGAGGGGGACAAATATCTTAACAGAAAGGTTTCCTACTGCTGCATGGTGGGGTTTAAACTGAGTTGTGGGGGGATGGGAACCAGAGTGCCAGTACAGTTAGTAGAGAGGTTGTGGAGGCAGCAGTTGGTAAGGCCTCAGACAAGGTTAGGAATCAAAAGGTTGAGCATGGTGTGACTAGTGTCCTGAGCTGCGTATAGAAGTATCACAGGAAAGGCGGACGATAATGCTGAAGACAAGGAAGCTGGTTTACAAAAGGAAGCAATGTGTAGTGAGTAGAAACTTGATCAGGGAAAATTGCGGTCAACGGGATGAATTGCTACATAAAAGGTGGACAAAATCGAAAAGGGTGATGAATACAGGACTGAAGGTGTTGTATGGAATAAGATAGATGAACTTGCAGCACAGTGGCAGATTAGCACGTATGATGTTGTAGACATCACTGAATCATGGTAAAAGAAGATTATAGCTGGGAGCTTAATGCCCAAGGATACACATTGTATCAAAAGGACCAGCAGGAAGGCATAGGGGTTGGTGTTGCTCTGTTAGTAAAAAATGAAATCAAGTCATTAGAAAGAAGTGTCATAGGGTTGGAAGGTGTTGAATCATTGTGGATACAGCTAAGGAACTACAAGGGTAAAAAAGACACTGATCAGAGTTTGCTTACAGACCCCAAACTGTAGTAAGAATGCGGTCTGCAAATTACAATGGGAGAAAGAAAATGCATGCCGAAAGGGCAATGTTACAATAGTCATGGGGGATTACATGTAGATTGGGAAAATTAGGTTGGTGCTGGATTCCAGGAGAGGGAAATTCTAGAGTGCCTACGAGATGGCTTTTTAGAACAGTTTGGCACTGAGCCCACCAGAGGATCAGCTATTCTGGATTGGGCATTGTGCAGTGAAAGAGAATTGCTTAAAGAGTTTAAGGTAAAAGAACCCTTAGGGGAGAGTGATCATAATATGATTGAATTCACCCTGAAATTTCAGAAGGAGAAGCCAAAGACAGATGTATCAGTATTGCAATGGAGGAAAGAGAATTACCGACAAGAGAGAGGAGTTGGCCAGAAGTGATTGGAAGAGAACACTGGCAGGGATGATGGCAGGGCAGCAATGGATGGAATTTCTGGAAGCAAATCAGAAGGCACAGGATCTATACATCCCAAAGAGGAAGTAGTTTTTGAAGGAAATGATGACACAACCATGCTAACAAGAGAAGTCAAAGCCAACATAAGAGCCAAGGAGAGGACATTTAATAGACCAAAAATTAGTGGGCGTTAGAATATTGGAAAGCTTTTAAGTACCAACAGAAGGCAACTAAAAAGTCATTAAGATGGTAAAAATGGAATATGAAAGTAAAATAGCCAATAATATTAAAGAGGATACCAAAGGATTCTTCAGATACATAAGGTGTAAAGAGAGGTGAGAATGTAGATTGGACCATTGGAAAACAATACTGGAGAGGTAGTAGTGGGGGACAAGAAAATGGCGGACAAACTGAATAAAAATTTTGCATCAGTCTTCACTATGGAAGACACAAGCAGTATGGTGGAAGGTGTCAGCGGGCAGGAAGTGTGTTAAGTTACCATAACTATGGAGAAGGTTCTTGGGGAACTGAAAGGTCTGAAGGTAGATGTCACCTGGACCAGACGGTGTACACCTCAGAGTTCTGAAAGAAGTGGCTGAAGTGATCATGAAGGCATTAGTAATGATCTTTCAAGAATCATTAGATTTTGGAATGTTTCCAGAAGACTGGAAAATTGGAAATGTCACTCCATTCTTCAAGAAGGGAGAGAGGCAGAAGAAAGGAAACTATAGGCCAGTGAGTCTGACCTGAGGATGGGAAGATGTTGAAGTCCATTATAAAGCATGAGGTCTTAAGGTACTTGGAGGCACATGATAAAATAGGCCTTCCTGACGAATCTGTTGGAATTGGTTGATGTTGCATAATGGATTTTCAGAAGGCCTTTGACAAAGTGCCACACTTGAGGCTGCTTAACAAGCTATGAGCCCACGGTATTACAAGAAAGATTCTAGCATTGATAAAGCAGTGGCAAATTGGCAGGAGGCAAAGATTGAGAATAAAGGAAGCCTTTTCTGATTGGCTGCCAGTGACTCGTGGTGTTCCACAGAGGTCTCTGTTGGGACCAATTCATTTTACACTGTACGTCAATGATTTAGATGATGGAATTGATGGCTTTGTTACAAAGTTTGCGGACGATATGAAGATAGATGGAGGGGCAGGTAGTTTTAAGGAAGTAGAGAAGCTTTATAAAGCATTGGCGAGGCCTCATCTGGAGTATTGTGTGCAGTTTTGGGCCCTTTTTCTTAGAAGGATATGCTGAAGGTGGAGAGGGTTCAAATGAGGTTCATGAAAAATGATTCCAGGATTGAAGGGCTTGTCGTATGAAGAGCATTTTGGGGCTATGTGTCTGTATTCACTCAAATTGAGAAGGATTATGGGTGACCTCATCGAAACCTATCGAGTGGTGAAAGGGTTTGATAAAATGGATGTGGAGAGGAAGGTTTCTATGGTGGGAGAGTCTACGACCAGAGGGGACAACCTCAGATTAGAGGGGTGTCCTTATAGAATAGAGATGAGGAGGAATTTCTTCATGCAGAGAGTGGTGAATCTGTGCCACAGGCTGCTGTGGAGGCCAAGTCTATGTTTAAGACAGAGGTTGATTGATTCTTGATTGGTTCAGGGCATGAAAGGATATGGGGAGAAGGCAGGAGATTGGGGCTGAGGGGGAAATTGAATCAGCCATGATGAAATGGTAGAGCAGACTTAATTGGCCAAGTGGCCTAAAACTGATCCTATATCTTATGGTCTTATATATATCACCATATACAATCCTGAGATTCATTTTCTTGCAGACAATCACAGTAACTACAAGAAGCTCAATAGAATTGATGGAAGACTGCACCCAGCAGGGTGAGCAAGCAACCAATGTCCTAAAAGTACAACAAATTGTGCAAATACAAAATGAAAGAGAATAATTAATAAATAAATAAATAAGAAAGAAAGAAAGAAATATCGCAAATATGAGATGCGGAGTCTTTGAAAGTGATTCCATAGGTTGTGGCAACAGTTCACCGAATGGGCAAGTGGACCTGAGTGAAGTTATCCCTGTTGATTCAATAGCCTGATCACTGAGGGGTAATAACGATTCCTGAACCTGGCAGTACGGGTCTTGAAGCTCCTGTACCTTCTTCCTGTGTATATGTATGCTAACAAAACATCAAATTATGTAGATACCTGCTTTAATTCAAAAAAAGATCAAGAAAGGAAAATGTGCCTTTTATTAATATTATTTTCGTAAACAAATTTAATAATTTATAGGAATTTACTCATTGGGTATATTTTCTTCAAGTTTTGATAAATTCTTTGTTAATTTTAATGCTTAATAAAACTCTCTACATATTAAACTCTAAACACATTTTTCTGTGTACACTCTTTTGTGCTTTACACACTGAAATCCAGAAATCTCCAACAATACACATACTTTATCAAGATGTAGCATACATAATTTTTTTCATTTCAACATTGATAATGCTTCTCAAGATGAAATGAAAATAACAGGCTGTTGCAGTAAATGTCTCGTGCGAGGCAGGGACTGGCCCGTGTAAGGAGTATTGCAGCCCCTTCCACTTGTTCCCATTTAGCTGATGACATCATGGTAGGGTTTATATCTAGCACACGGTAAGCATGTGGTCTTTTCTGCTCTCGAGTCACCATGGACTAGGTAGACAAGGTGCCGTGGATATGGCAGACAGTGGGGTTGTGCTGCAGTGCAAGGGGCCCAGGTGCACACTCCTGGTAAGTATTTGTCATTGTATGCCTAGTTAATATCTGTTTTTCCCTTCCACTTCAGGCACTCAGTTTAGATAAGTATCTGCAACCAAGTTTGGCTTGAAGGGTTTGCGGAATGTGAAGTGTCTGTTTTGTCTTGTAAATAAACCATTAACTTTACTGGTAGTGAGTGTCTTCTGTTCTCACTCAGCAAACTGGCAAACCTGATTTCCCACAACACATGCACATGAAAATTTCTCTGTAAAAGTAAATACCATTCATGCCTTACCTGTAAAACCAGAAGTCCCCATGTTTCATGAACTGCCACCTGAGTATGGAAACATTCAATCACCTGCTACTCAGCAAGTTGGGTGATTATGTTATATTACTGGATGGTTAAAATTCATGTTCTATGAGGAATTATCAAATTACATCCAGAAAAAAACTTTCTGCATGTAGAGGATGAATATGTTGTATTTAAAACTGGACTTCATGTAGGACTGACCTGCAATAATTTAATGTGATGTATAAATAATACATTCAGACAAAGAAAGCCTCAAACTTTTCAGAGTGTCCAGGGGTTTGGCACAGGGAGAATGGATTACGGAAATGGAAGACAAGAATTTGATCAATATTGGCCCGAGGGCTATATGGAAACAAATACAATAATCAATGGATGAATGACATCAACATTGCTTTCATCCCCTTTGCTTTCTTCCTTTGCAGGATCAAGCATAATGAGTTATAGATTTTAACAAAGCAGACATAATAACTGGAAATTGTCTTTTAAAGTCATAGAAACAGGCCTTTCAGCACATCTAGTCTGTGTCCAAATATTTATCTGCCTAGTGTCATCGATCCGCACCTAGAACCCTCCCTTTCTATCCATGTACCTATCCAAATTTCTCTTAAATTTTGAAATCAAAACCCGCATTCACCACTTGCAGTGGTGGCTTGTTCCACAATCTCACTACCCTCTGAGTGAAGTTCCCCCTCATGTTCTCCTTAAACATCTCACCTTTCACCCTTAACCCAAGACCTCTGGTTGTAGCCCCACCCAATCTCAGTAGAAAAAGACTGCTTGTATTTACCTTATCTATACTCCTAACTCTCAATCTTTTATGTTCTAGGGAATAAATTCTTAACCTATTCAACCTTTCCCTATAACTCAGATCCTCAAGTCCTGCCAACATTCTTGTAAATTTTCTCTGCACTCATTCAATCTTATTTACATCTTTCCTACAGGTAGATGACCATAACTGGACACAATACTCCAAATTAGGCCTTACCAACATCTTATAAAATGTCAACATAATATCCCAACTCCTGTACTCAATACTTAGATTTACGAAGGCCAATATGCCAAAAGCTTTCTTTATGATCATATCAACCTGTGATGCCATTTTCAAGGAGCTATGGATCTGCATTCCCAGATCCCTTTGCTCTACCACACTTCTAAGAGCCCTCCCACTCACCATGTAAGACCTACATTGGTGGGTCCTCCCAATGTACAACATCTCACACTTGTCTGCATTAAATTCCGTTGACATTTTTTCAACCTATTTTTCCATCTAGTCCAGATCCCACTGTAGGCTTTGATAGTCTTCCTTGCTCACCACTACACCCTCAATCTTGGTGTCACCCCACAAATTTGCTGATCCAATTTACCACAATATCATCCAAATCATTGATAGTGATGATAAACATTAATGGACCCACCTGCGGCACTCCACTAGTTACAGGCCTCCAGTCAGAGAGGCAACCATCTACTAACACTCTCTGGCTTCTCTCACAAAGCCTATGTCTAATCCAATTTACTACTTCGTCTTGAATGCCAAGTGACTGAACCATCTTGACCAACATTCCATGAAGCACCTTGTCTAAGGTCATGCTAAAGTCCATGTAGACAACATCCACTGCCCTGCCTTCATCATCTTTCATCTCTCCTTCAAAAAGCTCTGTAAAAAGAGTTAGACATGATTTACCATGCACAAAGCTGTGTTGGTTGTCCCAAATTATGCATTTTTTTATTAACACACAGCATGAAGTTGGTCCTACCAGCCCTTCAAGCTTCAATCCCCCAATTTAACCCTAGCCTAACCATGAGGGAATTTACAATTTTAGTGACAAAGTAACCTACTAACTGGTGCGTCTTTTGAATATACGAGGAAACTGGAGCACTGGGAGGGAACCCAAGTGGAAACAGTGAGAATGTATAAACTCCTCACAGGCAATGGCAGGAGACCCTGCCTATCCAAATACTTACATATCCACTCCCTTACAGTACCTTCCAACAACCTTCCCAGTACTGATTTCAGGCTTACTATCCTATAATTTACAGAGTTATTCTTAGAGCATTTCTGAAACGACAGAACATTAGCTATCCCCTAATACTCTGACAGCTCAAACGCGGCTAAGGATATTTTAAACACCTCTGCAAAGGTCCCTGCAGTTTCTGTACTGGCTTCCCACGGGGTCTGAAGGAACACCTTATCTAGCCCTGAAGAATTATTCACCTTAATTTGCCACAAAACAGCAAAAACCACCTCCGCCGTAATCTGGATACAGTCCATTACCTCACTGCTGCATTGCCTCACATCCATAGACTCCATATCCATCTTCCAGGTAAACACAGATACAAAAAAATCCATTTAAGATCTCCCATACCTATCTCGGCTCCATATATTGGTTGCAGCTCTGGCCTTCCAAAAGATCAATTTTGTCCCTTGTTATCATTTTGTTCTTAATATATCTGTAGAAGCCCTCAGGGTTTTTCTTCACTTTGTCTGCTGGAGCAACCTCATGACTTCTTTTAACCCTCCTAATTTACTGCTGAGTGTTCTCTTGCATTTCTTATACTCCTGAAGTACCTCATTTGTTCTTACCTACCTGTAGCTGCTATGCATCTCCATTTTCTTTACCAGGGCCTCAACCAGTTATTCTTGCTGTTTATTCTGAAGGGAAGATACAGATTCTATAGTCTTAAAATTTCACATTTGAAGGCCTCCCACTTACCAAATACACCTTTGCCGGAAAACATCCAGTTCCAATCCACACTTGCCAGATCCATTCTCACACCATCAAAACTGGCCTTTTTCCAATTTAGAATCGTATCCCAGGGGCCAGACCTATTCTTTCCCATAATTGCCTTGAAACTAATGGCATTACCATCACTAGATGCAAAGTGTTTCCCTAGATAAACCTCTGTCAGCTGGCCTGTCTCATTCCCGAATAGGAAATCTAGTATCACACTCTCTCTGGTTGGGACTTTTATGTACTGAAACTGTCCAGAGCACAGTTAACAAAATCTTTCCCACCCAGACTTATTACTGTATAAGATCCACAGTCAATACGTGGAAAGTTAAAAACATCCACTATCAGAACCCTACGTTTTTTGCAAAAAGGTGCAATCTCTCTGCAGATTTGCTCTTCTAAGTCTGCCAACTGTTGGGTAGTCTATAATGTAACCCCATTAACATGATCATATCTTTCTGATTCCTCGGTTCTAACCACAAAGAAGCACTAGACGAGCTCTCCTGTCTGCCATGACATTTTCCCTGAGTAGTAAGGACATCCCTCCTGCTATGTCACGATAAAAACAATGGACCCCTGAACATTGAGCTGGCAATCCTGCCCCTCCTGCAACTAAGATTTCCTAATGGCTACAACATCATAATTCCAGGTGTTGGTCCATGCCCTTTCCTACAAATACTCCTTGCATTGAAATATACGCAGCTCATCTTTCCTATAAATCCAGTTCAGAGCTTAAGTTCCACCATGTTCGACCTTTCCATTCCTGACTTTGTACTTAGGCTTAAGAACAACTTTCTCCACAACCATTCCACTGCCTGTTCTGCTTTGGTTCCCATCCCCCTGCAATTTTAGTTTAACCCCCACCCATCCTGTGCAGCACTAGCAAACCCTTCCACTCCAGATCAGGTGCAAACTGTCCCTTCTGTACACATTCCACATTCCCTGGAATAGAGCCCAAAAGTCTAAAAATCTGAAATCTCCCTCCTGCATCATCCCCTTAGCCACATGTTAAACTGCATTGGCTGATCACTCTCCCACTTAAGAATGCTGAGGACTCGATCTGAGATGTCCCTGATCCTGGCACCTGGGAGGCAATGTACCATCTGGGAGTCTCGTTCTCATCAGGGGCACAGTAGCGTAGTTGTTAGCACAACACTTTACTGTGCAGGCGACCAGGTTCAATTCCCAGCATTGCCTGTAAGGAGTTTGCACATTCTCCCTGTGACTGGTTGGGTTTCCTCCGGGTGCTCCAAAGACGTACCAATTGGTAGGCTAATTAGTTATTGTAAATTGTCTTGTGATTAAGTCGGGGGCCGGAAGGGCCTACTATATGCTGGATCCTTTCTTTGGCATCCGTTAGTCTCATGAGACCATGGATTTGCGCCTTGGAAGGTTTCCAGGGCGCAGACCTGGGCAAGGTCGTATGAAAGACCAGCAGTTGCCCATGCTGCAAGTCTCCCCTCTCCACGCCACCGATGTTGTCCAAGGGAAGGGCATTAGGACCCATACAGCTTGGCACCAGTGTCATTGCAGAGCAATGTGTGGTTAAGTGCCTTGCTCAAGGACACACACGCTGCCTCAGCCAAGGCTCGAACTAGCGACCTTCAGATCACTAGACGAACGCCTTAAACACTTGGCCACGTGCCAACACAACGCGCTGAATCCCAATAAATTAAAAAAACCCTCCTTTCTTTTCCTCTAACCAAAGAATCTCCTATCACTGCAGCCTGCCTCTCCTCCCCACTTCTGAGCCTCAGAGCCAGACTCAGAGCCAGAGACCTAACCGCTGAGACTTTCCTCTGCTTGGACATCCCTCCAACGATGTCCAAAGCAGTATAATTACTGTTGATGAGAACAACCGCAGGGGTACACTACACCAGCTGCCTAACCCCTTTCCCTCTTCCTGACGGTCATGCAGTAACCTATGTCCTGCAGTTTGGGTCAACTACCTCCCTGTATGTTCTGTCTATCAACCACTCAACTTCCCGAATGATCTTGAGTTCATCCAGTTCCCGTTCAAACTCCTTAATACGCTCTGGTAGAAATTGCAGCTGGATGCATTTCTTGCAGGGGTTGTAGTCAGAGGCTAGAGGTCTCCCTACCTTCCCACATCCCACAAGAGGAGCATTCCACTATCCGGCCTGGCATCCCCACTGCTCTAAATGTGCAAAAAGAAAGAAAGAAAGAATAGATAATGATTTTTTTAAATCTACCTATGGCCTACACATCTCCTAAGCCCCAATGTCCCATAGCCTCAACTCCCCACTGTAACACTGGCCCACTCACACAGTAGCCACTCTCAGAATGTCTGCTTCACTTAAACCTAACTTTTTATCAACCCATGCCAACTGCTTAATTATGCACAATCTAATGTCTCGTTGGGAACTGTGGTGCACTGAATGACCCAACTACGTTACCCTCCCCCCCTTTCTTTTAAACACCCTCTCCCTCTATGCAATCTGATGTCTTCTCAGGAACTGTGGCGTGCAAAATATGCCGACAGCCACCATTTGCTTCTTTTAAACTCCCTCTCCCTCGATGAAATCAATGTCTGCATGGGGACTACGGTGCACAGAAAGCTTCATAAAACAGCATTAGCTCTCTTCCAATCCTCCATCACCTCACATGTGGCTATGTATGTTTTAAATATCTCTGTTAGGGCCACTGCAATTTCTGCACTAGGCTTCCACAGGGTCTGAGGGAACACTTCGTCAGGCCCTGGGGAGTTACCACTTTAATTTACCTCAAGGCAGCAAACACTTCTTCCTCTGTAATCTGTATAGGATTCACGACTTCACTGCTGCAATGTTTCACATCTATTGACTCTGTGTCCAGCTCCTGAGTAAATACAGATGCAAAAAGATCTCCCCCATCTCTTTTTTGGTTCCATTCATGGATTACCACCCTGATTTTCCAGAGGACCAATGTTGTCCCTTGCTATCCTTTTGTTCTTAATATTTCTGTAGAATCCTTAAGTTACTCCTTCACCTTGTATGCTATAAACAACCACATGTCCAGACTTAGCCATCCAAATTTCCTTCCGAAGTGCTCCCTTCCATTTGTTATACTCCTCAAGTACCTCATTTCTTCCTGCCTGCCTATATCTGCTATACACTTTCTTCTCTTTCTTAAGAAGGGCTTCAATATCTCTCAAAAACCATGGCTTCCTATACCTATGTTTCTTGCATTTTATTCTGACAAGAACATACAAATTCTGTACCTTTGCAAGACGAAAAGTAGATTTGCATGTCTAAAATCTTCATCCTGTGCACTAAATGACCTGTACTTTTCCTTCTCATTTAAAACTCTCAGTAAAATGGTATTTTTAACCAGGTTTTTAGTGACTGATCCTTGTGTTATTTTACATTGATCCCTGTGGCTCTGTGACAAAGCATTTATGCAGGTCTTTGGAAAATTGTTTTCAATAAAATATATTCGTTAATATCAATTCTTTTGGATGTGTGAGCTAACTGGATAAGCATCTTTCAATGCAATGGTATCAGTAGAAGACTTAGTATTTCTTTTGAACCTACAGAAAGTGATGAGAACTCTGGCTACTCTGCATCTGTGATTGACAGTAACAACCATTTATTTAACAATAATCTGAAAATATTCCTTTATTTAAGGAGAGTAACAGAATCAGAATCACGTTTAATGTCATTGACATATGTAGCTAGGATGCCTAAGACTTTTGCACAGTACGTGGAGCAGAGACCAAGTTTGTAAATCTGGCGGAAGCAAAGGATGTTGAGAATGACAAAGGTGGAGCACTATGGGAGGGGTGTGGAGCAGGTGGCAGAGAAGGAGTGCCAGGGTAGGGGTGTGGCACAGGTGCAGACACACCCAGCCTAGAGACACGAGCAACACACACAGAATGCTGGAGTCTTCAGGCTCCTCTACCTCCTCTTTGATGGTAGCAACGAGAAGAGGGCATGTCCTGAGCGATGAGCGATCCTTACTGACTGAATGCCACCTTTTTGAGGTATCACCATTTGAAGATATCCTTGATGTTGGGGAGGCTGGTGCCCATGAAGGAGCTGGCTGAGGTTGCAGCTTCTTGCAGCTTTTTCTGATCCTCTGCAGTGACCCCTCCATACCACAAGGTGATGCAACCAGTTCTGTATGATACATTTGTAGAAATTTGTGAGATTCTTACATACCAAATCTCTTTAAACACAATATAGTCACTGTCATCCCGCCTTTGTAATTGCATCTTCAGAAATGTTCTAGAACTTTAAACTATTCACTCTTTCCACTGCTGACCCCTTGCTGAGGACTGGTGTGTGTTCCCTCAACTTCCCTTTCCTCGTCCACAATCAATTCCTTTGTCTTAGCGATGCAGAGTGCAAGATTGTTGTTTCAACACCTTCAACCAGATGATCCATCTCTCTCTCTCTCTCTCTACTCATCACCCTCTGAAATTGAGCCAACAACAGTTGTGTCATCAGCAAATTTATAGATGGCATTTGAACTGTGTCTAACCTCAGAGCCATGGATATAGAGAGTAGAGCAGTGGGTTAAACATGCTTCCTTGAGGAGAACTAGTGTTGATTTTTAGTGAGGTGGATATGTTAAGTCTGATCTGTTCAGACTATGGTCTCCCAGTGAGGAAGTTAAAGATCCAGTTGCAGAGGGAGGTAGAGAGGCCCAGGTTTTGGAGCTTGTTGACTCGAACCGAGGGTACGATGGTATTGAACTCTGAGCTGTAATGAATAAACAACAACCTGATGTAGGTATTGCTATTGTTAAGGTGATTCAAGGTTGAGTGAAGAGCCAGTGAGATTGGCCATGGTCAACCTCTCAAAGCACTTCATCCCAGCAGATGTGAGTGCAACTGGGTCATACCCATTGAGGCAGCTCACCCTGATCTTCTTGGGCACTGGTATGATTGTTGCCCTTTTGAAACAGGTGGGAAATTCAGACTGCAGCAGTAAGAAATTGAAGATGGCCTTGCACACTTCTGCTAGTTAGTTGGCACAGATGTTCAGTGCCCTACCAGGTACACCATCAGGGCGTGATGCCTTGCAAGAGTTCACCCTCCTGAAAGAGGTTCTGATGGAGGCCTCCAAGATAGAGATCACAGGACGACCAATGCTGCAAGGATTTGCACGGGTGTGGTTTTATTCTTCCTTTCAAAGCGTGTGTAAAAGGCGTTGAGCTCATCTGGGAGTGAAGCATCACAATCGTTCGTGATGTCAGGTTTCGCCTTATAGGAAGTAATGGCCTGCAAACCCTGTCAGAGATGACATGCATCTGATTCCATCTCTAAGTTCAATAGGAATTATTTTCTTACTCTTAAAATAGCCTTCTGAATGTCATACCTGGACTTCTTGTATAGTTCTGGATCAGTGTTCTTGAATGCCACAGATCTAGTCCTCAGCAGACTGTGAATCCCTGATTCATCAACATTTGGGTATGTCCAGTAGGTTCTGAAAGGTACACACTCATCCATGCAGATCTTGATTAAGTCAGTGAACTCTATGGCATACTTATTTGGATTCGAAGATGAATCCCTAAGTACCATCCAGTCCACCAACTCAAAGCTGTCCTCTAAGTGCTCCTCCACCTTGCTTGACAATACTTACTTGGTCCTCACCACTGGTGCTGTGGTCTTTCGTCTCTGTCTGCTCGTCGGGAGTAGAAGTACAGCCAGGAGAATGGACTTTACAAAGTGAGGGAGTGAGAGGGCATGGTAAGTGTCCTTGATGACTGTGTAACAGTGGTCAACTGTGTTTGCTCCTCTGGTTCCAGGGGTGATATGTTAGTGGTAATTGTTCAGAGACTTCTTCAAGCTGGCCTGGTTGAAATTCCCTGCAATGATAGGAAAGGCATCAGGGTGCGCAGTTTTAAAACTGTTGATCATGGTGCTTAGCTCCTCCAGTGCCTGCCTAATGTCGGCCAAAGGTCGAATGTACATTGCTGCAAGGATGAGGGTGAAAACTTCCTCAGCAGGTAAAATAGATGACACATGACTGCTAGATGTTCCAGTCTGGCCTCTTGCTGTATTATAACAAGGCCCTACTCAGGCTTAAGGAATAGTAGGTTCAATAGCTACATTTAATGTCAGAGAAATGTATACAACATACATCCTGAAGTTCATTTTCTTCACAGACATTGACAAAAACAGAGGAGTGCCCCAAAGAATGAATGACAGTTAAATGTTAGAACCCCAAAGCCCCTCCAACCTCCCCTCCCACAAACAAGCAGCAGCAATGCAATGAGAAGCCACCCACCCCCACCAGCAAAAAAGCATCAGCACCCTCCACCGAACATTCAAGCGTGCAGCAAAGCATTAACAAAGACACAGACTTGCAGTACCTGAAAAACCACTTGTTCACCCAGTAATTTGACATAACACAGTCTCTTTGTAAACATAGAAAACCCACAGCACAATACAGGCCCTTTGGCCAACAATGCTGTGTTGAACATGTACTTATTTTAGAAATTACCTAGGGTTACCCAAGCTCCATGTACCTATCCAAAAGTCTCTTAAAAGACCCTATCGTATCTGCCTCCACCACCATTGCTGGCAGCCCATTCCAGGCACTCACCACTCTGCATAAAATCTTACCCCTGATATCTCCTCTGTACCTATTTCCAACCAACTTAAAACTGTGTCCTTTCATGCTAGCCATTTCAGCCCTGGGAAAAATCCTCTGACTATCCACATGATTAATGCCTCTCATCATCTTATACACTTCTTTCAGGTCACATCTTATCCTCCGTCGCTCCAAGGAGAAAAGGCCAAGTTCACTCAACCTATTATCATCAGGCGTGATCCCCAATCCAGGCAACATCCTTGTAAATCTCCTCTGCACCCTTTCTATAGTTTCCACATCCTTTCTGTAGTGAGGTAACCAGAATTGAGCACAGTACTCCAAGTGGGGTCTGACCAGGGTCCTATATAACTGTAATATTACCTCTCGGCTCTTGAACTCAATTCCACGATTGATGAAGGCCAATGCACCGTATGCCTTCTTAACCACAAAGTCAACCTATGCAGCAGCTTTGAGGGTCCTATGGACTCAGACCCCAAGATTCCTCTGATCCTCCACACTGCCAAGAGTCTTACTGTTAATACTATATTCTGCCATCATATTTGACCTACCAAAATCAACCACCTCACACTTATCTGGGTGGAACTCCAACTGCCACTTCTCAGCCCAGTTCTGCATCCTATCAATGTCTTGCTGTAAACTCTGACAGCCCTCCACACTATCCACAACACCCCCAACCTTTGTGTCATCAGCAAATTTACTAACCCATCCCTCCACTTCCTCATCCAGCTCATTTATAAAAATCATGAAGAGAAGGGGACCCCAGCACAGTTCCCTGAGGCACACCACTGGTACTGACCTCTTTGTAGAATAAGGGAAAAAGACATGTCCCTGTTTCGCAGTGAGAGGGGACATAAAAAATAACTCACTGATTTACGAAGTTAAAAGTCTGTTGCATCCCATTTTAATTAGCTCTGTATCCAGAGTCGGCACCAAAAAGGCACAGGTCTCCGGACACACAACCGCTGGCAGCTAACCCACTGCTCCCGATGTTACGTGTTCTCCCGCGACACCTCAGTCAGGGGCATCAGCCTAGAATCAGCATGTCCTCAGAGCCCCCAACACCTGGAACCCTGAAGGTACGCTCATCTTCCAGGCTGCGTCCTTGGGATATCAAAAAGCGGCCGGTTGTGAGGCCCTGAGAGCGGGAATCATTCCCGCAAAGAACCAAAATCAGAGTGTAGCAGTGTCTTCGAAAGAACCCCCCACACCCTGAAAAGGAAAAAAAAGAAATGTCAAAGATAGAAATAATGCTGTTTCCGACAATTCAAGAAAAGGAGTCACCATTTAGCACCATCTTGACTTCATCCCGCCTCCAGCCTTAACTTCTGTCAGGACTTGTTGCAGTTATCCAGTGTTAATATCAAATTTTCCAAATTTAGATAATTCTCTTTCTCAGTCTATATTGAAACTGGAAATTTCTGCTTAAGCTCATCCTTCAGAGACATTGGTTCAGTTTCTCTCTGTCTATTAGTTCTGTCTGACTAGTTGAACATGATCTCCAGTCCTGTTATTAGCAGAAGATAACACTGACAGAAAAGCAAAATCATTCATGCAATATGAGTCCAGCCAGCGCAGATAAAATTCCCATTGTTTCCCACTTTATTAAGCCTCCCTTATATCATAGCCAGCCATATGCTGACTTCACATCAAATTACACTTAACTCATCAAAAGAATTTGGTTCACATATTCATGTTTACACCGAGTTTGCAATGAAATCTGGATGTGAGTGGTCTGGATGGAACCCAAACTGAACATCAGTGAGCCACAGTGTGATTAAGCCACACAGAGCCTATAGCAGGGAGCCAAAAAAGAACTTTATTCAAAACAGCAGATCTTTTAGAGAATCTGTTTCCCCTCTTCTCTGACACTCAAGAGTACATTGATACTTTCTACTTTTAAAGACAAAGACAATAAGCGATTAACTGCACCTCAAATGGCTATAATAACCTGCTATAACACCTTGACTGTTTAGAGCTAACTTTCGTAGTATTACATATCCACATGGCAGAACCAGACAGTTGGCTGGTCAGAGGAGTTCCGAGCACAAAATACCAGATAATGAAAGAGTACCTCTTTTGTCACCGTGTTGAAGGATAACTCTCTGAATATACTAACAACCAGAATATTAAGTCCTGAACTGTGTATTACATAGAACATAGAATAGTACAGCACAGTACAGGCCCTTCAGCCCACAATGTTGTGCTGACCCTCAAACCCTGCCTCCCATATAAGCCCCCATCTTAAATTCCTCCATATACCTGTCTAGTAGTCGCTTAAACTTCACTAGTGTATCTGCCTCCACCACTGACTCAGCCAGTGCATTCCACGCACCAACCACTCTCTGAGTAAAAAACCTTCCTCTAATATCCCCCTTGAACGTCCCACCCCTTACCTTAAAGCCATGTCCTCTTGTATTGAGCAGTGGTGCCCTGGGGAAGAGGCGTTGGCTATCCACTCCATCTATTCCTCTTATTATCTTGTACACCTCTATCATGTCTCCTTTCATCCTCCTTCTCTCCAAAGAGTAAAGTCCTAGCTCCCTTAATCTCTGGTCATAATGCATACTCTCTAAACCAGGCAGCATCCTGGTAAATCTCCTCTGTACCCTTTCCAATGCTTCCACATCCTTCCTATAGTGAGGCGACCAGAATTGGACACAGTACTCCAAGTGTGGCCTAACCAGAGTTTTATAGAGCTGCATCATTACATCACCACTCTTAAACTCTATCCCTCGACTTATGAAAGCTTACACCCTATAAGCTTTCTTAACTACCCTATCCACCTGTGAGGCAACTTTCAGGGATCTGTGGACATGTACCCCCAGATCCCTCTGCTCCTCCACACTACCAAGTATCCTGCCATTTACTTTGTACTCTGCCTTGGAGTTTGTCCTTCCAAAGTGCACCACCTCATACTTCTCCGGGTTGAACTCCATCTTCCACTTCTCAGCCCACTTCTGAATCCTATCAATGTTTCTCTGCAATCTTTGACAATCCTCGACACTATCTACAACACCACCAACCTTTGTGTCATCTGCAAACTTGCCAACCCACCCTTCTACCCCCACATCCAGGTCGTTAATAAAAATCACGAAAAGTAGAGGTCCCAGAACAGATCTTTGTGGGACACCACTAGTCACAATCCTCCAATCTGAATGTACTCCCTCCACCACCACCCTCTGCCTTCTGCAGGCAAGCCAATTCTGAATCCACCTGGCCAAACTTCCCTGGATCTCATGCCTTTTGACTTTCTGAATAAGCCTACCATGTGGAACCTTGTCAAATGCCTTACTAAAATCCATATAGATCACATCGACTGCACTACCCTCATCTACATGCCTGGTCACTTCCTCAAAGAACTCTATCAGGCTTGTTAGACACGATCTGCCCTTCACAAAGCCATGCTGACTGTCCCTGATCAGACCATGATTCTCTAAGTGCCCAGAGATCCTATCTCTTAGAATCTTTTCCAATAGCTTTCCCACCACAGACGTAAGGCTCACTGGTCTATAATTACCCAGACTATCCCTACTACCTGTTTTGAACAAGGGGACAACATTTGCCTCCCTCCAATCCTCCTTTACCATTCCCGTGGACAACGAGGACATAAAGATCCTAGCCAGAGGCTCAGCAATCTCTTCCCTCGCCTCGTGGAGCAGCCTGGGGAATATTCCGTCAGGCCCCGGGGACTTATCCGTCCTAATGTACTTTAACAAGTCCAACACCTCCTCTTCCTTAATATCAACATGCTCCAGAACATCAACCTCACTCATATTGTCCTCACCATCATCAAGTTCCCTCTCATTGGTGAATACCGAAGAGAAGTATTCAGTGAGGACCTCGCTTACTTCCACAGCCTCCAGGCACATCTTCCCACCTTTACCTCTAATTGGTCCTACCTTCACTCCTGTCATCCTTTTTTTCTTCACATAATTACATGGCAGGGATATTGGAATTGGAATTAGACCATAAAACAAAGAAGCAGAATTAGTCCATTCGGTCCATTGAGCCTGTTCTATCATGGCTGACTTATTACCCCTCTCAACCTCCATTCTTCTGCCTTCTCCCAATAACCTTTGATGCCTTGACTAATTGAGAACCTATCAAAATCTGCTTCAAATATACTCAGTGGCACTGGATTTCAGAGGTCCACCACCCTCTGGCTAAAGAAATGCCAAAGGACTTTCTAAAGGAATTGTTTTACTATTGTTACGTGTACTGAGATACAGTGAAAAGCTTGTCTTGCGTACTCTTCATTCAGATCAACTCATTACATAATGCTTTGGGGTGGAACGAGGTTAATCAAAAACAGAATGCAGAATAAAGTGTAAGAGCCACACAGAAAGTACAGTGTAAGTGAACAATAAGGTGCAAGATCATAACAAGATAGATTGTGAGGTCATTAATCTATTATATCATCCTTGGAAGCTACTCAATAGTATTTTAATAGTGACAGAGAAGCTGTCCTGGAGCCTAGTGTTATGTAAATACCAGAGATGGCTATTTAATTCCTTTCTTGATCTCATCAAGAGGGTTAGCAGTGAGAACCAATTAATACAACCATTCATATATTATCTTGCAATAGTTACAATGGTACAAACTCAAAATGCCTCACACCCAACATTGGTTTCAATAGCCATGAAGTATCAATGCAACTTAAATTGCAAACAATTTTTTTGGAACAATGATTTTCATATTAATTCTTACTTATATGTGCTCCATATAATTTTGTAAGTCCAGAATAATCTTCAGCTAGTTACTCCATTTAGTACATGCCACTTCCGAGCAATGTTGAGGACAACATCCACTTCTTGGAGAAGTAAAAGTTGAGCTTCGTGTTTTAATTGGTAAAAGATTCTGAAAATGGGACCATTGCACAGATAATGATGATGAGCTCCTTACTGAGGTACACTGCCACCTCTTGAGGATCTCCTGATGGTGAGGAAGGTTATGCCTGTGATGGAGCTGGCTGAGTCCATAACTCTCCATTATGTTTCCTTGTTCATCTATAGATATGTGTAAGCATCTTTGGTGACATAATGGATCTCTTCAAATTCCTAACAAAGTAGAGATGTGGTGTGTCCTTTTTCATGATTGCATCTAAAATTCAAAGTTAAAAGTAAATTTGTTAATAAAATACATATATGTCACTGTATACAACCCTGAGATTTATTTTCTTGTGGACATACTCAATAGATCCATAATAGAACGATAATCATAATATAACCAATGAAAGGCTGCATCTGAGTGTTCAACTAGTGGCAAAGCCAAAGACTGTGAAAATACAAATATAAGTAAATAATTATGATAAATAAATAAGCAATAAATATTGAGACCATGAGATGAAGAGTCCTTGAAAGTTAGTCCATTGGTTGAGAGAGCATTTCAGTGATGAGGCAAGTGAAGTTGAGTGAAGTTATCCCCTTTGGTTCAAGAGCCTGATGGTTGAGGGGTAATAACTGTTCCTGAACCTGGAGGTGTGAATCCTGAGGCTCCTGTACCTTTTTTCTGAGAGCAGCAGTAAGAAGAAAACAAGTTCTGGACAGTGGGGAGTCCCTGATGATGGATGCCGTCTTCCTGCGACAATGCTCAATGTAGGTGTGCTCACTGGTGGAGCAGGCTTTACCTTTGATGGACAGGGGCATATCCATTACCTTTTGGAGGAATTTCTGTTCAAGGGCACTGGTGTTTCCATACCAGACTGTGCAGCCAGTCAATATCTATACATCTATACAAGTTCGTCAAAGCTTTAGAAGTCTTGCCGAATCTTCGCAAACTCCTATGGAAATCCACTTAACTACTATGCCGTACTGTGTTACTATTCCTCAGAAATAATAACACCAAGGATTTGAAAGTTACTGACCCTTTCCACCTCTGATCCTCCAATGAGGACTGTCTTATGGACCTCTAGTTTCCTCCTCCTTAAGTCAATAATCAGCTGCTTGGTCTTGCTGACATTGAGTACGAGGTTGTTGTTCCGGCACCACTCATCCAGATTTTCAATCTTCCTCCAATATGCTGATTCATCACCACCTTTGATTAGGTCTACGACATGGGTGTCATCAGCAAACTTGAATATGGCATTAGAGTTGTGCTTAGCCACACTGTCATAAGTGTAAAGCAAGTAGATCAGGGGGCTAAGCACACAGCCTTCTGGTGCATCTGTGCTGATGGAAATCACGGAGGAGGTGTTGTTTCCAATTGGAACTGACTGAGGTCTGCAAGTGAGGAAATCGAAGATCCAATTGCACAAGGAGATATTGAGGCTAAGGTCTTGAAGCTTACTGATTAGTTTTGAGGAGAACGTCTTCAATGTGTTAGGCCCAGGATAGAACCTCTGAGATATTGACAGCCAGGAACTTGAAGCTGTTTACCCTTTCCATCACTGATCCCTCAATGAGGACCTGTGTTTATTCACCCAACTTCCCTTTCCTGAAGTCCACAATCAATTCCTTGGTCTTGCTGACATTGAATGCAATATTTTTGATGAGACACCTCTCAACCAGCCAATCTGTCTCACTTCTGTATGACTCCTCATCACTGTCTGAGATTCTACCAACAACAGCAGACTCATCAGTGAATTTATAAATGCCATTTGAACTGTGCTTAGCCACACAATCATAAGTGTAGAGATGGTAAAGCAGTGAGTTTGAGGTACGCTTATTTTGATTGTTAACAAGGAGGAGGATGTTATTGCTGGGCCACTCTGACTGGTCTCCCAAAAACAATCTTGTTGTAGAGAGAGATACAGTGACCAAGGAACTGAGGCTTGGTAATTAGTTCTAAGTGGATGATAGTGTTGAGTGCCAAGCTGTAATCAATGAAGAGCAGCCCAGTGTACATTTTACAGTTGGCTAGGTGCTTCAAGGCAGAGTGGAGAGCTAGCAAGATTGAATCTACTTGTAACCTTGCTTTGGAGGTAAGCATATTGCCAAGTCCCTGCTTAGGCAGAAGTTAATTTCAGACATAATCAATGATTTGAAGCAATTTATTATGGTAAACGAGTGCTACCTGGCAATAGTTGTTGAGCTTACTCTCCTGGCTCTTTTTTGGCACTAGTTTTATTGCTGCATTTTGAAGCCAGTAAGAAATCTTAGACTGCAGCAGTGAAGGTTGAAGATGTTCTCAAACACTTCCACCAGTTACCAGCACGGGTTTTCAGTATTCATCCGGGCGTGCCATTAGGATCCAACTCCTTGCAAGAGTTCATTCCCATGAAGGATGTTCTGATATCAGCCTCTAGGACAGAGATCACAGGGTCACCAGATACTGTGGGGATTCACACAGGTATATGTGGAAGTGCGGAAGTGGCTATGAGTGGCAACTCTGCATGCAGCTCCAATGAGAATCTTCAAGTATTCCTGTTTAGGACTACTACAGCTGAAAACCGCAGTTACAGCCATGGATAATTCACTAAGCAACATCATTTTAAGGTGATTAAACAATCTATCGATCCTCAAAATCTACAAACCGCAGGTGGCAGACTTAGGTCGTGAATGTAGTCTCCCTTTAAAAAAATGGAAGTGGGATAGGCACACTGGGGTACAAGTATGATTGAAACACAGAGGCCTTCAAACTCCACTCCCAACTATCCAGCTGATGAATGTAGAGTCTCCGAAAAATAAAACTGAAAACTTCAGAGAACGTTTACAGTGCAGAGGGACATCAGGGATTGCTGTGTACTTTGCATCATTGAAACATGGTTAATCTTCGTCATTTTGGACACAGTACTGCAGCCTAATGACTTCACCATTCTCTGCAAAGACAGGTCAGTTCAGTCCTCTAAAGATAGAGCAGGGGGAGTATGCTTCATGATTAACTCATCATGGTGAATAGACATATTGGTTTGGTCTCAGTCCTGCTCAGCTGATCTGGAACATCTAGTGGTCATAACCCAGCGTTTAGGCAGAGACTAAAGGCCGCAGTACCAGTGGTGAGGACCAATTTGACACAACTTGATCGATGTGGCAGAATTTCAATTGGTATCTACAGGAGTGACATAGGTCAGCTGGTTGGATGGTGCCACAACAACAACTTTGCACACGACATCAGCAAGACCAAGGATTTGATTGTGGAAGGATAAATTGAGGGAACACATACCAGTCCTCATCCAGGCATCAGCAGTGGTAAGGGTAAGTAGTTTTAAGTTCCTGCGTGTCAACATCTCTGAAGATCTATCCTGGGACCAACATATTGATGCAATTATAAAGAAGGATCAACAGTGGCTACATTTCATTAGGGGTTTGAGGAGATTTGGTATGTCACCAAAGACACTAGAAACTTTCTGCAGATATATCGTGGAGAGCATTCTAACTGGTTGCAGCACTATCTTCTACGGAAGGGGCCACTGCACAGGATCGGAAAAAGCTGCAGGAAGTTGCAAACTCAGCCAGCTCCATCATGGGCACCAGACTCTCCAGCATCGAGGGCATCTTGAAAAGGATGCCTTAGAAAGGCAGCATCTATTGTGAAAGACCCCCTTCACCCAGGACATGCTCCCTTCTCATTACTACCATCAAGGAGGTGGTACAGGAGCCTGAAGAGGTACACTTGTACATGTGACATTTCAGGAGCAGCTTCTTCCCCTCCGCCCTCAGATTTCTAAATGGACTATGAATCCATGTACACCACCTCACTATTTTTGCCCTCTTTTTGCACTACTTTCTTAATTTATATATAGATATGTATACACTTTACATAGCTTTTTATTATGTATTGCACTGTACTACTGCCGCAAATCAACAAATCTCACGACATACTGTATGCCAGTGATATTAAGCCCAATTCTGATTCACATAGAGGTCAGTCAGAATGGACACAAGTTGGAGAATTAAGGTAGCAGAGGAAACAGGAAATTTAAAAGTTACCCAGTAGACAGGACTCAGGTACTCTGCATTGTCACCATCCTATCTGCATTCGGTATCTCCAACATGCAGGGACACCACATAATGAATGCTAAACTCAGTGCAGTAGACTTGACAAAGTGCCAGAGAATCACTGTTTCACCTGAGAAGAGGTGAAAGGGCAGGTGTTGCACCTCCTGTGGTTGAATGCCTCAAGATGAGGGGTGGTTGATAATGACAGAGGAGTGGACTAAAGCATTGCAGGGTGTATGATCTCTTCAAAGCACAAACGAGGGAGGGGAATAGTGGTGGAATCATTTTGGAGTTGGAAGAACTAAGTGGAACAGTATAGTCTGCTGAATGCAGAGGATAGCGCAATGAGAGCAGAGGACCAGGAAACTCCATACTTGATCTTTCTTAGAGAACAAAGATGAAACATAGTCAAGGACTCCATTCACAATGGTGGAATGGAATCCATGGTTTAGGAAGAAGGAAGACATTTCAGAGACCTTTATGAGGAAGGTCTCATCATCTTATTATCAGTGCTGGAGGTAGGAGAATGGGACAGAGTTTTTACTGGAGGAAGACGATAGTTTGACAGTGTGTTTGAAGAACCATCTGACAGGATCCACTATCTCCTTTCTTCCAGGGTTTCAAAATCATTCATGTACATCTCAAACAAAAGAAAATCTGCAGATGCTGGAAATCAAAGCAAAACGCCGAAGGAACTCACCAGCCAGGCAGCATCAATGGAAAAGGGTAAATAGTCGAGTAAAGAGCTGGGAAGTCGACTGGTGAAAGAGATAAAGGGCTGGAGAAGGGAGAATCTGATAGGAAAGGACAAAAGACCATGGAAGGGGTAGGAGCACCAGAGGGAGGTGGTGGGCAGGTAAGGAGATCAGGTGAGAGAGGGAAATAGGAATAGGGAATGGTGAAGGGGGGGGCAATTATTGGAAGTTTGACAAATCGATGTTCATGCCATTGGATTGGAGCCTACCCAGACAGAATACAAGCTATTGCTCCTTCAACTTGAGTGGGGCCTCATTGTCACAGTAGAGGAGACCATGGAGTGACATGTCAGAATAGGAATGAGAAGTAGAATTGTAATAGGTGGCCACTGGGACATCCTTCAGCCCTCATCTCTTTCACCAATTGACTTCCCAGCTCTTTACTTCACCTACCCACACTCCCGGTTTCACCTATCACATACCCCTCCTCCCGGTTTCACCTATCACATACTACCCCCCCCCCAAGTTTCAACTATTACATACTACCCCACCTCCCGGTTTCACCTATCACATACTACCCCCCACTCTCCCGGTTTCACCTGTCACATATTACTCCACCTCCCCTCCCAGTTTCACCTATTACACACTACCACCCCCCCAAACCGGGTTTCACCTATCACATACTACCCCCCTCCCAGTTTCACCTGTCACATACTAACCCCCCTCCCAGTTTCAGCTATCGCATACTACCCCTCCTCCCGGTTTCACCTATCACATACTACCCCCCCCTCCCAGTTTCACCTATCACATACTACCCCCCCCTCAAGTTTCACCTATCACATATTACCCCCCCCTCCCGGTTTCACCTATCACATACTACCCCCCTCCCGGTTTCACCTATCACATACTACCCCTCTTCCTGGTTTCACCTATCACATACTACCCCTCCTCCCAGTTTCACCTATCACATGCTACCCCCCCCTCCGGGTTTCACCTATCACATACTACCCCCCTCCCAGTTTCACCTATCACATACTACCCCCCTCCCGATTTCACCTATCACATACTACCCTCCCCCCCAAGTTTCACCTATCACATACTACCCCCCGCCCCCAAATTTCACCTATCACATACTACCCCACCTCCTGGTTTCGCCTATCACATACTACCCCCCGTTCCCCGTTTCACCTATCACATACTACAGCGGTCCCCAACCACCGGGCCGCGGACCGGTACCGGGCCGCAAAGCATGCACTACCAGGCCGCGAGGAAACAATATGATTTGGCAATAGGAGTCAGCTGCACCTTTCCTCTTTGCTTGTCACGCCCACTGTTGAGCCATTACTCATGCGAGGTCATTACCCGTGCGTCATCCATGTCAGCGCGGGAAGAAGATCAACTTCTCGAGCTTGCAAATGACGGCGGGCTGAAAAGTATGTTTGACATAACATCTCTGCTGGCATTCTGGATCAAAGTCAAGGCTAAATATCCTGAGATAGCCACGAAAGCACTGAAAACGTTTCTTCCATTTCCCACATACCTCTGCAATGAATGAATGGAACGAAAACCAAATTGCGTAATAGACTGGACATAAGGAACCCCGTTCAAGTATTGCTGTCTCCCATAACCTCTCGATGGGACCATCTTGTTGCAGGGAAACAAGCATTCAGCCCAGGGCTCCCACTGATTCAGCGATATTGGTGTGTTGCAATATGTTCATACGGGGAAAATATGTGCTGTGTATTTAATATCCAAACGTTACTTAAAATGTTATGATGCTATTGGTAAATGCTAGGTGGTAAATTGGATTAGACATTGGCTCAATGGAAGAAGCCAAAGAGTGGTAGTAGAGAATTGCTTCTCTGAGTGGAGGCCTGTGACTAGTGGTGTGCCACAGGGATCAGTGCTGGGTCCATTGTTATTTGTCATCTATATCAATGATCTGGATGATAATGTGGTAAATTGGATCAGCAAGTTTGCTGATGATACAAAGATTGGAGGTGTAGTAGACAGTGAGGAAGGTTTTCAGAGCCTGCAGAGGGACTTGGACCAGCTGGAAAAATGGGCTAAAAAATGGCAGATGGAGCTTAATACTGACAAGCGTGAGGTATTGCACGTTGGAAGGACAAACCAACGTAGAACATACAGGGTTAATGGTAAGGCACTGAGGAGTGCAGTGGAACAGAGGGATCTGGGAATACAGATACAAAATTCCCTAAAAGTGGCGTCACAGGTAGATAGGGTCATAAAGAGAGCTTTTGGTACATTGGCCTTTATTAATCAAAGTATTGAGTATAGGAGCTGGAATGTTATGATGAGGTTGTATAAGGCATTGGTGAGGCCGAATCTGGAGTATTGTGTTCAGTTTTGGTCACCAAATTACAGGAAGGATATAAATAAGGTTGAAAGAGTGCAGAGAAGGTTTACAAGGATGTTGCCGGGACTTGAGAAACTCAGTTACAGAGAAAGGTTGAATAGGTTAGGGCTTTATTCCCTGGAGCGTAGAAGAATGAGGGGATATTTGATAGAGGTATATAAAATTATGATGGGTATAGATAGAGTGAATGCAAGCAGGCTTTTTCCACTGAGGCAAGGGGAGAGAAAAAACAGAGGACATGGGTTTAGGGTGAGGGGGGAAAAGTTTAAAGGGAACATTAGGGGGGACTTCTTCATGCAGAGAGTGGTGGGAGTATGGAATGAGCTGCCAGACGAGGTGGTAAATGCGGGTTCTTTTTTAACATTTTAGAATAAATTGGACAGATACATGGATGGGAGGTGTATGGAGGGATATGGTCCGTGTGCAGGTCAGTGGGACTAGGCAGAAAATGGTTCGGCACAGCCAAGAAGGGCCAAAAGGCCTGTTTCTGTGCTGTAGTTTCTATTGGCTTACTTATATAACCATATAACAATTACAGCACGGAAACAGGCCATCTCTGCCCTTCTAGTCCGTGCCAAACACTACTCTCACCTAGTCCCACCGATCTGCACTCAGCCCATAACCCTCCATTCCTTTTTTGTCCGTATACCTATCCAATTTTCCTTTAAATAATATCGAACCTGCCTCTACCACTTCTACTGGAAGTTCGTTCAACACTTACTGTTGTTCAAGCTCCCCTGTCCTTCCCTGATAATTGACTTATCATTGTATTCATGCGAGGAAAATATGCGCTGTGCGTTTAATATTAAATTCGTTAGATAAACCCTTTTAGAAACGAGATTGAGTGTATTAGGCACTTATCACCTATATTCCGGTCATGATTAACATCCCCCCCCCAACAGAATCACCAAAATCAGTTTGTAGAAAACATCTGCACGTACACGCATACGCAAAGCACGCATGCGCACTGGTGCCCTCTCAAGGATTCATGGTCATTGTAGTCTCGCTGTGTAAACAGCGTATTGGCTCTTCTCTTGTCCGTTGGCAACCCTACCCCCCCTCCCCCTGTCAATATGAAACCGGTCCGCAGTACAAAAAAGGTTGGGGACCCCTGACATACTACCCCCCCTCCCAGTTTCACCTATCACATGCTACCCCCCCTCCTGGTTTCACCTATCACATACTACCCCCCCTCCCAGTTTCACCTATCACATACTACCCCCCCCTCCCGGTTTCACCTATCACATACTACCCCCCACCTCCCGGTTTCACCTTTCACATACTACGCCCCCTCCCGGTTTCACCTATCACATACTACCCCCCTCCCAGTTTCACCTATCACATACTACCCCCACCCCCGTTTCACCTACCACATACTACCTCACCTTCCAGTTTCACTTATCACATACTACCTTGCACTTCTTCCTCCCCTCACCTATCACATACTACCTTGCACTTCTTCCTCCCCCTCTCCCACCTTCTTACTCTGACCTCTCATCTCTTTTTCCAGACCTAATGAAGGGTTTCAGCCCAAAGTGTTGGCTGTTTACACTTTCCTATCTATGCTGACTGTCCTGCTGAGTTCCTCCAGCATTTTGTGTGTATTACGATTCACCTGGCTGGCCGGTGGATTAGGGTGTACTCTGTATTACGATTCACCTGGCTGACTGGTGGATAAGGGTGTACTCTGTATTAGGATACAGACATTTCTACAAGGGCAAGATGAAAGGACTTGGTTTAAGCAAATGGAACATGCTGGGACAGCACCGCTGATCCTTCACACCAAACCTATGAGCTTCTGAAACTTAAAAAAAAGGGAAAACAATTTAGCAAAAGGCCCCAAACCCTCCAGATGAAGGATCTCGGCCCGAAACGTCGACTCTTTATTTCTTTCCATAGATGCTGCCTGACCTGCTGAGTTTTGCTGACGTTACTCTGGATTTCCAGCAGCTACTGTTTCACGTTTCCAAAACACTCCTTCTTGCTTTGCCCCGCCCATCTGTGACGGTGACAGGAACTTCCCTGTTGATTGCCGGAAGTATTTTCCCCATCAGTCCGAAATCCGCTGCAAGGTATTTTAAAGCGATTAGAAAGATGAAGATTAATAAAACGGCGGGGTTTCAGGAGGTAAAAGGAACGGACGAAAGGGGGTGGGCGGCGGCGGTTGCGTGAACAACGAAAATCCGGTTCCTAGATGAGGTTCAGGGTGACATAGCGTCTCCGGGTTTCAGGCCCCGGTAATGGGGCAGCTGGTTTTCACCGCTGATGGGGCAGAGGGTTGTCTGCCTTACTGACCACCCCGCACCCCAACCGTCTGTGCCATTGATGTGGCGGGAGGGGTGTGTTCTGCATTACGGACTCCTACTTAGCTGGATGGGGCGGGGGTTATTCCTGTTACTCGCAGGAGTTGTCTACAATGTCTCTGGCGAGAAACGCCAGTGTTGATGCAATTGCCCCTTCTATCCTTGGAGGAAAAGCACTTGTGTCCGCTAACTGAGGCTTGCGGTCACTGAGGGGGATGAAAGCCGAGGCTTGTAGTCACTGAGGGGGATGAAAGCCGAAGCTTGCGGTCACTGAGGGGGATGAAAGCTGGGCAAGAGTTGAATTGGTTTGCGTACGATGCTAGTCCTGATCATGTTTGACTCCTTTATGTTGCAGGTGTTGAAATGATTTATTAGGTACATCGAGTAAGTCTAGTTCGACAGGATTATATGATTGTCGAGACCCAAGATGCCAGCAGGTAAAGACTAGAGTAACCTATGCAAGAGGAAAAAATATTTACACACTTCTCCATAGTCTCTTGTGAAACTTTATTTGTGAGTGATAAATGGTTGGTCTGTGATGCTTTAGTAGAAAGACACTTTGTAAGCCAGGCTTGCAATCTTCTGTTATCTTATGAACTGTGCTAATGCTGTTGAAAGTTAATAAGTGTTTTTGTTAAAAAAATATAATTTGTAATATTTGCTTTTAAGTAGATGAGAGAATTTGTTGTTGCTCCTTTCCTGTATAAGTTGATGTGGCTGGTTAACTTTATTCAAGATTGTTGGGAGAAAAGTGAGTTTTGTAGGATCAGATTCAGCAAAATGTTTAGTTTTTATTTGTGATAGCATTCTTTGATTTTTAAAAAATGTGCTATTATTGTAAGTATTTTTGTGACTGTTTTAAACCTCTTTAAAATAGTCACTTGTAGTTTAAGTTATATGAAATGAAGTTGCTTTGTATTGTACATGTAAAGATATGATAAGGAGTAGCAGCCTGGTAGATATTTCATACGTAGAAGTTTATATGTTGTTGTTTTTAAAAGTGATATGCCCCTCTTACCATGTTTGTCATAACTTAATATTTTAAAATGGTTTAAACTTACCTTGACATACTACCAAGACATATTAGTTGTGTAAATATGTAGGGACATGAGAAAGCAGATGCTGTAATCAGAAACAAATAAAAAAACTGCCAGAGGAACTGCATCTGTGGAAGCAGAGAGACTGCAGGAGTTTTGTGTTGAGACGATTTACAGATTCAAAGATTCAAAAAACTTTATTGTCATTCTAACCGTACATCAGCTCTGCAGGGCAGAATGAGACAGCGTTTCCCAGGAGCAGTGCAATCATAACATAACAAACGCAGCACTAAATAATAAACATAACAATAAATAGTAAAACACAACAGCCGCATGTCAGTTAAAATCAAGTTATAAGTGCCCAGTGCAAGTTAAAAGTGTCCAAAGCAGAGTCAGGTGGAGCAGCTATTTAGCAGTCTGACTGCCTGTGGGAGGAAGCTGTTCAGTAGCCTTGTGGTTTTAGTTTTGATGCTCCTGTAACATTTGTCTGCTAGCAGAAGAAGATGCTGCCTGACCTGAGTTTCTCCAGCTAGTTGTTTCTTTTATATGAGTTTGACATTTTCTGTTATTTGATACTTCAGTCATGTATATGATGCTAATACTTCCACCACCCTCTTCTCATTATTACCATCAGGAAGGAGGTACAGGTGCCAGAAGGCGCACACACAGTGATTCAGGAACAGCTTCTTCCCCTCTGCCTTCTGATTTCTAAATGGACTTTGAACCCAGAACACTACTTCAATAGTTTTTTTTACGTTTTCTGTTTTTGCACTACTTATTTTAACTATTTAAGACGCAGAGTTACAATTACTGTAATTCCTTTTTTCCATACTTTATCATATTGCATTGTACTGCCACAAATTTAACAATATGTCAGTGGTATTAAACCCGATTCTGATTCAGAGCATTTTCAAAATTAGTTACAATAGTATGTTTGGTGCTTAACCTAAAATTTAATCTAGGATAAAATAACCAGCCTGTATAAATTTTGTAGGATTTATTACTATGCAATCAAAGAATAAACTTCAAAAAGATAATTCTTACTTCAAAGGAAAAGTAACTTTCAATTATTTTAGGATTCTGTTTGTTCTGTAATTGTCTTCTTGCTTTATTTTGGCCTGATTAATTTAGAATGTGATTTAGTTTTATGAATTGATGTTTCACTACAAATTTTAAAGCAAATGTGTTCATTTTTCAGGATGTGGGCATTCCTGAGTAGTTATTATCCATCAAGAAGGCAGAAAGCTACCTTCTTTTGAAGGTGTTACAAAGATGTTCTTGGGTGGGAAGATCTACGTTTTTGACCCATCAATTATAAAGGAACATTGGGAAGCTGTGCAACATGGAAGGAAGCCTGCAAAATGCTGGTACTCCTGTGCACCTACCGCCTCTGTTCTCCAGAATGGAGAAGGCCGGGTTAGAGGGTAGTGTTGAAATATCTACACAAGTAATTGCTGTGCACTTCGTTGTCCACAACAGTCTCTGGGTTCCAGTGTTGAAGGAATGAAGCTGGTGGATGGGATGGCATTCAAGTGAGCTGGTTTGCCATTTCATTGCCTTCCTTCCTGGTTAATGCCGTGCTGATCTAAGCAGGAGGAAAGCATCATGCAATTGGCATGTGAGAAAATGAGTTATTTGCTGCAGTTTACCAAGCTTCTAATCTGATCTTGTAGTCACACTATTTAAATGGTTTTTCAGTTGCTTTTTTTTTAAGAACTTAGTGATGAGAGGAATCTTCTCTGCTTTTATGATGAGAAGGTCATTGCTGAACGTGGTTGAGCTAATGACACTGTGCTGAAGAACACCTACATTGATATGCAGATAGTATGATTGTCTTCCATCAACCACACCATTTTCCTTTGTGTGAAAGATGACTCCAACAATTAGTAATAGGCAAATCATTTGTACTAAGCTGCTTGATGTCACATTTCAGCAATTGCTGACAATGTCAAAAGCAGACACTGATTCCCTGAATTTCAGCTCTTTGGTCGACATTGGTCCAAGTTGGTGATTGTATCTGGAACAGAGAAGATGTTGCACAACCCAAATGGGGGCATCGGTGGACATGTTATTGAAAGCACTGTTGATGATACCTTCCATTACTTTGAAGATTAAAAGCAGCCTGGTTAGTTGCCTGCCTTTTTGTTGGCTTTGTGGAACAATCTATGTTCCGTGCTTATTCTGGTATCTGTCCCCCACTTTTCCTTCACTACATCGACGACTGCATTGGCGCTGCTTCCTGCACGCATGCTGAGCTCGTTGACTTTATTAACTTTGCCTTCAACTTTCATCCTGCCCTCAAGTTTACCTGGTCCATTTCCAACACAGCCCTCCCCTTTCTAGATCTTTCTGTCTCTGTCTCTGGAGACAGCTTATCCACTGATGTCTACTATAAGCCTACTGACTCTCACAGCTATCTGGACTATTCCTCTTCTCACCCTGTCTCTTGCAAAAATGCCATCCCCTCCTCGCAATTCCTCCATCTCCGCCGCATCTGCTCTCAGGATGAGGCTTTTCATTCTAGGACGAGGGAGATGTCTTCCTGTTTTAAAGAAAGGGGCTTCCCTTCCTCCACCATCAACTCTGCTCTTAAACGCATCTCCCCCATTTCACGTACATCTGCTCTCACTCCATCCTCCCACCACCCCACTAGGAATAGGGTTCCCCTGGTCCTCACCTACGACCCCACCAGCCTCCGGGCCCAACATATTATTGTCCGTAACTTCCGCCACCTCCAACGGGATCCCACCACTAAGCACATCTTTCCCTCCCTCCCCCCCCCCCTGCTTTCCGCAAAAATCGCTCCCTACGCGACTCCCTTGTCCATTCGTCCGCCCCATCCCTCCCCACTGATCTCCCTCCTGGCACTTATCCTTGTAAGCGGAACAAGTGCTACACATGCCCTAATACTTCCTCCCTTACCACCATTCAGGGCCCCAGACAGTCCTTCCAGGTGAGGCGACACTTCACCTGTGAGTCGGCTGGGTTGATATACTGCGTCCGGTGCTCCTGATGTGGCCTTCTATATATTGGCGAGACCCGACGCAGACTGGGAGACCGCTTTGCTGAACACCTACACTCTGTCCACCAGAGAAAGCAGGATCTCCCAGTGGCCAAACATTTTAATTCCACATCCCATTCCGACATGTCTATCCACGGCCTCCTCTACTGTAAAGATGAAGCCACACTCAGGTTGGAGGAACAACACCTTATATTCCGTCTGGGTAGCCTCCAACCTGATGGCATGAACATCGACTTCTCTAACTTCCGCTAAGGCCCCACCTCCCCCTCGTACCCCATCCGTTATTTATTTTTATACACACATTCTTTCTCTCACTCTCCTTTTTCTCCCTCTGTCCCTCTGACTTATACCCCTTGCCCATCCTCTGGGTCCCCCCCCCTTGTCTTTCTCCCTGGGCCTCCTGCCCCATGATCCTCTCATATCCCCTTTGCCAATCACCTGTCCAGCTCTTGGCTCCATCCCTCCCCCTCCTGTCTTCTCCTATCATTTTGGATCTCCTCCTCCCCCTCCCACTTTCAAATCTCTTACTAACTCTTCCTTCAGTTAGTCCTGACGAAGGGTCTCGGCCTGAATCGTCGACTGTACCTCTTCCTAGAGATGCTACCTGGCCTGCTGCGTTCACCAGCAACTTTGATGTGTGTTGCTTGAATTTCCAGCATCTGCAGAATTCCTGTTGTCTGGTTAGTTGGTAATTAGCTGTGTTCTGACCCTGATTTTTGTGAACAAGCCATTTGTGGATATATATTTCTGAAAGATGCTACTTTTGTGACAATAAGACAGAGCAGAATTAGGCCATTTGGCCCAACAAGTCTGCTCTTCCGTTTGACCATGGCCAATCCATTTCCCTCTCAACTCCATTCTGCCATTTCCCTGTAACCTTTCGTGCTCTGACTAATCAAAAATATATCAACTTCCCCTTAAATACACCCAATGATCTGGCCTCCACAGCTGCTTGTGGCAATAAATTCCACAGACTCACCACCCTCTGACTAAAGAAATTGCTCCTCATCTCCACTATGAGGTTGTGTCCTCTGGTCCTAGACTTCGCTACTGTAGGAAACATCCTATCCACATCATTGAGTCCTTTGAACATTTGATAGATTTCAAAGAGACCTCTCCTCTTTTCCCCCCCCCCCCCGCCACCCCCATGCTTCTGAATTCCAGTGAGTACAGGCCCAGATCCATCAAACACTCCTAATATGATCAGCCTTTCATTCCTGGAATCATTCTTTTGAACTTCCTTGAACTCTCTCCGATGTCAGCACATCCTTTCTTAGATGAGGGGCCCGGAACACTTCAAATGAGGCCTCAACGATGGCCTCTAAAGCATCAGGATTATATCCATGTTTTTATATTCTATTCCTCTTGAAATTAATACTAACATTGTCTTTACCTTCCTCACTACCAATTCGACCTACAAATTAACCTTCAGGGAATCTTACATGAGGGTTCCCAAGTACCTTTGCACCCCAGAGTTTAGAATTTTCTCTGATTAGTCTACACTATACGTCCCAACCTTGTATTCTGTCTTCCACCTCTTCACCCATTCTCCTAATCTGTCCAAGTCCTCTGTAACCTCTCTGCTTGCTCAGCACTACCTGCCCCTCCACCCTTCTTTGTATCGTCTGCAAATTTGGTCACAACGCCATCAATTCCGTCATGCAAATCATTGACATACAATGTAAAAGATGCGGTCCCAACACCAACCCCTATGCCAATCAGCCAATGCTTTAGCCATGCTAGTATCTTTCCTGTAATACCATGGACTCTGATCTTGCTAAGCAGCCTCATGTGGCACCTTGTCAAAGGCCTTCTGTAAATCCAAGTACACAACATCTTGCTTGGTATTTCTTCAAAGAATTCCAATAGATTTTTCAGGCAAGATTTTCCCTTCAGGAAACCATGCTGGCTTTGGCTTATTTATCATCAGACTCCAAGTACCCTGAAGCCTCATACTTAATAATGGACTCCCAACAACTTTCCAACCAGGCCAGGCTATCTGGATTATAATTTCCTTTCTTCTGCCTTCCTCCTTGTTTGAAGAGTGGAGTGACATTTGCAATTTTCCAGTCCTCTAGAACCATGCTAGAATCTATTGATTCTTGAAAGATCATTGCTAATGCCGCCACAATCTCTTCAGCTACCTTTTTTAGAACATTGGGTTATAGTCCATCTGGTTCAGTTGATGAATCTATCTCCAGATCTTTTACCTTCCCAAGCACCTTTTCCCTGGTAATATCAACTGCATTCACTTCTGCTCCTGACACTCTTGAACCTCCGGCATACTGCTAGTATCTTCCACTGTGAAGACTGATGCAAAATACATTCAGTTCATTTGTCATTTACTTGTCCCCCATTACTACCTCTCCAGCATCATTTTCCAGCAGTCCAAGATCTACTCTCTCCTTTCTTTTACTCTTTATATATCTGAAAAAAAAACACTAGTGATATCCTGATATTATTGGCTAGCTTACTTTCAGATTTCATCTTTTTCCTCCTTATGGGTTTTTTAGTTCTTTCCTTGTGGTTTTTAAAAGCTTCGCAATCTTCTAACTTGCTACTAATTTTTGCTCTATTATATAACTTGCTTATTTGTTGGCTTTGACTTCCCTTGTAGTCCACAGTTGCATCATCCTAACCTTTACAATACTACTGTTTTGCAATGTTTCTATCCTGTGCCTTCCAAATTACACTCAGAAACTCCACCTATTGCTGCTCTGCTGTCATCCCTGCTATTATTCCCTTCCATTCAACTTTGGCCAGCTCCTCTCTCGTGCCTCTGTAATTCCCCTTACTCTACAGTAGTTCTGATACATTTGATTTTAGCTTCTCCCTCTCAAATTGCAGGGTGAATTCTGTGATCACTGTCTTCCAACTTTTCCTTTACCTTAAGCTCCCTAATCAAATCCAGTTCATTACACGACACTCAATCCAGAATAGATGATCCCCTTGTGGGCTCAATCACAAACTGTTCTGAAAAGCCAACTTAGACATTCTACAAGTTCTCTCTTGGGATGAAAATCAGCATCAACCCAATTTCCTGAATCTTCCTGCATGTGATAATTAGAAGTGAGGGAACAGATGGATTTAATTGCATATTGCACTGTTCGGCTGCTGGAAAACAAAAAAATTCACGACCTATGCTAATGGTATTAAATCTGATTCTGAGCCTGTGATTGCTATTCACGTAGATGGGGATGTTCTGGAAGCCATGGTAACCACCACCATTCAAAGCTATGCAAATTCAGGTCAAAATGAATGGTGGTTAGCTTCGATGATCAATAAGATAATCCTCCAGATTTAAAAAAAAGTGAACAGGGTCTGCTGAGAATTTTTTGGAGTGAGATTGTGGGAACAGTTACTTGTGGAGAGTAAATACCAGATTTTAAGAAGTGAGCGGAGCCTGTGAGAACTTTCTGCAGAGCGCTGGATCATTTGGGTTAATAGGCACTTTGAAAGGGCCAATAAAAGTGAGGTTTAAGTAGAGTGGCCACTGTGTAAGTGGGACAGTTCAGTGAGAAACTGAGGCTTTTGTTCAGATGTTTCTACAAGAGAGGTGAGGCTAGGTTGAAGTTGCTGTTAAGTTTCTCTTACTTTCTTTGCGCCTAGCTAGAGTAGTGAGAATGGATGATCAGGGATAGCGCCCTGTGAGAATTGCATCGTTACAGACCATGTTAGGGAGCTGGATGACTCTTTTAGGAGAAGGGGGAGGTCACAGGGAGGTGGTCGTACATAAGTTGCAGGAGGCAGTTAGTTATTTTAGTGCATGAACTAAAATAACAAGGGTGATTAACTTGGAGCGTAGATCAAAGCATGGAGCTGCAAGCATTTTGGCAATTACAGAGACTTGGCTGGAACAAGGGCAGGGAGAGCTACTGAAGACTCGGGTTTAGATTCTTCAAAAGGAATAGGGAGGGAGGTAAAAGAGGTGGGAGAGTGGCATTACTTATCATGGATAGTATTGGAACTGCAGAAAGGGGAGGTATGTCCTGGAGGGATTGTCTACTGAATGTGTGAGTGGAATTCCGAAAGAAGAAGGGAGCAATCACTCTTTTCAGACTATTCTATAGACTCTTGGTAGCAACAGAGACATAGAGGAGCAGATAGTGTGGCAGATTTTGGAAAAGTACAAAAATAACAGGGTTGCTGTCATGGCTGACTTTAACTTCCCTAATATTGATCAGTATCTCATTAATGCAAAAGATTTAGATGAGGCAGAATTTGGTAGGTGTGTCCAGGAAGGATTCATAATTCAATATGCAGATGGGCTGACTGGAGGAAAGGTTCTGGGCACTGGCTCTGGTTCTAGGCAATGAACCTAGTCAGGTGACAGATCTCTTGGTAGGTGAGCATTTTGGAGATAGTGACCACATTCAGTGACTTTTACCATAGCTTTGGACAGAGAGAGAGGAGCAGACAGCATGGGGAAAGTATTTAATTGGGACAGGGGGAATTAGGAGGCAAATTGGGATCAGATATACCCATGGAAATACACAGCAGAAATGCGGAGGTTGTTCAGGGAGCGTTTGCAGAGAGTTTTGGATAGATCTGTCTCATTGTGGCAGGGAAACGATGGTAGGGTGAAGGAACTATGGTTTACAAGAGATGTGGAGCATCTAGTCAAGAGGAAGAAAACTTATGTAAGGTTTAGCAAAGAAGACAAGGCTCTAGATTGTTACAAGGTATCCAGGAAGCAGCCTTGGAGTGGACTTGATTCTCTAGATGTTCCTCTGTGCTTCTCACGGCTGTCTCCATCATATCAGAATTGTGCACAGTACCCTATTTAACAAATACGATATCGTTTCACTGGACAGGCTGTGCCGCGCTGCCATCTTAAGAATCCTTTTAAAATTTTGGCCAAACAATACTGATTTTTCTGTTGATGAATGATGAATCTTCTAGCCAACTATAATCATTAAGTTCAATGCATTGTCTACAGTTTTGCGTACTAAATTTGACACACCACCTTCTGCCCATATCCAGACTCTTGTTAAATATGCATTGTCGTTACTGAAGAGATGACACCAGGGAACAAAGCAACTAAAGGAGATGTCCTTGACAATTTGTGAAACTACTTCTGTACTTTGTTCAAACATGATTTGCTACTATTGGAATCTGTGATCTACATTTTGATGGTGTGTTTTTGGGCCGATTGAGCGATCTGACACTTTGCTGTATCCAAGGGAGCTCAGTGAAGTTTGGAGCAGAGTGCTGGGTCTGGAGCCCATGATCAACTCCTTTTTTCACCAAAGTGGCAAACATGATTGAAATCAACGAGGACAACAGTGGAAGGTGAGCAAGTGTTCAGCTCTGACTGCTGCCTGCGTTTGACCGGTCTCTCTCTTTTTCGACCCCCACCCCCATTTATTCTGCTGGAGGAAGGTGGCTGGATTTGACCGGTCTCCGTCTTTTTCTTTCGCTCGATTCTGTCAGAGGATGGTGCCAAAATCTTGTTTTAATCGATGCAGCTTGAGAATTGGAGTTTATAGTTCTTATTATCATGTGTTTCTACTTTCTGGTTACTCCCTTTTCTTTTTATTGTTATTTTTGTGTGATTTTGATCAGGGCAGATGAGCTCAGCAGCCTGCAGTCAGTAAACAACACAGCACTAAATTGACCAGAACTGAATGTTCCTAGACTATTTCACTGGTTTGATATTTTATATTCTGTTTTTTGCTTGTTTTGTGTGTTTCTTTTTGGTGCGTTGGGTGTTTATTTCTTTTCTCATAGCTGTTTGTGGGAAGACTAATCTCAGGGTTGTATACTGCATACATACTTTGATATTAAGTGCACTTTGTATCTTTGAATCTATCCCTCCTGACTTGCCTAATTTGGCTCCTGGTCTTTCTAGTTTACAAGATGAACAAGTTATTGTGAAGATGTGGTGGTTTTCTTCATGTACACCTTCAGCATGAAGACACTCTTGTCTCTTAAGTTGTATATCAATTAATTTCACTGTGTATTTATTTGAAGCACCTTCTGTCTTTCTTGTCTTCAGCACTGAGCAGGCCGAATACTGGAGTTACTTTGCATATGCCAGAACATAATCTGTTTTAAACTCTTTGGAGCAACACACTCTTTGGATTTCTTTCTTTTTTTCCCCGTGTTGGTAAAATCCACATGAGCATGTGGTGTTCTGACTCTTGCAATTTCACATTCAAGTAATGCTTGCTGGACATTTTTACCACATTATTACTAATATTGTGGGTTCAAACATTATAATAGGAGTTCTTTCACAAAACTGCAGAAACTGCAACACTGGAAAGCAACAAAATATATTCCTGCATTCTCATTGGCTGAGCAATAAATTGCAGTTCAATCTTTAGTAATTTGGTTATCTTCAGCTTTCCCTCCCCAGGGCATCATCCTTTGAACTCTATGAAGTAGTTACTTCAGCTTAGTCGTTCAGTCTGCTCATCCTTCTGAAATTTATTCAGGTCAATGGAAGTGTATGGCTGTTGAGGTTTACATACACGCTTCTATTATAATTTGAACTGTGCTTGACTTAGATTTATTGTGTACACCCAAGCAAATAACAAGATTTGAAATGCTAATTGGAGGATGAAACTGTTTTTGCATTCCTTCATTTAAAATAGTCTGGTCTCATAAAATGTTACTGATGAAGCAACAATAACATGTATTCATTGGTACAGTGTTTGAATATTGTTCTTATTCGCCAAACATCGAGTGAACAAGATGATAGTGTGCGACAAGCTGGTCAACCATTAAGAATGATTTTTAGGTTTTGTTGTAATAGGGGAAAAAATACAACATCGCTTTTGTATAGTGTTAAGCTGGGGACTTGTGCAATATTCATATAAAACAGGACCTGAGTAAATCTGCCCCTTTGTGATTTGAAGGTACCAAATCTAAAGCACTGAATATTGGAAGTTAGGTGGCTGTTCAGAGTTTGCCTACCTATTAGTTTGATACTTGGAACTACTATAATTTTTATCTTTCTTTTAAATCAAATAAAGCTTGTGGTGTGGCAAGTGATACAATATATAATCAAAGTAATTCTACTTCACTAAAAAGTTTCTAAATTAAAATTTTAACTATAATAAGAATACTAAAGCTACCAAGTTGCCTGCCAGTTCTCAGTGCTGATCTACCTGCTGTTTGCCAGAATTGTACGAATCCCCTGATGAGAATGCCAATTATAAAGCCTAAGCAACACAGCCATTTTAATGTCACTCTATTGTACGAGATTTGCTTGTAGGGAAAAGATGTGGGAGAGCTACTGGGAGAAGTTTCAATAGATCTGACGGCTAACAAAGTGAAGCTGCCCAGCATGGAGCACATCAGAAACACTGGTGAATGCAATATTAAGAACTGTTGAAAAACTATTTAAGAATGAATTAAGTTCGTGTTAAAGTTAATGAAAATAATGGCAGAAGATAAAAGATTAGAAGTAGAATTGATGGAATTCTGCTGAAGGCACTTGGCCAGAAATGAAAAATGCATAGACTGCACTTGGTCAGCTATAGTACTTAAATGATCCAGATCGTGGCTGTGGCAAATATCTGAACCATGGACTTTGGAGTAATTCAGGATTGTAAATGAAATTGAGAGCATTTAAGTAATTAAGTTAATCTAATAGTTTTTAGTTAAAATGAATTTGGGTAATTTTTGGATTCTTGAGTCTGTTAGGAATGTTATTAACACATCCCTTGAAACTGAAGTTTTTCAGATATTTTCAAAACTGCGGCTGCCAAACCCCTGCTTAAGACAAACCTTGATAGTGAGGTCCTAGCTACTACAGACAGATATCAAATCTTCCCTTCCTGGACAGGATTCTTGAGAAAGCAAGTTTTTACCAACTCCACAAATTTCTGAATGAGAGCAGTATTCTAGAAAAGTGTGTCAGGTTTTCTAGTAAACTGCAGCATGGAGATGGCCATTATCAAAATTGTCAGTGACCTTAGTCTCAGCACAGTGAACAGAATCTCAGTTCTAATTCTTCTAGATCCTAGTGCTGCTTTTGACAAAATCGACCATGGCATTCTCTTAGATTGCATTGAACTGGATTGGTCTCTTTGACAGTGCCCTTAATTGGTTTTGTTCATTTTTCTTTGTGTATGTCTTGGAGACCAATTTTCAATGAGATACAATGTACATTTTGGTGTTGCTCAGGGAAGCTGTCTTGGTTCCCTACATTTCTCCTTGTACATGCTTCCTATAGGAGACATCATTAGAGAGCACAAACCTGATTTCCCAATTATGCAGATGATACACAATTGTAAGGAGAGGTTCATGAAAATGGTTCCAGGGTTGAATAGCTTATCATATGAAGATGGCTGTGGGGCTGTATTCACTAGACTTCAGAAGAATGAGAGGCGACCTCACTGAACCCAGGAGAATGGTGAAAAGCCTTGATTGAGTGGATGTGGAGAAAATGTTTCCTAAGGTGGGAGTCTTAAGACCAGAGGACACAGCCTCAGAATAGAGGGGTGTCCTTTTAGAACAAAGATGAAGAGGGATTTCTTTAGCCAGAAAGTGGTGAATCTGTGGAATTCTTTGCCAAAGGTGGCTGTGGAAGCCATGCCTTTATGTATATTTAAGGCAGAAGTTGGTAGGTTCTTGAATGGTCGAGGCATGAAGGGATACAGGGAGAAGGCAGGAGATTAGGACTGAGAATAAAATTGGATCAGCCATGATGAAATGGTGGAGCAGAATCAATGGGCCAGATGGCCTAATTCTGCTCCTATATGTGTCAGTCTTGTACATTTCAGCTGAGCTTGTCTGCTCTGTCGTCTGGTATGGCTGCAATAAACAATTGGATGAGCAAATTCCCAAAACTAAATGAAAATAAAACTGAAATACTTTTGCTTTGATCCAAAGGGGAAATTTTGAGAGTGCAGAGTTTGTATGTTCCTGTCAGGATTAAAGGCAAATTGAATAGGAATAAGGAACCTTGGTTCTCAAGGGATATTGCAACTCTGATAAAGAAGAGGGAGTTGTATGAAATGTATAGGAAACGGGGTAAATCAGGTGCTTGAGGAGTATAAGAAGTGCAAGAAAATACTTAAGGAAGAAATCAGGAGGGCAAAAAGATGACATGAGGTTGCCTTGGCAGTCAAAGTGAAGGATAATCCAAAGAGCTTTTACAAGTATATTAAGAACAAAAGGATTGTAAGGGATAAAATTGGTCCTCTTGAAGATCAGAGTGGTCGGCTTTGTGCGGAACCAAAGGAAATGGGGGAGATCTTAAATAGGTTTTTTGCGTCTGAATTTACTAAGGAAGCTGGCATGAAATCTATGGAATTGAGGGAATCAAGTAGTGAGACCATGGAAACTGTACAGATTGAAAAGGAGGAGGTGCTTGCTGTCTTGAGGAAAATTAAAGTGGATAAATACCCGGGACCTGACAGTGTTCCCTCGGACCTTGAAGGAGACTAGTGTTGAAATTGCGAGGGCCCTGGCAGAAATATTTAAAATGTCGCTGTCTACGGGTGAAGTGCCAGAGGATTGGAGAGTGGCTCATGTTGTTCCGTTGTTTAAAAAAGGATCGAAAAGTAATCCGGGAAATTATAGGCTGGTGAGTTTAACGTCAGTAGTAGGTAAGTTATTGGAGGGAGTACTAAGAGACAAGCATTTGGATAGACAGGGGCTTATCAGGGAGAGTCAACATGGCTTTGTGCGTGGTAGGTCATGTTTGACCAATCTGTTGGAGTTTTTCGAGGAGGTTACCAGGAAAGTGGATGAAGGGAAGGCAGTGGATATTGTCTACATGGACTTCAGTAAGGCCTTTGACAAGGTCCCGCATGGGAGGTTAGTTAGGAAAATTCAGTCGCTAGGTATACATGGAGAGGTGGTAAATTGGATTAGACATTGCCTCGATGGAAGAAGCCAGAGAGTGGTGGTAGAGAATTGCTTCTCTGAGTGGAGGCCTGTGACTAGTGGTGTGCCACAGGGATCAGTGCTGGGTCCGTTGTTATTTGTCATCTATATCAATGATCTGGATGATAATGTAGTAAATTGGATCAGCAAGTTTGCTGATGATACAAAGATTGGAGGTGTAGTAGACAGTGAGGAAGGTTTTCAGAGCCTGCAGAGGGACTTGGACCAGCTGGAAAAATGGGCTGAAAAATGGCAGATGGAGTTTAATACTGACAAGTGTGAGGTATTGCACGTTGGAAGGACAAACCAACGTAGAACATACAGGGTTAATGGTAAGGCACTGAGGAGTGCAGTGGAACAGAGAGATCTGGGAATACAGATACAAAATTCCCTAAAAGTGTCGTCACAGGTAGATAGGGTCGTAAAGAGAGCTTTTGGTACATTGGCATTTATTAATCGAAGTATTGAGTATAAGAGCTGGAATGTTATGATGAGGTTGTATAAGGCATTGGTGAGGCTGAATCTGGAGTATTGTGTTCAGTTCTGGTCACCAAATTACAGGAAGGATATAAATAAGGTTGAAAGAGTGCAGAGAAGGTTTACAAGGATGTTGCCGGGACTTGAGAAACTCAGTTACAGAGAAAGGTTGAATAGGTTAGGGCTTTATTCCCTGGAGCGTAGAAGAATGAGGGGAGATTTGATAGAGGTATATAAAATTATCCCTGGAGCTTAGAAGAATGAGGGGAGATTTGATAGAGGTATATAAAATTATGATGGGTATAGATAGAGTGAATGCAAGCAGGCTTTTTCCACTGAGGCAAGGGGAGAAAAAAAACCAGAGGACATGGGTTAAGGGTGAGGGGGGAAAGTTTAAAGGGAACATTGGGGGGCTTCTTCACACAGAGAGTGGTGGGAGTATGAAATGAGCTGCCAGATGAGGTGGTAAATACAGGTTCTTTTTTAACATTTAAGAATAAATTAGACAGATACATGGATGGGAGGTGTATGGAGGGATATGGTCCGTGTGCAGGTCAGTGGGACTAGGCAGAAAATCGTTCGGTACAGCCAAGAAGGGCCAAAGGACCTGTTTCTGTGCTGTAGTTTCTATGGTTCTATGGTTCAAAGCCAGAAGAGAGAAACTTGTTGATTAACTTGGGAACTTGGCTCCCCTTGTAAGATCAGAAGTAACTTGCCTGAGTGTTATCCTTGATTCAGATTTGTACTTTAATTCCCACATTTTAAACAAAGTGACCAGGGCATCATTTCTACACTTATAGTATTGCAAAGGTATATATCCACGTCACATAATGATGCTGAAAACCTAATTCATGCCTTTATATCAAAATAGACAAGATTACTGCAATGCACGTTTTACTGGCCTTCCAAAGAGCAGTCTATTGACAAACTTCAACTTGCTGCTAGACATTCAGTCAAAAGCAGGATAAGGGAAGATATCATTTCTATACTAGTTACTCTGCAGTAGCCTCCTGCATCTTTTAGAATTTATTTTAAGACTCTCTTCACAAACAAAAGAAATTTTGGAGATGCTGGAAATCCAAAGCAATGCACACACAATGCTGGAGGAACTCAGCAGGCCAGGCAACATAGACAGATGGAACATTCCAGTCCTGATGAAGGGTCAGCTGGTTTCATATGCTGCCTTAATGGCGAGTGCTTTTATGAAACTACAAATTATGTTTTGTTTGTTTGAAGAAAAAAATCTCATCCAGAATAGTGGTTGGCATCCGTCTGTCTTGAAGGACAATAGGTGGTGATCATCATCACAAGCCTGGGTGGAAGGTACGGAGATCCTGAGATGCCCAGCCCTCAAGATCCCCCTCTCGACCTTACCAGTGTAGTCCAAAGGAAAGTTTATGAAGCAGTGTGTTTGGCACCAACTTGGCTGCAGAAGCTGCTGGAAGGATGCTCAATGATGCCCAGCCACCTTGGGGGCTCCACTCCGGATCTGCTGTCTGGGTTTACTCCCGTAGCCTTCGTCTCTCCTGAGGCTGCCCACAAGGCAGTGGGGCTATTTACCCATAGTTGAGGATCTGGTTCATGAGCACAAGGGAGTGTCCACACACCAGTGAGCCTGTGTGCTATGTGTGCAGGGGCCAGACCACCTCCCCATCCTCTGTAGTTCAGCTTGAGTCCAAAAGGAGTCCAGTTTCCCGTGTGCCACCAGTGAGGAGGCACTACATGAGGCTTGCGGTTGGAGAGGCTATGTACTGGTAGGGAGAGACTCGCACATTCAGCTCTCCTTTTTGCAAGACTGCTAGCCAGCGGTGGAAGCTGAAAGTGGGAGCGGCAAGCACTACCCACTACACTACCACACTAGACAACCACAACAACCATTTTGACACCAGAATACTGCTTGTTGAAATAATGCCTAGAGAACAATGTCCATTTGATTTAATGGAATCTTAATTATTGATTCATCTGAGATCAGTTGTTTTACAATCTCACACTCATCCCTATCAAAGTATAAAAGATACACACTTGCCATAGGCACTGGAGTTGGATGGAGGGAATAAATATGGGAGGTGCTAGTCAAATGGATTAGTTTGACTTGGAATTGTGGAATAACACCTTCTAAAGTAGGTATTACTTTGGGCCTGTACTCACTGGAATTTAAAAGAATGCCGGGTGGGTGGGTGGGGGATCTCGTTGAAACCTACTGAATGGACTAGGTAGGGTGGATGTGGAGAGGATGTTTCAAATGGTGGGGGTATCGAGAACTGGAGGGCACGGCCTCAAAATTGAGGGGCGACTTTTAAGAACAGAGGTAGGAGGAATATTTTTAACCAGAGTAGTGAATCTGTGGAATGCTCTGCCAGACTGCAGTGGAGGCCAAGTTGGTGGGTATATTCAGAGTGGAAGTTGAGTTTTCTGATTGGTCAGGGCTTCAAAGGATATGGCGAGAAGGCAGGTGTATGGGGTTGAGAGGGATCTGGGAGCAGCCATTATGAAATGGCGGAGCAGACTCAACAGGCTGAATAGCCTAGTTCTGCTCCTATGTCTTGTTTACTTTAGACCACAAGTTTGTTTTATTTGCAAGTGGACTACTGTAGATTGGCTACAAGTCACAGCAAGTTGAAATTCAATTTTAACAAAAAGTGAATATTTCATTATCTTGATAATTGTTAGGAATACTATGCTCCTTTGTACCCAGAGGGTCAGATGATCTTCTGTTTTTGCCATGAACTTTAAATTCTAGAGAATAAAGTGCAAAAGTATTACCAATTTTAGAAAATAACAAAGGCCTTAAACCAGAATTATTAGGCATTGTGTAGTGGAAGCAAAGTTGTGATGCATATACTGCTATTACACATGCGCTCACCTAATCCAGGTAACCTTATCTGCTAGTGTTTTTAAACACAAATAATTCAGTTGGCTTCTAGTTTTCAGGACACCAACCTGACCTGGAGTTTGTACCTTTGATCTTGATGTAGTTTCTGTTTCATTTCCTATTTAAAACATGGCATTATGATGCAAGAAATGAGTTAATTACCCAACAGCTTTGCAGTTTAGTAATTTAAAATAAGCCAAAACTTTCTTCGTGATCCCAACAATAAATCCTTTCTACATACATGATCATGCTTCAACAGTCAAATAACCTTTCCACTTTCTCATCAAAAAAATAAGATAGTGTAAAATTTCTAAGTTGCGTGGTTAAAGTTGTAAATGCTTTACTGCCAGTGGCTAATTGTCTTCAAGTATAGGTCACGTATGTGAAATGACCCATTGGTGCATTTTAAACTCCATGTTAATGGTATAAAAATTATTTTGTTTGTAGGGTTCATTGCCAAAAACTGCATTGATTTTTATGATTGGGTTTCAATTTAGATCCTGACCACTTTAGACCAAATTTAAAATGTCTGCTGTAAACAAAAAATTATGGTGCAATTTGTAAGGTTCAAGAATTATTCACTGTAACTAAAATGTAGCATTTTGCCTATCTAGGGTCTTGACTGAGCTTTCATTTGTTATGACCTTGGGGGAAAAAACAAAGCACTGCAGTCAGTGAAACATTTTGGAAATGTTACCTCTGTGACAGGAAATCTTGAATAGTCTTCCATTTTATGCCACCATCTGGTCTATGTTTTTTTTTGAAACAAGTAATTAGAACATTGAACTTCAAAGATTCAGAGAGAAGTCACTAGATTTGTTCTTAGTCTAAAATATATTAGTTATCCAGGTAGGTGGAACTGGTTATATCTGGGCAGGGCCAAAAGTACACAAGGCTGAATTGAACCGCCGTTCCCTCCAATAGCATAGTGGATTGGATAGTAAATGGGTTTGGCACTCAAGCTAAAAATGTTGTTTCTTATATTTCTATCTGTGTGATTGCTAAAGGGGTTTGGATGGGTGGAGTTTAAAGCAGAGTTGCAGGGGGATGGGATCAGAGTGCCAGAACAGATAGTGGAATGGTTGTGGAGACGGATGTTGTTAAGACCTCAGATGTCAGGAATCAAAAGGTTGAGTAGGGTGAGACTAATGTTCTGAGTTGTGTATATTTCAATGCAAGAAGTATTGTAGGAGAGGCAAATGTGCTCAGGGCATGGTTCAATACATGGAATTATGATATTGTAGCTATTAGTGAGTCTTGCTTGCAGGAGGGGCAGGACTGTGGTTAGACATTCTGGGGTTTAGTTGTTTCAGACGCAACAGAGCAGGAAGGATTCAAGGGGGAGGATTGGCGCTAATAGTGTCAGAGAAAATATCACGGTAGTGCTCGGTCATGATGGGCTGGAGTACACATCCAATGAGGCTTTATGGATAGAACTGTGAAAGGAATAACCACATTAATGGGGCTATATTATAGACCATCCAACAGTCCGCAGGATTTAGAGGAACAAATTTGTGGACAGATCGCAGACTGATGCAAGAAACAGAAGGTTATGAGAGCAAGTTTTTTTAACTTTCCACATATTGACTGGGACTCCTATTCTGTAAAAGGACTAGATGGGAAAACACATGAAAACCTGCAGATGCTGGAAATCTAGGCAACACACACAAAATGCTGGAGGAACTCAGCAGACCAGGCAGCATCTTTAGAAAAAAGTAAACATTTGATGTTTCGGGACTGGAAAAAAATGATGAGAAGTCAGAGTAAGAAGGTGGGGGGGGGGAAGGAAGAGAAGAAATACAAGCTGGTAGGTGAAACCTGAGGTGGGGAGGAGAGGAGGGGTGAAGTAAAGAGTTGGGAAATTGATGGGTGAAAGATAAATGGTTGGAGAAGGGGGAATCTGATGGGAGAGGATAGAAGACAATGGAAGAAAGGGAAGGGAGAGGAGAACCAGAGGGAGGGGATGGACAGGTAAGGAGATAAAGTGGGAGGGAAACAGGAATGGGGAATCAAGGAGAAGAGCCCAGTGAGCGGTAGGGCATTGAAGAGTGCAGTAGAACAAAGGGATCTGAGATTACAGGTAGATAATTCATTGAAAGTGGTGTCACAGGTAGATTGGGTCGTAAAGAAAGCTTTAGGTGCGTTGGCCTTCATTACTGTTGAGTACAGGAGGAAGAAAGTTATGCTTAAGTTGTACAAGATGTTTGTGAGGCCCACTTTGGAGTATTGTGTGCAGTTTTGGTCACCTACCTGCAGGAAAGATGTAAATAGTATTGAAAGAGAACAGAGAAAATTTACAAGGACATTGCTGGGACTGAAGGACATGAGTTACAAGAAGAGATTGAATAGGTTAAGACTATATTCTTCAGAATGTAGAAGATTGAGGGGAGATTTGATAGTGGTATACAAAATTATGAGGGATATAGGGTAAAAGCAAGCAGGCTTTTTCTACTGAAGTTGGGTGAGACTACAACTAAAGATCATAGGTTGAGAGTGAAATGAAAAGTTTGAGTAACATACAAGGAAACTTCTTCACTCAGAAGATGGTGAGTGTGTGGAATGAGCTGCCAGCACAAGTGGTGGTTGCAAGCTCTATTTCAGTGTTTAAGTGAAGTTTGGATAGGTACATGGATGGGGGTGTATGAAGGGCTATGGTCTGGGTGCAGGTTGAATGAACTAGGCAGGTTAAATGGTTTGGCATGGACTAAATGGGCTGAGGGTCTGTGCTGTAGTTTTCTAAGACTATTGGCCTGGGTTAGCTTTGTTTTTCCACTTCTCTTAGGAGATAGAGTGGAACATGTTACATAATAAAGTTGAAGGTATGATAAATGAGATACTGCTGACGCTGGAACTCTTGAGCAACACATAGAAAATGCTGGAGAAACACAAAGTCAGGCAGCGTTTGTGGAGGTTAATAAACAGTTGATGTTTTGGGCCAGAAACCTTCATCAAGACAGAAAAGGAACTGGGCAGAAGGCAGAGAAAGGTTGGGTGAGGGGAACAAGTACAAGCTGGCAGGTGATGAGAGAGACCAGGTAAGAGGAATGGAGGGTAGCTGAAGGGTTGAAGTAAGATGCTGGGAGATGATATGGAAAGAAGTGAAGTGCTGAAGAAGGAATCTCACAAGAAGATAGTAGACTATGGAAGAAAGGGAAGGTGGGGTGGGGGTAACCAGAGGAAACTGATAAGTGAGGAGAGAAGGGGAAAGTGTAGCCAGAATGGGGAATGGAAAAAAGGAGGAAGGATAAGTGATTATTGAAAGTTAGAAAAATTACTGTACATGCCATCAGTTTGCAGGCAACCCAGATGGCTTATGAGGTGATGTTCCTCCAAGCTGAGTTTGGCCTCATTGTGTTCAAAGAGGCCATGGGAAGACATGTCAGAGTGGGAATGGGAAGTCAAGTTCTACTGAAATGAAATAGCAGGTATGACAACTCCATTGGGCAGTCTGAATGGGGCTGAAACTGTTGATCACAATTTGATTGTTCATCAGTATTTGTAATGTGATGTTTTGTAATTAGGCCAGCAACCCCCCGCCCCAGCCCCAGTCCCAGTATAGCAATGGCAAACACCAGAGGAAAGTTTAGAGACATAGAACTAATGTTTTTTTAAAAAAAGTGGAGTGTGCCTGGAGCGCAGTCAGGGGTAATGGTAGCGGCTGATACAATAGTGACATTTAAAAAGCTCTTAGGCACAGGGATATAATAAAAAAAGGGAAGATTATGGGTTGTGTAGGATGGAAAGGCAAGATTTATCACGGAGTAGGTTTGTATAGGTCAGCACAACCACATCGATGAAGTGCTGTAATGTTCCAAATTCTATATCCTAACCTGAGGCATGTGAAGCATTTTGAGATTGAAAATAATATCAAAAGTAATGACTTTCAAATGAACATTGGTATTTTGAAACATGGGTTAGATGCCAAATATTTGACATACTGTTGTAATAGACATCGAGAAGATAAAGGCAGGAGACTTTGTTTCAGTGACTTCCTAAAATATTACTGAAATTGGAAGTGCAATCATCTTAGCTGGCAGTCTTCTTCAAGTGTATACACCTTGTTGCATTTGAATCCTGTTGATTTTAAATTATTTATCAATTACATTTTCAACTGGGTCTTAGAAAATGTTGTACTTAATTTGAAATCAGATTAAGATCATAAGACCATAAGATACAGGATCAGAATTAAGCCATTTGGCCCATTGAATCTGCTCTGCTATTTTATCATGGCTGATCGATTTTCCCTCCCAGCCCCAATCTCCTGCCTTCTCCCTGTATCCTTTCATGTCCTGACTAATCAAGAATCTACCAACTTCTACCGTAAATATAGCCAATGATTTGGCCTCCACAGCTGCCTGTGGCAAATACTTCCAGACTCACCACTCTCTGGCCAAAGAAATTTCTCCTCCTCTCCATTCTAAAAGAACAGCCCTCTATTCTGAGACTCTGTTCTATTGTTTTAAAACATTGAATCACAGTGGATTTAATTTGGCTTTTCTGAGACTGATCAACAGGAAAGACTTTTGTGAAAACAAATTTCTACAAACTAGTCTAAATTTATTACAATTATTAAATATACTTGCATGATTACTCACCCCATTCAAGTTGGTGTTTAGTAGATGCACCTTTGGCAGCAGTTACAGCCTTGAATCTTTATGGATAGGTCACTATCAGCTTTACACATCAGGACACTGCAATTTTTCCTCCAGTCTTTGTTACAAAACTGCTGAGCTCTGTAGGATTGCATGGGGATCATGAGTGAACAGCTCTTTTCAACACCAGCCACAAATTCTCAATTGGATTGAGGTCTGGACTCTGACTTGGCCACTCCAGGACATTAACTTCATTGTTACTGAGCCATTTCTGTGTAGCTTTAGCTTTGGCTTTATGCTTGAGGTCATTGTCCTGCTGGAAAACAAATCTACTCTAAAGTCACAGTTCTCTTGCAGACTGCTTCATGTTTTCCTCCAGGATTTCCCTGCATTTATTTTACCCTCTACCTTCACAAGCCTTCTAGAGCTTGCTGCAGTGAAGCATCCCCACAACATGATGCAGCCACCAGCATGCTTCACAGTAGGGATGGTGTGTTTTTATGATGTGCAGTGTTTGACTTGTGCCAAATATAGCATTTAATCTGATGGTCAATCTGGATACTACTTCCAGCTGACTTCATGGTCTCCCACATGCCTTCTGGCAAAGTCTAGCCAACATTTCCTGTAAGTCTTTTCAATTGTGGCTTTCTCTTTGCCACTTTCCCATAGCTGCAACTAGTGAAGCAATTGGGCAACAGTTGTATACACAGTCTCTTCCATCTCAACCACTGAAGCTTGTAACTCCTCCAGATTTGTCATAGGTCTCTTGGTGGCTTTCCTCACTAGTCCCCTTCTTGTACAGTCACTCAGTTTTTGAGGACAGCCTGCTCTGCACGGAATTACACCTTTTATGCTACAATCAATTGAAACACCTTGACTGCACACAGATAATCTCTATTTAACTAATTGTGTGACTTCTAAAACCAATTGGCTGCATCAGTGATGCATTGGTGTATCATGCTAAAGGACATGAACACTTGTGCAATCAATTATTTTGTGTTTATATTTGTAGTTAATTTAGATCACTTTGTAGAGATCTGTTTTCACATTGACACAAAAGAGTCTTTTTCTGTTGATCAGTGTCAAAAAAGCCAAATTAAATTCACTGTGATTTAATTTTTTAAAACAATAAAACATGAAAACTTCCAAGGGTGTTGAATACTTTTTATAGGCACAGTAAATCATTAATTATCAAATCATATTTTCTAACATTGTTTATATTTTGGATTTCTAATAGCAGAATTGATAAGGGTTAGCCATTTCATGTGGTGTATCGGGCTTTCAGAAGATTTTTAATTATTAAGCAAAATTGAAGTGTACAGAATTGAGGATAAAATACTGACATAGATTAAGAAATGAATTATTGGCAGGGATAGAACAAACAGATCCTTTTTGGGTTGGGAGGCTATGACTACGGGGGAGTGGTGGCGTTGGTGCTGTTGCCCATCTGCTTATTTTTTTTTATCAAAAAAAGTAAGTAGATCAAGAGTAATATACCCGAATATGATATAAAGCTAAGTGGTATTGTGTGCTGTGAGGAGGAGGGGTTATAGACAGGTTCAGTGAAATGATAGGAATATGGCAGATGGAGCTATTCACTTTGTTCCACACTTCCTGCAGGCTGTTGTTTTCTGGCAGTCGGATCTCATTGAAACACACAGAATTTTAACAGGGCATGAGAAGGTGGGTGTGAGGTATCTGAAAATGAGTGTAATTCTTTCAACAGAAGTTGTTTGTCATCCAGGAGAAGTTGACAAGAAATTACTTCTTTCAGAGGGTAGCATTGTTTGTATTGATGCTGGTGAAAATGAGGAAAGGCTCTTAGAAGTTGTTTTGAGTGAGCACATGGAAAATGAATCAGTGCACAGTTGATTTGACATCAGTGGCTGAAAACACCAGTGGATTTCCTAGTGGAATGTCATGTACCAAATGTTTGAGGAACTTGGCAAGTCAGGCAGCATCTATGGAGGGAAATTTATCATTCCACCTTTTATGCTCTACTTGCCAGTAAAATGCTTGCTGGGACCATTTTTTTTAAACTCTCGTCCGGGATGCAGGCCTGCTTGCATATCAAGTTCCCACTGGTTTAACCATCTTATGTCTGATGTAATGGACCACAATAGGCACTGTTGCCTTTTCATGCCACCGTTGCTCTCTACACCACGATCATCTAGGCACACAAGCAGGTTGAATATTACATTTATTTTTCTACTTTTAAAAAAAGTACTTCCATTAAGATTTGTGAGGAATTGCTATAGCTGTTGCATTGATTTGAGCCAATTTCTTCCTGATAAAATGTTTAGGCTTGGAGTGATCGAATTTTGTGACACATCCATGAATCTGCACTTACTAACTGTTGCCATGCTTTTCAGGTCTTTTACTGGTCTAACTTTATGGAGCTGAATGTTCCCATTTCATGTATCCTGGACAGATGTCGAATTACAAATGCAGAACATTGTTGTAAGCGCAGTTAGCATGTTTGCTCATCTTTACTGGAAGCATTGTGTTGCTCCCTAATCATTATTCATGCTGTGCAGTCTACTTCTTTTAAACCTTAATTGTACTAGAGGAGATTGTTGCCATCTATTTTGTTTCTGCAGAGATTGTGAAACAGCAAATAGTTTATGATTTGGGGTAATAACATTACTGGTATTTCATTTCCAAGGTGGCTGAGGCTACAAGATTTTTAAGACTAGTCAATCCAAATTCTGTTAAATTGGAAAACAAAACTCCACCATTTGGAGTACACTGAATGGCAAGATACTTTTTTCATTAAAGTAACAGTTCGTTTCATTCTGGACTATATGATTTGTATCATTTTGGTACTGAGAGTTCTTTTTACATCAAAGCTAATTATTATAACTTTTTAAGGCCATATATTCACAGTTTTGGCATCCTGTTTGTGTAGCCAATGGCCATCCTTGATGCTAATTAGTAAGTAGTCTATCCGATATCAAGTCGTCTAGTGTTACTGTAAATGGAATTCAAAGATCACATGTCTGATTATGGGTATACAATTCTGTAGGTGCAGTGAAATCTAAGTCTTAAGTCTGAAGCTACAGAGTGTACAGGATGCGAAGGTATATTCAGGTACCAAGAACTGAACCTGAACAAGTCTACAGGTTTAACACTGGGTGGGAACCAAGACCCTTGCTGTCATGTGGTAAGTTAGAATAAAGCACATTATATGTTTATGCTTTTGTCTGGACGATTGTAATGTATTTTTCTAGGAGGTAAATAAGTTTTGTATTTGCAAAGTACATACTATTAACACCTAATCAGTTCATTATATTTTATAGGGTTTCTTATGATGTTGGAAAAAAAAGTTGCATTTTTACAGTTCAAAAGTTTTTTAGTGCTCTCTCAACCAGCGTGTTGATCTCCAGGTTCAGAAACTCCAGAAAAATGACATGAGTTGTTCAACTTGTTCCTTCTAAGTTCATTGATATATTGCCTGAGAATCCACTTCAAATTGCAAAAAAGTTTCAGTAGATATTGAATGAAACAAAAATCTTGCATTTATTATTTACATAGCAATTTCAGCTCCGAAACAATCCCTTTGAGCCAGCCAGTCCATATCCAGACATGCTCCATAGAAACTCCTTCGTTTTTCTTCATCTACTTTACATCAGTACTATTGCCTGCTCCTCATGATTGAGTCCCATTGTTTGGGTTAAGAGGTTTCTCCTGCATTTCTATTAATTGGTAAGTATATTCATGGCTCCTGGTCCTGATCTCTTCTGCAGGAGGAAGTCTTTGGTTTTGCGTGCCGAATTCTATATAACTTTCAAGGTCTTCAGTCAAGTAATTCCAGTCTTTGATTGGAGATGGGAGCTCTAGCATATTCAGTTTCTGATAGGATTAATGTTGTGCTTCTGGTATTATGCTATTTGTTTTTGCATCTTCTCTAAAAACTTGCACTTCAGAACTGTGAGTGTTGCATTTCCAAAGATCTACGTTTTCAACATCTCTTTTCATTGTAGGAATCCCAACTGCTTTGTTTCTTTTTAGGTTACTTAATGGCCTGCATTGCTCATTATGCTGATGTCTATACCTTAGGACCTCACTTAGTTAAATAATTTGCTTGTAGTTCCTGATTCATTCTATCTACATCTGTTGGCTCAACTTCTTGAACTGAAGATCTTTTGCCAGTTGTGCATATAGATAACAAAGTTTTGAGTAGTGTTCTATTTTGCATCCTTCTATGTGTGATACACAAATTTTGAAGTTGTATCTTCGATTCAGTGTTAAATCATAAGTAAATGATGAAGAGTAGTAATCTCATGACTAGTTCACATGGAGCGGCCCTTGTTACTTTGTATCCTTTTAGTAGCACTTAACCATTTGTATTTCTGTTTTGTAGCCATGTTGCTATTCATTCTGGTATTTTTTTCTGACTCCAGTCTAGCTGAGTATTTACATATCATGAGTTTAATGATATCTAAATATATTGCTTTACTAGATTAACTTTGTCCATTGTTCACTTTCTATGAAAGAAGTCAATGAGTGGACAACCATGATCTGCATTTGGTACTCAATTAGTTCAGTTTTAAAGGACATCTTGTATTTATTCATCCTCTGTCTATATGCATGGTGTTTGAGTATGTTCTTTTACTTTGGCTTCAGTGTCATGCTTAGTTTTGTCATCTATGGCATTTCCTTGCTGATTGGTTTGTTCTAGACCTTTAGTGGAACTTATTTCCCTTGGATATTCCTGGCTATTTTTAAATGTTTCCTCTATTTTTTCAGTTTCTTTAAATAATATGTTGGATTTTCTATTAGTTTTCTTATCAAGTAGGTACAGGGATTAATTACCAGTGGCAGAAGGCAAGGTGCTCTTTGATATCTGATGTCTGTTCTTAAAGTTCTGTTATCTGCAGTACAGGAAACATGAGTTATATACGTTTTATATCAATATGACCATGCAATAAATCACTGATTTGTTTATGCAATGTTATGTCTTGCCACATTTTGTATTATTATAGAAATATTCTTTTGCCTATTTTATTACTAGTCTATCTAATGTACAAATTGCATCTCCTGAAACTTATGTAAACCTATTCACAATTCTGTTGGGCTCCTATTAATATATTTCTATTAAATAGATTTTTGTGTTAATTTAAGAACATAAGAACTTAAGAAATAGGAGCAGGAGTAGGCCATCTGGCCCGTCAAGCCTGCTCCACCAGTCAATAAGATCATGGCTGATTTGACCTTGGACTCATCTCCACCTAACTGCCTTTTCCCCATAACCTTTAATTCCCCTACAATGTGAAAATTTATCCAACCTTGTTTTAAATATATTGCTGAGGTTGCCTCCACTGCTTCATTGGGCAGAGAATTCCACAAATTCACTGTCCTCTGGGAAAAACAGTTCCTCCTCATCTCCATCCCAAATCTACTCCCCCAAATCTTGAGGCTATGGCCCTTCATTATAGTCTCACCTATCAATGGAAACAACTTTCTTGCCTCTTATCGCTTTCATAATCATGAATATTTTTTGTAAGATCTCCTCTCATTCTTCTGAATGCCAGCTAGTACAGTCCTAAGTGACTCAATCTCTCCTCATAGTCTAAACCCTCATCTCTGGGTTCAACCTGTTGAACTTCCTCTGCACCGCCTCCAAAGCCAGTATATCCTTCCTCAGTAAGGAGACCAGAACTGCATGTGGTACTCCGGATGCAACCTCACCAGTACTCTGTACAGTTGCAGCAAGTCCTCCTGTTCTTTAATTCAATCCCTCTAGCTATGAAGGCCAACATTTCATTTGCCTTGATAGCCTGCTGCACCTACAAACCAACCTTTTGTGGTTCATGCACAAGCACTCCCAAGTTCCTCTGCACAGCAGCATGCTGCAATCTTTTACCATTTAAATAATAATCTGCTCTTCCATTTTTTTCCTTCTCCATCTGCCAAACCCTTTCCACTCACTGAACCTAACTATATCTGTCTGCAGACTCTCCGTATCTTCTGCACAATTTGCTTTCCCTCTCAATTTAGTGTCATCAGCAAACTTAGATACGCTACACTTGGTCCCCTCTTCCATATCCTTAATGTGTATCATGAATCACTCACCATTGATTGCCAAACAGAGTAACACCCATGTATCCCCAACTCTCTGCTTTCTATTATTTAACCAATCCTTACCCATGCTAGTACATCACCCCCAACTCGATGCATCCTTAGTCGTTTATGTGATGCCTTATCAATTGCCTTCTGGAAATCCAAGTAAATAACGTCCATCTGTTCCCCTCTATCCACTGTGCTCATTATATCCTCAAAGAACTGCAGTAAGTTTGTCAAACAGGACCTGCCTTTGCTGAATCCATGCTGTATCTGCATGGTGGATGGATTTCTTTCCAGATGCCTCGCTATTTCTTCTTTAATGATAGCTTCAAGCATTTTCTCAACATTAAACTAACTGGCTTAAAGTTATCTGCTTTTTGACTACATCTTTTTTTTGAACAGTGGTGTGAAATCCGCTGTCTTCCAATCCGCCGGGACCTGGCCAGAGTTTCAGTACCCTGAGATGCATTCCATCAGGACCAGGGGACTTGTCTATCTTCACGTCCACAACTTTGCTCAGCACTACCTCTTTAATGGTAGCTATTGTATATATTGAAGCCCTCACCTCCCATGGCATCCATAACATCTCTCTTTGGCATGTTAGATGTGTCCTCCACTGTGAGCACCGACACAAAATAGTCATTCAAAGCCTCTGCCATTTCCTCATTACCCAATATCAATTTCCCTTCTCGTCCTCCAAGAGACCTATGTTCACTTTAGCCACTCTTTTCTGCTTTATATTATTATAAAAAAACTTGTACTATCTGTTTTATATTTTGTGCTTGTTTATTTTCTTAATCTCGTTCCCTTTGTTTTTTTGCTCGCTTACTGATTTTTTTTTGTTGCTTTTTAAAGTTTTCCCAATCGTCCAGTTTCCCATTAGTCTTGGCGACTTCGTATGCACGAGCTTTTAGTTTGATGCCTTCTTTTATTTCCTTAGTTATCCAAGGCTGGCTCTCCCAACCCTTACTGTCCTAACTTTTAACTGGAATATACTTTTGTTGAACGCCATGAAAAATCTCTTTGAAAGTCTTCTACTGTTCCTCAGCCATCCCACCATATAGCATGTATTCCCAGTCTACGCTAGTCAAATCCTCCCTCATCCCATTGTGGTCTCCATTGTTTAGTCAAAGCACACTGGTTTTAGATCCTCCATTTGTATGTGACTGATTTACCTAAGTAACATTAAATTAATAAAATAGACCAAACCTGGCAAATCTGTTGAAGTTCTTTAAGGAAAAGATGAGCAGAAAGCAAAGAGTGGGAATAAAGGGGGCATGATTCTCTTTGGTTGCTGGTGACGAGTGATGTTCTGCAGAGGTTGCTGTTGGGACCGCTTCCTTTTATGTTGTATGTCAATGATTTGGATGACAGAGTTAATGGCTTTGTGGCCAGGTTTCTGGATGACACAGAATAGGTGGAGGTACGGGTAGTGCTGAAGAAGCAGAGAGGCTGCAGGAGGACTTAAGACAGATAGTGAAGAATGGGCAAAGAAAAGGCAGATGGAATACAGTGTTGTGAGTGTAAGATCATGCACTTTGGTAGAAGGAGCAAAAACATAGATTATTTTCTAAACTGAGAGAAGACTAAAAATTTTGAAGTCAAGGGGACTTGAGAGTTCCCCAAATGTTAACTTGCAGGTTGAGAGGACTAGAATATAAAAGCAAGGATGTAATGTTGGTGCTTTATAAGGGACTGGTGGGGCCTCAGTTGGAGGATTTTGAGCAGTTTTGGGCCCCTTATCTGAGGACATTGGGGAGGGTTCAGAGAAGGTTCACAAGAATGTTTCCAGGAATGAAGGTGTTATTGTATGAGGAGGGTTTGATGGCTCTGGGCCTGTATTCACTGGAATTTAGAAGAATTGGGGGGGAGTCGGGGGTGGGGTGGAATCTCATTGAAACCTATCAAATGTTTTCGGCCTAGATGGAGTGGATGTTTAGAGGATGTTTTCTATAGTAGGTGAGTCTAGGTCCCCACTACAAGTTGCACAGCCTCCGAATAGAGGAACATCTATTTAGAATGGAGATGAGGTGGAATTTTTTTAGCCAGAGGATAGTGAATCTGTGGAATATATTGCCACTTATGGATAGGTCATTGGGTGTTTTATGGCAGAGGTTGGTAGTTTCTTGATTAGTCAGGATGTGAAATATTACTGGGAGAAGGCAGGAGAATTGGGGTGAGAGCGAAAATGGATCAGCCATGATGAAATGACGAAGCAGACTCAATGAGCTGAATGACTTAATTCTGCTCCCATGTTTTAGAGTCTTTTTTGACCTCATAACATTTTGGAAATGGTGTTCAGTCACTTAGGACAATATTTTCAGCCAGATCAGAAATTCTTCATGCTGCTGAGTGGATCTCTAAATGCAAAAAAAGTGTTCTTACCAATAATCTCCCTCTATTTTTCTTTATTAAATTCAGTGTTATGTTATGGTAGATGTAGAAGAGCATAGCTGGCAAGGAAAAGAATTGTCAAAGACATTTGTGATACCTTTTGTGAAGGGTGATAGAATTCTACTTCCTAATTGTCCCTGCCATGTTTCTACAATGCTCAAAAATCTTCACCAAGATTTAGGGGACCAGGATGAAAATACAGATGGAAGAATTCATTAAGATCATGACTAATCTGAAGTACATTTTCCTGTCAAAAACCCATAGAATTGTTGTGTCATTCTGAAGAAATATGTTAATTCATTACATTGAAATTGGATAACTCACAAGGCAAATCATTTTTTTTTCAGTCTTTCTTTGCTTACTTGTTATTTCTTTTTACATAAAATGCTATATTTAAGGCTAGCTTTGTTGGGACTATTAGATTCTATGTCAGTATTGAAACCTGAGGTTCTACCAGGCAGCAACAGCTGCAAAAGCTTGAATTTCGTGATTGTTAGCAATTGAAAACTTTAGTCTCTTAGCAGTAATTTGGGCATTGTCTGTGACAACTTCATTTCTCATCATGAGGATTCAGTTGCACAGATTGTGGCATTAATTGTGATTATTGCACAATGCTAGTCTTAAAAGTATAAAAAATATGTTCTTGTAATTAAAATAGTATTAAGTTTTTTGCTTCAATACGATATGAGTTCAGAGACAACTGAAAATGATAAATGATACTTCTCCCTCAGTGTTCAGATCTGATTTCCTGACGAGTGGAATTGAGCAATATAATTAAGACTAAATTTTTGATGACTACAGGGAAACCTTTCTTTAACCATTCATAAAATGCTAAGTGTTTTTACTATCTGAAAGCAAGAACTGGCATGGAAGAGAATATAATCTGTAAACATTTTATTTTCAATTGTGGATGGGCCCTGTTTTGCACAAAATATAAAGCAACTGTTGATGTTTTTATTTTGGTCTTGAATTGGTTAATTTTAATCTAAGTTTTTTTTAAAATATACAATTGAATTACCAGTGCCCGGTTGTCATGACTACAGTGTTGACAACTTTTGGATTTTTTTAACCTGGAATGGCTTCAGGCCTAGAATGTTGCCCAATTATGTAATGTTATTTACTTTTCTAAAATTATCCTTAAGAACCAAACATTTGAGGATCCCTATTGTTGAATCCAATATGCACTTAAATGTAACAATTATTTAGAATCAATATTCAGGTAAAAGCTATTAGTTCTTGAGGGTCTTGTAGTTTCACTTGTAGACCCAATACTGAAGATGATCTTATTTATTTAATCTGCATTGCCTTAATACCTAATGAAGTGAACATGGGAGGTGGCAAGATAGTCTAGCAATTACAGCTATCACTGATCAGGATTCAATTCCCACCGCTGCCTGCGTGGGCGCTCTGGTTTCCTCCCACATTCCAAAGACTTAGTGTTGGGGTTAGTGAATTGTAAGCATGCTATGTAGATGCTGGAAGTGTAGTAATACTTGGGCACTACCCAGCACAATCCTTGTTGACTGATTTAACTCATTTCACTGTATGCTCTGTTGTACATGTGACAAATAAGACTAATCTTTAATCGTTCATCTTTCTTAATGACACGTTATTGAGTTGATAGTTCTGAGTTCCAGCTATAGATCTTGTAATGCTACTGTGACACTGTAATTTCCTTTGGGATCAATATAGTATCTATCTATCTAGATATCTTTCTTCACAGCTTTCCTTCTGATTTGTCAGTTATAGTTATCACTTTACCTCTGATGGAAGGTGAAAAACTGAGTGTCAGAGATGTTTATTGGACCATGGTGTAAAAATTTCAGTTTGACCCAGGAATATCATCAGCAGGCTGTACTAATTCACAGTAAATGGGCCAAATAAATGCGATTACCACAAGTGATTTTTAACACAATTTCAATTTGTCATTTTGTTCCAGTTTGCTACCCAGATCTAAGTTTAGCTTCTCTCAATGTTTTGAATTGGTAAAAATAATGTGACCCTAGATATTGGATTAGAATAGAAAGCATTTGCCCTTTCTGAAAGTATAAATCACATGATGTACATCCATTTCTGGTGGATGACGTGGCCATTGTCAACAACATTATATAATGCACTTCCTGTCATCATTCACCCTTCTGTTGTCATTTCTGTGCCATATTTCTCCCAAGTAGTCATGTTATAACAACTGAAGTTGCATCTACAGCTTGTAATCCTCCACCTTCATCGTTCACTCACTGTTAAAACTTGGAAGTTGAACATCATGTGATTTAATGGGTCACCCAGACTTGCCACAGGAATTAGTTAAAATTCCACATTTTGAATAAAGTGGATTCTGGTGAATTGAGACTGATCAGATCTAGTATATTTTGGCCCAGTTAACCAAAGTTTAATTGAAATAGTGGAAAAGGTTTTTTTTTAAAAAGACAAGCTAATTGACAAATTGTGTATTTAAAGAAATACAGAACAAATTAGAACACGACCAATGGTACTACAGTACTATAAAACTATGTATTGGTTCCTGATAGTTATTAACGGAGGAATTCAATACAATGAACAAAATCAGTGCAGACACTTAGTGCAGATAATGCATTGTCTTCATATAATGCTTTCAATGGTTACATCCTAATCTTCATTTTCATTGCAACATTCAAGATCATTTATTGATACCTTAATTCTTCGTAGCTCCTAACTTGATGTTGCAGCGAGATCATTTCATTTTCACTACTGGACTTTTTTTAGCATTTCCAAGCCTGAATGCTTGAAAGTGCAGTGAGCAAAACAGTTCTGAATTGACTTGTTGCTTATTTTTCATCAGCTTTCAGTGATAAAAATCACTAATTTTTTTAAACACAAACACACACTGGCACTATTTAAATACTGTTTGCTTTAAGAATGGTGTAGCGTCTATCGACCATTATGCGCGTAACTGAAGCTAGTTAGAACCTGTTCAGCAAGTCTCGTGCCCCAGTTAAGCCTCATAGTGTCACAAATAAACAGAGAATCCCAATTATTTTCTTGATTTGTTTTTGTTCTGTAAGAGTTGTACCAAATAAGATTAACCAATGGCCCAATTAAATGGAATCCACTGAACTTGTATTATACTCCATAATCCCTTTTCTCTGAAAGGGCAAAGAATACCAGCCTGTGTTGTTGCTTTCCACGTATCCCTCCATCTCATCAAGCCAGTGAACCTCCTGTGAACCTTTTGCAAGGTTTTTGCATTGATGCTTCTTACGACGTAGAAGGATGTCATTTGGCACACGGGATGCATGTCCACTCGGCATTGAGTAATCCAAGAGTCCTATTGTCCCTTTTGTATTCCTGTAATTCTCTCTCGCTCTCTCTCGCGCTCGCTCTCTCACTCGCACCTTTTGATATTTTTTGCCTTTTATCTACACCAGGAGAGAATAATAGTAGCAAATTAACCACCCAGGGCAGCCCTATGATGTGGGGGGAAATGGTGAACCTTCATGGTGAATTTTTCAAATTATTTACCATTATTAGAGATGCTAAAATGCATTGAATATAAACAAATAGTGGGACGAATGTTCCAACGTGCATGCACAAATCTGAAAACCTACATATCATTGAGAGCATTTGAAAGGCACTACACTTGCCCTACTTTACTTTCTAGAATTAGATCCATCGAACTTGTTGAGCTAGAAACAAGTAATTAATAAAGCTTACCTTTTAAACACATTTTTTTGTGAATCTTGCTCTCCATTTTCTTTGTGCTATATACGCTCTGCTGTCCCAAGTGTATGTTAAGGTAATAGACGTCCACCATTACTGCTGTTTTTTAACAGTCTCTTGAGATTTTCCCACAGTTTTTTTTATCCTCTGTTTCATCCAATATATTGAACACCCAGCATGTAATGACCCCCTTGCAATGCTATAGTAAGTACTTAAAATATTTAAAACTAGTCTGTAGAGCTGTAACAATATCTACACAATTGCTATGACTGGTCTCTACTCCTTTTAATTTGTTTTCTGTCCTGACTATGTCGCAGTTCCTACCCGTGTTTGCAGTTAGTGTCTTCTATAGTCCCTTTTTCATAACCTATATTACAGCTGTAACTTGCCATACTTCTTCACTAGTTCCCTTATTAGCCCACATGCAAACCATGATGCTGCTGTGATCTTCTCCTGTTAATTCCTGCTCTATTCTTTTGATGCAGTTATTCTACTTTCCTTGCTGCTTGAATTGTGTGCACCTGGTATTGCTACTGCTGTTGGTGATCCACCCTCACCAGTTTGTTTAAAGCTTGTTTATTTTTATGTATTTCTGCAGGAGTATGTGGCTGCTGTGGCGCATTGCGCCCAAGATACAAACGCCTGGTTGATAACATTTTCCCTGAAGATCCAAAAGTAAGTCAATCTTTACTTGCTGAATTTTTTTTCAATCAAAAATGCTTAACCTAATCACAACTTCCTGGAATGGTTCTGGAGGACTGAAAAATCGCAAGTGGCACTCCATTCTTGACTGGCTGTATCACAGCTTGGGGTATGGAAATACCAATGCTCTTGAACAGAAGATCCTACAAAAAGTAGTGGATATGGCCCTGTCCTTCACCATTGAGCACATCTACATGGAGTGTTTCATCACAGGAAATCAGCATCCATCATCAAGGACCTCCACCGCTAATTTCCCGTCCACATCGCTGAACTGTTCCCACGATCTACAGACTTATTTTCAAGGACTCTTCACCTCATGTCCTCAATACTTACTGTTTGTTGGTTTATTTATTGATCATTATTATTTTTTTTTTCTTTTCATATTTGCAGTTTGTTGTTTTTGTACACTGGTTGCCATATTACTGTGTCTTTCATTGATTCTGTTATGGTTATTGGATTTATTGAATATGCCTGCAAAAAAAATTCAGTGCTGTACAGTATATGGTGACAAGTATGTACTTTGATAATTTGAAGGGAGGGAGGCAGAAGAAAGGAAATTATAGTTTGGGAAGATGTTGGTGTCCATTATTAAGGATGAGGTTTTGGGGAACTTGGAGGCACATGGTAACATAGGCCAAAGTCAGTATGGTCTCCTTTAAGGGTAACCGTTACCTGACAAATCTGTTGGAATTCTTTGAGGAGATAACAGGGAAGATAGACAAGCAATGGATGTTGTTTACTTGGATTTTCAGAAGATCTTTGACAAGGTGCAACTGCTTAACAAGGTAAGAGCCCATGATATTACAGGAAAAATCCTAACATTTAGAAGGTTGGCTGACTGATAGGAGGCAAAGAGTGGGAATAAAGGGGCCCTTTTCGGTTGGCTACCAGTGACTAGTGGTGTTTCGCAGGGAGTGGTGTTGGGACGGCTTCTTTTCATGTTATATGTGAATGATTTGGATGCTGGAATTGATAGCTTTGTGGCCAAGTTCGCAGAAGTTACAAAAATAGGTGGAGGGGCAGGTAGTGTTGAGGAAGCAGGAAGTCTGCAGAAGGACTTGACAGATTGGGAGAATAGGAAAAGAAATGGCAGATGGAATATAGTGTCAGGAAGTTTATGGTCATATACTTTAGTAGAAGGAATAAAAGTGTAGGTTGTTTTCTGAAGGGAGAGATCACTCAGACATCAGACATGCAAAGGGACTTGGGAGCCCTGGTGCAGGATTTCCTAAAAGTTATCTTGCAGGTCGAGTCTGGTAAGGAAGACAAGTACAATGTTAGTATTCATTGTGAGGAGACTAGAATATGGTTTTGGTCAGACCGCATGGACTGTTGTGAGCAGTTTTGGGCTCTTTCTCTTAGAAAAGACATGTTGGCCTTGGTGAGGTTCCAGAGGAGGTTCATGAGAATGATTCTGGGAATAAAAGGGTTAACATGTGAGGAAAGTTTGATGGCTCTGGGCCTGAATTCGCTAGAGTTTAGAAGAATGAGTGGGGATCTCATTGAAAACTCTCAAATATTGAAAGGTCTGGACAGAGGATGCTGTCTAAGTTGCATGCCATCTTGGTCAATGTCTCCCATCCACTACGTAATCTACTGGGTGGGCACAGGAGTACATTCAGCCAGAGACTCATTCCTCCAAGATGCAGCACAGAGCGTCATAGGATGTCATTCCTGCCTGTGGCCATCAAACTATCAAACTTTACAACTCCTCCCTTGGAGGGTCAGACACCCTGTGCCGATAGGCTGGTCCTGGACTTATTTCATAATTTACTGGCATAATTTACATATTTAATTTACATTTAACTATTTATGGTTCTATGACTATTTATTATTTATGGTGCAACTGTAACGAAAACCAATTTCCCCCTGGGATCAATAAAGTATGACTATGACTACTATGTTTCCTATAGTGGGTGAGTCTAAGACCAGAGGGCACAGCCTTAGACTAGAGGGACTTTAATTTAGAACAGAGAAGAGGAAGAACTTCTTTAGCTAGAGGGTAGAAAATCTGTAGAATTCATTGCTGCAGGTGGCTGTGGGGGCCAGGTCATTTAAATTGGAGGTTTATAGGTTCTTGATTTATCAGTGTGTCAAAGGTTTCAGGGAGAATGGATTGAGAAGGACAATAAATCAGTCATTATGGAATGGTGGAGCAGACTAAACAGGTCAAATGGCCTAAATCTGCTTCTATTTCTTATGGTTTAATCCAAAAGACATATAATGTAAATTAGTAAACTAACCAAATTCTGTCCATTTTTTACTTCGCTGGGACTAATTTAATAATTGATATACTAGAAAAAAATGTTCATATAAGTCATTGTAGGAAACTTGTGCGAATTGTCCAGTGGTCCAATCTAACTTAACCTAAGTATTATAGATTATTAGCCATAGATTACATCTATTAATGCTTCAGATTATCAATGCCAAAGTAAAATTTATTATCCGAGTATATACACGTCACTACATACAATCCTGAGATCCTTTCCTGCGGGCATACTTAGCAAATCAATAGAATAGTAACTGTAAATAAGATCAATAGACAACAAACTTTGCAAATGCCGATATAAATAAATATCAATAAATAAGGAGCATGAAATAACAAGATAAGAGTTCTTAAATGAGTATTGTTATCCCCTTTTGTTCAAGAGCCTGATGATTGAGGGGTAGTAACTGTTTCTGGACCAGGTGGTGTGAATCCTGAGGCATTTGGACTTTCTACCTGATGGCAGCAGTGAGAAAAGAGCATGGGCCTGGGTGGTGAGGATCTTTGATAATGGATGCTTCTTTCCTGTGGCGATGTTTCATGTTGATGTGCTCAGTGGTTGAGTGGGTTTTACCCGTAATGTACTGGGCCAAATCCACTACCTTTTTGTATGATACTTATGCTCAAAGGCACTGGTGTTCCCCTACCAGACAGTAATACAGCCAGTCAACACAGTTTCCACCACACATCTATAGAAGTTTGCTGAGGTTTTTGATGACATGCCAAATCTCCCCAGACTCCTGAGGAAGTAGAGGCAATGTTGTGCTTTCTTTACAATTATATTTATATGATAGGGCCAGTACACACCCAGGAATTTAAAGTAACTGGGCCTCTCCACCTCTGATCCTCCGATGATCATGGACCTCTGGTTTCCCTGTTCTGAAGTCTACAATTTGTTTCTTGATTTTGTCGACATTGAGTGAGAGGTTGTTGTTGGTACACCACTCAGTCAAATTTTCAATCCCTCTCCTGTATGTGATTCATCACCACCTTTGATACAGCCCACAACAGGTCGATGGTGTTGGAGCTGTGCTTGGCCACAGAGTCATAAGTGTAAAGCAAGTAGAGCAGGGGGTACACATCCTTGCTATGCTGCTGGACATTGTGGAGCAGATGATTTTGCCTACTGGGGCTGACTAAGGTCTACAAGTGAGGAAATCCAGGATCCAGTTGCATACAGGGATATTGAGGACCAAGTCTTGGAGTTTACTGATTAGTTTTGAGGGGATGATGGTGTTAAATGCTGAGCTGTAATCGATAAAGAGCATCCTGATGTATGTATCCTTACTGTCCAGATGTTAGAGGGTTATGTACAGAACCAATGAGATAGCAACAGGTCTATAGCAGATGCTTTGGTAGGTGAATTAGAGTGGATCCAACATGCCACTCAGACAGGAGTGATATACTTCAACAGCAGCCTCTCAAAACACTTCATCATTGTGGATAACACGCACAAAAAGTGCTGGTGAACGCAGCAGGCCAGGCAGCATTATAGGGAGAGGTACAGTCGACGTTTCCACCAGCATTTTGTGTATGTTGCTTGAATTTCCAGCATCTGCAGATTTCCTGGTGATCATTGTGGATACAAGCGCAACTGGGTGATAGTCATTTAGACAGGTTACCACGCTGTTTTTGGACACCGGTACGACTGAAGCCTAATTGAAGCAGGTGGATACCACACACTGCCAGAGTGAGAGATTGAAGATATCAGCCAGTTGGTCAACACAGGTCTTCAGTACTCGGCCAGGTACTCTGCCCAGACTGGATGCTTTCCGTAGATTCACTCTCTTGAAGGCAGTGCACATGACATCTTCAGTTACTGAGACCAAAGGATTATTGGAAGACATGGGGGTGTGTGAGGGTTCCTCCCCATTCTGATGGTCAAAGCAAGCTTAGAAGGCATTACACTGATCTGGAAGTGAAGCTCTGCTGACCCCTATGTTGCAAGATTTAACTTAATAGGAGGTTATGGCATTCAAATCCTGCCACAGCTGTCAAGCATCCCTCATTGATTCCAGTTTAGTCCGAATCTCCAATATGTCCATGAGATGGCTTTCCGGAGATCATACCTGTAGCACTTGTAGCTTTCTTGGTCTCTAGACTTGAATGCCTCCGATCTGGCTCTCAGCAGATTCCGGACTTCGTTGTTCATCCTGGGCTTCTGATTAGGGAAAACCCTGAAATGTTAGTCAATGATATTTTAACATTTTTGGAGCAGTAGGGGTGAACTTTGCCTTCAGATGTAGGAAAATGCCTCTCCATCTCCAGGATTAGTGAGAGAAATTACAATAGTGGGAAAATAAATACAATCTGTGAATACACAACAGAGAATAATAACCTTTGCAGCACACTTAAAATGCTGGAGGAACTCAACAGGCCAGGCAGCATCTATGGATAAAAATACAGTTGACATTTCGGGACAGAACCCTTTGCAGGTCCTGCATTTTGTGTGTGTTGCTTAGATTTCCAGCTTCTGCAGAATTTCTCTTGTTAACAATGACCTCTATTATACTTGTCAAAATGTTTGAAATAGTTCATTGTACTGATTGAAATTGCCCTTCAATGTTGCTTCATGATTGGTATCGATCTTGTGAGTTATTTCAATGGAAATAATACTGTTCATTACTGGTTCTTACTAACTGGATTGTTAGATGTTAAGTTAAAATTTGCTACTTGAAGGAAATCTTGTTTATCACTTCAATTATATAGTTATTGCAGGATGAAGTTGGTATCCCGATGTACAATCATTCTGCTCATTTAATAGCTTTGCACTTCAGCTATTTTGCTGAATGATCTAATTGAGCGCTGAATGTCCAAAGAGCATTGTAGGGCTAAGAGAATTAGGATCATAGTCAGGTTTGTTATCACTAACATATTTCTTGAAATTTGGTGTTTTGTGGGAACAGTACAGTGCAAGACGTAAACATTTACCATAAAATCACAAGAACAAATAGTGCAGAAGAGGAATAGTGAGGTAGTATTCATGGTCCATTCAGAAATCTGATGGCAGAGGGGGGAAAATGTTCATTGTGGGTCGTTAGGTTCCTGTAACTCCTCGCCGACATTAGCAATGAAAAGAAGGTGTGTCCCAGATGATGTGGGGTCTTGGTAATGGATGTTGCCGGTTTGAGGCTCTGCCATTTATAGATATCGTCGGAGGTGGGCGGGTTGTGTCCATGATGGAGCTGTCTGAGTCTACAGTTGTCTACAGCCTTCTGCACATTGGAGCCGCTATACCAGGCAGTGAGGCAACCAATCAGAATGCTCTCCACTGTATATCTGCAGAGATTTGCTTGGGTCTTTGTTGACATACCAAGTTTCCTCAAACTCCTAATGAAGTATAACTGCTGGTGTACTGCCTTCATCATTGTATCAATGTGCTATTCAAAGGGCAGAATGGATTGATGGAGAATGCATTCCAAATACCGGTCAGAAACTGGGTAATGAAGGATACCATACAATATAAATTCCAGCAGAGATCCTGTGTCAGGTAGTTGAAGGCATCTGTTTCTTTAAAATACCTTATGGTGGTAGCTGTATCAATTGCTGGGGAAATGCATTCTATGTATCAAACATTGAGGGAGAATTAGAAATATGCTAAATAATGCTGTCATGTCAGTGCCTACTCTACAACGAAGACTTGTGTTTCAAACAAGTAAGACCAGAAGACCATAAGATAAAGGAGCTGAAGTAGGCCATTCGGCCCATCGAGTCTGCTCCACCATTTTATCATGAGCTGATCCATTTTATCCTATTCAGTCCCACTGCCCCGCCTTCTCACCATAACCTTTGATGCCCTGGCTACTCGGATACCTATCAATCTCTGCCTTAAATACACCCAATGACTTGGCCTCCACTGCTGCCCGTGGCAACAAATTCCATAGATTCACCACCCTCTGACTAAAAAAATTCCTTCGCATTTCCGTTCTGAAAGGGCGCCCTTCAATCCTGAAGTCATGCCCTCTCGTACTAGACTCCCCCCATCATGGGAAACAACTTTGCCACATCCACTCTGTCCATGCCTTTTAACATTCGAAATGTTTCTATGAGGTCTCCCCTCATTCTTCTAAACTCCAAGGAATACTGTCCAAGAGCGGACAAACGTTCCTCATATGTTAACCCTCTCATTCCCAGAATCATTCTAGTGAATCTTCTCTGTACCTTCTCCAACGTCAGCACATCCTTTCTTAAATAAGGAGACCAAAACTGCCCACAGTACTCCAAGTGAGGTCTCATCAGCACCTTACAGAGCCTCAACATCACATCCCTGCTCCTATACTCTATTCCTCTAGAAATGAATGCCAACATTGCATTCGCCTTCTTCACTACTGACTCAACCTGGAGGTTAACTTTAAGGGAATCCTGTACGAGGACTCCCAAGTCCCGTTGCATCTCAGAACTTTGAATTCTTTCCCCATTTAAATAATAGTCTGCCCGTTTATTTTTTCTGCCAAAGTGCATAACCATACACCTTCCAACATTGTACTTCATTTGCCACTTCTCTGCCCATTCTTCCAATCTATCCAAGTCTCTCTGCAGACTCTCCGTTTCCTCAGCACTACCGGCCCCTCCACCTATCTTCGTATCGTCAGCAAACTTAGCCACAAAGCCATCTATTCCATAATCCAAATCGTTGATGTACAATGTAAAACGAAGCGGCCCCAACACGGACCCCTGTGGAACACCACTGGTAATCGGCAGCCAACCAGAATAGGATCCCTTTATTCCCACTCTCTGTTTCCTGCCAATCAGCCAACGCTCTATCCACATATGTAACTTTCCTGTAATTCCATGGCTCTTATCTTGTTAAGTAGCCTCATGTGTGGCACCTTGTCAAAGGCCTTCTGAAAATCCAAATATACAACATCCACTGCATCTCCCTTGTCTAGACTACTTGTAATTTCCTCAAAAAATTGTAATAGGTTTGTCAGGCAGGATTTTCCTTTAAGGAATCCATTCTAAGTTCTGCCTATCTTGTCATATGCCTCCAGGTACTCTGTAACCTCATCCTTGACAATCGACTCCAACAACTTCCCAACCACCGACGTCAAGCTAACAGGTCTATAATTTCCTTTTTGCTTCCTTGCCCCCTTCTTAAATAGTGGAGTGACATTTGCAATCTTCCAGTCTTCTGGAACCATGCCAGAATCTTATCGACTTTTGAAAGATCATCGCTAATGCCTCCGCAATCTCCACAGCTACTTCCTTCAGAACACGAGGGTGCATTCCATCTGGTCCAGGAGATTTATCGACCTTTAGCCTATTCAGCTTCCTGAGTACTTTCTCTGTCGTAATTGTGACTGCGCACACTTCTCTTCCCTGCCACCCATGAGTGTCCGGTATCCTGCTGTCTTCCTCAGTGAAGACTGATGCAAAATACTTGTTCAGTTCCTCTGCCATCTCCTCATCTCCCATTACAATTTCTCCAGTATCATTTTCTATCAGTCCTATATCTACTCTCACCTGTCTTTTACTCTTTATATACTTGAAAAAGCTTTTAGTATCCTCTTTGATATTATTTGCTAGTTTCCTTTCATAGTTAATCTTTTCTCTCTCAATGACCTTCTTGGTTTCCTTTTGTAAGGTTTTAAAAATTTCCCAATCCTCTGTCTTCCCATTAATTTTTGCTTCCTTGTATGCCCCCTCCTTTGCTTTAACTTTGGCTTTGACTTCTCTTGTCAACCACAGTTGCATCCTTTTTCCTCTCGAAAATTTCTTCTTTTTTGGAATATACCTGTCTTGCACATTCCTCATTTCTCGCATAAACTCCAGCTACTGCTGCTCTGCCGTCTTTCCTGCCAGTGTCTCTTTCCAGTCAACTTTGGCCAGTTCCTCTCTCATGCCACTGTAAATTCCTTTACTCCACTGAAACACCGACACATCAGATTTCGGCTTCTCTTTTTCTAATTTCACAGTGAACTCAATCATGTTATGATCACTGCCTCCTAAGGGTACTGTATCTATTCTTCAATTTTTTTATTTGACTTAGTGAAAACTGGCAAATGAGTTGTATTTGAAATAGACTGCCAATTGAATTGATTTCCATTAAATGAGTTGGATTGAACCTTTCTATTGTTGATAGTTGATTCTAAATCAATTCAAGCTGAAGTTTATTGTTATCTGACTGTGCGTATATACAACCAAATGAAACCACGTTCCTCTGATCCACGGTGTACCCACAATATATATCACACACAGTACAGAAAGTAAAATATTATACTATAAATAAGTTAACAAAATATTCAAAATGTATGTAGTAAAGCACAGCATAGGTAAACAGTACAATAAACAGCTCGCTGTCCTATTGATGAGAGCATGGTGGTGACAGGGTATTCATTAGTCTCACAGCCTGAAGGAAGAAGCTGTTACCCAGTCTGGCAATTCTAGTCCTGATGCTCCTGCACCTCCTATCTGTCTGTAGTGGATCAAAGAGACTGTGGGATGGATGCTAGGCAGAAACAATTGCCCCTTAAAAAGAAATTGGTGGAATGGAAGTATACATACCAAGAGGTAAATGAATATAAACATTGTTTGTTTGGAGAGCTGTTCTTTGAACAATATGGCTTCTAAGCAGATTTTTTTTTTGCCATTTATGAATGTGTTACAGATCAAGGAGTATAATACCACCTAATGGTCAAAATTGTAAATACGGCTAGAATGCATGGAGAGCAAAAATACTGTTGCCTATACCATGAATATAAATCTATAGATGGGGCTTTATTCTTAAATATTATTGTGTTATGTATGCCTTTTATATTTGAGATTCAAGGAAATAAGATTAATGAATAGATTAAACCGTGCCACTGAGTGAATTATTGCAGATTTTGAGTACAAAGATGTCTTTGCTTTCTCCCCAGAGGAAAAGCATTTGTTTTTTGAATTTTAAAACTGAATTCTTGCTTTTATAAAATAAATAAATCTAGTGGTGCGAGATATTTTGTCTTTCTGTTTTTGTAACAAAGATTTTATAATGCAGAGCATGAATTGTACATGAATTCATGAATTTGTAATGTACAACATTTGATGCTTGAACATTTGGTTGAAGTATGTTGTTGATTAGGAAGAGTAGAAGTTATGTCCGGGAAGGCTGGCTGGGAGCACCAATGCTATATGATTATTATCCTGACAAGTACATGATTTGGTTTCAGTAATAATATATGGGGAGGAAAAATTCAATGCGTAACAGCATTGTAAGGGGAAAGAATGCTTCTTAACTTACTCAATACTTTCTAACTAGGATGGTCTTGTGAAGGCTGACATGGAGAAGTTGACGTTTTATGCAGTTTCAGCACCAGACAAATTGGATCGAATCGGAAAGTACCTTGCAGAAAGGCTCAGTCGGGATGTTATCAGGCATAGATACGGGTAAGTAACTATTAATATTTTAAAACTGCATTGTCACTTATTTCAATGTGTTACTTACTTAAAAAGTGATTCAAGTGACAATGGGACTTAAATTACCTAGACAATTCCAAGACCAAATGGATCATGAGCTTTTTGATTTTGGTCACATCACACCTTGTATGTGTAGATAAAGATGGCATGGGTGTTGACCTATTAGGAACAGCAGGCAGATAATCCTGGAGTACCCCATAATCCATATTGCCCATTAAGAGATTTTGCCTTTTCCAGTTAGAATTATAGTACGGCACCACGATTGGCTCAACTCCATGGAAGGAACAGAAGAAGAGTGTGAAGACAATAGTGAGGGGTATAGATAGACATTTCTTTGGCTGTTGAAATGATTCCAATGTGGTATGTTGTTGTCTTGTTGCCAGCATATATGCAAAGCAGCCTGAAGGGGGAGGGTGATGATGCAGAAGTAATGGTACTGATATAGGAGTGATGAGGTCCTGTGAGAGATTTTGGGGAGATGAGAGGTTTAAAGAAAACACTGGCAAATTTTTAGAGGTTTTGAGAGCGTACTTATTGCCACATGGCAGTTAAGATCGGAAATCACAAATTAAATTGTGGTTGGAGAGATGAAGCAGGAGGGTGGACCTATAGACACTGGAATCTCTACTGGGGCAGGTAGTTCAAAGTAAATTTATTATCAAACTGCACGTAAATCACCATATACTACCCTGAGATTCATTTTCTTGTGGGCATTTGTAGTTCGTTTGCTCATCGTGCATTGATGAAAACCACTCTAGTCATCCATGATTTGTAGAGGCTGGAGTGGTCTGTGGGTATGCAGATGGCTAGAGAGGCAAATCCATGCTTAGTTCTTTGACAGTGGGGACAAAAGATGGTAGCCACGTTGGGTTGGTGTATGCTGGAATGGGTTTCCTGGCCAATCTATGCCTCTCTGCTGGAATTGTCCTTTCTGCCTTGTGTCACTGCATCCTTATGGAGGAAGGAGTGCCACTCGACCTGATCCATGGCAATATGTTCCCATATGTCTCGGCTGATGCCAAAGGCTTTTAGTGAAGTTTTTAGGATATCTTCATAGCATTTCATTTGGCCTTTACAGGAACGCTTTTATTTATGTAGCTCACAGTAAGGCAATTTCTTAAGCAGCCAATTGTCTGGCATGTGCCCTCTTCACACTGTTACCATTGGGAAGGAGGTACAGAAGCCTGAAGGCACACACTCAGCGATTCAGGAACAGCTTCTTCCCCTCTGCCATCTGATTCCTAAATGGACATTGAACCCATAAACACAACCTCGATACTTTTTTTCTCCTGTTATTTTTGCACTAATTATTTTAATTTAAGCAAGCACATGCACACGCACTTTAATTCAGCTTTTTCCCTGTATTCAATGTAACTGGGACTGCATCAGGATGGTATAGATGCTGGGCAGGCCCACATTATAAGTTTCTCAGTGTCAAGGATTCTATCTTGTCACTTAATTTTCATACCGTCTTGAAATGGTTCAGTTTCTTGGCATGTTGTTGGTACACTGTCCATGATTCGCAGGCATAAAGCAGAATGGGAAGCACTGCGGCCCTATGCACCTACAGCTTCATCTGTAGACTTGTGCCACTTTGTTTGAGACATTGATACTATTGTTTCTTATTATACCAATGATAAATCACATACAACCGAAATGGCCAAACAACCAAAGTACAAAAGGCAACAAACTAGAAATAAAAAAAAGGAAAGAAAAAATAAATAAGCAATTAATATCAACCATATGAGTTATTGAGTCTTTAAAAGTGAGTTCATAGGTTGTGGAATCAGTTCAATGTTGAGGTGAGTGAGGTTGAATTAAGTTATCTCCTCTGATTCAAGAGTCCAGTGGTTGAGGGGTAATAACTGTTCCTGAACCTGGTGGTGTGGGATGTGAGGGTCCTGTACCACTTCCCTGATGGCAGTATCAAGAAGAAATCATGGACTGGATGGTAAGGTCCTTGATGATGGATGCTGCTTTCCTGTAAAAGTGCTCTATGTAGATGTGCTTAATGGTGGGACAAAGCCACTTGAAAAATTGGAAACATCACTCCACTCTTCAAGAAGAGAAAAAGGCAGAAGAAAGAAAGCTGTAGGCCAGTTGGTCTGAACTCTAGTTGGGAAGATGCTGGAATCGATTGTTAAGGATGTGGTTATGGGATACTTGGAGGCACATGATAAAATAGGCCTAGTTAGCATGGTTTCCTCAAGGGAAAAGCTTGCTTGACAAACCTGTTGAAATTCTTTAAAGAAATAACAAGTAGGATAGACGAAGGAGAGTCGCTTGATGTTGTGTATTTGGTTTTTCAGAAGGCCTTTGACAAGGTGCCATACATGAGGCTGCTTAATGAGCTACAAGCCCTTGGTATTGCAGGAAAGATTCCAGCATGGATAAAGCAGTGGCTGATCGGCAGGGGGGCAAGGATTGGGAATAAAAGAATCCAATCACAAACGAGAAAATTTGCAGATGCTGGAAATCCAAGCAACATACAAAATGTAAGAGAAACTTAGCAGGCCAAGTAGCATCTAGGAAAAGAGAACAGTCAGGCCAAAACGCTTCCTTTTGTCTTGTATGTCAATTGGCTTGTCATATGAAGAGCATTTGATGGCTCTGGGCTTGTGTTCACTGGAATTCAGAAAGATGAAGGCTGACCTCATTGAAACCTACTAAGTTGTGAAAGACCTTGATAGTGGATATAGAGAGGATGTTTCCTATGGTGGGAGGATCTAAGACCAGAGGACACAGGCTCAGAATAGAGGGCCTTCTTTTTGGAATGGAGAAGAGGGGGAATTTCTTTAGCCAGAGTGGTGAATCTGTGGAGTTCTTTGCCATAGGCAGCTGTGTAGGATAAGTCTATCTAAGGCAAGGTTATTGAGCCAAATGGTCTGATTCTGCTCCTATATCTTATGCTCTTCTGATCTTGTATCCACTACTTTTTGTAGGCTTTTCTGTTCAAGGGCATTGGTGTTCCCATACCAGGCTGTGATGCAACTAGTCGGTATACTCTCCAAGCTTGTCAAAGTTTTAAATGACGTGCAAATCTGTGTAAACTTCTAAGAAGGCAGAGGCACTGCTGCGCCTTCTTTGTAATGGCAGTACAAAGTACCTTGTAGTGCACTAAAAGGGACTAATATTCTCAGAGCAAGGTTTGGGGAATGTTTAAACTAGCTTAGTAGGGAATCAAAACCTTAGAGTGTCAAGATAGACAGAAGAACAGCTAGAATTGCAAGTTAGGTTGGTCCTGACTAGACTGAACTCCTGCCTCAGCAAGGACCTGGACCTGTTGCAATTTGCCGATCACCACAATAGGCCAATGGCAGATGCGATCTCAATGGCTCTCCATGTGGCTTTAGACCACCTGGACAACACAAGCACCTATGTCAGGATGCTGCTCATCAATTATGGCTCAGCATTTAATACCATCATTCCCACAATCCTGATAGAGAAATTACAGAATTTGGGCCTCTATACCTCCCTCTGCAATTGGATCCTTGACTTCCTAACCAGAAGACCACAGTCTGTGTGGATCTCCTCCTCGCTGATGATCAGCACTCGTGCACCTTGGGGGTATGTGCTTAGCCCACTGCTCTACTCTCTATATACCCATGACTGTATGGCTAGGCATAGCTCAAATACCATCTGTAAATTTGCTGACGATACGACTATTGTTGGTAGAATCTCAGGTGGTGACAAGGGAGAGTACAGGAGTGAGATATGCCAACCATGGAGTGGTGCTGCAGCAACAACCTGGCATTCAACGTCAGTGAGATGAAAGAGCTGATTGTGGACTTCAGGAAGGGTTAGATGAAGGAACACATACCAATCCTCATAGAGGGATAAGAAGTGGAGAGAGTGAGCAGCTTTAAGTTCCTGGGTGTTAAGATCTCTGAGGAGCTAACCTGGTCCCAACATATCGATGCAGTTATATAAAAGGCAAGGCAGCAGCTATACTAGGAGTTTGAAGAGATTTGGTATGTCAACAAATACACTCAAAAACTTCTATAGTTGTACCGTGGAGAGCATTCTGACAGGCTGTATCACTGTCTGGTGCGTGGGGGGGCTACTGCACAGGAACGAAAGAAGCTGCAGAGGGTTGGAAATTTAGTCAGCTCCATCTTGCGTACTAGCCTACAAAGTACCCAGAACATCTTCAAGGAGTGGTGTCTCAGAAAGGCACCATCCATTATTAAGGACCTCCAGCACCCAGGGCATGCCTTTTTCTCACTGTTGCCATCAGGTAGGAGGTACAGAAACCTGAAGGCACACACTCAGCGATTCAGGAACAGCTTCTTCCCCTCTGATACCCAATGCCTAAATGGACATTAGGACCCTACCTCACTTTTTTTAAAATATATAGTATTTCTGTTTTTTGCACTATTTTTAATCTATTCAGTATATGTATACTGTATAGAATACACTGAATAAGCTTTATTATTATTTTATTTTTTTCTTCTATGTATTGCATTGAACTGCTGCTAAGTTAACACACTTCACATCACATGCCGGTGATAATAAACCTGATTCTGATTTTGAATGTAATAAGCCAAATAAAGAAATGGTGAAAACAAAGGTAATGGCAAATATTGAACAATAAAACTATATTTAGAGGTGCTTTATCTAAATGCAAGCTACACCTGCAACAATTAATGGTGTGAATAGTGTTAAATGGATAGGAGCTAATTACCTGCAAAATGAAAGGATCTTGGGCTTTATTGTAGAGTATCAAAAAGGAACTTGGTTTGGTATGTCAAAATATAGAATTAGTTTGCAGCAGGCATACTGCTGGGAGATGACTAAATACCTCCAATTTAGTAGTGGTGGCGTTAATGAGGAAAATGAACGTGCATGTAACATGAATGATTCCGCTTTAATCTATGAATGGACAGACTAATTCCAATTAGTATTGACAATGTCGAGGATAAATACCTGGATTGTGTATGAGATGGATTTCCAGTCGTTATGTTGAGAAATTGACAAGGGACCAGGTTAGTTGAGATTTTTGCAGATCAGAAATGACGCCTCCTCACTGATGATCAACACTTGCGCACCTCAAGGATGTGCTTAGCCCACTTCAGTACTCTCTCCATACCCATGATTGTGTGGCTAGGCATACCCCAAATACCACCTGGAAATTTGCCAACAGCACAACTATTGTTGGCAGAATTTCAGATGGTGACGAGGAGGCGTACAGGGGAGAGATAGATTAGCTGCTTGAGTGAGTGGTGTTACAGCAACAATCTTGCACTCAATTTCAGTAAGACCAAAAAATTGATTGTGGATTTTTGGAAGGGAGAGTCGAGGGAACACATACCAGTCCTCATTGAGGCATCAGATGTGGAAAGGTTGAACAGTTTCAAGTTCCTGGGTGTCAACTTCTGAGGATCTATCCTGGATCCAACATATTGATGCAATTATAAAGAAGGCAGCGACTATATTTCACTAGGAGTTTGAGTGGAATTGGTATGTCACCTTAGACTGACTCACAAATTTCTACATATGCACCATGGAGAATATTCTGAATGTTTGCATCACTGCCTGGTATGGAGGGGCTACTGCAAAGAATCGGAAAAAGCTGGAGGAAGTTGTAGACTCAGTCAGCCAGCTTCACTATGGGCACGAGCCTCTCCAGCATCCAGGACACCGTCATAAGCCGATGCCTCAAAAAGACAGCATCCATCATTAAGGACCCCTATCACCCAGAACATGCTGCCTTTTCATTACTACCATCCAGGAGGAGGCACAGGAGCCTGAAGCCACACACTCAATGTTTCAGGAACAGCTGCTTCTCCTCTGCCATCAGATTACTGAGTGGATAATCAACCCATGTACACTACCTCAGTATTTTTCCCCTCTTTTTGGATTACTTAATTTTCTTTTTTATATATACTTATTGCAATTTATAGTTTTTATTATTATGTATTGCAATGTACCGCTGCCACAGAGCAACAAATTTCATGACATATGTCAGTGATATTAAACCTGATTATGATTCTATTACAAGAAAAAGTTAATGAGTAATCTTGTTGCAGAGCATTCCATAGGAACGAGTAACAATAATATGGTAGAATTTTGTATTAAGTTGAAAGTGATTTAATTTGCTTAGATTGAATTCACCTGCGAAAGTGGGAGAGACCGGTTGTCTGTGGTATATTGAGAATTGGCTTTAAAAGGTATATGTCAATGGCTAGCATTTTAAAGTAAAACATTGTTTGCAACAAATATACATTTGATTAGGAATAGTCAGCATGCCTTTGTTAAAGGCATGTCGTGCCTTACGAGCCTGATTGAATTTCTTGAGAATGTGACTAAACACCTTCATGAAGGTAGAGCCATAGATGTGTATGTGGATTTCAGCAAGGCATTTGATAAGGTACCCCATGCCAGGCTTATTGAGAAAGTAAGGAGGCATGGGATCCATGGGGACTTTGCTTTGTGGATCCAGAATTGGCTTGCCCACTGAAGGCAAAGAGTGGTTGTAGACGGGTCATATTCTGCATGGAGGTCGGTGACCAGTGGTGTGCCTCAGGGATCTGTTCTGGGACCACTTTCCCTTTTGTGATTTTTATAAATAACCAGAATGGGGAAGTGAGGGATGGGTTAATAAATTTGCTGATGACACAAAGGTTGGGGGTGTTGTTGATAGTGTGGAGGGCTGTCAGAGGTTACAGCGGGACAACAATAGGATGCAAAATTGGGCTGAGAAGTGGCAGATGGAGTTCAACCCAGGTAAGTGTGAGGTGGTTCATTTTGGTAGGTCAAATATAGTATTAATGATAACACTCTTGGCAGAGTGGAGAATCAGAGGAATCTTGTGGTCCGAGTCCATAGGACACTCGAAGCTGCTGCACAGGTTGACTGTGTTGCAAAGAAGGCATACGGTGTATTGGCCTTCATCAACCGTGGGATTGAGTTTAAGAGCTGAGAGGTAATGTTATAGCCATATAGGACCCTGATCAGACCCCACTTGGAGTATTGTGCTCAGTTCTGGTCACCTCACTACAGGAAGGATGTGGAAACCATAGAAAGGGTGCAGAGGAGATTTACAAGGATGTTGTCTGGATTGGGGAGCATGCCTTATGAGAAAAGGTTGAGTGAACTTGGCCTTTTCTCCTTGGAGCGGTGGAGGATGAGAGGTGACCTGATAGAGATGCATAAGATGATGAGAGGCATTGATCATATGGATAGTCAGAGGCTTTTTCCCAGGGCTGAAATGGCAACACAAGAGGGCACAGTTTTAAGGTGCTTGGAGGTAGGTACAGAGGAGATGTCAGGGGTAATTTTTTTATGCAGAGAGTGGTGAGTGCGTGGAATGGGCTGCCAGCGACGGTGGTGGAGGCGGAAACGATAGAGTCTTTGAAGTGATTCCTGGATAGGTACATGGAGCTTAGAGAAATAGAGGGCTATGGGTAACCCTAGGTAATTTCTAAAGTGAGTACATGTTCGACACAGCATTGTGTGCCAAAGGGCCTGTATTGTGCTGTAGCTTTTTCTGTGTTTCTATGTTTTATGTCATAATGGCACAAGTGACCTTTTTATTGGGAAAACAAATTACAATGAGTAAAATGGTATACAGCATTAAAAAATATTTGGAGGTATATAAAAAGAAAAGGTAGCAGGAGCAATTGTCAGTCCTTTACAGAGTGGAGCATTTATAGTTGTGTATAAGAAAATAGCAGAGAAATTATGCAAATATGTGAGCCTCCTATAGTGAAGGTAGCCAAAACAACCATAGAAATAACGGGGAACCAAGGTTTCTATGGAAATAAAGGAGTATTACTAGAAAGAAGTATGAGCCTGCAAACTGAATTTATCAATATCCCAGAGTTTTGAAAGATGAGGTTGTGGAATTTGTGGAAGTTTTAAATATTATATTGTGGCGACCCACTTTCTGGCACACATGAACCGGCTCACAACAGCGCGCGCAGGCAGAGGGCCGGCCCCAGAAAGGGCGCCAGGCCATCTTCACCAGTGCGCGGAAAGGGTCTGGGAATAGGCAGTCCCCACGGTAGTCCCGCCCAGGGAGGGCGGGAACGGGAAGGCTGTAAACCAGGCCGTGAAGTTAGAATAAATCTCTTTCATCGCAACTCTAACTCACCAACTCCGTGTGGTTATTCTAGCGCTGTGTGTAGCACACCGCTACAATTGGTGACCCCAACGGCCCAAATGATATTTGGACCAGAGATGACCGACGCCGCATCTGTTCACGCAGTTTTGTTAAAACTGCCAAGCTTCTGGACGAAGCGATCCCATTTATGATTCGAACAAGCAGAAGCACAATTCCGCATTTGGCAGATAACCTCGGAGTCCACTCGCTACTACTACGTGCTGAGCTCCCTCAACCAGGAGACAGCTGCACAAGTTGAGGAGTTTATACAGTCGCCCCCGGAGGACGGCAAATACACAGCATTTAAAGCCCTGCTCATAAGGACTTTCGGACTCTCACGGCGCGAACGAGCACGCTGCTTAATGCACCTGGATGGTTTGGGAGACAGACCGTCGTCAGCATTAATGAACGAGATGCTGGCCCTGGCTGAAGGACACAAACCGTGCCTCATGTTTGAGCAGGCGTTCCCAGAGCAACTACCCGAAGACATATGCCTGCTGCTGTCCGACGCAGATTTCAGCAACCCCTGAGAGGTGGCGGCCCGAGCAGATGTGCTGTGGAATGCCAGGAAAGAGAGAGGGGCGCCCGTCGCACAGATCACCAAGCCGCGTGCCCAATGACAGACCAGACCAGGCCCGGCAGCAGAGCCTACAAAATCCGGCGATGGGAGTGAGGAGCCCAACAAACAATGGTGCTTCTACCACCAGCGGTGGGGCACAGAGGCCCGCCGCTGCAGACCGCCCTGCAAATTCCTGGGAAACGCCAGGGCCAGTCGCCGCTGATGACTACGGCGGCTGGCCATCAGGACAGCCTCCTGTACGTCTGGGACAAGCAGTCAGGACGCCGCTTTTTGGTCGACACCGGAGCAGAGATCAGCGTCTTACCTCCAACGAGTTATGATACCTGCAACAGAGAACCGGGACACACCCTGAGGGCCGCAAATAGCAGCACAATACGAACCTATGGCACCCGCACGGTGCGGCTACAGTTCGGCTCCAGCCGGTTCACGTGGGACTTCACACTGGCCGCCGTGGCCCAACCGCTCCTGGGGGCGGATTTTCTACGAGCCCACAGCCTGCTGGCCGACCTGCAAGGGAAGCGATTAGTCCACGCCAGGACTTTTCAAACTTTCTCCCTGGGTGAAGCACAGTTGTCAGCCCCACACCTGGACTCCATCACGCTGTCCGACGACAAATTCACCAGGGTCCTGGTGGATTTCCCATCAGTACTGACACTGCAGTTCACGGCAGCCATGCCCAGACACGGAGTACAGCACCACATCCCGACCCAGGGACCACCCCTCCACGCCCGTGCTCGAAGGCTTCCCCCGGACAAGCTCCAACTGGCGAAGGAGGAGTTCAAGAAGATGGAAGAATTGGGGATCATACGACGGTCCGACAGCCCATGGGCCTCCCCCCTTCACATGGTGCCCAAGGCAACGGGGGGCTGGAGACCATGTGGTGACTACCGCAGACTGAACGAGGCTACAACGCCAGACCGCTACCCTGTGCTGCACATTCAAGACTTCGCAGCAAACCTACACGGCGCAAGGATCTTTTCCAAGGTAGACCTCGTCCCGGGATACCATCAAATCCCTGTACATCCGGACGACATCCCCAAAACAGCACTTATCACCCCGTTCGGACTTTTCGAATTCCTCCGAATGCAGTTTGGTTTAAAGAATGCCGCACAGACTTTCCAGCGGCTAATGGACGCGGTGGGACGCGACCTGGACTTTGCATTCATCTATTTGGACGACATCCTCATAGCAAGCAGTAGTCGGCAGGAGCATCTGTCCCACCTCCGCCAGCTCTACTCCCGCCTGAGCGAATTTGGCCTTACAATCAACCCAGCCAAATGCCAGTTCGAACTCAACACCATCGACTTCCTGGGCCACAGGATTACTAAAGACGGGGCAACCCCGCTGCCCGCCAAGGTAGACGCGGTCCGCAACTTCCCCCGACCCAACACAATCAAAGACCTGCAGGAATTCGTGGGTATGGTGAATTTCTACCACCGTTCCCTCCCCTCAGCAGCCCGAACCATGCGACCCCTGTTCACTCTAATGTCGGGTAAGGGCAAGGACATTACCTGGGACGAAGAGGCCTCAACCGCTTTCGTTAAAACGAAAGAAGCCTTGGCAAACGCCGCGATGCTAGTGCACCCCAGAACGGACGTTCCTACTGCCCTCACGGTGGACAACACAGCGGTCGGTGGAGTGCTGGAACAACTCATCGAGGGTCGCTGGCAACCCCTGGCATTCTTCAGCAAACACCTACGACCACCTGAACTCAAATACAGTGCTTTCGACCGGGAGCTATTGGCAGTATACCTGGCAATCCAGCATTTCAGTTACTTCTTAGAAGGTAGGCCCTTCACCGCATTCAACGACCACAAACCGCTTACCTTTGCGTTCATGAAGGCGTCCGACCCCTGGTCGTCCCGCCAGCAGCGACATCTGTCCTACATCTCCTAGTACACGACGGACATCTGGCATGTCTCTGGAAAGGACAACGTCGTGGCGGACGCACTTTCCAGACCTACCATACAGGCCCTGTCCCAGGGGGTGGACTATACAGCGCTGGCAGAGGCACAGCAGACAGACGCTGAGATCCCCAGTTACAGGACTGCAGTCTCCGGTTTGCAGCTCCAAGACCTCCCCGTAGGCCCAGGTGAGAGGACCCTACTGTGTGACGTAGCTACCGGCCAACCCCACCTTGTCGTCCCAGCAGACTGGCGCCGGCAGGTTTTCGAGTCCATTCACAACTTAGCGCACCCCTCCATCAGGACAACCGTCCGGCTGGTCTCCAACAGGTTCGTGTGGCATGGTCTGCGTAAACAGGTCAGTGAATGGGCCAAAACGTGCATGCAGTGCCAAACGGCCAAGGTGCAGCGGCACACCAAGGCTCCACCGCAGCGGTTCGAACCCACCCGCCGGAGGTTCGACCACATCCATGTGGATATCGTGGGGCCCCTGCCAGTGTCGCGAGGAGCGCAGTACCTACTAACTGTGATAGACCGGTTCACCAGATGGCCAGAGGCAGTCCCGCTCACCGACACCACCTCCGAATCCTGCGCCCGAGCACTGATCGCAACCTGGGTAGCCCGCTTCGGGGTACCGGCCCACATTACCTCCGACAGGGGCGCCCAGTTCACCTCCAGCCTGCGGTCGGCTATGGCCAACCTTTTAGGATCGCAGCTACACCACACAACTGCCTACCACCCACAGTCAAACGGACTAGTGGAGCGTTTCCACCGTCACCTGAAGTCGGCTCTCATGGCCCGCCTGGAGGGACCTAACTGGGTGGACGAGCTTCCCTGGGTCCTGCTCGGAATCTGCACGGCGCCCAAAGAGGATCTGCACACCTCGTCGGCCGAATTGGTGTACGGCGCACGCCTGGTAGTCCCAGGAGAGTTCATACCAGCCCCAAGGGGGCAAGAGGAAGAACCCACAGCAGTCCTGGACAGACTACGGGACAGGCTGGGTAACCTGGCCCCCATCCTCACTTCACAGCACGGACAGAGCCCTACCTGCGTACCCAAAGACCTGCAGAACTGTAAGCTTCTTTTTGTACGACGGGGCGGACATCGGGCACCGCTACAGCGGCCCTATGAGGGGCCGTTTAAGGTGATCAGGAACAATGGGTCCACGTTCGTGCTGGACATTGGGGGGAGAGAGGAGGTTTTCACGGTGGACCGACTCAAACCGGCCCATGTGGACTTGGCGCAGCCGGTCCAGGCTCAGGCACCGCGGTGCAGGGGCAAACCTCCCAAACAGAGGCCGATCCAGACTGTGGACATTGGGGGAGGTATCGCCGGTTCTGGGGGGGTGGGTGGGTTATGTGGCGACCCACTTTCTGGCACACACGAACCGGCTCACAACAGCGCGCGCAGGCAGAGGGCCGGCCCCAGAAAGGGTGCCAGGCCATCTTCACCAGCAGGGGGAAAATCCTGCGCGCGGAAAGGGTCTGGGAATAGGCATTCCCCATGGTAGTCCCGCCCAGGGAGGGCGGGAACGGGAAGGCTTTAAAGCAGGCCGCGAAGTTTGAATAAATCTCTTTCATCGCAACTCTAACTCACCGACTCCGTGTGGTTATTCTAGCACTGTGTGTAGCACACCGCTACAATATTTTAAAATTATGGTTCTGGGATAGTTTCAGTAAATTGGAGGCAAAGTGACCCCACTATTTAGGAAAAGGAGAAGAGCTGGGGAACTAGTTACCTGCTTGCCTTATATCAGTGGCAGTACAAATACTGCATTTTATCATGAAGAAGATCATGTCAAGGTCAAGGCATTTGGAAAATAATAGCATGGATTTGTGAAAGTGAAATCATATTTGTGTAACCTTTTGGCATTCTTTGAGGGTGTTCCTAGTAGAGTGGATGAAGGAGCACACGTTGATGTGATACTTTGACCTTCAATAGACCAAAGAGATAGTGACAACAATGTAATAGAATTCCAGATGCAGCTTGCATTGAAAACCACTTCACCATATCGACATTCTTCAACTTAAGGGAAGTTATAACAGAATGGAGGAATTGTCTAAGGCGGACTGGGAGGAATGATGGCAGATAGGCAGATATTCCACAACCCTCAGCAGGAATTCATTCCATGGGGAAACAGCACAATCTGTGATTAACAGAAGGTCAAGGCTAATACAAAATGGAAAAAGTGAGGAATACAAAGTGGCAAATGCTGGTGGTAGGCTAAAGGGCAGGGAAGTCTAGGATCCAGCAGTGAAAGACTAAAGAAATCAAGAAGGGAGACAATTGATCTTGAGAGAAAACTTGCACGTAATTATTAAAACATACAGTCAGAGTAGATATAAGGTGGCTAAGTTTGCTGTGTTCTTTAATCATTTATAAAATTTAAATGTAATCATACTTGGTCAATATGTTGAATCCTCTGAATTTTTGACCCTGAAGGAGTGTGGAGATTTGGTTATTACATTCAAAACTAATGAATTTATTTCTGAATATGAGAATTAAGGGTTAAGGGGCTAGGACTAGATATTGAGATAGAATATCAGCCATGATCTTGTTGAATGATGAGCAAAAAAAAGGGACTCATTGGCCAATCAATTTTTGATATTTTTTAAACTATTAACAGACTAAAGCATATTTTCTGAGTTGTGACTGTGTGGAGAGCGTATGGAGGGAGAAATGGTGGAAGGGTATTTAAATTTAAGGGATACTGTAACTGAAGATGCTCAGTAGGTTAGGTGGCATCTGTGGAAAGAAAAACATTTAACATTAATGTTTTACATTTGGGATCCTTCATTAGAGTACTTCCATTTCAGAGCATGATTTAAGAACAAATACCATTGAAGACACCCCACTTGTTTGCAACATCATTCTGCTCTTTCTCCCCCTTTTCTCGCACTTTAAAAATTCTGACTTGAATAAATTGTTGCTAACGCTAAGTCCACAGCTTGTCTTTGTGTAAATTCTCTTCAGTTATTTACTAAAAACCTAGTTAAATTATTAATATTAAAATACCAGTCATAAAATCTTAAACGCAGCATCATGAATCTACTATTCTACACCATTCTCTATAAAGACATAAACTAATCACTGTTCTATCAATAACTGTATTGCTTGAAATTGCACCTTTTTCCCTGAAAAATTAATTCTCTATTTCAATAAACACATTATTTGATCTACTGAATTTCTTGTTATTGTCAGAATCTTTGTGTATTCTTGTTTCCTTAACATAGAATTTAAGTCTACATGGATACTTCTGTGGGATCATTTTGTAGCAGTGTTCTTTAAAATATGATTAAGATTTTTATGTTTGTTTATCTCCTCTTCCTTGCTTGCCCAATCCCAATATATACCTTGGACCACATACTTTATGAATATTGTGCTTTAATTTGGTTTCTACTTATTATGAAAATGTTGCTGTGTAATGACGTCCAAGCATTCATTGCTCTCTATTTCTGGAATTTGGATCCATTGAAGCTAAATACATATTTTGCTTCTTTTCATGTTCACCTCTTTTTTTCCTTGTCCCTTCATCATTTTTATCATTTAATCTTTCCTTTTTTTGTATCCTAAATCTTTCCTCATTTTCTTCTGCCTCTGTACTTACAAAACTTGTAAGTAAAATAACACTGTCTTCATCAACAGATGCTGCCTGAACTGAACATTTATATTTTATTTTCTTTTCATTATATACAGTATATTTCCCTTGTGATTTCTTGAAAAATAAGCCTTCATTAAAATGTTGAAGAAATAAATATGAATTTAATGTTTATTTTTGTGCATTGTCTGATTAAGCAGTCCATTTTTTATTAGTTTATTTGTATTCTTTCAAATCCTAAAGTTGGATGTTAAGAACTACAGAATATTTGGAAAGGATGAGGGAAAGAAGGGGGAGAAGTGATTGTTGCTTTAGTTCATCATTCCTTTTTTGTGCCAGGTATGTTTTCATTGCGATGGAGGCATTGGACCAGTTGTTGATGGCTTGTCATTCCCAAAGCATTAATCTGTTTGTTGAAAGCTTTCTTCAAATGGTAGCCAAGCTACTGGAGTCAGGAGAGCCTGAGCTACAAATTCTTGGCTCCAATTCGGTAAGTAAGATGGCCAAGCTTCTTAATTTAAATGGGATAGCTCCCATGCATTTTAGCTTGAATCTTTCTTGGTTCTGATATATCTACTGCACTGCTATTCAGGATGAAGCAGAAGTCACAATTTTAAAATGTGTGCAGATTTCTTAGTGTTTGTGTAACGTGTATTTGTGGAGCATATGCAATATAAAAACCAAGAAAATAGGAGCAGAAATAATCCCACTTGAGCCTGCTCAACCATTCAAAATGATCACAGCTAATCATCCAATATTCAGTTCCTGGTATATATTTAATTGCAGGTATTCACAATATCAGACTAGAATGGATTGAAAACGGTCTCAGAATTGGAATAAATATGTTCCTTTCAGACTGGAGGGTGGTAACTAGCAGAGTACCAGAGGGATCAGTTTTTATCCCACAATTGTTGGTTATTTGTATCAGTAGTCTGGAGGAAAATATAAATAATTTTGTCAATGATACTCAAATGAGTGGAAGGACACATTGTGAGAACGGACAATGCATTTCTGTGACAGGATACAGATATCTCTGAGAAGGAGAATGGCAAATGGAATTTAATGTGGGGAAATGTGAGCTTGTGTACTTTAGAAGGTGTTCAAAAAGCAAATTGTATATAAGGGAAGGGACTGAGTAAAGTATAGAACCATCAAGGTGTTATAGTGCATGAATTGCAAAAAGCTAGCAGCCATGTCAATGTAGTTAAGAAGGCAAATGACATTTTGGTTTTCATTGGGAGCTTAAAAATAAGGAGGTTTTGTAGTTTCTAACTTCCCTTTGTGAACGTAAATTAACTTTTACAAATCATATTGACCATTGTTCCTAACTTCTGACCATTTAGAAAATACTCTGATCTATCCATTTTAGAGTAGATAATCTTTCATTTATCCCCATACAACTTCATCAGCAAGTGTTGTACCCAGTCATTTAATCCAGTATCCCATTGCAACTTAATTTCCATCTACACAACTTGCTGTGTGTCTAACATAACATTATCAGCAGATTTAATTATAAGGTTCCCTATGTTTTGATCAAAGGCGGTTATAAATATAGCGAAAACCCAATGCTCCAGTGTAGTTTCCAAGGAGATATCATTCTGCTAGTTGGAGCACACACCTCTTAATCTTTCTTTCCTCTATACCAAAGCTCATCTTTACACTTTTGCTTGCATTTCCTTTAATTTTTGTCTCTGTTCTTATGAAAGTTCACTTTTTTTTATCTTTTGAACATCAGTAAAAGACGTTTTTAAAGTGATTTTTTTTTGGTACAGAGGTTTTTTGGGTAGATTAGTAACTTCTGATACCTTAAGGTGATAAGAACCAATTTTTAAATGATCTCGCTAAAACATATGGTAAAAGAGAAAAGTAAATTGAGTATTCACTTACTAAACAGATCTTCTAGTCAGAGTAATATGGGAGTGCTGTGATTATACCATAGAAATGGATTCCATATATATTCCCACACTCTAGGGCATTCATTTAAGTATTTGTAGCAAATATTATTATAGTTAAACAGCGTAGGGACTTTGGCCCAACACTTCAATGCAAAAACATATCTCTCTAACCCTTTCCTATGCATGTAGCTGTCTAAATGTCTTTTAAAACATTGTAATGATCTTACCTTTACCACTGGCAATTATTTCCATATACCCTCCACTCTGTGAAAACCTTTCCGCTGTCACATTAAACCAGTGCCCTATGGTTTTATACTTCTGTGCCCTGGAGAATAAGATGGTGATAATTCTCCTTATCTAGGCACATCATGCTTTCATAAGGCCACCCTTCAACTTCCTATACTCTGGTGGAATAGCCACAATCTACCCTTTTAATTCAAGCCATCTGATCCAGAAAAATCCTTCTGAATCTTTTCTGCACTTTTTTTTTGATTTAATGTCCTTCCTTCTATAGCTGGGCAACCAGAATAATACACAATATCCAAGTATAGTCTCATCAACTTCTTGTACAGCTCCTTTACTCAGTGCCCTGATGCATGAAGGCAAGGATGCCAAACCCTTTCACCACCTTGTCTGTGTGTCATAACTTTCAAGGGACAATGAACTTGTTTCCCTAAGGATCTGTAGTCTACAACACTCTCCAGGACCTTGCCATTTACTGCACAAGCCCTGCCTTCAATTAACTTCCCAAAATACAACACTGCACTTGTTCAAGATTGCAACTGCCATTCCTTGGCTTACTTTCCGAGTTGATTTACATTGAGTTGTATTTTTTGATAACCATCTTGACTCTCCACAATGCACCTGAGTATGGTGACATCTGCAAACTTACTAACCATGCTCCTTACATCATATGAGATTTGTTAATGAAGATTGTTGACAATGGGGCACCCAGCACTGATTACTATCGCACACCACTGGCATAGGCCTCAAATCTAGGGGAGAAAAAACAATTCTCTCATTTCTACACAAAGCCAATTTTGTGTACAGTTGACTTGCTGACCTTGTATCCCATGTGTTTTAATCTTTAAGATGGCCCTTGCAATTTATTTCCCTGGCTTCCCACAATTTCCTTGGGTACATTCGGGTGTTTTATATGCAGTTCTGACTTGGTGGGCTGAATTGCCTGTTTTCATGCTGAACAACTGAATATGCAAACTGCATACAAATAGCATTAAGGTCAGGACTCTGCTTACTCCACCATGCTGTGAAACACCTGGATTTCCTGCCTGTCCCCAACAAAGTGAATGTATAATACCTTGATTTCCTTTGCCCAGAAGAGCAATGTTGACTTTGCACTAACACTCCATTAACCTAAGTTAGTGATTTTCATGTTGTTACTAATGTATTGTGCATGCTTTAGAAATGTTCTAAAATTGCTGGGAATACCGACTGTCCAAAGAGGAAGACACTTTTCCTATTTTTTTTAAGCTTTTTCTGCCATATTAGTGTTTAACAGCAATGGTAGAAGCTTTGGAAATAGGATGGTACTTTGAATTTCTTGGAATAGTTTCAAACTCTGCCATTATGTCTATAATGATGGAGTTTCAACCAAAAGTCTGAACCTCTCAACTCTACTGATAATTGATGTAAATATATGGAAAGCCTTGTCCACTTTTCAGAACAATCCTTATATGTTAGCAATATGTATTTGTCACTGATTCATTGGTTAAATCTCTCTCAAAATCTTAATACTGTATTTGAGAAAACAAATCTAATAACTGTTCTAGTTCATTAATAAAAAATATTTAATATGAAATATTTAATATACTTGAAAGGTATTGTGAGGTTTATAAAATAAACGGACTTACATGGTGATGCTTTATGTAGCTGGTGTACTATTTAAGCAGCTCTTGATTTGCAATGCTCCTGCTAATTGTTTGAATCATTTTATTGAATTGTGCCACTGACTCTTTGTTCAAAATGTAACTTTGTTTTATTGACCCATCTATTTTTCAAGTCAGTGCTCTATTTTGGGATAATTGAGCAGGAATTTTATGTTGGAGTAAATGAACATAGTGAGCAAACTAAATTCTCATAGTTCAGTATGTACAGGGATCCTGAATTTCCAGCATCTACAGATTTCCTTGTGTCTTGATTTTTTTTTCCCTCAAGTTTTGATTTTGTTTCCTCTATTAGACGAGCTTCAAGTCTGTCAGTGAAGTTGCAAGGATCTAACCCAATTATTTCTACCTACATGTGAATAACGAGCCTGCTCCAAGTCTCAGGCTCTGGTAGCAGTTATTTAATTTCAGTCATCAACATAAAAGAGATATTGGATAGCCAGAAAATGTTGATTATTAGCTCTCCACTGATGTGGCCCAGTTTTTGTGCAGACTGAGGTGTCATTCTAAAGTTGATTGCAACAACCAGTGAAGAATTCAGAACAAATTGTATCCCTTCAAATAAAATGTTAATAGAGCCATTCTGTGTTCTACAACACAGAAACAAGTCCTTCGGCCCACCTAGTCAGTGCTGGGTCATTAATCTGCCTGGTCCCTTTGACCTGCACATAGTCTGTAGCCCTATATACCCCTCCCATCCATGTATCTATCCATATTTCTTTAATGTTGAAATTGAACCCGCATCCACCACTTGCACTGGCCGTTCATTCCATACTCTCGCCACCCTCTGAGTTAAGAAGTTCCCCCTCATGTTCCCCTTAAACACTTTACCTTTCACCCGTGACCCATGACCTTTAGTTGCAGTCTCATCTAATCTCAGTGGAAAAAGCCTGTCTGCATTTACCCTGTCTATACCCCTCATAATTTTGTATACCTCTATCAAATCTCCCCTCAATCTTCTACATTTTAGGGTATAAAGTGCTAAGCTATTCAATCTTTCTTTATCGCTCAGGTCCTCGAAAGTCCCAGCAACATTCTTATAAATTTTCTCTGCACATTTTCAATCTTGTTTATATCTTTCTTGTAGGTAGGTGACAAAAACTGTACATAATACTCCAAATTAGGCCTTACTAATGTCTTATACAATTTCAGTATAACATCCCATCTCCTGTACTCAATACATTGATTTATGATGGCCAATGTGCCAAAACCTTTCTTTATCCTTCTTTGTATCTGTGATATCACCTTCAAGAAATGATGGATCTGTATTCCCAGATCCCTTTGTTCTACTGCTTACCGGGTAGACCCTGGCTGATCCTTCCAAAGTACAACTCCTCACACTTGTCTGCATTAAATCCCTTCTGCCATTTCTCAGTCCATTTTTCCAACTGGTTGAGATCCTGCTACAAATTTTGATAGTCTTCCTCGCTGTCTACTACATCCCCACTACCACTCTCCCGCTAAGCCAATGTCTCATCCAGTTTACTACCTCATCTTGAATGCCAATGACTGAACCTTCTTGACCAAACTCCCATGTGGGGCTTTGTCAAAGTCCATGTAGCCAACATCCACTGACTTGCCTTCATCAGTTTTTCTGGTAATTACTTTAAAAAATTCTATAACATTGGTTAGACATGACTTACCATGTGCGAAGTCATTCTGACTGTCCCTAATTGGTCGCTGTCTATCCAAATACTTGTATATTCAATCCCTTAGAATATCTTCCAATAACACTAATTCAGGCTCACTGACCTATAGTTTCCTGGCTCAATTTTAGAACCTTTCTTAAACAATGGGACGGCATTAGCTATCCTCCAATACTCCAGCACCTCACCTGTGTTTAGGGATGTTTTAAATATCTCTGTAAGGGCCCCTTCAATTTCTGCACTTACCTCCCACAGAGTCCAAGGGAACACCTTGTCAATCCCTGGGGATTTATCCATCTTAATTTGCCTCAAGAAAAATAACACCTCCTCCTCCATAATCTGTATAGGGTGGATGACCCCAATGATGTGAGGCAATGCAGCATGGTCTGTCCATCTCCCGAGTTAATACAGATGCAAAAAATCCATTTAAGATCTCCCCGCCCCCCCCCCATCTCTTTTGGCTTCCCGCATACATTACCACTCAGATCTTCCAGAGGACCAGTTTTGTCCTTCGCTCTACTTTTGTCCTTAATATATCTGTAGAAGCCCTTGGGATTTTCCTTCACCTTGTCTGCTAGAGCAACCTCATGTCTTCTTTTAGTTCTCCTGATTTCCTTAAGTGCATTTTTAATAGTCCTCAAGTACCTCATTTGTTCCAGCCTGCCTATACCTGCTGTGTGCCTTTTTTTTTAAACCAGGGCCTCAATATATCTCGAAAACCAAGGTTCTCTAAACTTGTTATCCTTGCCTTTTATTCTGACGGGAACATACTAACTCTGTACTCTCAAAATTTCGCTCCCACTTACCAAGTACACCTTTGCCAAAAGACAATCTGTCCCAATCCACACTTGTCAAATCCTTCCTGATGCCATCAAAAGTGGCCTTTCTCCAAGTTAGAATTTTAACCCGAGGATCTGACCTATTAGACCATAAAACAAAGGAGCCATTCGGCCCATCGAGTCTGCTCCACCATTTTATCATGAGCTGATCCATTTTATCCTATTTAGTCCCACTGCCCCACCTTCTCACCATAACCTTTGATGCCCTGGCTACTCAGATACCTATCAATCTCTGCCTTAAATACACCCATTGACTTGGCCTCCACTGCTGCCCGTGGCAACAAATTCCATAGATTCACCACCCTCTAACTAAAAAAATTTCTTCGCATTTCTGTTCTGAAAGGGTGCCTTTCAATCCTGAAGTCATGCCCTCTCGTACTAGACTCCCCCATCATGGGAAACAACTTTGCCACATCCACTCTGTCCATGCCTTTTAACATTCGAAATGTTTCTACGAGGTCTCCCCTCATTCTTCTAACCTCCAAGGAATACAGTCCAAGAGCGGACAAACGTTCCTCATATGTTAACCCTCTCATTCCCGGAATCATTCTAGTGAATCTTCTCTGTACCCTATCCTTTTCCATAATTACCTTGAAACTGATGGCCTTACGATCATTAGATGCAAAGTGATTCCCCAACACAAATTTCTGTCACCTGTCCTTTTCCATTCACTTATGGAAGATCACACGCTCTCTAGTTGGGACTACTATGTACTGATTAAGGAAACTTTCCTGAACACATTTGCAAAACAGTTTTCTATCCAGCTGTTTTACAGTATGGGAGTCCCAATCAATATGTGGCAAGTTAAAATCACCCACTATTACAGCCTATGTTTCTTGCAACAGTCTGCGATCTTTCAACAGATTTGTTCCTCTAAATCTCGTGGACTGTCGCGTTGTCTATAATATGCCATTAACCAATCTTATTCCTCAGTACTGCCCATAAAGCCTCACAAGACGAGCTTTCCAGTCTGTATGGGCTGAGCACCACTGTGACTTTTTCCCTGACTAGTGTTGCCACCCTTCCCCCTTTAATCCCTCACACTCTATCATGTCAAAAACAACAGAACTCTGGAAGATTGAGCTGGCAGTCCTGCCCCCTCCTACAACTAATTCTCACTAATTCCTACAATGTCATAATTCCACTTGCTGATCCATGCACTAAGCTCTCCTTCTTTCCTACAATACTGTTTGCCCTGAAATATATGTAGCTCAGAAAATTGGTCCCACCGTGCTTGGCCTTTTGATTCCTGACTTTGTATGTAGGCTTAATATCATCTTTCTCCACAGCTCCTCTATTATCTGTTCTGGCACTCTAGTTCACATCCCCACACAACTTTGGGTTAAACACCGCCCCCCCCCAACTCCCGTGCAACACTACCAAATGTTCCTGCAGAGATCTTGGTCTGCCTCCAGTTCAGATAGAAACCATCCTTTCTGTACACATCCCACCTTTCCTGGAACAGAGTCCAGTGATCCAAAAATCTGAAGCTCCCTTCTTGCACCATCTACTTAGCCTTGTGTTCAACTGTATGATCTTCCTAGTTCTGTCCTAACTGGCACGTGACACAGGTAGCAATCCTGAAGTCACTACCCTGGAGGTCTGTCCTATATCATTACATGTAACTCCCTGAACTCACTTTGCAGGACCTCATTTCTTCCGGCTGCTCACCCTCCCACTAAAGAATGCTGTGGACTTGATTCGAGATGTCCCTGACCCTGCACCCAGGAGGCAACATACCATCTGGGGATCTCATTCTCTTCCACAAAATTGCCTTCTGTTACCCTAACAAACAAATAATCTATCACTACAGTTTGCCTCATTTCCCTCCTTCCTTTCTGAAACACAGAGCCCAACTCTGTGCCAGAGACCTGACTGCTGTGATTTTCCTCTGCTAGGTTATTGCTGTCCTTTCCCAAATGTATCTAAAGCTGTTTTAGAGAGGTACGGCCACAGAGGTACTCTGCACTGGTTGCCTATCAACTCTTATCCTCTCCTGATGGTCACCTGGTTTCCTGTGACCTGTACTTTGGGTGTAACTACCTCCTTATATGTCTTCTCTATCAACCCCTCAGCCTCTTGAATGATCTGGAGTTCATCCAGTTCCACTTCCAGCTCCTTAACATGGTCTAATAGAAGCTGCAGCTGGATGCACTTCTTGCAGAGGTAGTTGTCAGGGACACTGGAGGTCTCCCTGCCTTCCCACATCATGTAAGAGGAGCATTTCACTATAATGTCTGACATCCTCATTGTGCAAAAAGAAAGGAAGAAAGAATAAATAATGATTTTTAAAAAAAATCTACTTGTGGCCTCTGCCATTCCTAAGCCTCGATGTCCTAAAGCAACAATTCCCCACTCTAATGCTAGTTTACTCACACAATAGCTGCTCCATCTAAACCTAACTTTGTTATATTGGCCCTTGCCAAGTGCATAATTATTCACAATCCAATCTCTCCTCAGGAACTGTGGCGTGCAAAAAATGCCAACTGCCCCAACTTGCTTCTTTTAAATTCTCTCCTTCAATGCTATCTGATATCTCCAGAGTATCTGTGATGCACAAAAACTTCATAAAACAGCTCTTTGTTTTTGCAGAGTTACTTTTCAACAATGATAAAGTTTATGTTACTATTTAGAAAGAAAAAAATTGGTGCATTTTAGCTGGAGATTTGTTTCATAATCATCAAAAATATTTACCATTATTCATAATATACATGTTCTGCACAATTATGGTAAAAGTAGAGCGTAGAACCATACAGTCCCTTCAACCCACAAGGTGTGCAACCTTTTAATCTACAAGATCAATCTATCTAACACATCCTTCCCACATAGCCCTCTATTTTTCTTTCACTTATGCGTCTATTGAAGAATCCTCTTCTAGCTCCCTAATGTAGATGCCTGTGTCACCATCCCTGCTAGTGCATTCTGTGCACTTACCACTCTGTGTTTTTAAAATAAACCTACCCCGATATCCCTGTAATGCTTTCCTCCAATCACTGTAAACTTACTCCCACTAGTATCAGCCATTTCTCCAATCAGTGTGAACTTATTCCCACTAGTATTAGCCATTTCTGCTCTGGGTAAAAGCGCTCATACTGTGTTCACTGGAGCAATGGAGGCTTAGGGCATGGGTAACATAGTCAATTTTTCCTGGATGAAGCTTTTGGGTGCTGAAGGACGTGGCTTTAAGATGTACGTTTTAAAATAAAATGTGGGCTCCATTGAGTGCTGGATGCCTGGAATGTGCTTCTGGGGTGGTGGTGAAAGCAGACAGGATATGGTACTTAAGAGGCATGAACACAGGCATGTGAGCAGCTGAGGATGGAGAAATCGGGATCATATGAAGGCAGATGGGTTGACTTTAATTTGCCATCACAGTTAGCACAGACATGGTGGTCCAAAGGGTGTGTTTCTGTGCTGTATTCTCTGATGGCTGCAGTCCTTGGGTCAGGGAATCTAAATGTACGTGGGTGCAGGTTTAAGGTGAGAGGGGAGAGATCTGAAGGTGTGGTGAATATGTGTAGGAGCTGCCAGAGAGATGGGGTACAATTACAGCATTTAAAATGCATTTGGTCAGGTACATGGATAGAAACCATTTAGGGGGATATGGGCTAAATGCAGTCAAATGGGACTAGCCCAGATAGGCGCCTTAGCTAGCATGGACAGGTTAGGCTAGAGGGCCTGTTTCTGTGCTATGATTCAATGGCCTTGCTCTGTGAGGAAGTGAGGAGACAGCAGGGAAACCATGGGTTTGAATCCTGGAGTGGGTGGGGATTGCAACACTCTGGCCCCTGACCTCTAGCACTCACCTGTACCTGTGTACCTGTAACAGATGGTGCGCTTCTGCAGAGCCAAGCTGGGTCATCCCTGGTGATATTTCCACCCCGCCACCTGGTCTGCACTTGCCTGAAACCTCAGGAGTCAGGCCTCTGCTTGGGTTGGCGATGGTGTGGTGAGAGGGACTCCCGCCAGGCATCACTTGGCTCTCTTCCTGCCTGCCCAACTCCGTGGTCCCAGCATTGTGCAACTTCCTACGCACTTTGATCCATGGGCGATGGGAGCAGGTGTGGGGTGTCGAGAGCAAACAGATGTGTCCTGGGTGGAGGGTGGCAGCTGGGACATCCTTGCCTCTCAGAAACCTGTTTGCCACTCCAGCATGACCCCTGCCTTTCACCTGAGACCATTTTCCAACAGCAGCTGTCAGTTCCTCAGCACAGGGGCTCATTGTTTTAGTCAAGTTACACAGGTAATGAAAATACCTGTTCAGCTCAGGAATGAAACATCTAACATGTAGGCTAGAATGTAGTTCTAATATGTATTATACACAAAATGCTGGAGGAACTCAGAAGGCCGGGCAACATCTATGGAAAAACTTTTTTCCATGGATGCCACCTGGCCTGCTGAGTTTCTCCAGTATTTTGTGTGTGTTGTTCGGATTTCCAGCATTTGCAGATTTTCTTTTCTTTGTTCTCTTGTTTGTAAATATGCATTATGCCAGGTTTGGAAACTGCAAATAATACCTGATGAATGATCTCAGCCCAAAACATTGACTGTTTATTGTTTTCCATAGATGCTGCCTGGCCTGCTGAGTTCCTTCAGCATTTTGTGTGTTGCTTAGATTTCCAGCATCTGCAAATTTCCTCTTGCTTGTGATTGAACTAATATCTGGGCCAGATTGTGTTTATGGTTACTGCCAGCTTCATGGAGAAATACCAGTCAGCTGCAGTGCATTGTTGAAAACATTCTTTGATTGTATACTGTAATATTTATTCTTTAGTATGGTTGTGCGCCAAGGGGCTGGATGGTTCTGATCAGTGGAGGCATTTCGAAATAGTGAAAAGGCCTTCTGAAGATCTGAATTCATCAGCAAACTTTTAGATTATTTTGGAGCAATGGGGCACAGGTTAGAAAGAGCAGTTGATGGTTCCCAATTTTATGGTTGAGTAGAGTTAAGGTTTTTTTACTTTGGATCATACATTTTATCAACAAAGGACATTCACGATTCCTGTTCCTTGTGCTGTCTCTCTTTTATAATGTTTTCTGAACTTTCCATATAACATCTAGCCTTTTCAAATCTTTTGAAATGATGTAGATTACTTAGATAATCAGTCAGTCAGTCAGTGGGTGCCGTCCCGAATGCGGGGTTGGCGGCTATGCACCTCCATCTTCTTCGATCTTGCGACAGCACCAAGTACAGCCTCTCCTCCAGTTTGTTCTTGCTGGCAGCCTTGGCACCGCCCACCGCCGCCCCCTTTGATCTCGAGCCCAAGGCCGCGTCGACCTCCAGCCACGGTTGCTTTTTCGAGCTCAACCCTTCCTTAGGCGGAGACCTTGGGCAGGTCCAGGCACATGGTGCAGCACCCAAGTTCATCGTGTCTCTTCTAACTAAGTGCGTAGCATACGATTCGTAGATACGTGGTGAGGCTTTAATCTCTTCCACGGAAGATGGCTGTTGGTTCACAAGGAGCTCATCCGCCCTTCGTCAGGTCTTGTTTTTTTTAGTCCTGCTGGGTGTCCTCACACCCTCCTCACCAGACTAAGTCCTGTGGGGGACTCCCCTCACCGGACTTAGATAATCAATTGTGCCCTAAAGTGCTAGGGCAGAGAATTGTATCTTAACAATCTGTGTTTATGTCTATCCTAGTATTAATCTTGCATACTATTTACCCTAGTTTGTCAAGTTTGCAAACATCGAGGAAGACACTGCTTCATACCATCGACGCTATGATTTCTTCGTGTCTCGATTCAGTGCAATGTGCCATTCCTATCATGATGATTTGGATACCAGGACTAAGTGAGTACAAAAGGCTATTCCTGATTGTTTTAGAATCCTTTAATTCATGTTCAGATATTATCCAGCATTGCATGTTGTTTTTTTTACAGAGGGTACAGTAAAATTTCCAAAAAGAATTTTTCCTCGTACTTTACAGATGGCATTCTGCATCAATTAAATCTTGATCTGATTAATGCAGACAGGTTTTCACACAACTCTTTCTCACAACTGACAGCAAGAGCTGCAGATCCCAGTTTTTAAAAATAAAACCCCTTAAAACATGAAATTTCTGTGATGAATAAGGGTGCTAATTTAAACCCTGGAAAATGTGCTAATTATTGCAGGAAAGTATTCAGATGACGCAAGTTGTGTTTCAGTAGCACTGTTTCTATTTTTGTTCCGCTCAGTACCTTCTAACATGTAAAGTCTGTTCTCTGGTTTTGTGTTTAATTTGCAAGTTGACAGTCAGAGACTTGCAAAAGCAATCTTCTTCTGCATTAGAACCTAATAATTTTCAGCATCTGTTTTTCTTCGGAATGTGTACATAATTATTTAACTTTTGGATGTATAGAAGTATATTAAAACTACTTTTAGTCTTTGGTTTGGCATTTAGAGAGTCACAGGCAATACTGGCTACAAACTGAATTCTAGGATTTGGGATTCTTCCCTACATATCTTTGTTGACTGTAATTGCAGCCTATAGTTATGGTGATAAGTAATTTATTAAATTTCTCACTGTAGGGGTTGGGGATAGAAGCAGTGCCAGCAGAACAATGCAATTTGTTTTTATTTTATGTCTGCTATTCAAATTTCATTAAGACATTTTGCTGTATTCTGACCATCTACATATGCTTGTTTCCTTTCTGTTGAATTCTGGATTATAATCATATAACATATAACCATATAACAATTACAGCACGGAAACAGGCCATCTCGGCCTTTCCAGTCCGTGCCGAACGCTTACTCTCACCTAGTCCCATCTACCTGCACTCAGCCCATAACCCTCCATTCCTTTCCTGTCCATATACCTATCCAATTTTTTTTTTAATTACAAAATCAAACCTGCCTCTACCACTTCTGCTGGAAGCTCGTTCCACACAGCTACCACTCTCTGAGTAAAGAAGTTCCCCCTCGTGTTACCCCTAAATTTTTGCCCCTTAACTCTCAACTCATGTCCTCTTGTTTGAATCTCCCCTACTCTCAATGGAAAAAGCCTATCCACATCAACTCTATCTATCCCCCTCATAATTTTAAATACCTCTATCGTCCCCCCTCAACCTTCTACGCTCCAAAGAATAAAGACCTAACTTATTCAACCTTTCTCTGTAACTTCGGTGCTGAAACCCAGGTAACATTCTTAGTAAATCTCCTCTGTACTCTCTCTATTTTGTTGATATCTTTTCTATAATTCGGTGACCAGAACTGTACACAATACTCCAAATTTGGCCTTACCAATGCCTTGTATAATTTTAGCATTACATCCCAACTCCTATACTCAATGCTCTGATTTTTAAAGGCCAGCATACCAAAAACTTTCTTCACTACCCTATCCATATGAGATTCCACCACTGACATCAAATTATTTCAAACATTTTGTCAGCTTTTGAATATTTTAGGTTTTTCCATTACATGCTCTAGATTTTCAACCTCATTTTTAGTTAAGAAATTACTGATTGCATACAGGTCTGAAAATTAGATGTCTTGTGAAGTGAAATGAGGCAGATTTTATTTTGTTTACCTAAGTCAATGGAGATCCGGTTCTTTCCCCTGTAGGCCCTGTGGCACTGAGTCAATTGAAGTTAAGATTGAGACATTAGACTTCTGTTTGGTTACTGAAAATAGGCAAATAGAGCTGAAGCACAAGTCTCAAACAAGAGAAAATCTGCAGATGCTGGAAATCCAAGCAACACACACAAAATATGCTGGAGGAGCTCAGGAGGCCAGGCAGCATCTATGGGGAAAATAGTACAGTCGACATTTCAGGCCAAGACCCTTCGGCGGGACTGGAGAGAAAAAAAGATTAGGAGTAGATTTGAAAGGTGGGGGAGGGGAGAGTGAAACACAAGGTGATCGGTGAAACCAGAAGGGGGAGGGATGAAGTAAAGAGCTGGGAAGTTGACTGGTGAAAGAGATACAGGGCTGGAGAAGGGGGAGTCCAACAGGAGAGAACAGAAGGCCATGGAAGAAAGAAAAATGGGGAAGAGCACCAGAGGGAGGCAGTGGGCAGACAAGGAGATAATGTGAGAGGGGGGAAAAGGGGGATGGGGAATGGTGAAGGAGGGGGTTGGTGCATTACCAGAATCTGGAGAAATTGATGTTCATGCCATCAGGTTGGAGGCTACCCAGACAGAATATAATGTGTTGTTCCTCCAACCTGTGTGTGGCCTCATCATGACAGAGGAGGCCATGGATTGACATATCAGAATGGGACGTGGAATTGAAATGGGTGGCCACTGGGAGATCCTGATTCTTCTGACGGACAGAGCGCAGGTGCTCGGCGAAGCTGTCTGCCAATCTATGTCAGTCTCGCCAATATACAGGAGGTCACACTGGGAGCACCAGACACAGTATGTGACCTCAACAGACTCAAAGATGACATGTTGCCTCACCTGGAAGGACTGTTTGGAGCCCTGAATGGCAGTGTAGGAGGTGTATTCCGCTTGCAAGGATAAGTGCCAGGAGAGAGATCAATGAGGAGGGACGAATAGGCAAGGGAGTTGCTTAGGGAGCAGAAAGTTGGTTTGGGGGGGGGGCCTGGTGATGGAAAGATGTCCTTAGTGGTGGGATCCCATTGGAGCTAGAGGAAGTTCCGGAGAATTATGTGCTACACGCGGAGGCTGGTGGGGTGGTAGGTGAGGACAAGAGGAACCCTATCCCTGGTAGGGTGACAAGTGGATGGCATAAGAGCAGGCATGTATGAAATGGGAGAGATGCAGTTGAGGGCAGCGTTGGTGGTGGATGAAGGGAAGCAACTTTCTTTGAAAAAGGAGGACATGTCTTTCAATCTAGAATGGAAAGCCTCATCCTGAGAACAGATGAAATGGAGGAATTGAGAGAAGGGGATGGTGTTTTTACAAATCTGCTCTGATTTACCTAAGTGGCGAAATACTGGTGAGGTTAATTGTCTACTTTGGTTCCCATATGTTTATTATTTTGTTACTATTAGTTAAAAATCTTTGTTTCCATTATTTGAGTAATTAACTTAGATTCATTGGGCAAATCTACCCAAGCTACTACCACGCATCTGCAATGTTTGATTTCCTCTTGATGGAAACTTGCTCAGAAATGTATGCATGATGCAGGGCAAATCTGACTTGGCAAAATGCTTCCATATTGGACATTTTCCTCCTTAAGCAACCAGATGTCAAACAATACTTACTAATGACCTATTCTCTAGTGCTTTTTTGTAGGTTCTTTGAGGACTTTTTGGTTCCTGACTGTTATAATCTTCATCTAAATCTGGAGAGAGCTTATTTTGGGGTTGTTTAATCAATAATGTGCCCTCTATTATTAAATGGTGGAATGCTTGCTGGTGGTTTATGCTCATATTTTTAACTTTTAACCCCTTGATGAGTACTGTTACATACTTAAAATATTCATTGCCTATGGTACAAACCCGCCAGAGTTTGCTAGGTGACATGGGCACCAAATCTTTGGCTTCTGCATTATCTGGCATTCCTTAGGAAATTTGAACATTTATTTCTCATATAACTTGGTGTGGTGGTGAAATTGTTAACAGCTTGCATTCTAGAAACTCTGAAGAATGCAGAAGAAAAATTTTACGAGATTGCATTGCAGAATTTTCTGCCGCCACAAGTTTCATTTAATCACATTTATTCAACTGATAAAGTCATGGTTGGTTAATGAAAAGTACTTAAATTAGTCAACCTTTGCTGAATTTGCTTAATTTGTCAATCCTAGTTTGCTTAATTATCAAACTTTACTTCAAATGCCACATTGATTGAAAACTAAATTAGCCTGAAAGCAATCTTGTTTACAAAGATTTGTAGTATGTTTGATAAGTAATGGCAATCTGCATTTCTGATCCTGAATTTGACCAACTATTTATGCTGTCATTTTCTTTATGTATTTGAATATTTGCATGAAATTAAAAGGGGTAAAATGAATGTAATTTAAAAATATAGGTGATTCTACATCAATGAAATGGGGAAATGCCTTTCTGATACACTGACCAGAAGAAAACATTATGGTTTAGTGGTTATGAATGCAGCTCTGTAATGTGATGTGGGACCTGGAGAATAAGATTATGTACTTGTGAAATCATTATCACTCTTTCTAATTATAATGAACCCGTGTGCCACTGAAGCTAGGATTCTGCAGCAAAGTGAGTGGATTTCATGTGTGCAGTGGTCTTTCCACTCAAAACTTTCCCAACAGAATTCTTTTGCGAACCTCATTCCACCACCTGCTTGTTAGTCCAGGTCGCTTGGCAAAAGTGCTGCAGCAAAGCAGAAAGGAATTGGTGGTTCCTTTCCAAGCAGAGAAGAAACTTGATGGAATACCTGGAAAATTATATTCATTTTAAAATAACACTTCTCAAACGTTTTAAGGGGGAAGTAAAGAAAAGCTGCAATATCCATTGCCTGCACAAAAACTTGATGGTCACTGCTGGGTGATTGTATGCAATTGTTGAAAAACTCTAATAAAACATATTTATTCTTTGAACAATGGAATGTCTGGACCCTTTCTTCTGAGAGGAGAGCAGCTCTTCAGACAACCAGCCTATCACAATAATATTGAAGCACTATATGAGACAAGATGGGAGAAAGTTCCATCTCTGAGCTGGACAGTCAATAACTTCTGTAAAGATGAAGCACTTGATGAAGTCAGGTCAGTAGAATTCACTTGTAATCAGGCCAGATTTTTCCTAAAAACAACTTGATTTCCTCTTGGCCTGAATAAGTAACTCCCTGAAGCCCCTCAATTCCTCAAGGCATTTTATCATGGTTAGTGCTTATGCAGCAGCATGACCACAGCAGTAGAAAGTAATCCTCTGAACTGCACCTCATCCTCAAGCCAGCATCTGCAAGTGATGAACTCGCCCTGGTGGGGTGTTTCATAATTGAGTTTGGTAAGAGGTGGCAGTAAAGTGGAACAGTAATGGAACAATTTAGAATGAATGAGCAGCAATGTCCATCGCTAATAAATGCAATGGATGTAAAACAGACGTATTTGCACTTCGTACAAATTTTGGAATATGATTAACCACTGCCAGCCAGACATTGCGAGTGGCAGAATTAACAGAGCCATGAGTAGTGCAGATTTTTGGACAGGCCAAAGACTGGTATAAGTGATGTACTGTCTCCCCAAAGCACAACCCTCCTCCCTCCCTCACCTCTACAAGCTCAGCACCATAGATTTAAGCATAATAAAGATCAAGCACATTGGTATCAATATCATTTAGTACAAGTCACTATCGACTTGTCAGTTGTGACCTAACATTGGATTTGGTTCAGAGATATAGCCATTAATATAACTAACTCAGTGCTGGGGCAACACTAATTGTATCAGAATTGATTTGAAACATAGAAAACCTAGAGCCCAATACAGGCCCTTCAGCCCACAATGCTGTGCCGAACATGTACTTACTGTAGAAATTATCTAGGGTTACTCATAACCCTCTATTTTTCTAAGCTCCATGTACCTACCCAGTGTAGAATACACCTGCTGGTGCTACTTGGACACGTTTTCAGTGATGTACCCGGGGCCATAGGGTGTTTCGGGTCTTTAATCATCAGACACCCTTGCCCGGTCGACCCAGCTGGGGTGATCAGCCCCCGACTTGTGTCCAACTGGTACACTAATCCACGGACTCCCCCCACCACCGGATCCACAGCCACCGCGAGGCCTTTTCAGCAGCCTCTAGAATATTCTTGTGAACATTCCACTTTAATTCTAATGAAATACTACAAAACTCTTTGAATCACTTTCACGAGAATTATCCAAATTTCTGTCTCACTTGTTATCTTTTTATAATCCCTTAACATTTGTTCAATTGACACGTAACATAATTGAGCACCCTTCCTATTTCTTATCTATACTCTTACACTTGGCTTCTCAAGGTTTCATTTATTCCTTCTCAATGCTGTGGACACTAGTTACTTTAATGATTTTGTGAGCAGCATCTGTGAGTGTCATTTTAAAGGTCCATTCCATTAATAGTTTAAGACAAGAAACATGATGTTTCTAATTTTTTAAAGCAAACAACCAAGTTTCTGTTGTTCAGGCATTTATTGTATTTAGAATATTTGGTGATGGTATATATTTGTGCATTCTTTATTTCCAAAATAATACATTGTGTCCTTTGTTTACTTGACTACTCCACTGCGGTGTAGTTACAACTACAGAAAAATCTCATAATCTTGGTGCTGCTTGACCTGTTCTGGTGCTAGCCTAGTATATTTTATTGGCTTTTGAAGGTTACCCCTATTAATACCCAAACACGATTAATGTTTTTATATGTTACACAACAGTATATTTTCACCAGTAGAATGGGAAATACATCAGCATTCCTGGGCTCTGGCTGCAAGCCTAGCCACTGTCCTGACCTCTGTCTGGACCCCCAGCTCACATTGTGGACTAACCAGTGCATCCGATGCCAAACAATCAAGCTTTCTAAATAATCTAACACTGGATTTAATTTTTTTTTTATTGCCTTGGTCATTTATATTTTTGATTTAAAATGATTCTTTAATTATGCAGACTACTATCACAATAACTTGTAAATGTAATTTTTTTGATACAACATGTGACTTTTTAATACATTATTGTGTTCAGATTATTGTGGAAGCTCCTCTGAATTAAGATTTATTAAAGAGTGCAATTAAATTAGTTGGTTAAAGGATAGGAAATTCTATAATATTTGAGCATGTTATATCAGATTGAAGATTAGTAAACAGCCAGGGATCAGTGTTTGGACCAGGGTAGCACGATACTATTGCAGAGTCGGAGTTTGGAGTTTGATTCCGATATCGTCTACAAGGAGTCTGTACGTTCTTACCCTTGATTGTGTGGGTTTTCTCCAGGTGCTACGGTTTCCTCCCACAGTCCAAAAGATGTACTGGTTAGTAGAATAATTAATTTTTGAAATTGTCCCTTGATTAAGCTAGGTTTAAAGCGGGATTTGCTGAGCAGCGCAGCTCAAAGAGCTGGAAAGGCCTATGTGGTGCTGTATCTTAATCAATCAATCAATAAATAGCATAAGATATAAGAGCAGGAGTAGGTCATCTGGCCCATTAAGCTAGCTCCACCATTCAATAAGATCGGGGCTGATTTGGCTGTGTACTCAGCTCCACCAATTTTTCCCCTCAATAACCCTTAATACTCCTGCTATGCCGAAATCTATCTGTATCTTAAATATATTTAGTGCCTGCCTTGTTTTGTTCTGCTTTCTTTTTATCTATATCAAACAATTGATTATAAACTTGGCAGGAAAAGCCTAAAATTTCAATATGCAGACCATAAGACCGTAAGGTATAGAAGCAAAATTAGGCCATTTGGCCCATTGAGTCTGCTCCTCCATTTTAACATGGCTGATCCATTTCCCTCACAGCTCCAATCGCCTGCCTTCTCCCCGTATCCCTTCATGTCCTGACTAATCAAGAATCTATCAACCACTGCTTTAAATATACCCAATGACTTGGCCTCCATAGACAACTGTGGCAGTGGACTTCACAGATTCACCACCCTCTGGCTAAACAAATTCCTCTTAAATGAACAGGCCCTGAGTACAGGCCCAGAGCCATCAAATGCTCTTCATATGATAAGCATTTCAATCCTGGAATCATTTCCTTTGAATCCTCTCCAAAGTTAGCACATCCTTTCTTAGATAAGGCACCTAAAACTCTTCATAATATTCCAAGTGATAAATCCTCAACATTATATCCTTGCTTTTATATTCTTGTCCTTTTGAAATGAATGCTAACATTTGCCTTCCTCACCAATGACTCAACCTGCAAATTAACCTTTTGGGGAGTCCTGTGTGAGTCTTCTAGGTCCGAATGTAGCCCCTATGCTTCCTCAAATCTACCTGCCCCTCCACCTATCTTCATATCGTCTGCAAACTTGGCCACAAAGCCTTTGATTTTGTCATCCAAATCATAGACACATAACATTGAAAAGAAGCAACAGATCGTGAGAATGGGCAAATAAGTGGCAGATGGAATACAGTGTCATGAAATGTATGTTCATACACTTTGGTAGAAGAAACAAAAGCATAGACTATCTTCTAAATGGTGAGAAAAGTCAATAATCTGAGGAACGAAGAGAGTTGGGAGTCCCGTCAAATCTGTTGGAATTCCCCAACAGGGCGGACAAACAACCAATGTGCAAAAGGCAACAAGCTGTGCAAATGCAAAAGAAAAATAAATAAATATCGAGAACATGAGATGAAGAATCCTTGAAAGTTAGTCCACAGGTTGTGGGAAGAGGTCAGTGATGGAACAAGAGAAGTTGATTGAAGTCATCCTCACTGATTCAAGAGTGTGATGGCTGAGGGGTTATAACTTGGGTTTCCTCATGCAGGATTCCCTGAAGGTTAACTTGCAGGTTGAGTTTGTGCTGAGGAAGGCAAAAGCAATGTTAGCATTCATTTCGAGAGGACTAGAATATAAAAGCAAGGATATAATGCTGAGGCTTTGTAAGGCACTGGTGAAACTCACTTGGAGTATTGTGAGCAGTTTTAGGCTCCTTATCTAAGAAGGGATGTGCTGACATCGGAGAGGGTTCAGAGGAGGTTCACGAGAGTGATTCTGGGAATGAAAGGCTTATCATATGAGGAGCGTTAGTCTCTGGAATTTAGAAGAATGAAGGGGGATTTCATTGAATGTTGAAAGACTGAGAAAGAGTAAATATGGAGATGATATTTCCTATACTGGGGGAGTCTAGAACTAGGGGGCACAGCCTCAGGATAGGAGGCATCCTTTAGAATGGAGATTAGAAGGAATTTCTTTAGCCAGAGAGTGGCAAATCTCTGTAATTCACTGCCACAGGTGGCTGTGGAGGCCATGTTGGGGTTTATTTATTACTGAGGTTGATAGGTTCTTGATTTGTCAGGACAAAAAAGATTACGGGGAGAAGGCAGGAGAATGGGGTTGAGAGGGAGAGGTGAATCAGCCATGATGAAATTGCACAGCAGGCTCAATGGGCTGAATGGGCTAATTCTGCTCCTGTCAATTGTGGAATGCAAAGCAAATTGATCAATAATGCAAATGACAGTACCAAAACTTAATGCAAAATGATGTGACTTTTTTGTGAGTAAATTGGTAATGCACCTAATAGTTTTAAAGGGGGTAGAAAAACAATTTTGCTTCAAGGCATCTGTTAAACTAGGAGATTTATGATTTGGTCTAACAAACTATGGTATCTTAGGTTTTATAATTACAGAATATAAAAGAAGCAATGGCAAACCTTTACTTGTCTTTGTTAGCATCCTGTTAGAATATTCTGTCCAATCTTGCACATTCTTCTGTAGCGATCCAAGCAGCAGAGGTAAAGGGTTAAGAGATTTGCTAAAGTGAATGTGAAATAAATTATGTTCACGAAGGGAGATGTAGTGAAAGCTTTTAATAAGTATAGTTGTTAGGATATGTTGCATCTATCAAAAAAAAACTCTGGAATTCATAATTTTCCTCAAATAGAGCTCTTGGGATGTGGCAATAGAAGTAATTGAGACCAAATGATTGCACCGATATTATAGCTTTTTATGTACTTACAAAAGTTTCCAGTGGTCAAACGCATTGGCTCATTTAAATAACCATATTACATAGTACGTGTAGAAGAGAATGATATGAATTATTAAAAATATATTTTTAACTTGGTAGTTGCTAATTTTTACTACCTGTACTGTTCAAAACAGAAGTTGTAAGAAAAACATGAATAAAATGGTCAAAAATGTGAATGAGTTTGGTTCTGCCTTATGAATATGAATTTGAAGTTGCGTTTTGAAGTCATGATCTGTATAAACTTTGCTACAGACTTGAAGGGTAAAATGGATGATCATTGTAACGATTAAATTTGTTTTGTTGACAGGATCAGGATTGCAGGCATAAAAGGTATTCAAGGTGTCGTACGGAAAACGGTGAATGATGAGCTCCAAACTATAATCTGGGAACCTCAGCACATGGATAAGATTGTTCCTTCACTACTTTTCAACATGCAAACAACAGAGGAACTTGACAGGTTAGGACGCAACAAGAAGGGAATTGAACCGTGTTATGAAAATCTTTGAGGTATGGTAGTTTGTAGTTGCTGTTTCCTTCGCAAAGTGGAAGCAGGTTTAGTTTATAATTATTGCCTTTTGATATTGTTACATACTAGGGTGGTTAGTGAGATGTAGCCTTCAGCTTTCTTTGATGTTTAGAATTGCAGACTCTTTCTCTCTGAGAAATCTCCAGAACATATTATTCCATTAAAATTGGTGATTTTATAGGTTTTTGGTCCTTACCAAAAACCTCTCTTATGCCTCTTAGTATAATGGGATAATCAAGCAGAAGGGCCCTATTGTGGTTGATCTTGCAGCGTACAACACTTCCATAGTAGAATAGCCATGCTCCAGCACTACTTCAGCTGTGTTTTGTGGTTCTGTCCACTCTTCTCACTGTGGAAATCCATTGGCTACATAAACCAATCAACAAAGTGCTGGAGGAACTCAGCAGGTCAGGCAGCATCTATGGAAACGAATAAACAGACACTTCTTCAGGATTGGAAAGGAAGGGGGAGGATGCCAGAATAAAAAGGCGTGGGAAGGTGAAGGAGGACAGCTAGAAGGTAATAGGTGAAGCTAGGTTGGTAGGGAAGGTAAAAGGCTGGAGTGGAAGGACATCTTGTATTCCATCTGGGTAGCCCCCAACCTGATGACATGAATATTGATTTCTGCTGCTGGTTTAAAAAAATTCTTTCCCCTCCCCTCCTCTTCTATTCTTCACTCTGGTCTCTTACTCCTTGTCTGCCTATCACCTCCCCCTGAATCCCTCCTCTTTCTTTCTTTCTTCTATCATCCGGTCTCCTCTCTTAATCAGATTACTTCTTCTCCAGCCCTTTATCTTTTCTACCCACCTGGCTTCACCATCACCTTCTAGCTATTCTCCTTCTCCCTCCCCCCCCCCCCCACCTTTTTATTCTGGCATCTTCCCCCTTCCATTCTAGTCCCGAAGAAGGGTCTAGGCCCAAAACGCCAGCTTCAGCATTTGTGTTTCTAGGCAAACCTTGGCTAACATCACCAGTATCAAGTCTCTAATTATTCATTGTTAATTATGATGGACTGACCAAATTAATGCACACCCAATCTGACTCCAAAGCAGTTATTCTTCAAGCTAAATAACAGCAAGAGACTGCCAAGTGGACAGAGGAAACTTTTAAGAACTATTCAAGCATGTTTGAAGAAGTCTTATCATTCCCATTGACACTTGGGAATCCCTAGACAAACTTGCTTTTTTTTAAAAAAAAAGGAATACTTAGGATGGCATTGTGAATCTCCTCTTTTGGGTGCAGTGGGTTTATTGCAAAAAAAATTATTTGCTTCATAGTATCCATTATTGACAAAAGTTTTCCATTCCAATTGTCCTTTAAATACTTTCAATACTGTTGCACTGCAATTGGAATTTCTGCTTGTCAAAAGTTCAGGCCTCTATATATTAGTCCAGTGCTGGTTACTATCATTTAACATCATTTTACAAAATATGCAGGTATTCCAATAAGTGTTTCAATTTATTTATACAAACATGAAAACACAGTTAGAAAATGTTAGCTGAGGATATGTGAAAAGTTAAAGGACAATGTTTCAGTCCAATGAATGTAAAGTATGCCTTCCAACATGTGTAGCTGTTAGTGAATAATATTGCCAGTGGGAATAATCATGAGCACTACTTGAGATTTTTCTTCTAGAAATTGAGAATATCTGTGCCTTTATTACAAGTGAAGAAAGTGTGTGCCCAAAGGTTATATTTTTAAAAAAGCTAAAAATTATACATAGCAATGTGCTGACTGTTGAAAGTTCATTATCAATTACTATTTAGTGAGGTTATTTTAAGCTTTAAAATACCATATTCATTTTGATTTTGAATTAATTTGCTTCAATACCAGGAGCGGCTGTATTTGCGATTTGGTTTTTATGTTAATGATTCTACAGGTCATTTAATTTTACAATAGCTTTCAGTTATTGAGAATATTTTTAATACTGTAGAAATTAAGTAGCTGGAATTATCCAGCCCAAGCAATATGATACTATTAATTGCTTTCCAGGAGTGAAATCTACAGGGAATTAATCATGTGATTTAATTGGACATGTTTTGCATTAAGCACTATATAAAATTGTCTTGTAATATCAGGAATACTCAACATGTTTTTTTTAATCAGTTCTCAGTAGGCAAGGTTATACCATTTGAAAGATGCGTCTATTTTTGTTCTGCAACTTTCACAAATTATTACTGCATGGTTAACTCAGCAAATAGATTTATTTTTAGAGAAGTGGTAATGCAAAAGTTTGAGTAGGAATGCTGCTTATACAGGCAAATAGCCTCAAATTGGGCATGGATTTCTATGTTATCATTTAAAGTCTTTTGTATCTTTACCATTAACTGGAAGGCAGCTTTTAAAATGAAAGGTTTAGCAGGTTTCAACAATCTGCTATCCTCCAAAAAGAAGATTAGTTAACTCTTGATCTTCCATAACAAATTTTACAGAAGTTCTGTGTGGAGATAAATAGTCAATGATGTAACCCTCATATAAAATAGAGTTTAGGACTGGACACAGCAATAGGCCCTATCAATGTAAACTGTAGTTGCAGCCACCCTGTAAATGTTGTTGCCGTTCCTCTTTACACAGCTGATTTCTAGAAAACTTTGTTAGTGATTTTTGTTAAAAGTCTCCACTCTTGCTTGCTGGGCTCACTTTACCTGATCTTGCCATGGTCACAACATATTTTATTGGATTTGCTAACAGCTAGTCTGAGAGTCTATGTTAGGGTCATCAGTCTAAATGGCTTGCCTTTGAACGTTATATGTAGCATGAGCTCCAGTTTCCAGATCTGAAATGTGCAGTTGTTCCTTTTTAGTAAACCTTGTATTTGGTATTGAGCAAATGAATTTTGATATCTGTTAACTACAGATTAGTCTGTAAATTAATATTTTATGGAAAAACTATTTCCTAGCTGGTAGCATAATGATAGGAGTGTTACCCCCAACCAAACTTTAGCAACACACTCAAAATGCTGGAGGAACTCAGCAAGCCAGGCAGCATCTATGGAAAAGACCACAGTCAACGCTTTGGACTGAGACCCAACCAAATTTTTATCTTTCACGTGAGATTTGCAATTATTGTACAACAGTCACTTGGGGTCTTTGTGCCGCTGTTACAACTGACCTTGGGATGTGCTCCAGAACTGAGCATTAAATATAGCAAAATAAACCATGTAGGAAAACTGCAACATTGTTGTTGAAGTCAAAATGCATCAGGACATAACTACACATATAATGTGTTTTTAATTGTGTCCTGAAGTATATGAGCTGATACATCAATAACAATATGCAACTTGTGCTCAAATCTTGTCACCTTTCCAGAAAAAATGCTGCTCTTTGATATTGAATGAAGAGAAATGAATGCTCGTCATATTTTAGCCGTATGAACCCTTGCCGTTTTTTAGCTTTTGTATGTTCTGTTCCAATGAACTGGTAATCGTATCCTCTGATATTTTCGAACTTTAATTCAAATTGCTTTATAGGATCATCTCCACTTGCCCCCTTCAAATGTGTTGTGGCTATTTATGATATTTGTGGAAGAGAATTACATATATTCTGGAGGGGCTAGAAGTGAGCCTATCTTGGCCATTAAATTATTTTCTAAATCGGCAATATTGTGCTTGTGTTTACCATCAAACAGGTGTCAGGAATACTGGGTAACATACATAAGAACATAAGAAGTAGGAGCAGGAGTAGGCCATTTGTCCCACCGAGCCTGCTCCGCTATTCATTAAGATCATGTTTGATCATGCTGTCCAGTTTTCCAAGGTTTATTTTGCAGAGTTACATTGGGTGTAAAACCACCTGAGATAATTGTAAAGTAGAAGGAGTAGTAGTAGAAGTTCTTATTATAGGGTAAAGTTTATACTCATTAAGATTTGTTTTTCTTTGTGTTATTTTCTATTTGGAATTGCACACATTGTTCAAGTAAAGATTAAACCTCTTTGTTCAGGCATAAAATAAAAAGTGCTAAGAAAGCTTGTTATTAAGCAGTAAGGTAACTGGGGGAAAGTAATGTTTCCTTTAATTTAACACCTGTCAAAGTATTGAATGCCCAATATTTTGACAGGTGTTGTAGGAACAAACCATTAAATCTGATTGCTGCACGTTAAAATTGCAATTTCTTCATTCTGCTTTGCAAATTTGAGAATATGGGTGGAGCGCAACTCTTGTGCTTCCGGATACACCAGAATAACAGACCAGGCAAAAGACTGGACAGATACTGAAATTGTAGTTTCATTTTGATGGCCTTTATTTTTGATCATTGGCTAGTAGAAGGTCATGCGTTTGTGTTTGCAAAGCTGGTACTGACAAGATATGGGTCCACTTTGTTGGCAGTGAACAAAACTGCTAATGGTTCAACTACATTTACTTTTTTGATGCAATGTTCACACCTAGGAGGTCTTGTTCCTTGTTGGTATGTTGCATTGGATTTTAAATTCTCTGACCTGTACAAGTAAAATTAATTTTTGCTTCACTGATTTTATCCGGTTCAAAATTTAAAAAAATATTATTAAGCATATGTATAACCATAATTTAAGATATATATTTAACATTCTGCTTTCATCTTTCAGCAGGAGCAACCATCCATCAATATCACGAACTGCTGATAAAGATGAGAACCCTGCTACTCTAGCAGAGAGTTGCTTCCGGGAATTGCTGGGTCGAGCAGCTTATGGTAACATGAACAATGCCATCAGACCTGTACTAGTGTAAGTTGTATAGTGCTTCTTCCAAGACCTGATAAGACAGTAGAGAGTAAAACTTGAAACTGCTTTCATTTGAAAGTCAGTTCAGATTGAACAATATGTTAATTGAAATATGGAGTGGGGCATTAGCGAAGGATTGAGATGCAGGTGTATTGTAAGGTTTGCTCAGTAAAAGGGAAGGAGGAAAATTGTGAAGCATCTTTATGTGGTAGGTGGTGTTAATTAGGTCTTTCTCTTAACGAGAGAAATAGAAAAGTAAGCAGAGGTTTTGGTCAAGTTAGACCATCTTCATATCAGGCGGTTGCAGCACAAGGGAAGAAAGAGCTAATTCAAGTAACACCTACCATAAATAAATGTAACATGAGTTTTACTGAGGCTGTATGAATGTTGGCAGGCCGAGGCTGGTTAACACTTCTGGGAAGTCCAGCAGCAACACGTGCTTGAGATGTAACTGCCATGTGTAGTATATTTTTGGGCATTAATATAAAATTTCTACTTTTAAAAGATAATCCTTTTGTTCCAGAGTTACTGTATTTGCTCTGGAATTTGGTAAGTGTGTTATAACTTGCAATCAGAGAGTAAATTCTGTTATTCCATGATCCTTTTAGGTTTTCGGCCATAAAACTGAATAAAACATGTGCTTGTGCGTACCTACGTGTGTCCATTGGACTTCACCCTCTTGGTGCATAATAGGGCATAAGTACTCAGTAATTTTTTTCCTGAGAGTGGACAAAGAATCAGAACCACAGCACAGAAATGGGCCCTTTCAGCCAACGTCTATCGTGTCAACCATGATGCCTAGCTATGCTAATACAGGTTGTCTGCAACATATTAGGCCTGTATTTCCCTGGAACCTTTCCAATCTAATTACCTGTACCTGTCCATATTCCTTTTAAACAGTATGGTTCTATCTGCTTGTACCATGTCCTCTCATTGCTCACCCTCTGGATTGTGAGTGAGTGTAGTGAATGAGCCACTTACCTCTCAAATCTTCTTTCATTTCTAGACTCCCTGCCCTGCAAAATGGTTCTGACTGTCTGCCCTATTCAAGCACTTCATTTATTTTATAAGCTTCTGTGTTCCATTGAGAATAAACCAAACCTATCCAAAGTCTCCTTATAATTCTGGTGCTCCATCGCAGGCAACATCCTGATGAATCTATTCTCCGTAATTCTTGCTTTCTGTCACATCCTTTCTACAACATGACCAACATTCATACTCAGAACCTCCGCGTATAAAGCCCGGCATACGAATTTTTTTTCACCTCCCTATCACCTTGTGATACCATTTTCAGGACGCTATGAGCTTGCACCCCTGGGTCTGTCTGCATCAATACCCATAATGTCCTTGCCATTTACAGTATCTGTCCTACCACAATTTGCCCTCCCAAAGTGTGTTGTACTTGAATGGCTAAAACACCACTTGCTCCTGCTCTGTCTGACCTTCCTGTTGCATCCTTGGACAGTCTTCATTGCCGTCCACAACTCCAATATTTAATGTCATTTGCAAGCTTTCTATTCAGACCATCTACATTCTCATTGACAATTACAAACAACAAAGGTTCCAGCACCAATCCTTGTAGTTTCCAGTCAGATTTTGAATTAGGGTTTAGAATTGTTACTTTTCTTGAATTTTCCTTGTAGTTTAACACACCTGTGCTTGCTTATATTTTTATATAATCATCCATATACGTACATGTAATTGTTCAGTGAATGTTCCAGTAATTACGGTCTAGTTGCATCCATATTCTTCCAGAAGCCTAGTTTTCAATAGCCACGTGAATCTGACTATAGGTTAATTGTTATCACCGGAATTTTATCTCTCGTCTGAGTATGAGATGAACACGACTGCTTTATCCTTTGTTCTCTCAGCTCCTTTTTCTTTATTCATTACCACAACATTTAATAAAACTGCTTAGCTATAAATTTTATGCCCCAATCTTGACTTCCAAACATCCTTTAGATCACAACACAGGTCATCCACCTCTGCCCTTTGCTTCCAATCACCCAACCAATTTTGGATCCATTTTGCCAACAAGTCACAAATCCCTATTATCTTCTGGACCAGAACACTTCCCATAGCAGCTAGAACAACAAAAAAGACTGGCATGAAGATGAAGGAAAACATTATGATAAAAAACATTCCCCCCGCCCCCATATATATGAACACTTCCAGTGCAATAGGCTGGCCCACTTGATACCTGAGCCATGAGAGGTTTTGGTCCACTCCAAGGACTGGGCTGATGACGAGGATAGTGATTGCAGCATGAAGTTTAGAATTGATTTGCACAGAGTTGTTGTGATTAATGAAAGGAGCAGCACAGAGTCATTTTCCTATAATCCTGACTGCTTAAAACCGAAGCTGGCAAATGCTATATGCAGCATATGGTACAGTGATGACCCTTTAATTGCCGTATTATCCCTTTGCTTAATAAGGAAACCTGGGTTGATAGGTTAAGAAAAGAAAACCTGTGTTTCAGGTATAGTGAGCAAATTGGGGTCTTTGGGGGATACAAGGAATGTAGGAGTACAAAGAAACACAAAGGTTTGTAGAAAACCTACTGCACAATACAGGCCCTTTGGCCCACAATGCCATGACGAACATGTACATACTTTAGCAATGACCTAGGGTTACCCATAGCCCTCTATTTTTCTAAACTCCATGTACCTATCCAAGAGTCTCTTAAAATACCCTATCGTATCCGCCTCCACCGCCATCGCCAGCAGCCCATTCCACGCACTCACCACTCTCTGCATTTTAAAAAAAACAACGGCAACTTACCCCTGACATCTCCTCTGTACCAACTTCCAAGCACCTTAAAACTGTGCCCTCTCATGCTAGCCATTTCAACCCTGGGAAAAAGCCTCTATCTATCCACACGATCAATGCCTGTCATCATCTTGTATACCTCTATCAGGTCACCTCTCATCCTGCACTGCTCCAAGGAGAAAAGGCCAAGTTCACTCAACCTATTCTCATAAGGCATGCTCCCCAGTCCAGGCAACATCCGTGGAAATCTCCTCTGCACTCTTTCTATAGTCTCCACATCCTTCCTGTAATGAGGTGACCAAAACTGAGCACAAAAGTCCAAGTGGGGTCTGACGAGAGTCCTATGTAGCTGTAACATTACCTCTCGGCTCTTAAACTCAGTCCCATGGTTGATGAAGGCCAATACGCCGTATGCCTTTTTAATCACAGAGTCAACCTGTGCAGCAGCTTTGAGTGTCCAATGGACTGGGACCTGAAGATCCCTCTGATCCTACACACTGCCAAGAGTCTTACCATTAATACTATATTCTGCTATCATATTTGACCTACCAAGATGAACCACCTCACACTTATCTGGGTTGAACTTTATCTGCCAGTTCTGAGCCCAATTTTGCATCCTATCAGTGTCTTGCTATAACCTCTAACAGCCCTCCACACTATCCACAACACCCCCAACATTTGTGTCATCAGCAAATTTACTAACCCCACCCCTCCACTTCCTTATCCAGGTCATTTATTAAAATTACAAAGAGAAGGGGTCCCAGAGCAGATCCCTGAGGCACACCACTGGTCATTTGACCTCCATGCAGAATATAACCCATCTACAACCACTCTTTGCCTTCAGTGGGCAAGCCAATTCTGGATCCACAAAGCAATGTCCCCTTGGATCCCATGCCTCCTTACATTCTCAATAAGCCTGACATGGGGTACCTTATCAAATGCCTTGCTGAAATCCATATACACTACATGTACTGCTCTACCTCCATCAACGTGTTTAGTCACATCCTCAAAAAATTCAGGCTCATAAGGCATAACCTGCCTTTGACAAAACCATGCTGACTATTCCTAATCATATTATACTTCTCCAAATGTTCAGGATCTTTTTCATCAACCTAGCAACCACTGAAGTAAGGCTCACTGCTCTATAATTTCCTGGGCTATCTGTACTCCCTTTCTTGAATAAGGGAACTCACCAATCCTCCGGAACCTCTCCCGTCCCCATTGATGATACAAAGATCATTGGCAGAGGTTCAGCAATTTCCTCCCTCACCTCCCACAGTAGCCTGGGGTATATCTCATCCAGTCCCGGAGACTTATCCAACTTGATGCTTTCCAAAAGCTTCAGCACATCCTCTTAATATCTATATTTTCTAGCTTTTCAATCTGTAAGTCATCCCTACAATTGCCAAGATCCTTTTCCATAGTGAATACTGAAGTAAAGAATTCACTAAGTACCTCTGCTATCTCCTCCAGTTCCATACGCCATTTTCCACTATCATACTTATTCACTCACGCCTTATCCTCTTGCTCTTCACATACTTGCAGAATGTCTTGGGGTTTTCTTTAATCCTGCTCGCCAAGGCCTTCTCATGGCCTTTTCTGGCTCTCCTAATTTCATTCTTAAGCTTCTTCCTGCTAGCCTTATAATCCTCTGGATTTCTATCATTACCTAGTTCTTTGAACCTTTCATTAGCTTTGCTTCTTGACTAGATTTTCAACAGCCTTTGTACACCACAGTTCCTGTACCCTACCATCCTTCCCGTCTCATCGGAACGTACCTATGCAGAGCGACACGCAAATATCCCCTGAACTTTTGCCATATTTCTGCCATACATTTTCCTGAGAACATCTGTTCCCAATTTATACTTCCAAGTTCCTGCCTGATAGCTTCATATTTCCGCATACTCCAATTAAACACTTTCTTAACTTGTCTGTTCCTATCCCTCTCCAGTGCTATGGTAGAGGAGATAGAATTGTGATCATTATCTCCAAAATGCTCTCCCACTGAGAGACCTGACACCTGACCATTTCCCAATACCAGATCTAGTACAGCCTCTCCTCTTGTGGGCTTATCTACATATTGTGTCCCTAAACCTTCCTGAACACACCCAACAAACTCCACCCCATCTAAACCCCTTGCACTAGGGAGATGCCAATCAATATTTACTACATGAGAAAGAAATTTGGGGCAAAAGGGAGCCAATAGATATCCCTGGCAGATCAGATAAAGAATCATCCTGAAAGATTCTCCAAGTACATTAAGACTAAAAGGATGGCTGTGGAGAATGTAGCCCTTTATGGATCAATCTGGAGTCACTGGAAATGGCGAGGTCTAAATGAATTCTTGTCTGTGATGAAGAACACAAAAGCAGATGAATTCTGGGGGATGAGCAATGATGGTTTGAATGTCAGTATTATGATGGAAGAGATGTTGAAGATCTTGAAACTTGAAGGTAGATAAACCTCTGGATCTTGATTATATGGATCCTGGGATATTATGAGAAACAAGGAAGGTAGTCACTGGGGCCCTGTTAGAGAGTTTTGTATCTGAGTCAGAGAAAAGGTACCACAAAGCTGAAGGTTAGCTAATGGGTCCTTGTTTAAGTAATTAAGGAACTACAAGCTGGTGAGTCTTGCTTTATTGGTAGGAAAGTTCTGAGAAGGGATCTGGTGAGGCAGAATTTATTCGCATTAGGAAAAGCAAGAACAGATTGGTGATAGATAAGACAGCATGTAAAATCGCAGCTCAAATTTAAGCAAGAAACGAGATGGTTCATGAATTCAAAAGGTCATGAATTTAGTAAGACCTCTAACAAAATCCCACACAATTGGCTTGCCTGGAAGATTAGATCATGGAATCCAAGGTAGCATAGCCAAGTTTAGTTTAGAGATGGGAGGCAGTGTGGTAGTGGTGGGTTCTTTTATTCTTAATGATTTCTAACATATTTAGCAAGTTTGAAGATGACACTAAAATTGCTGGTGTTGCTGGCAGTGAAGGAGATTGAGGTTAAAACAAGATGTAGATCAACTGGGAGTGTGGGCAAGGGAATGGCAGATGGAATTTAGGTTAAACAGGTGTGGTGTGATGCATTTTGGGAAGTTAAGCCAGAGCAGGATGCACTTTGGGAATTTGAACTAAAGCAGGATATAGACAGTGAATGGCAGGGCCTTGGGAATTGTTGTTGAGCTGAAAGGTGTTGGGATGCAAGGACATGCTTCCCTGAAAGTGACAATACAGGTAAGTAGGTACACAGAATGTGAAAGTGATTTATGGCATGATTGCCTTTATTGGCCAAGGCATGGAATACAAGAGTTGGGATATTATGTTACAATTATATAAAATGTGGAGTTCTAGTCACTGCACTATAGGAAAGCTGTGATCAACCATATAACAATTACAGCATGGAAACAGGCCATCTCGGCGCTTCTAGTCCATGCTGAACTCTTACTCCCACCTAGTCGCACCAACCTGCACTTGGCCCATAACCCTCCATTCCTTTCCTGTCCATATATCTTGTCCTCTTGTTTGAATCTCCCCCATTCTCAATGGAAAATGCCTATCCACGTTAACTCTATCAATCCCCTTCATAATTTTAAACACCTTTATCAAGTCCCCCCTCAACCTTCTTTGACGAGGGTAGTATCTGGGTAGGAGGGCTTGAGTTGTTAGGATAGAGTGGAGAGGCTGGGTCTGCTTTCTATGGAACAAAGAAGACTGCAAGGTGATTACAGTAAGTCCCCGGGTTAAGAACGTCCGACTTACGGACAACTCGTCCTTACAAACGGACTGCCATAAAACCTGTTATAAATTTTGAGTTAAGTATAATGGTTCGTAATAAGGAACGCACACACTACTTTGTGACGCTCATGAAAACATTGCACGGCTTCAGTGGTTGGTTGGCTCGGGGAAGGAGAATGCCATCCGCCATTTAAGTCGGATCACGTTGCCGTTAACTTGTGTTGAGTGTGTAACTTTACATTTGGCTTAAATTGATACACACAGATTCTGTCTGTCTCTCTCTCCAGTACAGTACCGTATGTAGTTACTTTTATGATTACTGTATTATGTTTAAGATGTTTTAGTGTATTTGGAAGTGTTTCTTAAGTGTTTTATATGCATAGAAAGGTAAAATATATACTATATTGTAAGACAAACATTTGACTAACTGACGCTAAATAAGAACCGTATGTACCTGTTCCGACTTACCTACTATCTGGACTTAAAGACAGACTTAAGAACGGATCTCGTTCGTAACCTGGGGACTGCCTGTATCAAAGAGGAATTTAAAATTGAGAAGCATAGATTGATAGCCTGTCTGCTTTCTATGATAGTGGTGTCTAAAGCTAGAGCATATACTACTAAGGTAATAAGGAAGAGCTTTAAAGGGATCTGAGAGCTCAACTTTCTACATTAATTAGTATCTGGAATGAGCTGAGGAGATAGTTGCGGTAGCAATATTAAAACATTTAATAGGTATCTGGACAGGTACTTAAATAAGCAAAACCTAGAGTAGTATGAAATTAATACAGGTAAATAAATATGTTTTGTTGTTTCTTAACTTTGCTCACAATGATCCCAACCCTCATTATTATAGATAGGCATGATGGTCAGCATAGACAGAGTGGGCCAAAGGGCCTATTTTGACTCTATTGATATCTCCAGTTCATTTGTCCAGCTGGTGAGATTTTTCTTTCTCTCTCATGGGACTATTTAATGCACCTTTCTCTAACGGCAAAAGGATCAGATTTTCTTTAAACTTCATTAGCTGATTTGAAAGTAGCAACCAATTAAAAAAAGAACAATGAACAGACAGATGACATTTAACTTATCCCACAGCTTGCACAAACCTTTAACAAGGTAACCAGAACCGGAGCTTTAATCTGCAAGATGTTTGTTCACGTCAAAGAAAAAGCAGATGAAAGGGTTGTAGTAGTATGCTTTGCATTACCTATTACAATCCCAGTAGTGCTGTGAAGTGCTAATTTCCTAATTTAAAAATTGCAGTGTATGTAATGAAAATATTCTTGCTATAATGTACATAATTCAAAAACTTGGTGTTTTGGTTAATTTGTGACAGCACACGATTTTTCATTCAGTTTTTAAATTGTAAAATTATACAATATTTGCACACCTAATCGCTGTCATACTTTGGAAACTAGTTATTACAATATATACTATATAATATTTTTGAATATTTTTCTTCAGACAGACTGTAAGGTATGGATGTGTTTGATCTTTAAAAAAAATACTCTGTAGTTCCTTGAAAAACATTAGTTTACATCTGATGAAACAGCAAAGCTGAACCTTTTATTTTTCAGTTATGCTGGTATCTCTGTACAGATTTTCCCATTGGATTAGTCAAACTGCAGCACAGAAGCGAGCTCTATGTTCATCTAATCTGAGTTTAACTATTAATCTGACTCGTCCCGTTGATCTGCACCGGGACCATAGCCCTTCGTACCACTCCATACACATACCTATCAAAATTTCTCTTTAATGTTGAAATTGAACCCACATCTACCACTTCCACTGGCAGCTCGTTCCACACTCTTACCACCTTCTGAATGAAGAAATTCCCTCTCATGTTCCCCTTAAACATTTCATCTTTCACCTTTAGCGCAAGACCTTAGTTCTAGTCTCACCCGACCTCAGTGAAAAAACCTGCTTGTTTTACCCGATCTATACCTCTCATAACTTTGTATACCTCTATCAAATCTCTTCTCAATCTTCTACATTCCCTGGAATACAATTCTAACCTACTTAACCTTTCCCCAGAACTCAGCTCCTCAAGTCCTGGCAAAATCCTGGTAAATATTCTCTGCACTCTTTCATCTTATTGACATCTTTCCAAAAGGTAGGAAACCAAAACTGCACACAATACTTCAAATTGGGCCTCACCAGCATCTTGTACAATTCAGGATCCTGAATATTGCTTCAAGAGGTTCTACAAAACCTTTCTGAAGCCCACTTCTCCATGTGAAAGATTAATCTGAATTTCCTTAAATTGTGTGAATAACAATGTTAGTGCCAAGTTGCACCAAAAATTTAGACAGAGCATGTTTCATTTTTTGTTCAACTATTCTCCATAGCTGTACACCCCTTTCTTTTGAATTCAACTATCTGACAATAATTAGGCCTTTTCATGATTGTTACCTTCCTAATGTTTTAACTTGTTTGTTTTAAACATTTTGACTGTTCTTGATCCTTTGTTTAAATCGTGGTATCTTTTAAAAGGTATTTGATGAGCTACTCGGTAATAGCCTTGTTAGAACAATTGATGCTTATAAGGAGGCTTTGTTACTCAGCTCAGTTTTGCCTTGAAACTTGAGGACAAAGAATTAAAACTTAAGGCACTGAAATGTGAGAAAAGTGTTAATGAAATTCAGATGGTATTCCCTTTTCTCAATTCCTTCATCGCTGCTGCATCAGTTCCCAGGCTGATGCTCTCCTTTCCAGGACATCTTCAATGAATGGGGTTTAGCTTCCTCCACCATTGAAACTATCCTCAGCCTTTTCTCTTCCATTTCCTGGACATCTGCGCTCACCCCATCTTCCCGCTGCCTGAAGAGAGGTGGAATTCCTCTTGATCTTGCCTACCGCCCCATCTCCGCATCCAAAATATCACTCTCCGCAACTTCTGCCATCTTCAAGGGTATCCTACCACCAAGCACATCTTTACCTCCCACTCTCTGCTTTCCTCAGGGACTGCTCCCTCTGTGATTCCCTTGTCCATTCATCCCTCCCCATGAGTCTCCCTCCTGGCACATATCCCTGCAAGTGATAGAAATGCCTATTCATGTCCCTTACCTCCATTCAGGGCCTCAAACAGTCCTACCAGGTGAGGCAGCACTTCACCTGTGAATATGTTAGGGTCATCTATTATATCCAATGCTCCCCATGCATTCTCCTTTACATTGGTGAGACCCAAAGTAAATTGGGGGACCGCTTTTCCGAGCACCTCCATTCTATCTGCCAAAAGCGGGATTTCCCATTTCAGTTCCCATCCCTATTCCCAGTCCATAATCACCTCTTTTGCCACAATGAGGCCACTCTCAGGGTGGAGGAACGACACCTCTTATTCTGTCTAGGTGGCCTCCAATCTAACGGCATGAACATCTATTTCTTCTTATGGTAATTTTTAACCCCCTCTTCCCACTTCTTCTATTCCCCACTCTGACTTCTTACCTCTTCTCCTCACTTACCTGTCACTTCCCCCTGGTGCCCCCCCCTTCCTTTTCTCCCATGGTCAACTCTCCTCTCCTATCAGACTCCTTCTCCTGCCCTTGCCTTTCCATCCCACCTGGCTTCACCTATGACCTTCTAACTTGTCCTCCTTCCCTTCTTCCCTCCCCCCATGAAGTCTTCCTCTTCCTTTCCTGTCCTGAAGAAGGGTCTCGGCCTGAAACATTGACTGTTTATTCAATTTCCTTAGATGCCGCCTGACCTGCTGAGTTCCTCCAGCATTTTCTGTGTGCATTGCTCTTGATTTCCAGCACCTGCGGAATCTCTTGCGTTCTCTACAGTTCTATTCTTCCTATTTAATGATTTCTTGTCTAGAAATTCTACCCTGTTCAGTAACACGAGATATGCCATAACATTTCTAAAGACCATGTTTTAATGTAATAAGAAAACATGAAAAACTGTCTGCTGAGTCCTGCTTTGTCTTGTCCACTTATGGGCGACATTGTAGCGTAGTGGTTAGCACGATGTTACGCATTCCAGATTTCATTTCTGGTGCTGTTCTGTAAAGAGTGTCTGTACATCCTCCCTGTGGAATGCATGAGTTTTCTCTGGGTCCTCGTGTTTCCTCCCATACCGGGTAGTTTAATTGATCATTGCAACTGGTCTTGTGGTTAGGATAGGGTTAAATCAAGGTTGTTAAGGGCTGCTGATTGGTGTGACTCGAAGGGCTGAAAGCCTATTCCATGCTCTGTCTCTAAATAAAACAAATATATTGTTTGGTCATTAAGCAAATCTTCTGTTTAAAACGTCTCACTTTAGTAGCCTAGCCTCCATCTGCGAAGGCTGAGATTTGGAATTCCCTTTCTAAACCTAATCCACTCCTCTTACCTCCAATACTCATGAAACTTCGTCATGGTTTTGGAAATTCACTTCATTGTCAGAATTTTCCTGTGAGATAGCATGGTGTATTTTACCATGTTAGAAATATCACACAAATAATAATTGGTGAATACTCTTTCATCAACATTCAGGAAATATTCGGTCAAAATCGGTGTTTTTTAAGTGAAACTTTGTGTACTTTCCTCCCTTCAAAATAACTTGGCTAATAATATATGTAATGTAGAAATACTGATTTTGATATAAATCATCCAAACAGAAATTTGGTCTTCAGGGTTTTACTTGTTCACTCTGCTGACTGCTTGCATTATAAATTTGCTATGATTAATAATTTCTGGAATGTATTTTAATTATACTTTTTTATTTTTGTATTAATAGGCATTTAGACAACCATCACCTCTGGGACCCAAATGCATTTGCTGTTTCCTGCTTTAAAATTACAATGTATTCCATACAGGTTAGTGTGTAATATTTTGCAAAGCAATTTTTGTTATTTCTGAAAGCCATTTTACTGCTTTTCCTACCTCTCCTTAAGTCCATTATGGATTGAATAAAAATATTGAAAAGTCTAATTTAATTGCTATGAGTCCAGTGGCAATATACTGCACATTTGGAGCGCATGGAAATTTTTAAAAAACTGCCGATGCTAAAAATCCAGAATAAAAACAAAATGCTAAAACATTCAGCGGGTTAGTCAAAGTCTGTAGAAAGAGAAAGAGTTAACAATTCAGCTCAAAGATCCTTCTGCTGAGCTAGGCAAAATAGGAAAACATATCATTTCCTATATCATTTGCAGAGAGGTGGGTGAGACAAAGTAAATTTGAGTTGTGGGGATGAAGGTGATCTGGCTAATAGGTTAATGAAGGAAGATAGGGAATCTTGAACAAAGGACCAGGAACACAATAAAATGAGGCATTTGGTGCATAATAATATCAAGGAACGTAAGATTTCCCTATATCATTTCCAATCCAGCCTTTCTGTCCATCGCCTCCTGCTTTGTTACTACAGAGGTTGATGTGAGCTTGAGGAACAGTAACTTATTTTCCATCTAGCCACCTAGTGGCTCCTGGCTTATTACTAAATTTTTCAACTTGTGACTCCCTATCAGAATTGGCAAGCCTGTCGATGATACTTGCTCAGTTCTTACTAGCACAAATTGATCTGCCTGGCTTGTTGTACAGCCCTACATTTCACAACTTTACATTCCTTTGTTTGCTTTTACCCTTCAGCTCCTTTGATTTCATTGCTTGTATGTTTTTGTTCAGATTCTCTAACTTATTAACCCATTGAAGCAGCTGACCTTGTTTACAGCTCACTCCTAACTGTAACTTCTCAGGCAGTCGTTTAGTGTTATTCATCCCTTTCCATCCTTAAAATAACTGTTTTCTCTTTTTGCTGGTTCTCACAAAGAGTCATTAACCAGAAACATTTCACATATGTTGTCTGATCTGCTGGATGTTTCCAGCATCTTGTTTTATTTGAAGCAAGTGGGCTTCATTTTTGTTGGGCTTTTTTATAATAGCATTTTATCCATTTCATCCACGATGAGGTCGAGTGAAATAATGTGTGTAAAGTGCATGGAAACTTAACATTTTCTGCTTAGTTTCATTTTAAAGCTCTCTTCCTGGCCTTGCATAGAAGTTGTTCTCTAATGTCTCAATTGCATGTGCTCTTGGTGTACTCGTTACAATATAGCTAATGTTACAGGCTCAGCATTCTCATCATGTGATTCAGCAAATTCTTCGACACCTGGACGCTCACAACAAGGATTCTGCAAGGGTCCGAGCTGGCATTGTACAAGTCCTTTTAGAGACTGTTACTATCGCAGCAAAAGGTTCTGTTGGTAAGTAGCGCTAACCGTTGGAGGGATAGCGAGTAAATGCTGATTACATGTTCATTTATTTGCTGTGTATGCAAGAGTAATAGTAAGCTATAAACTTACTGATTCTCTCTTCAGTCTGCCACCACTATCTCGATGATGGTTTTTCTGAGTTCTAGAGTGTTTGTGTACGTCTGCATCATTCTTTTGTATCTGGTGTTTATTCTGGAATGTAGTTTGTTCCACATTTTCAATGAATCATGGATTCAAGATTATTATCAGCTTCTCTAATATAAACTGGGACCACTTTATTGTAAGGGGTTTAGATGGGGCTGAATTTGTTAAGTGTATCCAGAAAAATTTCTTCTATCAGTGTGTGGACTGTCCATTGAGATGAGGGGCCTAATGTTGGATAATGAGCCTGACCAACTGACTGATCATTTCGTGGGTGAACATACAGGGAACAGTGACCCACAACTCCTCATCTTTCAGGATAGCTATAGATAAGGATATGAGGGCATTAGGCAGTAGCTAAGAAGTGTTAATTGGGAACATTTTTTTCTCTGGCATGTCCATATCAGACATGTGGAGGGTGCTTAACGATCAATTGTATGAGTACAGGAAAGATATCCTCCTTTTAGAAGGAAGGATGGGGATGGAAAGATGAGAGAACTTTGGATGTCCAGAAAGATGATGAATTTAGTCAAAAAGATAAAGGAAAAGTATGTAAACCTTCAGAAATCAGGTCAAATGAAGGACATGAGTATAACAAAGTACGAAAAGAACTAAAGGAGGCAATTAGGAAAGCCTGGAGGGGTCTTGGAAAGTCTTTGGTAAGTTGGAATAAGATGAATCCCAAGGCATTCTGTACATATATAGGGAGTAAAAGGATAACTAGGGAGAGAGTTTGACCACTTAATGATGAAGAGGGCTTCTACAAAAAAGGATCTTGGCAATTGTAGGGATGACTTGCAGCAGACTGAAAAGCTTGAGCATGTAGATATTAAGGAGGATGTTGTGCTGGAGCTTTAGGAGAGCATCAAGTTGGATAAGTCACCGGGACCAGAAGAGATGTACCTCAGGCTACTGTGGGAGGTGAGGGAGGAGATTGCTGAGCCGCTAGTGATGATCTTTGCGTCATCAATGGGGATAGGAGAGGTTCCGGAGGATTGGAGGGTTGCGGATGTTGTTCCCTTATTCAAGAAAGGGCATAGAGATGGCCCAGGAAATTATAGACCAGTGAGTCTTGCTTCAGTGGTTGGTATTGGAGAAGATCCTGAAAGCAGGATTTATGAACATTTGGAGAGGCATAATATGATTAGGAATAGTCAGCATGGCTTTGTCAAAGGCAGATCGTGCCTGACGAGCCTGACTGAATTTTTTGAGGATGTGACAAAACACATTGATGAAAGTAGAGCAGTAGATGCAGTGTATATGGATTTCAGCAAGGCACTTGATAAGGTACCACATGCAAGACTTATTGAGAAAATAAGGAGGCATGGGATCCAAGGGGACATTGCTTTGTGGATCCAGAACTGGCTTGCACACAGAAGGCAAAGAGTGGTTGTAGATGGGTCATATTCTGCATGGAGGTTGGTGACCAGTGATGTGCCTCAGAAATCTGTTCTGGACCCCCTAGTCTTTGTGAATTTTATAAAAGACCTGGATGAGGAAGTGGAGGGATGATTTGTAAATTTGTGATGACACAAAGGCTGGGGGTGTTGTGGATAGTGTGGAGGGCTGTCAGAGGTTACAGTCGGACATTGATAGGATTCAAAACTGGGCTGAGAAGTGGCAGATGGAGTTCAACTCAGATAAGTGTGAAGTGGTTCATTTTGGTAGGTCAAATATGATGGCAGAATATAGTTTTAATGGTAAGACTCTTGGCAGTGTGTAGGATCAGAGGGATCTTGAGGTCTGAGTCCAAAGGACACTCAAAGATGCTGCACAGGTTGACTCTGTGGTTCAGAAGACATACAGTGCGTTGGCCTTCATCACTCAGGATTGAGATTAAAAGCTAAGAGGTAATGTTGCAGCTATATAGAACCCTGGTCAGACCCCACTTGGAGCACTGTGCTCAGTTCTGGTTGCCTCACTAAAAGAAGGATGTGGAAACCATAGAAAAGGTGCAGAAGAGACTTACAAGGATGTTGCTTGGTTTGGGAGCATTCCTTGTGAGATTTGGTTGAGTGAACTCAGCCTTTTCTCCTTGGAGCGACGGATGATGAGAGGTGACTTGATAGAGGTATACAAGATGATGACAGGCATTGATCGTGTGGATAGTCAGAGGATTTTTCCCAGAGCTGAAATGGCTGGCATGAGAAGGCATAGTTTTAACGTGCTTGGAAGCAGGTACAGAGGAGATGTCAGGGGTAAGTTTTGTATTCAGAGAGTGGTGAGTGCATGGATGGGCTGCCAGTGACGGTGGTGGAGGTGGAAACGATAGGGTTTTTTAAAAGACTCTTGGATAGGTACATGGAGTTTAGAAAAATTGAGGGCTATGGGTAACCCGAGGTAAATTCTAAGGTGAGGACATGTTGGCACAGTCTGTATTGTGCTGTAGGTTTTCTATGTTTTTATTTGCTTGGATGCAGAGAATGTGAGTGAGGTATTTGAAGTGCATTACTTTAGTATTTACCAAGGAAAAGGATATGGAGGACCAGGAGATCAGTGCTGAGTGTATAAATACATTAGGGTGTTTAGAGGACAAGGAGGAGGAAGTATTGGGGCTCCTAAGGAACGTTAAGGTGGGTAAGTCCCCAGGGCCTGATGGGATTTACCCCATGTTATTGGAGGATGCAAGAGATGAGTTTGCTATATCCTTGACTAGTATCTTTATGTCCTCTTTCACCACGGGCGAGGACCCAGAGGACTGGCGAGTGGCTAATGTACCTCTATTTAAGAAGGGAACAAGAGAAAAACCTAGGAACTATAGACCGGTGAAACTCATGTTAGTTGTAGAGAAATTGGAGGAGAAGATTCTTAGGGACAGGATACATGAGCATTTGGAAACCCACGGCGTAATTTGGGAAAGTCGGCATGGCTTTGTATGGGGTAAGTCATGTCTTACCAACTTGATTGAGTTTTTTGACAAGGTGATGAGAGAGATTGGTGAGGGTAGGACAGTGGATGTTGTCTACATAGCTTTTAGTAACCAGAAGATTAAGATGCATGGGGTCTGCGGCGAATTGATTGTTTGGATGAAGAACCGGTTTGCACATAGAAGACAGAGGGTAGTGATTGAAGAGACGTATTTGAGCTGGAGGTCTGTAATTAGTGGACTTCCATGGGTATTTGTGTTGGCACTTCTGCTGTTTATAATGTACATAAATGACCTGGATGAAAATGTAAGTGGGTGGGTTAGTTAATTTAAGAATGACACGAAGATTGGTGGAGTTGTGGATAGTCTAGAAGACTGGTAAAGAATACAGTTGAAAATATGGGCTGAGGAATGGCAGATGGAGTTTAACCCCAATAAATATAAGGTGTTGCACCTTGATAGGGCAAATGCAAGGAGAAACTACTCTGCTAAAGGCAAAGTAGCTGTTGATGAACAGAGAGATATTGGGATCCAAATTCATTGCTTCTTGAAGGTAGCTACACAAGTCAATAAGGTGATTAGGAAGGCTTATGGAATACTTGCTTTTATTAGTCGAGGCATTGAGTGCAAAAGTCAGGAGGTTATGTTGCAACTTTATAAAACTCACTGAGGCCATTTCTGGGGTATTGCATACAGTTCTGGTTGCCCTACTATAGGAATGATGCCAAGGCTTTGAAGAAAGTGCAGAAGAGTTTCACCAGCATGCTACCTGTTTTAAAGGGCATGTGCTATCATGAGAGCCTGGATGAGCTAGGCTTGTTTTCTCTGGAGCGTCGGAGGCTGAGGGGAGATCTGATAGAGGTTTACAAAATTATGAGGGGCATAGACAGAATGAACAGAAAGTATCTGTTTCCCAGGGTAGAAATGTCTAATACCAGAGGGCATGCTTTGAAGGTAAGAGGGGGTAGGTTCAAGGGGTAAGTTTTTTACTCATTGTCGTGGTTGCCTGGAATGCACTGCCTGATATCGTAATAGGGGCAAATACATTAAATGGCCAGTTCCTGTGCTGTATGTTCTAAGAGCATGGAACTGGACCTTCTTGGCCCACAACTTGCATGCTCAGCACAATCCCATTTGACTGCTTAGATAGGAAAGGTATAAGAGGGATATAGGCGTAAGTGAGGATTCCTGAGGAGACTGAGGTCCTTTAACATCTGCCGGACGATGCTGAGGATGTTCTACGAGTCTGTGGTGGCCAGTGCTATCATGATTGCTGTTGTGTGCTGGGGCAGCAGGCTGAGGGTAGCAGACACCAACAGGATCAACAAACTCATTCGTAAGGCCAGTGATGTTGTGGGGATGGAACTGGACTCTCTGACGGTGGTGTCTGAAAAGAGGATGCTGTCCAAGTTGCATGCCATCTTGGACAATGTCTCCCATCCACTACATAATGTACTAGTTGGGCACAGGAGTACCTTTAGCCAGAGTCTCATTCCACCGAGATGCAACACAGAGCGTCATAGGAAGTCATTCCTGCCTGTGGCCATCAAACTTTACAACTCCTCCCTTGGAGGATCAGACACCCTGAACCAATAGGCTGGTCCTGGACTTATTTCCTGGCATAATTTACATATTACTATTTAACTATTTATGGTTTTATTACTATTTATTATTTATGCTGCAACTGTAACGAAAACCAGTTTCCCCCGGGATCAATAAAGTATGACTATGACTGAGTAAACTTAGTTTAGAAGTGAGCAGACTAGCTCAGTTTTGGAGCAGGCCTAATGCTGTTTATACGCTGCCAGTTGTTCTTGCCCCGCATGACAGTTTCTTCTTCAGTGATCTGATTATTGTCTTTTGCTTCGGCTCAAGGCTATGTAGGAACTTCAGTATTAAAGATAGTGCTTAAAATCGTAACTATTAAGACACATGCACATTTTAAAACATCTAGAACATTTAATCTTCAATTGAATAGTAAGATTTAATACTTTTCTACTAGCAATCTTTATTTCCTTCCCCTTACTTGAAGGTTAGTGGAGCTAGTAAATCTGGTGGATTCCAAGGGACCAATGGGAAAAGTCTATGGAACTAGAACGGAAGTCCCACAGCCAAATATATTGCTGATCTAGGTGGACTATATGACCCATTTGTTTTCTTTTCCCCCCTTGTGGGATTTCTTTAGATTATTTCTAACAGAAGAAGTAAGAATGTATTTGTGGATTATTCTTATTAAAATTGCTTACAACTTTTGTAGCGTGCTATATGCTTAATTGCTGTATGTCTAATTCAGACTGTGCTTGATCACTTTTATTTAGACATGCCTTTCATTTGTATTTTCTTTTAGAAATGTTATACAGTTAATAACTTGGAGAGTACTAACCATAAAGTTGTTTTCCCACGTCAGGTCCAACTGTTTTAGAGGTGTTTAACACATTGCTGAAACATTTGCGCCTCAGTGTTGATTTTGAGTTGTCAAATCAGGATGCATCTACTGGTGCTTTATCAACAAGCAATGATGAGAAGGTAGTTCAGGATGCAATTATCCAAACGATTGGTGAGTACATATTTTAGCAATGTGAAATTGTGTGTTATTTACAGATGACACTAATTCTCCATGGATGTTAATGGTGTAAATTGAAATGGAAAATATTTAGCATGAAATCCATTTTGTGTGGTGAACTTGTACAAAACCTCCTGAGCCTTCAGTAGGTGTGAAGCTGTGTGTAATTTACTGGTTTTATTGATTAGTTAAGCTCCATGTTGTAGCACCAAGCATAATTTATGGGCCAGAACATGTGTGAAATGCTAGGGCTCGAGTGGGTAAATGTCAGCAGCCAGGCTGCGCGCAAAAGACGCAGAAGTCCCACAGTTGTTCACCGAGCTGCATGATGATTTCCGAGCTGCATTTATGTATAGACGTTCATAATTGTGCAGCATTTGTACTGGGGAATCTTCCCACTCTATGTACTTCTGCTTGGACTGGGCTAACGTCTAGGATCCTACTGATCTCAAATAGGACAGCTATAAGGAAGAACATTAAAAGTAAAATGTTCAGGTTTTTTAGATGTTTTAATAATTTAAGTTCTGTTTTGGAATGTTTCTGAATGCTGAAGACATTTAAAAGGCAAGAAACAGTTGACAGTGTAGCTTTGACAGTTGTCATAGTTTCCAGTTATCTTACAGACTGAGCTTGGTTTGATTGTCACCTTATCAGCAATTAAATGTTCAAAGTTCTGTCATATAAGCTTTGCGGTTTTGGATCCTGAGTTAGCTTAGAGCAAGTTCAGCCTTTGGTTTTCAAATCAGGTGTGGAATCCTGCTGTTGCTCAGTGGTTAGTGGAGCTGGTGTCCTATAATCAGGAACTTTGGGACTATATATTTTGCTTGAGAGGAGAAGAATTTCCTTGGTATATAGGGTTAAGTTTATGTTGGGTACTGAAGACTTGCATTATAGTGTTTTGAAAAAAATCTGTCACCATAGTAACTGTTTCCATTCAAATATCATCATTATTTATGAACCAGCTCTTGCATTTTTTCCTCTAGCTAGTAATGATATTGATATGAGATCACAAGAAAAGATGAGCCTGCATCATTTGATTTGTGAGTTCTTACTGCTAGCTGTGAATGAAATTATTGGGAGGTTGACAGCTTTTGATGTTGATGCAGTTGATGTTATGGGGTTAACTGAACATCCGTTAATCTTGCGAGACCATGGATCTGCGCCTGGAAAGTCTTCACTCTCCAGGGCACAGGCCTGGGCAAGGTTGTATGGAAGACCAGCAGTTGCCCATGCTGCAAGTCTCCCCTCTGCACTACACCAATGTTGTCCACGGGAAGGGCATTAGGACTCACAGCTTGGCACCAGTGTCGTCGCAGAGCAATGTGTGATTAAGTACCTTGCTCAAGGACACAACACATTCCCTCGGCTGGGGCTCAAACTCATGATCTTCAGGTAGCTAGTCCAATGCCTTAACCACATGCCACGTGCCCACATGTTAACTGAACATGATTCAAATTTATTACATATTGCTGGTGTTGCTTTGGTAATAAGGCCTTAGTCTCCTGTTTCTAATATTGGTGGACTTAGGAGTACGATGTGAAACTGGACCAAACCATCATTGCCTGCGATTTTCTTTCTGTTAAAAGTTCAAAGTAAATTTATTATTGATGTACAAGTGATGTCACCATACACAATCCTGAGACTCCTTTAATTGTGGACATTCACAGTAATCACAAGAAACACAGTAGAAAGAATGAAAGTACATCCCCGACAGGGCAGGCAACAACTGATGTTAAAAAATAACAAGCTGTGTGCAAATATAAAAGAAAGAAAAGTAAATACGTAGGCAGTAAATATCAAGAACATGAGGTGACGAGACCTTGAAAGTGAATCCAGTTCATTAATTGGGTGAGTGAAGCTCTTCCCTCTAGTTTGACAGCCTGATGGTTGGGGGGTAATAACTGTTCCTGAACCTGGTGATGTGGCTCTTGAGGGCCTGTGTTCCGCCTTCCTGATGGCAGCAGTGAGAAGAGAGCATGGCCTGTATGGTGGATGCTGCTTTCCTGCGACAGCCCAGTGTAGAGGTGCTCAGTGGTGGGGAGGGCTTTACCCGTGATGGACTGGAGACTAATGATAAAACAAGTCAAAGTCAGCATGGTTTCTATGAAGGGAAATCTTGCCTGGAAAATCTGTTAGAGTTCTTCGAGGAAGTGGATGTCATTTACTTGGATTTTCAGAATGCATTTGATAAGGTGCCACACAGGCTGCTCAACAAGTTGAAATCTTATGGCATTACAGGAAAGATACTGGCATGGATAGTGGAATGGCTGACAGGCAGGGGGCAGTGAGTGGGAATAAAAGGGACCTTTTCTGGTTGGCCACTCGTGACTAGTGGTGTTCCTCGGGGATCAGCATTGGGACCGCTGCTTTTCACATTATAGAGTTATAGAATAGTACAGCACAGTACAGGCCCTTCGGCCCACAATGTTGTGCCGACCCTCAAACCCTGCTTCCCATATAAGCCCCCACCTTAGATTCCTCCATATACCTGTCTAGTAGTTTCTGAAACTTCACTAGTGTATCTGCCTCCACCACTGACTCAGGCAGTGCATTCCACGCACCAACCACTCTCTGAGTAAAAAACCTTCCTCTAATATCCCCCTTGAACTTCTCACCCCTTACCTTAAAGCCATGTCCTCTTGTATTGAGCAGTGGTGCCCGAGGGAAGAGGCACTGGCTATCCACTCTATCTATTCCTCTTATTATCTTGTACACCTCTATCATATCTCCTCTCATCCTCCTTCTCTCCAAAGAGTAAAGCCCTAGCTCCCTTAATCTCTGATCATAATGCATACTTTCTAACCCAGGCAGCATCCCAGTAAATCTCCTTTCTACCCTTTCCAATGCTTCCACATCCTTCCTATAGTGAGGCGACCAGAACTGGACACAGTACTCCAAGTGTGGCCTAACCAGAGTTTTATAGAGCTGCATCATTACATCGCGACTCTTAAACTCTATCACTCGACTTATGAAAGCTAACACCCCATAAGCTTTCTTAACTACCCTATCCACCTGTGAGGCAACTTTCAGGGATCTGTGGACATGTACCCCGAGATCCCTCTGCTCCTCCACACTACCAAGTATCCTGCCATTTATTTGTACTCTGCCTTGGAGTTTGTCCTTCCAAAGTGTACCACCTCACACTTCTCCGGGTTGAACTCCATCTGCCACTTCTCAGCCCACTTCTGCATCCTACCAATGTCTCTCTGCAATCTTTGACAATCCTCTACACTATCTATAACACTGCCAACCTTTGTGTCGTCTGCAAACTTGCCAACCCACCCTTCTACCCCCACATCCAGGTCGTTAATAAAAATCACGAAAAGTAGAGGTCCCAGAACAGATCCTTGTGGGACACCACTAGTCACAATCCTCCAATCTGAATGTATTCCCTCCACCACCACCCTCTGCCTTCTGCAGGCAAGCCAATTCTGAATCCACCTTGCCAAACTTCCCTGGATCTCATGCCTTTTGACTTTCTGAATAAGCCTACCGTGTGGAACCTTGTCAAATGCCTTACTAAAATCCATATAGATCACATCCACTGCACTACCCTCATCTATATGCCTGGTCACCTCGTCAAAGAACTCTATCAGGCTTGTTAGACACGATCTGCCCTTCACAAAGCAGTGCTGACTGTTCCTGATCAGACCATGATTCTCTAAATGCCTATAGATCCTATCTCTAAGAATCTTTTCCAACAGCTTTCCCACCACAGACGTAAGGCTCACTGGTCAAAAATTACCCAGACTATCCCTACTACCTTTTTTGAACAAGGGGAACAACATTTGCCTCCCTCCAATCCTCCGGTACCATTCCCGTGGACAACGAGGACATAAAGATCCTAGCCAGAGGCTCAGCAATCTCTTCTCTCGCCTCGTGGAGCAGCCTGGGGAATATTCCATCAGGCCCCGGGGACTTATCTGTCCTAATGTATTTTAACAATTCCAACACCACCTCTCCCTTAATTCAACATGCTTCAGAACATCAACCTCACTCATATTGTCCTCACCATCATCAAGTTCCCTCTCATTGGTGAATACCGAAGAGAAGTATTCATTGAGGACTTCGCTCACTTCCACAGCCTCCAGGCACATCTTCCCACCTTTATCTCTAATCGGTCCTACCTTCACTCCTGTCATCCTTTTTTTCTTCACATAATTGAAGAATGCCTTGGGGTTTTCCTTTACCCTACTCGCCAAGGCCTTCTCATGCCCCCTTCTTGCTCTTCTCAGCCCCTTCTTAAGCTCCTTTCTTTCTTCCCTATATTCCTCAATAGACCCATCTGATCCTTGCTTCCTAAACCTCATGTATGCTGCCTTCTTCCACCTGACTAGATTTTCCACCTCACTTGTCAACCATGGTTCCTTCACCCTACCATTCTTTATTTTCCTCACTGGGACAAATTTATCCCTTGCATCCCGCAAGAGATCTCTAAACATCGACCACATGTCCATAGTACATTTCCCTGCAAAAACATCATCCCAATTCACACCCGCAAGTTCTAGCCTTATAGCCTCATAATTTGCCTTTCCCCAATTAAAAATTTTCCTGTCCTCTTTGATTCTATCCTTTTCCATCATAATGCTAAAGGCCAGGGAGCGGTGGTCACTGTCCCCCAGATGCTCACCCACTGAGAGATCTGTAACCTGACCTGGTTCATTACCTAGTACTAGATCTAGTATGGCATTCCCCCTAGCCATATACTGTGACAGGAATCCGTCCTGGACACACTTAACAAACTCTGCCCCATCTAAACCCTTGGAACTAATCAGGTGCCAATCGATATTAGGGAAGTTAAAGTCACCCATGATAACAACCCTGTTATTTTTGCACCCTTCCAAAATCTGCCTCCCAATCTGCTCCTCTGTATCTCTGCTGCTACCAGGGGGCCTATAGAATACCCCCAGTAGAGTAACTGCTCCCTTCCTGTTCCTGACTTCCACCCATATTGACTCAAAAGAGGATCCTGCTACATTACCCACCCTTTCTGTAGCTGTAATAGTATCCCTGACCAGTAATGCCACCCCTCCTCCCCTTTTTCTGCCCTCTCTATCCCTTTTAAGGCACTGAGATCCAGGAATATTGAGAATCCATTCCTGTCCTGGTGCCAGCGAAGTCCCTGTAATGGCCACTACATCATAATTCCATGTATGTATCCAAGCTCTCAGTTCATCACCTTTGTTCCTGATGCTTCTTGCATTGAGGTACACACATTTCAGCCCTTCTACCTTACTGTCTTTACACCATTTATTCTGCTTCTCTTTCCTCCAAGCCTCTCTGTATGTTAGATCTGGCTTTACTCCATGCACTTCGTTCACTGCTCTATCGCTCTGGGTCCCATCCCCCTCGCAAATTAATTTAAACCCTCCCGAACCATGCTAGCAAACCTACCTGCAAGGACGTTGTTTGTCAATAATTTAGATAGAGAAATTGAAGGCTTTATGGCAAAGTTTGAGGATGATATGAAGATAGGTTGGGGGGGTAGGTAGTGCTGTGGAAGCAATGCAGTTGTAGCAGGACTTAGACAAATTGGAAGAATGGGCAAAAAAGTGGCAGATGGAATACAGTGTTGGAAATTGTGTGATGCATTTTGGTAAAAGGAACAATAGTTTGGACTATTACCTAAAATGGGGAGAATGTTCGAACATCAGAGGTGCAGAGAGACTTGGGAGTCTTCATGCAACACTCTCAGAAGATTAATTTACAAGTTGAGTCTGTGGTAAAGAAGGCAAATGCAGTGTTGGCATTTACTTCAAGGGGAGTAGAATATAAAAGCAAGAAAATAATGCTGAGCCACTATAAGGCACCAGTCAGGCCACACTTAGAGCATTGCCAACAGTTTTGGGCTTCATATCTCAAAGTCCAGAGGAAGTTCACGATGATTCCAGGAATGAAGGGGTTAACATATGAGGAACATTTGGCAGCTTTGGGCCTGTACTCACTGGAATTTAGGAGAATGTGTGGAGATCTCATTGAAACCTCCCAAATGTTGAAAGGACTAGATAGAGAGGATGTGGAGAGGATGTTTCCTATGGTAGGGGCACTCAGAACTGAGGGGAAACTATTTAGAACAGAGGTAAGGAGGAACGTTTTTAGCCAGAGAGTAGTTAATCTGTGGAATGCTCTGCCACAAACTACAGTGGAGGCCTAACAAATAACATGCCCTGTTGGTTGAACCTGTCCTCTGTGAACAACCCATAGAAACCATAGAAACTATAGACACTACAGCCCAGAAACAGGCCTTTTGGCCCTTCTTGGCTGTGCCGAACCATTTTCTGCATAGTCCCACTGACCTGCACACGGACCATATCCCTCCATACACCTCCCATCCATGTATCTGTCCAATTTATTCTTAAATGTTAAAAAAGAACCTGCATTTACCACCTCGTCTGGCAGCTCATTCCATACTCCCACCACTCTCTGTGTGAAGAAGCCCCCCCTAATATTCCCTTTAAACTTTTCCCCCCTCACCCTTAACCCATGTCCTCTGGTTTTTTTCTCCCCTTTCCTCAGTGGAAAAAGCCTGCTTGCATTCACTCTATCTATACCCATCATAATTTTATCAAATCTCTATCAAATCTCCCCTCATTCTTCTACGCTCCAGGGAATAAAGTCCTAACCTATTCAACCTTTCTCTGTAACTGAGTTTCTCAAGTCCCGGCAACATCCTTGTAAACCTTCTCTGCACTCTTTCAACCTTATTTATATCCTTCCTGTAATTTGGTGACCAAAACTGAACACAATACTCCAGATTCGGCCTCACCAATGCCTTATACAACCTCGTCATAACATTCCAGCTCTTATACTCAATACTTTGATTAATAAAGGCCAATGTACTAAAAGTTCTCTTTACGACCTTATCTACCTGTGACGCCACTTTTAGGGAATTTTGTATCTGTATTCCCAGATCCCTCTGTTCCACTGCACTCCTCAGTGCCTTACCATTAACCCTGTATGTTCTACATTGGTTTGTCCTTCCAACGTGCAATACCTCATACTTGTTTGTATTAAACTCCATCTGCCATTTTTCAGCCCATTTTTCCAGCTGGTCCAAGTCCCTCTGCAGGCTCTGAAAACCTTCCTCACTGTCTACTACACCTCCAATCTTTGTATCATCAGCAAATTTGCTGATCCAATTTACCACATTATCATCCAGATCATTGATATAGATGGCAAATAATTAATGGACCCAGCACTGATCCCTGTGGCACACCACTAGTCACAGGCCTCCACTCAGAGAAGCAATTCTGTACTACCCCTCTTTGGCTTCTTCCATTGAGCAAGTGTCTAATCCAATTTACCACCTCTCCATGTATACCTAGCGACTGAATTTTCCTAACTAACCTCCCATGCGGGACCTTGTCAAAGGCCTTACTGAAGTCCATGTAGACAACTGCCTTCCCTTCATCCACTTTCCTGGTAACCTCCTCGGAAAACTCCAATAGATTGGTCAAACATGACCTACCATGCACAAAGCCATGTTGACTCTCCCTAATAAGTCCCTGTCTATCCAAATGCTTGTAAATTCTGTCTCTTAGTACTCCCTCCAATAACTTACCTACTACCGACGTTAAATTTACTGGCGTATAATTTCCCAGATTACTTTTCAATCCTTTTTTAAACAACGGAACAACATGAGCCACTCTCCAATCCTCCGGCACCTCACCTGTAGACAGCGACATTTTAAATATTTCTGCCAGGGCCCCCGCAATTTCAACACTAGTCTCCTTCAAGGTCCGAGGGAACACCCTGTCAGGTCCTGGGAATTTATTCACTTTAATTTTCCTCAAGACAGCAAGGTCCTCCTCCTTTTCGATCTGTACAGTTTCCATGATCTCACTACTTGTTTCCCTTAATTCCATAGACTTCATGCCAGTTTCCTTAGTAAATACAGACGGAAAAAACCTATTTAAGATCTCCCCCATTTCCTTTGGTTCCGCACATAGCCGACCACTCTGATCTTCACCAATTTTATCCCTTACAATCCTTTTGCTCTTAATATACCTGTAAAAGCTCTTTGGATTATCCTTCACGTTGACTGCCAAGGCAACCTCATGTCTTTTAGCCATCCTGATTTCTTTCTTAAGTATTTTCTTGCACTTCTTATACTCCTCAAGCACCTTATTTACTCCCTGCTTCCTATACATGTTATACAACTACCTCTTCTTCTTTATCAGAGTTGCAATATCCCTTGAGAACCAAGGTTCCTTATTCCTCTTCACTTTGCCTTTAATCCTGACAGGAAACATACAAATTCTGCACTCTCAAAATTTCTCCTTTGAAGTCTTCCCACCTACCAATCACATCCTTGCCAGAGAACAACCACGCTTTTTTAGATTCTTTCTCATTTCTTCAAATTTGGCCTTCTTCCAGATAAGAACCTCAACCCTAGGCCCAGATCTATCCTTGTCCATGATCAAGTTGAAACTAATGGTGTTATGATCACTGGAACCAAAGTGCTCCCCTACACAGACTTCTGTCACTTGTCCTAACTCATTTCCTAACAGGAGATCCAATATTGCATCCCCTCTAGTTGGTCCCTCTATATATTGATTTAGAAAACTTTCCTGAACACATTTTACAAACTCTAAACCATCTAGACCCCTAACAGTATGGGAGTCCCAATCAATATATGGAAAATTAAAATCCCCTAACACCACAATTTTATGTTTCCTACAGTTGCCTGCTATCTCTCTGCAGATTTGCTCTTCCAATTCTCGTTGACTATTGGGTGGTCTGTAATACAATCCCACTAATGTGGCCATACCTTTCCTGTTTCTCAGCTCCACCCATAAGGACCCTTTTCAGTTGGTTTATCAATGTCCGTCCTTCATAATGTTGGAAATGGGTATGTTCACTGATGAATGGATAACATTGAATTCCATTAGCAACTCCTCAGCAAATGACTGCATGGAGCAAGACCTAGAGAACATTCATTAATAAGCATCAATTAACAAGGACATGACAGATAATTTGTATCAGGAAGAAGATGAAGAGCTTTGTGTCATGGTATCATGACAGCAACCTTTCCCTCGATGTTTACAGAAGAACTGGTCGTTGACTTCAGAAAGGGTGGTGGTGCATATGCTCCTGACTACATCAATGGTGTTGTTGAATTGAGAGCTTCAATTACCGACTGTAGGTGTGAACATCACCGGTAGCCTGTCCTGGTCCAAATATGTTGATGTCATAGCCAAGAAAGCTCACCCACACCTTTACTTCAAGAGGATAAACACATTTGGCATATTCCCATCAATCCTAATCAATATTTTATCGACATACCATAGAAAACAGTCTGTCCAGATGCATAACATGGTAACTGGCATAGCTCAGTACATCTTCTCGTCCAAGGACTCTGATTATGCTGGCTGCTTTACTGAGGCAGCGAGCAGTATAGACAAAGTCCCCACCCACCCTGGACATTGTCTCTGCTCCCCTCCCTTTGGGCAGAAGATAGAGAAGCGTGAAAGCACATACAGTCAGGCTGAAGAACAGCTTCTGCCTCACTGTTGTCATACTGCTGAATGGACCTCTTGTGGGATAATATGGACTCTTGGCCTCATAATTTACCTTGTTATGATATTGCACTGTTTCGTTTATCTGCACTTTTCTGTAGCTTTTACACTTTATTCTGTCATTGTTTTACCTTGTGTTGGCTTAATGTGCTGTGTAATGATTTGATCTGTATCAACAGTATGCAAGATGAGGTTTCCACAGCACCTTGGTACTTTGCAGAATGATTGTAGCTCTTGGCCCTCAATTATTTACAGCCATTAATAATGACTTGAAGGGAGCGGAGTGTAAGATATCTACATTTACTGATGGATCATGGATTTAATCTAGGAAAGTGTGAAGTAATGCACTTTGCTAGGAGGAATCAAAAGGCAGATGGCAATCACAATGGAAAAGTATGCAAATGATCACAGCAAATCAGAGTGTGCTTGTGCCTGAAATACAAAGTTATGAAGGTGTAGCAAATCGTTTAAAAGGCAAATGGCATAGTAAGAGGTTGAAGAAGCCTGATCTGTATTCTTGCCCAGTTCAGTAGAATCAGAGGTGATGTTGTTAAGACATTTAAAAGGCAGGGTAGGTGTGAAAATATTTCCACTAATGGGAGCGATTCAAGTGAGGGGCATTGTTGGAAGGCAAGCAATCATTTAAAACTGCATTGTGTGGGAATTCCTTCACACAATAGTTGTGAATTTCTGAGATTCTTTGTTCTGGGGTTGCGGAGAGTTGTCATGCCACAAAAGTGCTGGACAACAACTATCTGTAAGAAAGAAATCTAGTCACCTGTTCTTGACATTCAATGGCATAATAATTGTAAAATTACCCACCATCACTGTCCTGGAATGTCACCATTAACCAGAAATTCAATTGCATAAATTTCATAGGCACAGGAGCAGACTAGAGACCGTTGCATGATTTACAAGGTACAGTTTAGGAATGTGTTTGAATACTCTTCAGTTACATAGAGAAGTGCAATACCAGCAACTCTCAAGAAGCTTGATGCATCCAGATGTTGCACACTTGGACACAAAAGGGACTTCCAGGCATGCAGAAGTTTAAAATAACGTTTTTATTTTCCTTTCTGGAAATACAGGAACACAAGCGCATCGGCTTACCATCACTCACAACACGCTGGAGGAATTCAGCAGGTCGGCTTACCATGCATGCTGTGGGGCCGTCTCCACCTACTCCATCACGTGCGCACTCCCGTGCCCCCCAGGACCCCTCAGCTGCCCTCAGCTTTGCCCCTTGTCACCATAAACCAACCCACTAAAATATTACCGTTGCTAGTGCAACTGAACATTAATCAAATTGTGAACGAACAAAATAACAAACCAAAGCAATAAAAATAATATGAACATAATATAAGAAAATTAGGGGGGTATCCAGTGTCCATTAATATGCTCCGCATTACTGTGGGTCCCACACAGAACAAAGCAGTCTGCTCGACTGGCATCATTCACTGTATCACTATTGCACGGTAGCTGCTGTATGAACCTTCTCCAGAGCTGCACCACTGTTACGCACCCAGGCACTATCCAATTCTGTGATCTCTACCATAAGCACCTGCGGATTCCCCTTAAAGTCGTTTATTGGCCACATAGCATCAATTTCATCATCTGGAGTATTAACATATAACATGAATGTTAGTGGATCCAACACCAGCCCCTGTGAAGCACCACTGGTCACCAGCAGCCAAACAAGAAAAGGCCCCTTTATTCCCACTGTTCCTCTTCAGCCCAGGCTAGTACCTTTCCTGTATTACCATGGTCTCTTATCCTGTTTAACAGCTTCATGTGCGGCACCTTCTTAAAGACCTTCTGAAAATCCATGTTTGGGAGTGAAAGGGTTAATGTATGAGGGGCGGTTGATGGTCCTGGGCCTACATTCTCCGGAGTTTAGACAAATGAGGGAGCTGAAAGGTAATGTTACAGCTATCTAAGACCTCGACCAGACTCCACTTTAAGTACTGTGCTCAGTTCTGGTCACCTCACTACAGGAAGGATGTGGAAACTATAGAAATGGTGCAAAGGAGATTTACAAGGATGTTGCCTGGATTGGCGAGCATGCCTTATGAAAACAGGTTGAGTGAACTTGGCTTTTTCTCCTTGGAGTGACAGAGGATGAAAGGTGACCTGAGAGAGGCGTATAAGATGATGAGAGGCATTGATCGTGTGGATGGTCAGAGGCTTTTTCCCAGGGCTGAAATGGCTAACATGAGAGGGCACAGTTTTAAGGTACTTGGAAGTAGGTACAGAGGGGACGTCAGGGGTAAGTTTTTTACGCAGAGGGTGGTGAGTGCGTGGAATGGGCTGCCGTGGACTGTGGTGGAGGCGGATGCAATAGGGTCTTTTAAGAGACTCCTGGATAGGTACACGGAGCTTAGAAAAATAGAGGGCTATGGGTAACCCTGGGTAATTTCTAAAGTAAGTACATGTTCGGCACAGCATTGTAGGCTGAAGGGCCTGTATTTTGCTATAGATTTTCTGTTTCTAAATCAAGTTGAAAACCACTGGATATTGAAATAGAGTGTTCATGGAGAGGATGTTTCCTATAGTCTCCCGCTGGAGAGTCTGGAACCAGTAGGCACAGCCTTAGAGTAGATGGATATTCCCATTACAGCAGAGATGATGAGAAATTCTTTGAGGAAATAACAAGCACAGTAGACAAAGGAGAATCAGTAAATGTTGTGTACTTGGGTTTTCAGAAGGCCTTTGGCAATGTGCCACATATGAGGTTGCTTAACAAGTTAAAAGCCCATGGTATTATAGGAAAGATACCAGCATGGATGGAGGATTGGGTGATGAGCAGGAGGCAAAGTGTGGGAATAAAGGGGACCTTTTCTGATTGGCTGCTGGTGACTAGTGGGGTTCCATGGGGGTCAGTATTGGGGCTGCTTCTTTGTACATTATATGTCAATGATTTGGATGACAGAATTGATGGCTTTGTGACCAAGTTTGTGGATGATATGAAGATAGGTAGAGGGGGCCAGCTAGTGTTTAGGAAGCGGGGAGGCAGTAGAAGGACTTGGACAGATTAGGAGAAGGGTCAAAATGGGAAATGGAATATAGTGTCGGTAGATGTATGGTCATGCACTTTGTAGAATGAATAAAAGCATAAACGATTTCTAAATGGGGAGAAAATTCAGAAATCCAAATTGCAAAGGAACTTGGGAGACCTCGTGCAGGATTCCCTAAAGGTTAACTTGAAGGTTGAGTCAGCGGTGAGGAAGGCAAATGCGATGTTGGCATTCATTTTGAGAGGGCTAGAATATAAGATCAAGGCTGTAATACTGAGACTTCATAAGGCACTGGTGAGTCCTCACTTGGAGTATTGTGAGCAGTTTTGGGCTGCTTATTTAAGAAAGGATGTACTGACATTGAGAGGGTTTGGAGGAGATATACCAAAATGATTCTGGGAATGAAAGGCTTATCATATGAGGAGTGTTTGATGACTCTGGCTTGTACTCACTGGAATTTATAAGAATGAGAGGGGTTCTCATTGAAACCTATCGAATGATGAAAGGCTTAGATAGAGTGGATACGGAGAGGAGGTTTCCTATAATGGAGGAGTCTAAGATCCGAGGGCACAGCCTCTGAATAGAGGGACGTCCATTTAGAAAGGAGATGAAGAGGAATTTCTTCAGCTAAAGAGTGGTGTATTTGTGGAATGCGTTACCACATGCAGCTGTGGAGGCCAAGTCATTGGGTGTGTTTAAGGCGGAGGTTGATAGGTTCTTGATTAGCTAAGGTTTGAGAGGGAAATGGATCAGCCTTGATGAAATGGCAGAGCAGATTCGATGGGCCGAATTCAGCTCCTAAATCTTACGGTTTAAATTTCTTTTGCCACAGGGTGGTGGATCTGTAGAAGCTAATGCCCCAGATGGTTGTAGAGATCAAGTTATTTTGTATATTTAAAGCAGAAGTTAATGGACTCTTGTTGAGTTAAGTGTGTCAAAGGTTACAGGAAGAAGGCAGGACGATGGGGTTGAGGATGAAAGCAAATCAGCCATGATTGAATAGCAGTATAGAGTCCATGAGCTGAATGGCCTAATTCTGTTCTCATGCCTTTTCATCTTGTGATCCTAAGTGGTACACAATATAACTTGGTAGAAGCAGGACTCAGTGGAACAACGAGCTTGAAATGAAGATGTCATTACAAGAAACTAAAAATAAATTATGAAGCAGCATATCTGACAACTTAATTTTGGTTATAAATGGCACATCCTGTTGTAGTGGGATATATACAGTGGTATGCAAAAGTTTGGGCATCCCGGTCAAAATTTCTGTTACTGTGAATAGTTAAGTGAGTAGAAGATGAACTGATCTCCAAAAGTCATAAAGTTAAAGATGAAACATTCTTTTCAACATTTTAAGCAAGATTAGTGTATTATTTTTGTTTTGTACAATTTTAGAGTGGAAAAAAAGGAAAGGAACATCATGCAAAAGTTTGGGCACCCCAAGAGATTTGAGCTCTCGGATAACTTTTACCAAGGTCTCAGACCTTAATTAGCTTGTTAGGGCTATGGCTTGTTCACAGTCATCATTAGGAAAGGCCAGGTGATGCAAATTTCAAAGCTTTATAAATACCCTGACTCCTCAAACCTTGTCATGAAACCAAATCAGCAGTCATGGGCTCCTCTAAGCAGCTGCCAAGCACTCTGAAAATTAAAATGATGCCCACAAAGCAGGAGAAGGCTATAAGAAAATAGCAAAGCATTTTCAGGGAGCCGTTTTCTCAGTTCATAATGTAATTAAGAAATGGCAGTCAGTAGGAATGATGGAGGTCAAGTTGAGGTCTGGAATACCAAGAAAGCTTTCTGAGAGAACTGCTCGTAGGATTGCTAGAAAGGCAAATCAAAACCCCCATTTAACTGCAAAAGGCCTTCAGGAAGATTTAGCAGACTCTGGAGTGGTGGTGCACTGTTCTACTGTGCAGCAATACCTGCACAAATATGACCTTAATGGAAGAGTCATCAGAAGAAAACCTTTCTTGCATCCTCACCACAAAATTCAGCGTCAGAAGTTTGCAAAGGAACATCTAAACAAGCCTGATGAATTTTGGAAACAAGTCCTGTGGACTGATGAAGTTAAAATAGAAATTTCTGGCCGCAATGAGCAAAGGTATGTTTAGAGAAAAAAAAGGTGCAGAATTTCATGAAAAGAACACCTCTCCAACTGTTAAGCAGGGGGGTGGATCGATCATGCTTTGGGCTTGTGTTGCAGCCGGTGGCACGGTGAACATTTCACTGGTAGAGGGAAGAATGAATTCAATTAAATACCAACAAATTCTGGAAGCAAACATCACACCATCTGTAAAAAGAAAATAAAAGCTGAAGATGAAAAGAGGACGGCATCTACAACAGGATAATGATCCTAAACATACCTCAAAATCCACAATGGACTACCTCAAGAGGCGCAAGCTGAAGGTTTTGCCATGGCCCTCACAGTCTCCCGACCTAAACATCATCGAAAATCTGTGGATAGACCTCAAAAGAGCAGTGCATGCAAGACGGCCTGTGAATCTCACAGAACTAGAAGCCTTTTGCAAGGAAGAATGGGCGAAAATCCCCCAAACAAGAATTGAAAGACTCTTAGCTGGCTACAGAAAGTGTTTACAAGCTCTGTTACTTGCCAAAGGGGGTGTTATTAAGTACTGACCATGCAGGGTGCTCAAACTTTTGCTTCTGGCCCTATTCCTTTTTCGTTATTTTGAAACTATAAAAGATGGAAATAAGAAAGTAATCTTGCTTAAAATATTAAAGAAATGTGTCATCTTTAACTTTATGCCTTTTGGAAATCAGTTCATCGTTTACCAGCTTAGCTATTCACAGTATCAGAAATTTTGACTGGGGTGCCCAAACTTTTGCATGCCACTGTACATAAATAAACAATAATTTAATTACAAATTTTGGGCCAAGGTAACATGGTTTTAGGCAATAGTTGATTAGTGGCTTAGCAAAGATATTTTTGTTCTTGCTCTGACATGTTTTGGTATAAGATAGTGAACTAGATTCATAGTTCTGCTCAGAGAAATGGGCCTTTTAGCCCAACTTTTCCATGTCATCCTGAGCTTGGTACCATTTGTCTACATTTGGCTGGGATCCCTCTACACCTTTCCTATCTATATCCCTGACTAAATGTATTTTAAGCTTTATAATTGAAACTGTCTTTACCATTTCCCCGGCAGCTTGTTCCACACGCCCACCACCCCCTCTGTGGGGTGGAAAAAGTTGCCCCCCTCAATTTCCCTTTAAATATTTCCCCTCTTACCTTAAACCTACTCCCCCTCGTTTTAGCAACACACATAAAAGTTGCTGGTGAACGCCGCAGGCCAGGCAGCATCGCTAGGAAGAGGTACAGTTGACGTTTCAGGCCGAGACCCTTCGTCCTGACGAAGGGTTTCGGCCTGAAACATCGACTGCACCTCTTCCTAGAGATGCTGCGTTCACCAGCAACTTTTATGTGTGTTGCTTGAATTTCCGGCATCTGCAGAATTCCTGTTGTTTGCCCCCTCGTTTTAGACTCTTTTTTCCTTGGCGAAAACAAACTGTTTATCAGTAGGTAATAAAGACGCACTTTGCATTTTTTTACTGATTTTTTTTTAAAAACGATACTGTTAGATATCAAACCATATTAATAATGGTCCGTGATTCAGTGTCTCACTGCATTTTTGTATTAACTTTTAAAATTTAAATCTTATCATAAGTAACAGCTTAGTAGAAACTTGGCCCTCCTCTGTGCGACACGATTGTTTCTTAATTTCTGATTCAGTTGTTCCATCAGCTGTAAAGGCTGATCGCTAACAAAGTTCAGTTAATCCACCACGTTAGTGGTCTGATTTGCATATACATGAGTATATGTGGAGGAGAGCATCTCTGCAAGATTACTTCATTATACAACCTGCAGTGAGGGTAGTTGGTCCGATCTTAAGTATAATTATCTCAAGCTGTTATCCTTTGTCCTGCAATCTGCAGACCATTTATCCAGAAATTACATGGTTGAACAGCCAAAGCTACATGTGTACAGTGATGTTTGTGCAGAACCTTAAATTTTGGGCAATATATTTTAACATTTGCCTTGCAACTAATAGAACATGATTCTGGTATAGCATAAAAAGCATAGATTTATAGAAATTGCATGAGGAGGGTGGGTGTTGAGATGTTTAAAGTTTCTCTTATTCTTGCTCCAAGACTAATTGCTGTTCTGTCCAAAAATATTTAAGCTGTTGTTAGTAGGAGAATACTGGGCCCTCAGAACTGTTAATAATTAAGAAGGGAGTCAGTGTAATGTCTCCAAGTTTAACTATAACAGGCTAAGTAGAAAAGTAAGTTGAGAGAGGTGAGGACTGTCTGCAAAATTATATCAATTTAAGCAGGTCAAATATACAGTAAATATAGAAAATGTTAAGTCTTGTTTAGACTTAGGTTAGTCTTTTGATGTGTGAGAATTTTATTACAAAATTTTGTCATTGTGTATTAAAAATTTAACTCATCGTAAAAATGGCTGAACTTGTCAACTTTGTTTTAGGCTCTTTTGGGAGCAATCTTCCAGATTATCAAAGATCTGAAATAATTATGTTTATTATGGGAAAGGTGCCCACCTTTGATGCTGGAGCCCTGGAGTCGAGCTACTCTGGGTAAGTTGTGATTCTGACTTGTGCTTTCTCATTAATAGGTACTGTCATGTGTTACCTTCTGGTTTAGATCAGATATTAAAATATTGTTATCTGGTTGGTTTATGCTTTGGGCATGTTAGCCACTGCAATCAAATATACCACTAACAGCAAGGTTCATAATGATGGGAAATGTACTGAAGACACTGCACATCCATGCTGTCATATCCATTATGGATCAATACCTCAAAGTGAAATGACTTCGTATTGTCCTATCCTTAAAAAATCTTTCTTATTTTGATACTATTTTAACTCCTGCTCCTTTGTTCAGTTTATTTCTTCTCATTTCACTATTCCTTTCAGTACCTCTGTGTCTGCCAAGTTTAACTCTCCATACCAAGGACTGGCGAATCCCCCTTCAAGGGCTTTGGTCCCAGCTTTGATGTCCAATATACCTGGCCAGTGCCGGTGCTATGTTCCTTCGAGCTAGCCTAATACTGCAGGTACTAGGCGTTCTCAGGATTGCTGCCAGTGCTACGTGATAGTGATGGTAAGAATTGGAGGAGATGGCAGTTGACTGTATGGCTGAGGAGTTGGTTCAGGGGGCAGGGTTTTAGATTTTTGGATCTTTGGGATTTCTTCTAGCGAAGGTGGGACTTGTAGAGATTGGATGGGTTGCACTTGAACATGAGGAGGAGCAATATCCTTGCAGGTAGGTTTGCTAGCATGGTTCGGGAAGGTTTAAACTAATTTGCGATGGGGATGGGATCCGGACCGATAGAGCAGTGAAATAAGTGCATGGAGTAAAGCCAGACCTAACATATAGAGAGGCTTTGAGGAAAGAGAAGCAGAATAAAGGGTGTAAAGGTAGGAAGGTAGAAGGGCTAAAGTGCGTGTAGTTCAATGCAAGAAGCATCAGGAACAAAGGTGATGAACTGAGAGCTTAGATACATACATGGAGTTATGATGTAGTGGCCATTACAGACACTTGGCTGGCATCAGGGCAGGAGTGGATTCTCAATATTTCTGGATTTCAGTGCTTTAAAAGGGATGGGGGTGGGGGAAGGGGAGGATGGGTGGCATTACTGGTCAGGGATACTATTACAGCTACAGAAAGGGTGGGTAATGTAGCAGGATCCTGTTTTGAGTCAGTATGGGTGGAAGTCAGGAACAGGAAGGGAGCAGTTACTCTATTGGGAGTATTCTATAGGCCCCCTTGTAGCAGCAGAGATACAGAGGAGCAGATTGGGAGGCAGATTTTGGAAAGGTGCAAAAATAACAGGATTGTTATCATGGGTGACTTTAACTTCCCTAATATTGATTGGCACCTGATTAGTTCCAAGGGTTTGGACGGGGCAGAGTTTGTTAAGTGTGTCCAGGACGGATTCCTGTCACAGTATGTTGACAGGCCGACTAGGGGGAATGCCATACTAGATCTAGTATTAGGTAACGAACCAGGTCAGGTCACAGATGTCTCAGTGGGTGAGTATCTGGGGACAGTGACCACTGCTCCCTGGCCTTCAGCATTATCATGGAAGAGGATAGAATGAGAGAGGACAGGAAAATTTTTAATTGGCAAAGGGCAAATTATGAGACTATAAAGCCAGAACTTGCGGGTGTGAATAGGGATGATGCTTTTGCAAGGAAATGTACTATGGACATGTGGTCGATGTTTAGAGATCTCTTGCAGGATGTTAGGGATAAATTTGTCCCGGTGAGGAAGATAAAGAATGGTAGGGTGAAGGAACCATGGGTGACAAATGAGGTAGAAAATCTAGTCGGGTGGAAGAAGGCAGTATACATGAGGTTTAGGAAGCAAGGATCAGATGGGTCTATTGCAGAATATAGGGAAGCAAGAAAGGAGCTATAGAAGGGGTTGAGAAAAACAAGAAGGGGGCATGAGAAGGCCTTGGCGAGTAGGGTAAAGGAAAACCCAAAGGCATTCTTCAATTATGTGAAGAAAGAAAGGATGACAGGAGTGAAGGTAGGACCGATTAGAGATAAAGGTGGGAAGACGTGCCTGGAGGCTGTGGAAGTAAGCAAGGTCCTCAATGAATACGTTTCTTTGGTATTCACCAATGAGAGGGAACTTGATGACGATGAAGACGATATGAGTGAGGTTAATGTTCTGGAGCATGTTGATATTAAGGCAGAGGAGGTGTTGGAGTTATTAAAATACATTAGGACGGGTAAGTTCCTGGGGCCTGACGGAATATTCCCCAGGCTGCTCCACGAGGCGAGGGAAGAGATTGCTGAGCCTCTGGCTAGGATCTTTATGTCCTCGTTGTCTACGAGAATGGTACCGGAGGATTGGAGGAAGGCAAATGTTGTCCCCTTGTTCAAAAAAGGTAGTAGGGATAGTCTGGGTAATTATAGACCAGTGAACCTTACGTCTGTAGTGGGAAAGCTGTTGGAAAAGATTCTTGGAGATAGGATCTATGGGCATTTAGGGAATCATAGTCTGATCAAGGACAGTCAGATAGCTTTGTGAAGGGCAGATCGTGTCTAACAAGCCTGATAGAGTTCTTTGACGAGGTGACCGGGCACATAGATAAGGGTACTGCAGTGGATGTGATCTGTATGGATTTTAGTAAGGCATTTGACAAGGTTCCACATGGTAGGCTTATTCAGAAAGTCAGAAGGCATGGGATCCAGGGAAGTTTGGCCAGGTGGATTCAGAATTGGCTTGCCTGCAGAAGGCAGAGGGTCGTGGTGGAGGGACTACATTCAGATTGGAGGATTGTGACAAGTGGTGTCCCACAAGGATTTGTTCTGGGACCTCTACTTTTTGTGATTTTTATTAACGACCTGGATGTGGGGGTAGAAGGGTGGGTTGGCAAGTTTGCAGACGACACAAAGCTTGGTGGTGTTGTAGATAGTCTAGAGGATTGTCAAAGATTGCAGAGAGACATTGATAGGTTGCAGAATTGGGCTGAGAAGTGGCAGATGGAGTTCAACCCAGAGAAGTGTGAGGTGGTACACTTTGGAAGGACAAACTCCAAGGCAGAGTACAAAGTAAATGGCAGGATGCTTAGTAGTGTGAAGGAGCAGATTGATCTCGGGGTGCATGTCCACAGATCCCTAAAAGTTGCCTCACAGGTAGATAGGGTAGTTAAGAAAGCTTATGGGGTGTTAGCTTTCAAAGTCAAGGGATAGAGTTTAAGAGTCGCGAGGTAATGATGCAGCTCTATAAAACTCTGGTTAGGCCACACTTGGAGTACTGTGTCCAGTTCTGGTCCCTCACTATAGGAAGGATGTGGAAGGATTGGAAAGGGTACAGAGGAGATTTACCAGGATGCTGCCTGGTTTAGAGAATATGCATTATGATCAGAGATTAAGGGAGCTAGGGCTTTGCTTTTTGGAGAGAAGGAGGATGAGAGGAGACATGATATAGGTATACAAGATAATAAGAGGAATAGATAGAGTGGATAGCCAGCGTCTCTTCCCCAGGGCACCACTGCTCTATACAAGGGGACATGGCTTTAAGGTAAGGGATGGGAAGTTCCACGGGGATATTAGAGGGTCTTTTACTCAGAGTGGTTGGTGCGTGGAGTACACTGCCTGAGTCAGTGGTGGAGGCAGATACACTAGTGAAATTTAAGAGACTGCTAGATGGTATATGGAGGAATTTAAGGTGGGGGGTTATATGGGAGGCAGTGTTTGAGGGTCGGCACAACAATGTGGGCCGAAGGACCTGCATTGTGCTGTACTATTCTATGTTCTGTGCCTTGAAGGTTCTCTCTGCTGCACTATTTGTTTAGCTGAACATTTATCTCTGAGTTTCTACAATTTCTTTTCTTGCTGGCATGAAACATGGCCAGTAATGAGGAGTTGACCAGCTTTTGAAGCTCTACTTCTTAATATCTTTCCTAACTCTGGTTTTAAAAAAAATAGATCTTTTCAACTTTTTTTCTAATCATGACTTAGTTACAGCCTCTGGGTTTTTTAATTTCCACTTCTGATGAGGGATCTTTGACCCAAAATGTTTATTCTGTTTCTTTTTCCACAGATATTGCCCAATTTGCTGAATGTTCCTGGCTTTTTTTTAATACTAATTTCCTCTTCATCTGTTTAAATTTTTATTCATTGACAATTAGTTGCTGTAGCACTATATTAGACTGTGAAGTAACACTAATTGGCATACTCGTATTTGAAATCGTTTTTTTTTGCAGTTGAAATAAATACACTTCAAATCACAATTTAATTATTTCATTTAATGTTTAAAATTTGGCTTCTGGGTCATGGTTGAATTGAGGTCAAAATTATATTTTCATGACAAAGACTTGACATTTCATGCTGAGATGTCGACTCTTTATTCCTTTTCATAAATGTTGTATGAACTGCGTTGTTCCTCCAGCAGTTTGTGTGTGTTGTTCTGCATTTCCAAAATCTGCAGAATCTCTTGTCTTTATGATATTTTCAGATCTTAAGATAATGAGGTCTATTTTAATTTGCAAGTCTGAATTGTTTATAGGGACCGTGGAACAAGAGCAATCCAGGTCAAGCTACTACGATCATTACTTATGGTAAGATTTAAAAGAAAAAGTGTAAATAGGATTATTTAAATGGAACTTAGTTTTCTGATGAAATATTTCTATAGAGTAGTCCATATAAACACCATAGCTATATGCAGCTTCGGAATCCTTCATCAGAACTGGAAAAAATGAGATGATATTGTTTTTTAAGCGGGGAAGGGTTGGAGAAAGCAATGGAATGTCTGAGAACGGATAGAAGCCAGGTTATGAAGGTAACAACTTAAAAACTGGCAGTTGGAGATAAAAAGACAATTGAGATGGAGGAGTGCAGGAAAGTCTGTGGCCTGAGGGAGGAAAACATGAGATTTATCTGAAATTGTAAACTTCAGCTTTAAGTTCTGAAAGCTGTAATATCCTGGCAAACGCATTGCAAAACAAAAATGCCCCATTAAACATTGTTGGACCATTGTTGAAGGCTGAAAATAGAGGGTAGAATGGAAATAGGATAGAGGATAAAAATTACAAAGACTGAAAAGTTAGTGTCACAGTTCTGCACTTAATAGAGGTTTCCCGCAAAACAATCATCTACACTGTATATTTTTCAATGAAATAGAAACCATATTGTGAGCAGCAAATGCAATGTGCAAGTTTGTAAATAGTGAAACTGAATTATACATCATATAAAAGGACCCTTTGATTCCTTGAATGATGAATAGAGAAGAGGTAAAAGGGCAGATAAATCCATTTCCCAAGACTGAATGGGAAATTGCTATGAAAAGGTAAGATATTGCTAGAGATGATGGTGGACTTTGATTTGTGAAGGGAATATTCTTATCAAAAAGGAAAGATGTGACTGGTGACAGAATCCTGTTGGAAATTATAAAAGGATCCAAAATGAATGTGGAGAAAAGATGAGGACAGTAAATTCTTTCCTTTGTCTGGATCTGTGGAGAGAGGGTCAGCACAGAAATAAGGTTAATGGAGAAGGTGTGATTGAAAGCCTGTAACTGTGGCGAGAGAACCACAATTAAGGCACTGGTATGAAAAATCTCAGCATTAAAGAAGATACAATGGATGTGGTGCTTAGAAGACCAAGAAGGTGTAGTTGAAACAGTTGTAGAAGTCAGATGGTTTTTTAATGGATATTGGTAGCTAACCTATCTGCTGAGATGGACATTTATATATAAAAAAAAAAGGAAAGGAAGGAAAGGGATTTGCCTGTATGGTCTATGTAAACAAGACACAAGCCCAGAAATTGACGGCAAAGATAATGAAGTTTTTATTCATTCTGTTCAAGCTTAGGAAGCAGTATCAGTACAACCATCAATGTACCAGAAAGAGTTGAGGGAAGAGAATCACATCAAACAAAGAGGCAGACTTAGCTTGAGCCCCCGTAAGTTCATAGTTACACTTATTTTCATAGAAAATGAGTATATTTGTGTAAGGGGTTGTTCAATGAATATGTTCAGCTAGCTAAGGGAGAGTGGAGGCGAAAGGAGACTGAGTTTTGTTCAAAGAAGAGGCAAAAGGTTTTCAGAGCTTTATGTGGGATGCTGGGAAAGAAGGATTGAACATCCATTGTGAAGATGAGTCAACTGGGACCAGGAAACTGGAAACTGTTTAGGTTACTGGAATACAAATTGGAATGAATTAGACAAAGGTTAAAAGATAGAGTCCTGGAAGGGAAAGAAGTTCTGTGAATCAAGAACATGATGTGGAACATCATCCTACGTGAGTATAGATTAACTATATATAACATCAGGGGTCCCCAACCTTTATTGCAACAGGGACCGGTTTATAATTCACAATATTCTTGCGGACCGGCCGACAGGGGGTGTGGGGGGGGGGGGTAAGGTTCCCAACAGACAAGAGTAGCAGTCAAATATGTTGTGTTTACCTCGAGAAAGACTACAATGACCATGAAGCCTTGCGCTGGCACGAGTGCGCATGCGTGTACGTGCCGATTTTTTTTTCTACAGATCGTTTTTGGCGATTCTGTTTGGGGGAGGCGGTAATCACGACTGGAATATAGGTGATAAGTGGCTAATACACTCAATTTCATTTCGAAAAGGGTTTCTCTAACGAATTTAATATTAAACACACGGCGCATATTTTCCTCACATGGATATAGTGATAAGTCAATTATCAGGGGAGGACAGGGGAGCTTGAAGTAAGTGTTGAACGAACTTCCAGTAGAAGTGATAGAGGCAGGTTCGATATTATCATTCAAAGAAAAACTTAATAGCTATATGGACAGGAAAGGAATAGAGGGTTCTGGGCTGAGTGCAGGTCGGTGGGACTAGGTGAGAGTAGCCTTCGGCACGGACTAGAAGGGCCGAGATTTCCGTGCTGTAACTGTTAAAATGGTTATACAAGTCACTTATAGGTCAATAGCATCATAACATTTTAAGTAACGTTTGGATATTAAACACACAGCACATATTTTCCCCATATGAACATATAGAATCATTGCAACACACCAATATTGCTGAATCAGTGGGAGCCCTGGGCTTGTTCCCTGCAACAAAATGGTCCGATCGAGGGGTGATGGGAGACAGCGAACCTCGAAGGGGGTTCCTTATGTCCAGTCTATTCCGCAGTTTAGTTTTCATTGTATTCATTGCAGAGATATGTTGGAAATGGAAGCAACGTTTTCAGTGCTTTCGTGGCTAACTCAGGATATTCAGCCTTGACTTTGATTCAGAAAGCCAGCAGAGATGTTATGTCAAACATACTTTTCAGCCCGCCGTCATTTGCAAGCTCGAGGAGTTGATCTTCTTCCCACACTGACATGGATGAGGCTTGCATAATGACCTCGCGTTTGTTCAAGTTCAACAGTGGGCGTGGCGGGGAATGAGGAAAGGTGCAGCTGATTCATATCGCTAAATCATATCATTTCCTTGCGGCCCGGTGGTTGGGGACCGCTGTATAACATTACTGGAAAAAGGTCAAAAAGAAAATTTGGCTTTTTTTTGTGGAAATCTGGTGCTATTTTGTACTGCTGATTTTATTTTACATAAAATACTCTTTAGAATGTACAAGTACAGAAAATAAATAGTTTAGTGGCAGATGAGCATAAGAGACTGACAGTTAATTTTGGTAAGTATGTACCTGCAGTAAGTTTCACAAATAAGTAAACAGAATATAAAATGAGACTTTTTTGTCCATAAGCCTGAGAGGTAATTAAATTGTTTACTATTTTTAATTAATACAGGTAACTTCAGGATACAAGGCCAAAAGTATAGCAGCTGCACTTCCTTCTCCATTTTTAGAGCCAATATTATCAGTTTCTTTAATGGAAGACAGTGAGCTGAGATTACTTGTCCTGTGTATTCTACATAGTCTTATTGATCGTCATGAGAACAAAGCGAAGTTCAAAGAAATGAGGTAAAATCAGTTTGTTGGAATATTATTACAGATCTGTGTCTAATTTCATACATTTGAATGTAGGATTCTGGATTCATGTTGGTTTGAAATTTCTGGCAAAGTAAATTAAGTTGGGTCAAAATCTGAATTAAATTGTGTCGTGTTTTTGAGAGTGCACTGTCATGGAAGTTTATCTCCCGTCTACTCTGTCCTGGTGCGGAGTTTTGACCTAAACTGTTGTCAATTCCTTTCCCCTGCAGGTGCTGCTCAGACCGCTGAGTTACTCCAGCAGGTTGTTTGTTTGTTCTAGATTCCAGCATTTACAGTCTGTTGTTTCACTCTTGCTGTAAAATATTCTTGGATGAATTAAATGGGAAATGCATGGTGGTTTAACAAAAAAAAAAGTGAAGGTGTGACATTGTATATGAAATATGAATTGTCCAGCAGACAGCAGTGGTGCTGGGTTACCAACCTATAGACATAAGCAGCATCAAATCAGTTTATGTAGTTTAGCAAGATTATTAGAACTAGTGTTGTGAGTAATCTTACAGTATAATGTTGAATAGCAATATTGTATAGGTTGAAAATAACTTGAGTTGCACATCCTTGAACTATTATTCCATTTATATTTTGAAAATCCTGCTTTGTCTAGTAGTTAAGTTTCCTTTAAAGGCTGCATGCATGAAATATATTGATGGAAACTATTTATATCAGGTTGTCACTTATGAGTTTAATGGTCAAATACAACTATAATTAAAATGGTAAAGTAATGTAAAGGTTATTTCAAAACTGTTCATTTAAGATCCAGCATATTATTGAACTGTCATTTGTATTTGCTTTAGTGTCCTGTTAAATTATTCACTAATATTTCCGTTCTTTTCTAATCAGAATCATCCCAGATGTTTCAGCACTGAAGATAAAAAGAGACAAGAACTCAAAGCAAGACATAAGTTTCATGAAAAAAGTAATTGACATAATTATGTATTTCATTTTGCTTGTAATGAACAGCTAATTCAAAACGTTGAAAAATGTCACAGGCATTAGTTAGGCTTTTGAGTTAATGTACTGGTGTATTCTTGTAGTTCCTCAAACAAGACAATTTCTCAGGCTGATATTCTAAATTTAAAAGTTCTAAGAAAATCCTGAAATTGTTCAGGAATTACTTCTATCCTTGTTTGATTCTGTGGACATTGGCTCTATGGTTCATGACCCTATATTTGCTCTCCTGCACTTTCATATGAGTCTTTCAAGTTTGTATATGGGCTAGAAATCAGTGAATGAATCTCCTTCCACCATCAGCATATTAATCTGTTTCTGATTTCCCTCTTGTTTCGACTTCTTTCCCTGCCAACTTACCCACGTATCTCTATCAGTACACCTGTTCTCACATCATCTATTCCATGTGGTTACAAGTTATATATTCTTTGCTGACTTTATTAGTGACTTTCTTGGCCCTCAGTTTGGACTTCTCAATAAAGTGGGACCTTTCTTTTCATCCCAACCTGTGAGCCCCTTTGCCCTTTTCTGATTAAAGGCCTTAATCGGGTCCTTTCTTTTTTCCAGAGGCTGCTATAGAATTTGGTCCAGCAATTGGTTTCCGAATCATTCTATTTCATTCTTTTATTTCAATTTTCAGAATTTCAGTGATTCTTTATACTCTCTTATTGTATAGGCTGCCTGAAGTTTTAAACACTTCGTATCAAAATGTGTTCTCTTTACAAGTAACCTTTAGTCAAAAAACAAAATTTAACCAAATTTTCTCAGCCAGTCAGGTAGAACTGAATAGCTGGGGTCCATAATCTTTTTGTTAATGGGCTTTAATGTAAGTTTTGTGAAAACTCAGTTGCTTCAGAGTCTTTTCACTTAATTGTTGACAAACTCTTCATTTTAACCAATTAGTCGTTTGCAGTACAACATAAACAAGTATGAAGCCTGGTTTTACATTATTGGCAGGTACTGAAGATACCAAGCTCATGTACTTGACCTTAATGGAAACCATGGTAATTTGGACCAGTGGAATAGATGAGAATAGAAGGATTGCACCCATAATGTTATATTTTGTGTTGTTGTACAATACCACACATTAATGTCAATAGAGTTCAAAATGCTCTTAAGCATCTGCACTTAATAGAATAGAAAAATCTACATTCTCTTCCTTTGCTGCCTGACTTGTAATATATTGATTGGATTCTGCTGCCTGGGCATCTTTTAATGGTGAATGTTATGAAGACCCCCTCCTTGCCCCATTTTAATTTTAGCTGAATGTTAGGCTTTTGTGAGTATAATTACAAAGCCGACTCTAGAGTAAATGAGTATAATCATTTTATGATAAAGCAATGTTATGATTCAACATAATGGGAACTTTACATAATAGTCCTTAGCACATTTCCTGACACTAAATTGACTTTGATAAGCTAAAGATATTAAGAGCTAGATATCGTTTTTGGTAGTTGTTTTACAAAATATATTGCATTCACTGTGGATTTTAAAACAAAATCCTGTAGTTTTATTATTTTCAGCCAACTCTCTCACAGATGATTTAACAAAACATCTAAATTGCTAATTGTTTCAATAGTGCAGTTGGTAATAGTTCTATTGTTAGATTGTTCAAGATAATGAACAGTTTGTTTCTACTAAAAATGTAATTTCATTTGAGAAATTGCAATACAACAGAAGAAAGCAGGAAAACTGAACATTATTGCAGGAATTTTCAGCAATAGAATTTTTGATGGCTTCTGGGAGATTACTGGAATGAAGTTGGTGCAACCAACAGATCTTGTTGGAATCATCAGCTCTAAACCACATAGGTCAGTGTGCTGTCCTTTATACAGTGAAAAATTGATGATGAGGAGGTAACGTTAGGGAAATTTGACAGCTCAGTGGTTGTGGAGGAATCAGTAAAGGTTTGAAATGTAAGGATAGTGGTGCTGAATCTGCCTGGGTTTCTGGGAGTGAAGTTGCTTCCAGTGCAAACAAAAACCTTGTGTACAGAACAGATTGCAGTCAATAATTTTGTTACAAAGAAATTGCTTCTCATCACTGATTATCAAAAAATGTCTTTTGAATAATGAATTTCAAAGACCAGAGCAGTACGCTTTGTAATGATGTTGGGCAGTTACTATAATGGTCATGTGCATTTACTGAAGTGCATCAGTCATTAACAATTTTCTGATCATAACCTGCAGTTTAATCTCATTCCATTTTTCAGCAAGGACAGCAGTTATACAGACACATTTATGTGGGATGCAAAGAAGATGATAATGAACAGAAAAACTTTGAATCCCTATTCATTGCTCTCGTACTTATTACAATAGAACTGGCCAATGATGAAGTGATTGTGGACTTGATTCGTCTTGCTCTAGCTATTCAGGTACAGTTCACAAATATGTTTAAATCTATAGTTTAGTATTGAAAATGATAAATGATTGAAAATGGAGGAGGAGAAGATGGCGCGGCAGCAGCGCGCGCAGCCACTTCGGTGGTGATGTCTGTTATCTGTCAAGTAGGGGACCGTGCACAATTCTGATTTGATGGAGACAGAAGTGAGAGCATGGAGGAACATCTGGAAAACTTCTGAAATGCCCGCTTCGCTGCCGTTGCTACTGTGTGGTAACCGGAATCTCCGGAGCAGAAGGCCCCGAAATCTTCGGCTTTGCGTGTTTTCAGCAGCCGGGCGAGGTCGAAGGCACACGGGAGGCTGTATCGGAGAGGCTGGTCGGAAGCTCGAATTTTTCGGACGGATGGACTCAGTATCGGCTGTGGTCGGCTGCTTCCAAGGCATCGGCAAGTTGACGGTGCCTGGAGGTTTATGGCAGGGAGTTTCTCCCTTTTGCTGCCTGCTATCAGGGACTCGGGAGTCGATCGACTCGGAAACTTTTGAGACTTTATTTACCGTGCCCATGGTTTGTTCTTCATCAAATTATGGTATTGCTTTGCACTGCTGTAACTATATATAATTATGTGGTTCTGTCAGTGTTAGTCTTTGGTTTGTCCTGTTTTCTGTGCTATCACTCCGGAGAAACATTGTATCATTTCTTAATGCATGTATGCATTTCTAAATGACAATAAAAAGAGGACTGAGTGTTCTCATAATCTAAAATATTTTATAATTAACAACTGTATGTTAAATTAGTGCAAATGATTGTATTAATCAAAATTGTTGTATGGAAGGAATTGACTAGGATGTAATATCTAAAACATAAGTATTGTTAATTGCAAGCTTTTAGTTTATCATTTTAAATGTGTCAGTTGATACACTAGGCTCAGGATTCTGCATAGGACTTAGTTGTTATTCCATTTGCAAATTATGCTCAATATCGCAGTTCTTTCCCACAGTAAATTATGTACATAAGCTAATACAGTGGATCAAAATGTTATCATCAAAAGCTATTTCAATAATTGAAAACAATTGTTTCTAAAAAAAAAATCCACGTGGAGCCTTTTATTTGTTACACTGCTGTATTATAACTTTTATATTTGATCTGTAGAAAATTGTGCATTATTAATGCGGTTAGGTCTTTAAAATTTATGAATGAAGCTGGAGACAGAAACATAAGAACTTAAGAAATAACGGTGGTATGCCATATAGCTTTTTGAAATACCTTCACCATTTCAATAAGGTTGAAAGCCTAATTTGGTCTTGTGTGTATTCAGCGATTCAGCACCTCCATAGTTCCTTGGCTCTGAATACCAAAGGCTCATCATCTTCCTCATCTTCATCTTAAAAGAGCAATCATTATTGTGAAACCTTGCCTCTTTATTCCGGAATCCAACCACTCCATCCATCCACCAACACCCCTAACCCCTATCAATTTAAACACCCACTTAGATACTGAGGCCTTGATCTACTTTAATGATTAGGATATGGTCAGCACCTGCATAATTTTTTTGAACTAGCAGAAAAATCAACCGAAACTCAATTTGCACTGGAATTAAAAATGCTTAAATTTCCTTGATATTTTATATCACAATTGATTGAAAAGAAAACTCGCAACCTTGTATCTACGTAGTGATTTTATTGTTTTGCAAAACCTCTTAAAAATGTGTTGAATGACATGGATGATGATTACATAATCTACTGTTATTTGGAAAAGCAAAATCCATGTCCTCATTAATTATTTCTAAACATCTTGTCCTTTGCATAATTTCCTAATATATAAAACTTCCATTAGCTCCAATACATCAGGGAGTTCAATTTGGTCATGAAAATCTCCATCATTCAGTTGTGACATTGAAGACACACTTCTCAGATTGAAATTCAACAACGTATTACCCTATATTAGGAGTGAAATATAGAAACATAGAAAATAGGTGCAGGAGCAGGCCATTCGGCCCTTCGAGCCTGCACCGCCATTTATTATGATCATGGCTGATCATCCAACTCAGAACCCAGCCTTCCCTCCATACCCCCTGACCCCTGTAGCCACAAGGGCCATATCTAACTTCCTTTTAAACATAGCTAATGAACTGGCCTCAACAGTTTGCTGTGGCAGAGAATTCCACAGATTCACCACTCTCTGTGTGAAGAAGTTTTTCCTAATCTCGGTCCTAAAAGGCTTCCCCTCTATCCTCAAACTGTGACCCCTCGTTCTGGACCTCCCCAACATCGGGAACAATCTTCCCGCATCTAGCCTGTCCAATCCCTTTAGGATCTTATACGTTTCAATCAGATCCCCTCTCAATCTTCTAAATTCCAACGAGTACAAGCCCAGTTCATCCAGTCTTTCTTCATATGAAAGACCTGCCATCCCAGGAATCAATCTGGTGAACCTTCTTTGTACTCCCTCTATGGCAAAGATGTCTTTCCTCAGATTAGGGGACCAAAACTGCACACAATACTCCAGGTGTGGTCTCACCAAGGCCTTGTACAACTGCAGTAGTACCTCCCTGCTCCTGTACTCGAATCCTCTCGCTATAAATGCCAGCATACCGTTCGCCTTTTTCACCGCCTGCTGTACCTGCATGCCCACTTTCAATGACTGGTGTATAATGACACCCAGGTCTCGTTGCACCTCCCCTTTTCCTAATCGGCCACCATTCAGATAATAATCTGTTTTCCTATTTTTGCCACCAAAGTGGATAACTTCACATTTATCCACATTAAATTGCATCTGCCATGAGTTTGCCCACTCACCCAACCTATCCAAGTCACCCTGCATCCTCTTAGCATCCTCCTCACTGCTAACACTGCCACCCAGCTTCGTGTCATCCGCAAACTTGGAGATGCTGCATTTAATTCCCTCATCCAAGTCATTAATATATATTGTAAACAACTGGGGTCCCAGCACTGAGCCTTGCGGTACCCCACTAGTCACCGCCTGCCATTCTGAAAAGGTCCCGTTTATTCCCACTCTTTGCTTCCTGTCTGCTAACCAATTCTCCACCCACACCAATACCTTACCCCCAATACCGTGTGCTTTAAGTTTGCACACTAATCTCCTGTGTGGGACCTTGTCAAAAGCCTTTTGAAAATCCAAATATACCACATCCACTGGTTCTCCCCTATCCACTCTACTAGTTACATCCTCAAAAAATTCTATGAGATTCGTCAGACATGATTTTCCTTTCACAAATCCATGCTGACTTTGTCCAATCATTTCACCGCTTTCCAAATGTGCTGTTATCACATCCTTGATAACTGACTCCAGCAGTTTCCCCACCACCGACGTTAGGCTAACCGGCCTATAATTCCCCGGTTTCTCTCTCCCTCCTTTTTTAAAAAGTGGGGTTACATTAGCCACCCTCCAATCCTCAGGAACTAGTCCAGAATCTAACGAGTTTTGAAAAATTATCACTAATGCATCCACTATTTCTTGGGCTACTTCCTTAAGCACTCTGGGATGCAGACCATCTGGCCCTGGGGATTTATCTGCCTTCAATCCCTTCAATTTACCTAACACCACTTCCCTACTAACATGTATTTCGCTCAGTTCCTCCATCTCACTGGACCCTCTGTCCCTTACTATTTCTGGAAGATTATTTATGTCCTCCTTAGTGAAGACAGAACCAAAGTAATTATTCAATTGGTCTGCCATGTCCTTGCTCCACATAATCAATTCACCTGTTTCTGTCTGCAGGGGACCTACATTTGTCTTTATCAGTCTTTTCCTTTTTACATATCTATAAAAGCTTTTACAGTCCGTTTTTATGTTCTCTGCCAGTTTTCTCTCATAATCTTTTTTCCCCTTCCTAATTAAGCCCTTTGTCCTCCTCTGCTGAACTCTGAATTTCTCCCAGCCCTCAGGTGAGCCACTTTCTCTGGCTAATTTGTATGCTACTTCTTTGGAATTGATACTATCCCTAATTTCTCTTGTCAGCCACGGGTGCACTACCTTCCTTGATTTATTCTTTTGCCAAACTGGGATGAACAATTGTTGTAGTTCATCCATGCAACCTTTAAATGCCTGCCATTGCATATCCACCGTCAATCCTTGAAGTGTCATTTGCCAGTCTATCTTAGCTAATTCATGTCTCATACCTTCAAAGTTACCCCTCTTTAAGTTCAGAACCTTTGTTTCTGAATTAACTATGTCACTCTCCATGTTAATGAAGAATTCCACCATATTATGGTCACTCTTACCCAAGGGGCCTCTCACGACAAGATCGCTAATTAACCCTTCCTCATTGCTCAAAACCCAGTCCAGAATAGCCTGCTCTCTAGTCGGTTCCTCGACATGTTGGTTCAAAAAACCATCCCGCATACATTCCAAGAAATCCTCTTCCTCAGCACCTTTACCAATTTGGTTCACCCAGTCTACATGTAGATTGAAGTCACCCATTATAACTGCTGTTCCTTTATTGCACACATTTCTAATTTCCTGTTTAATACCATCTCCGACCTCACTACTACTGTTAGGTGGCCTGTACACAACTCCCACCAGCGTCTTCTGCCCCTTAGTGTTACGCAGCTCTACCCATATCGATTCCACATCTTCCCGGCTTATGTCCTTCCTTTCTATTGCGTTAATCTCTTTTTTAACCAGCAACGCCACCCCACCTCCCCTTCCTTCGTGTCTATCCCTCCTGAATATTGAATATCCCTGAACGTTGAGCTCCCATCCCTGGTCACCCTGGAGCCATGTCTCTGTGATCCCAACTATATCATAATCATTAATAACAATCTGCACTTTCAATTCATCCACCTTATTACGAATGCTCCTTGCATTGACACATAAAGCCTTCAGGCGCTCTTTTACAACTCTCTTAGCCCTTTTTAATGCTTGCCCTGGATTTGTCGGCCTGCCACTTTTACTTTTCCCCTTTGTACTTTTTGCTTCTACGCTCACTTTACACCCCTCTGTCTCTCTGCACTGGTTCCCATCCCTCTGTTGTGAACTAACCTCCTCACACCTAGCCGCTTTAATTTGATTCCCACCCCCCAACCATTCTAGTTTAAAGTCACCTCAGTAGCCCCCGCTAATCTCCCTGCCAGGATATTGGTCCCCCTAGGATTTAAGTGTAACCCGTCCTTTTTGTACAGGTCACACCTGCGCCAAAAGAGGTCCCAATGATCCAAAAACTTGAATCCCTGCCCCCTGCTCCAATCCCTCAGCCACGCATTTATCCTCCACCTCATCGCATTCCTACTCTCACTGTCGCGTGGCACAGGCAGTAATCCCGAGATTACTACCTTTGCGGTCCTTTTTCTCAACTCCCTTCCTAGCTCCCTATATTCTTCTTTCAGGACCTCATCCCTTTTCCTACCTATGTCATTGGTACCTATATGTACCAGGACCTCTGGCTCTTCACCCTCCCACTTCAGGATATCTTGGACACGATCAGAAATATCCCGGACCCTGGCACCAGGGAGGCAAACTACCATCCGAGTCTCTGGACTGCGTCCACAGAATCGCCTATCTGACCCCCTTACTATCGAGTCCCCTATCACAACTGCCCTCCTCTTCCTTGCCCTACCCTTCTGAGCTACAGGGCCAAACTCTGTGCCGGAGGCAGGGCCACTGTCGCTTCCCCCGGGTAAGCTGTCCCCCCCAACAGTACTCAAACAGGAGTACCTGTTGTTAAGGGGCACAGCCGCCGGGGTACTCCCCATCACCTTCCTTTTCCCCTTCCCCCTCCTAACCGTGACCCACTTGTCTGCCTCTGTTAACACTGATCTTGTTTCTAGCTTGGACTATTACAGCTTTCAGAAACATATTTATGAAATATATTATTTTTCTTGTCTCTAATTTTTCAAATTGTCACTAATAGGATTTGGCAGTGACTAATGAAGATAATTTGCCCACGTACAACCGTTGTGCCATTCTAGCTCTTGTGGCTGCATACTTGAACTTCCTAAGTCAGATGATTGCAGTACCAGCTTTTTGTCAGCATGTAAATAAGGTTGGTAGTTTAGTTTTTGAGACTTTCTTGAATTATCTAAGGAACTTGTGCTGGATAAGTTTCCAGAGGATTATGCAATGCACTGATCAGCCATTAGTTACATTGGATGGAAGTATTTTTAAAATAATATATTTTATTGTTGAGCATTGCAGCCAAATGCTTTAGTAAATACTGCCCAATGTACTCTTTCAGTGCTAAAGGTACTTAGTAAGTAATGTCAATGTGAATGATGGTGAAAATATAACATCCCTTGCTCAGTGGGTAAAGCATGGGAAGTAGTTAACAAAATGCAGCTAGGGTTTAAATTCCTTCCTAAGAATTGGTCCTGTCTAGCCTGAGCTGAGATGAGCTTTCAGGCCACATTTGAGCCATTACTAAAACTACCTTTTCTCATCACCTCCTTTACCTTGTGTAATTCCAACCCTGCATCTCTTAAATCTCACTCACATAGCAATTTTTAAACTCTAGACTGATTAGTCCAACTTGCAATCAGCTTTTCCCTTTCATTTTACTCTCTATAAATCTTGAACTCTTTACGAAACCACCTATCTGTCTCTTCTTATGCCATTATCCATTTGCTCTTCACTGTATTGTTTTACTGACTTGCCTTCTTCCCTGGCTAAGTTATTAGTTGATTTTAGGGTTTTAACATGTGCTTTCAAATCTCTTCTTGATCCTAACCCTCTATCTGTATAATCTCTTCCATCACTTTATCTGTTTGATTTATTTGCATTCGTTTTAATTCTAGCTACTGGAAAAGTAACTGCTTCATCTTGGCAGGCACTTCAATAACCAAAGCTCAGAACTTATATTCCCTTCCTAAATCCTTCCACCTCTCATTCCAACTTTATGATGCTAATTATGTCAATCAATGTTGACCAGACAATAGGATTTTAGATATCTACTCAGCTTTCTCCTTAACCTGTCAACCTTTAGTTGTCAATGCTCCTGTGAAGTACATTTGCATAGTTATTCAAAATATGCTATATTTTTGAACCTAATAGTTTAAAATTAAATTGACCCAAGATTTTGTAAAATTTACTTTGCTATTCCTCTTCAACCGAGTAAAAGCTATAAACTGGAATATGCTGTAGATCTCTAATTTTGTCCATGAAAGGTGAAAGCTGTTGGGTTCTGAGCTTGGATAACTAGGCAACATTCTTGTATCCATTATCAGGTCTTCAGCTCCCAAAGTTAAGTTCACCAGTTACCTTTGGACTGTACAGTGTCCAGTGGAAGATAGTCCACTAAGACATGGGGTAATGAATACAGTTTCAGCAAGAATGGGAGCTTTACTGAATAGATATCCATATTTGCATGGTATGGAAGCAAACTGTAGAAACAAAAATCCAAAGATGTAGAATAAGCGATGTATGTATCGAATCATCTTACTTAACTACTGTATGACTTCTGACTTCCTTTTTAAGGTGATTGAAATACGAAGCAAAGAAGCACCTTATCTTCTGCCTGAAAACCTCTCCAGAGAAAAGTATGTGCAAGTACAGTAGATGTTGCTTGAAAATTAATTTCTGTTTATTTTTATGTAAGGGAAATGACTGTGGTATAGCAAATCTGAACCATTAACATTGGTAATTCAATTTCTCAAAAATAAGTTCATAAGTAGAGAATCTCGTGAAAAAGACAAGGGTCTGGGCCCGAAACGTCGACTGTACCCCTTCCGGTAGATGCTGCTTGGCCTGCTGCTTTCACCAGCAATTTTTATGTGTGCTGCGGAGAAAAATTATTCCTTGTTCTCAGTTCAAATGTTTCAAAGGAACATTTAATATCAGAGAAATGTATACAATGTGCGAGGGGTGATTGATAAATTTGTCTGGATCTACAACCTAATTTGCTTACGGCAATTTTTGGGTTTATCCCATCGGAAGTAGGAAATATTCCTTTTTCCGCTCAACGTATGCTAGCCTTTTCGACCTTTCTGGTTAGGCGAGCCATTTTATTGAAGTGGAAGGATTCTAATCCACCTACGGTCTTTTATTGGCTCTCCTCCATTATGTCCTGTTTAAGTTTAGAGAAAATAAGAAGTCGGACATTTGATACATCCTTTAAATTTGAGCAAATTTGGCGACCTTTTATCCAATATTTTCATTTAGTTTGATTTATTACTCTTTCAGTCATTTTTTTTCGAAGTTTTAGATTTGATCAGAAAGCCTTTTTCTTTTTTTTTAGTCGTATCCTCAAAATGGACGGCCCAGTCCCTTTTTTTCATTTTTTTTTTATATAGTGTGGGTTTTTTTTTCTCTTCACTTAAAACCCAATGTTTTTTCTTTTCTTTTCATAAACCGATAAGAGGAGAATTGCTATTTTCATTTTTTATTATATATTTTATACTAGTTTTACATTATCTATGATTTGACAATGTCTATCTTAGTTTCAGTTTGATTTGTTACTGATATATATATTTGAGATAATTCTCCTGTTGATTGTATTTATGCTGCTTTTAAATCAATGAAAAGATTAATAAAGAAAGAAAGATAAATTTGTGGCCTAAGGCAGAAGGAGTCAATGTTAGAAAACCTAGCATATTTATTTTTCAACGTAGTCCCCTCCTACTTGTACACACTTAGTCCAGCAGTCATGGAGCATACGGATCCTTTCTTTGTAGAAGTGGTCCACAGCAGGGGTGATTGATAAATCCGTGGCCTACGGTAGAAGGAGGTGAGTTATACAGCTCTCGTTACATGCATGTGCAGTTCAACTCTGAGTGAAAATGCAGAAAGTTTGAAGTTTCTCCTCATCTCCTTCTACTTTAGGCCACTAACTTATTAATCACCCCTGCTTAGGACCACATTCTAGAGGTCCAAGATGCTGACTTCTACAATGAAGGAATCCCTATGCTCCACGACCGCTGGACTGAGTGTGTAAATGTAGGTAAAATAAGTGTGCTAGGTTTTCTAAAATTGACTCCTCCTGCCTTAGGCCACAAACTTATCCATCACCCCGCATACATCCTGAAATTCTTTTTCTTCACCACCATCCACGAAAACAGAGGAGTGCCCCAAAGAATGAATGATAGTTAAATGTTAGAATCCCAAAGCCCCCCCACCCGCTCCTCCCCCTCCCACGCAGAAGCAGCAGCAAAGCAACGATCCCTCCTCCCCAACAAGCAAAATAAACATCGGCACCCCCCAGCCAGCATGCAAGCGTTGTAGCAAAGCATCAGTAAAGACACAGACTTGTAATACCCCAAAGACTACTCGTTCACCCGGTAATTCGACATACCTCAGTCAGTCAGTCTGTCTCTGTCTGTCTGTCTCTCTTCCCCCCTCTCCCTCTCTCTTCCCCCCTCTCCCTCTCTCTTCCCCCCCTCCCTCTCTCTTCCCCGCCCTCTCCCTCTCTCTTCCCCCCTCCCTCAATAAGGGAAAAAGAGGTGTCTCCATTTCACAGTGAGAGGGGAGAAATGACTAACAGCTTGCTGATTTACAATGCTAAAAGTCTGTTGTGTTACTTTTTCTAAGCTTTTGGATAAATGTCTTGAAAAACACCAGACAGCATTAAAATAGGCAGAAACGTTTATAGGAACAATCGATCAGATCTTGTCTCAATTATGAGCTCTGTGTTAGCATCCATGCCATGGAAATGAAAATGAAATTAAAGCAATGGATGTGCTTGAATGGCCCACACAGATATGTTGTATTTGAGGATTGTAATGCCTCCATGCACCAACAGACACATCATCAGGGAGGTAAAGAGAAACTTAAGACCAATTTGTAGATGAAAATAATTCTGTATATTTCTCCTGAAACCAATAAAGTTATATTCATAGAAAAGTATGGCACTGAGATAGGCTCTGTTGCCTACCCATCCATGCCAACTTTTGTAATCATCTATTCCGATTATATTTGTCCATGTTAAATCTGTAGTCTTCTGTGTCTTCATAGTCAATTGTCTCAAGGCATTTTAAATGTTGTGATTGTATCTACCTCCTCCACCACTTCGGGCTGTGCATTCCAGATACCAGCTACTCTCTGTGTGGTAAAACCTTTCCTCTTTGATTTGGTCTGAACCTCCACCCTCTTACCTTAAGCCTATTACCTCTTGTCTTAGACATTTCTCCCACCACCATGGAAAAGAAAATAAATTACTGTTTGTTCAGAATTTTCATAATCATATTTACTTCTATCAGTTTCTAATCATTATCTCAATATGACAACTGTACTACATAGACTTTTTTTCTGATCATGTTATTGCTTGTATAGTTTTTCATATTTTGTTCTTTTTGTCAATGATTCTGTGCCTGCGATACTGCTGCAAATAAGGCTGTCATTGTACCTGTGCATTCATGTCCTTGTACATATGACAGTAAATTTGCCTTCACTTCAGGGAAAAACAAGCCCAGCCTTTCCAACTCTCCCTGTAGGTAAAGCCCTCCAATCTGCATTGTGAGTCCTGACTAAGGGTCTCGGCCTGAAACGTCGACTGTACTTCTTCCTAGAGATGCTGCCTGGCCTGCTGCGTTCACCAGCAACTTTGATGTGTGTTGCTTGAATTTCCAGCATCTGCAGAATTCCTGTTGTTTGTGAAACCCTCTGCTCTTTCTCCAGCCATATCTCATCCAAACTAGAACTGCACATGACACAAACACAAGAGATTCTTCAGATGCCAGAATTCCAGAGTAACACACACAAAATTCTTGAGGAACTCAGCAGGTCAGGCAGCATCTATGGAGATGAATAAAGAGCTGATCTTTCAGGCCAAGACCCTTCATTGAGACTGAAGGATTGCATGTTTTTTGAGTATGTTACATGACACAAGTTCTTGGTTTGGATGTAATTTGAGTAAAGTTGTAAAGTAACATTCGAACTCTGTAATTGGTATCCTGGCCAATGGACACAAACATGCCATATGTTTTTTTTTTAACCACCTGTATTCATCTGTGTTGCCACTTTAAAGGAAAATATTCCAAGAGATTACTGACTGCAAGAGCTACAAAGCACATAACCTACCTTATGAGCACAGCAATTTCTGCCTGAGCTGAGAATTTTTCCCACTTCCTTTTGAAGGTTTGCAGTTAATCTACTTTTATTGCAAGAGCTAACATTTTCTAAAGATCATTTACTTGTATCTCACATAGTTGTACCTTAAAATTATGGAAACCTACAGCACAGACACTTTTTTGGTCCACCTCATCCAATGGGCCACATTGTGTATCTACAGTCCCCTTGTTTGCTCATATTAGACCCATATGCCTGCATATTATACCTTTCCTATGAAGAAGAAAGCCTTTAACTCCGAGTGGAGTCATCGGGACGCCGTCATGATGGCTTTTGTTTTAGCAGACTTTCCTATTTTTACGAGGCCGAGTTGCTAGCTCGATGCTCAACCCAGCACGGATGGAAAGTGTGCATGGGAGCCGGCTGGATTCAAACTCGGGTGCCTTCACTCCGAAGTCCAGCATTGATGCCACTACACCACCAGCTGGCACCTTTCCTATCCATTTTATGCCAAATTGCTGAAATCTTATCTAATTGCATTTCTTATTATTGCATGATTTTTCATAATTTGTGATCTATCTAACTGAACACTATATAATGGATGCATTTTGAGTTCATCAATAATGTATCCAAGTTTATATACAATTGGAGTACAATGCCTCATCTCTACCACTCATTCTAGTGGTAGTTTTAAATTTTTTTCAGAGCTTCTCCACTGCTTTCTGAGGCATGTCCAAAGTTAATACTTGTTTATTATGGAAACTCGGTCAGCCAGTCAATGCCATATCTGACATCACTTTAGGATTATCCTTGGGCTGCCTCTTCCTATTAAGTGCGATAGGCTGAATCTGATCAACTTAGTGTCATGCTTGATACTTAACTGAGCTCTCAGGCTATTTTCCATTTTAAGAGCAACTTGTTTCCATCCCAGTAAATTAGCCTACCTCTTATTTTTGGTTCAGAATGCTGTTGTTTGCTTCAATTCACAAAATAATCTGCAGATGCTGGGGTCAAAGGAACACTCACAACATGCTGGAGGAACTCAGCAGGTCAGGCAGCATCCGTGGAAACGATCGGTCGACGTTGAAGGGTTCCGGCCCGAAACGTCGACCGATCTTTTCCACAGATGCTGCCCAACCTGCTGAGTTCCTCCAGCGTGTTGTGAGTGTTGTTTACTTCAATTGTTTGCACAACTTGTATTTTTCTTTCTTTCGCTTGCGCATCAATTGCTAATCTTTTATTTTTATTTTTATTTTTTTAGTTGAGTTCTTTCGGGTTTCTTGCTTTGTGGCTACCTGTGAACAAGCAAATCTCAAAGTTGTATAATTTATACATTATTTGATACTAAATGTACTTGAATCTTTGCCCTTATTTCAGTCCATTTGCTGTTGAAATTCTCATACATACCATAAGATGTAAGAGCAGAATTAGGCCATCTGGCCCATCGAGTCTGTTCCGCTATTCAATCATGGCTGATCATTTTTTTTCCTCCTCCTCAACTCCAGTTCCCAGCCTTCTCCCGTAACTTTGATGCCATGTCCAATCAGGAACCTATCAACCTCTGCCTTAAGTACACCCAACAACCTGGCCTCCACAGTTGCACGTGGTAACAAATTCCACAAATTCAACACCCTTTGGCTAAAGAAATTTCTCTCTATCTCTGTTTGAAAGGGCACCTCTCTATCCTAAGGCGGTGCCCTCTTGTCCTAGACTCTCCCACCATGGAAAACATCATTTCCACCTTCACTTCTTCTAGAATTTATTTTAAAATGTCTTTCAGGCTGGTCTGTCTTGCATACACAACTAACTTCAGCTAATTCAAATCTCTCATCTGTGTATTAATTCCAATTTACATATTTCTTCTGATCTTGCTGATATACTTCATTATTCATCCCTGTTTCACCATGTTATGACTATTCTTGTACAAAAAGCACTGAACAAGTCAAGTAATACTAATGTTTTGTGAAATACCTTTCACTAGAAATTAAAGGATATAGACATAATAATAACTTTAAGATGCAGAAAAAGGGTAGAAGGGAAAGCAAAAGTGAAAAGTAGAATGCCTCTCACAAGGTCAAAGCCAAGAGATTTTTACTATATTACTCCGGTTACTTAAATGAGGTTTTCAAGTTCTATCTCAGAAACCTAAACTTGCTCAAAACTTTCCACTTTTTCTTACTCTTCTCCTTATCCTCCACTCTGTCATTGTGAACTCCCAACAGACTGCAACCGGCTCTGAACTCCAATTCTAGCTCTTTATGCGTTCCTGCTTTTATTGGTTTGCATTGGCAGCTTTAGTTTCAGTTGCCCTGCCAGTTGTTTAATATGAAAAAATGTAGTGCTTTGACGGTCAGACCATGGAGGAACCATCGTGCACCCCCACATCTCCAGATGATCCTTTGATCTTAGTATCTGAGGCTGACGTGGGATGCCTTCAGGAGAGTGAAACCACAGAAAGCATCCAGACCTGACAGGGTACCTGCCCACATACTAAAGACCTGGGCTGATCAACTGGCTGATGTGTTCACTGATATCTTTAACCTCACGCTTTGGCAGTGTGAGGTACCCACCTGCTTCAAGCAAGTTTCAATTACACCAGTGTCCAAGAGGAGCGTGGTGGCCTGCCCCAATGACTATTGCCCATTTGTACTTGCATCCACAGTGATGAAGTGTTTTGAGAGGCTAGTGATGAAATGTATCTGCTCCCGCCTGAGTGGAATTTGGATCTGCTCCAATTTACTTATCAGAGCAACGTGCCCACAGCAGAAGCCATCTCATTGGCTCCTCACTCAATCCTGGGACATTTGGACAGCAAAGATTTATACATCAGAATGTTCTTTATCGACTACTGCTCAGCATTCAATGCCATCAACTCCTCAGAACTGATCAATAAGCTCCAAGACCTTGACTTCACTACCCCCTTGTGCAATTGGATAATGGCTTTCCTAACTTGTAGATCCTAGTCAATTTGGATTGGCAAAAACATCTCCTCCACAATCTCTATCAGCCCAGATGCACCAAAGGGCTGTGTGCTTAGCCCCCTGCTTTCCTTACTTTATACCTACGACTGTATGGATAAGTGTAGCTCCAGTGCTATATTCAAGTTTGCTGATGATACCACTGTTGCGTGCCAAATCAAAGATGGTGATGAATCAGCATACAGGAGGGAGATTGAAAATTTGGTTGAGTGGTGTCTTAACAACCTCTCACTCAATACCAGCAAGATCAAGAAACTGAATGCAGACTGCAGGAGAGGGAAACTAGAGATCCATGAACCAGTCCTGATCAGGGGATCAGAAGTGGAGAGGGTCAGCAACTTTAAGTTCCTCAGTGTTATCACTTCAGAGGATCTGTCCTGGACCCAGCACATAAGTGCAACTGTGAAGAAAGCATGGCAGCACCTCTACTTAAGAGTCTGTGGATATTCAGTATGACATCTGAAACCTTGACAAACTTCTATAGATGTGTAATAAAGAGCATATTGATTAGCTGCATCATAGCCTGGTATGGAAACACCAATGTCTTTGAATAGAATATCCTACAAAAGCTAGTGGATTTGGCTCAGTATATCACGAGTAAAGCCCTCCCAACCATTGAAACTTTGCTGTTGGAAAGCAGCTTATCTATCATTAGAGATCCCCACCACCCAGGCCATGTTTTCTTCTTGCTGCTGCTGCCAGCTAGAAGGTAAATGTGCCTCAGGACTCGCACCACGAGGTTCAAGAACAGTTGCTGCCCCTGAACCATCAAGCTCTTGAATACACTCACTAGCCTCATCTTTGAGATGTTCCCACGACCAATGATTTTCACATTTAGGACTCTTTATCTCATTTTTTCATGTTCTTATTATTTATTGGTATTTATTTATATTTGCATTTTCACAGTTTGTTGTCTTCTGCACTCTGGCTGATCTTTTATTGATTCTGTTATAGTTACTAGTCTGTAGATTTGCTGAGTATGCCACAGAGAAATGAGTCTCAGAGTTTTATATGGTGACTTGTGTATTTTGATAAAATCTGCTTTGAACTTTGTATTTCACTTTGAACTTTTGTTCGGGCTGGTTGCAATTTCTCTAGCTTGTTAAATTGCATTGTGCACCGTCAGATAAGTTGTGTGTCAATGTGGTCAATGGAGATAATGGGCTTTAATTAGTTCCTTGAAATATTTTTTATGTTGACACCTTTAAGGGAAATGTGATTCTTGGATTTTGTTTTTTTTAGTTGGTTACCTTGTTCATTTCAAAAATGTTCACTGCTGTGGATTTCATGAAGTTCTAGATTCATCTGCCTTTTAATTTATAGGAATAATTTAAATTTATGGTGCATTTTGATCAAAGGCAAACAACCCAGTTGACCGTGTAACTCCATGCAAAATTAAAATTTAATTTAAATGTCAGTAGCAGTTAGTCTGACAGTATCATTACTTAAATAACATGCGAGCACTGATTATTGTAATTCATTTCAGTGGAGAAGAATGAGGTTGCCATCTTGCAATTTGCCATCGTGGGATCTATTTTTATCGACTGGGATTAAGTTCATGAATTATTTTGTATAGATTGCTTTTTAACTATACCAACAGCAATTTATGTATTGTACTCTAGACACTGCTTAATCTTTCAGCCAAACTTATTTGAACTCCTCATGAATATTTGCTGTTGTTCATTCAGCTGTTCAATCTTTTTTAAGATGATCAGTTTAGATATTGTTTCTGCAAATTGGCAGTAGACAAGGACCATGGCCCAAGGTGTGGAGTTGGTGGAAGTGTGTCAAACCGAGACATTTATCCAGGCTACACTTGGGTCTCTGACTTGTTTACTAACTCGGAGAACATTAAGGATCCATGCCGTCTTGTCTTAATTTGCTGTATAATTATAAAGTTATCATTTCTGGGTTCCAAGTACTGTGGATCTGGCACCAACTGTATTCTTTGCCTCCCAGTTCCAGATCATTTAATCTTCAAACCAAATGCAGATATAGTACCAACCTAATCCTAAACTCGAACCTGCAATCGTTATAGAAATATCACTCATGAACTGAAGGTTTTCCCAGTGATTCAGGAAGATATTTTGTAGTCTAGTTTCCAATCACTGCAAAACATTGAATTAAACTAGACTGGTTGACATCTGACTTGCCTGCCAAAACAAAGTCTGTGTTAGACCTTGATACTGATACATCTGACCTCCTGTTCCTCTGTTGGATTTGCCATTATCCAGCAATGAAGCTTTAGGAGTCTGCGCAGAAGGACCATATCAGACCTCTCAAATTCACATTGAATGAGATTGTCAACTGTTTGGAAAAAGTGACTTTTTGTTTACATTGTTTTGATGTTTTTATTTGTTCATGTTTGAAGGTTCTAATCTAAGTTTTTAATTAAATCTACTGGCATAGCTTTTGAGTATCTATTTTTCTGAAACACTTCTAAGACCTTTCAAGGGAAAAATTTGTCAATGTCAGAGCATTCTGGGGTTATCGAGTTGATGGTATTCTCTCTGAGCTTTACGTGCTGTCTGGAACCTATTCTACTTTACTATAACATCTCTAAGGAGAGTGTTTGCCAAGGTTCAGTGTTTGTAGTCAGATTGTTCAGACTTGTGCATTTTGGAAACTGTAACTCCAGATAAACTCTGCACACAATGCATCCAGTAAGTAGGCCAACTTTAGCATGATGTCATCTACCTTGAGGCATTAATTTCATTGCTGTTCACAGGATTTTTACTGCATCTAAAGATGCTGTCATTAAAATGCTCAGACTCATTTTAAAATGATTAACTATACGCAAAGCATTTGGGATGCAAGTAGGTGATTTTTAAATAGCTGTTTCCATTGCACATTTATTGCATGATTCAGATTTCATGACTTGAAATTATTTAACACTGAATTTCAATAAAAATTCAATATTTAAGAAAAACAAAATTGTATTACTGGTTTCACATATTCAGAGAATTTGTATAATCTTGTGTTTTCTGTCGTATAGATTGCCCAAGTCCTTAGAGATGCAAGACAAAAGCTGTCTTTTCTTGCAAAACAGGATTGCAGATGCACTTGCTGGCAGTGGCTACAGTGTGGACAGACTGTCTGTACCTTATGTACCCCAACAAACAGGTATTACAATCTGTGTTAATGGTAATAACAGTCAAAAAATGCATGATTGTATTGACTTATTTCGAGAAGATTTGCTGGAGTTTCTAAAACAAAATTATAAAAATGTTCACTTAATTTAGGCAAATCTGGTCCTGAATAATTTATTTTGACAATCTCTCAGTCTTACAGGAGGTGTGTTCCACTGCCTTAACTACCATCCTCCCTTATGTCATTGAGTCATAAAACACTACAGTACAGAAAAAGGCCCTTCAGCTCATCTAGTCTGTGTCAAGCCTCTAATCTGCCTCTGACCATAGTCCTCCATACCCCTCCCATCCATGTACCTATCCAGATTTTTCTTAAATGTTGAAATCAACCTTGCATCCACTACTTGTGCTGCCTTCCACACTCCCACCACCCTCTGAGTGGAGAAGTTCCCTCTTATGTTCCTCTTAATCATTTCACCTTTCACCCTTATCCTATGACCACTAGATGTAAGCTCATCCAACCTCAGTGGAAAAAGCCTGCTTGCATTTACCCTACGTATACCCCTCATAATCTTGTATACTTCCATCAAATCTCCTCTGAGTCTTCTAGGTTCCGATGAATAAGATCCTAACTTAATCAGTCTTTCCCTATAACTCAGGTTCTCAATTCCTGGGAACATCTACAGTCTTTCAGTCTTACTTATGCTACATCTTTCCTGCTGGTGTGTCCAGTTTTGGTCACCCAATACTCCAAATTAGACCTTATCGTCTTATACAATTTCACCATAACATCCCAACTCATGTAGTCAACATATTGATTTATGAAGGCCAATGTGCAAAAATTGCCCAGGCCTGCGCCCTGGAGAGTGAGGACTTTCCAGGTGCAGATCCATGGTCTTGCAAGACTAACGGATGCCTTTAATGTGCAGAAAGCTTCTTTAAGGATCCTATCTTCCTTTTTATTCGCAGTTATTTTGTAAATAACACTATTCTTTGCATTTCTGGTTCGATGCTAACTGCATTTTATTGGCTTTGTATCTACTCGGCACAATAACAATAAAGTTGAATCTAATCTAATCTAAAATCTATCTACATGTGCCATTTTCAAGGAATTACGGATCTGTATGCCTAGTTCCCTCGATACTACCATGTCGCTCAATGCCCTACCACTCACTGTGGAAGACCTACCCTAGATGGTCAAATCAAGTCACGTTTATTGTCCTTTAACTATATACATGTTTAAAACATATGAACCATGTAATGTATATAGAAATGAGATTTTTTAAAACTAGATTACAGTAGTACACATAACATAAAATAACTTATGAAGGCAAGGATAAAATCTGCAGATGAATCACACATAAGTAACAAATTAAAGTGTATTAATATTAAATAGTGTAGGGTATGGAACAGATTAACCAGTGACACTTCAAATATGATGCGGCCGGGAGTTCAGAAATCTAATCGCCTGGGGGAAGAAACTGTTTCTCATCCTGGCCATTCTTGCTTTTATGCATCGTAGTCTCCTGCCTGATGGTAGAAAGCCTGAGGATGCTGAATGGGTGGGTGGGATCCTTAATATTACCAAGGCCCCTGTGTACGCAACACTACTGATAAATGACACCAGTGGATGGTAGGGAGACCCTTATGATCCTCCCAGCTGTTCTTGCAGTCCTTTGTAGGGATGTCAGGCCTGATGCTCGACCACTCCCATATCAGATGGGGATGCAGCTTGTCAGGATACTCTCGGTGGTGCTCTTGTAAAACTTGTTAAGATGTGAGGGTTGGCAGCCATGTTTGCCTGAGTCTTCTTAGGAAGTGGAGGTGCCGCAGTGCCACCTTGTTTAGGGAGATGAGGTGAGGTCATCTGTGATGTGAACTTCCAGGAACTTGGTACATTAACACTCTCTGTGGAGGAGCCATGTATTTGCAGAGAGGGATGGTTCATCTGCACCTTCTAGAAGTCCACAATAATCTCCTTTGTCTTCTCAACATTCAGACTTAGGTTGTTCTTCTCACACCAATCCACCAGCCACTCCACTTCCTCTCTGTGTTCCATCCCATCATTGTTCTTGATAAGGCCAACCACTGTTGTGTCACCCACAAACTTAATGATGCAGTTTGAGCTGGAATCTGTGACACAGTCATGCATCAGCAGTGTGAACAGCAGTGGGCTGAGCACACAGCCTTGGGGTGCGCCTGTGCTCAGTGTAATGGAATGAGAGACGTTACTGCCTATAAGAACTGACTGTGGCCTTACTGTTCAGAAGTCCAGTATCCAATTGCAGAGGAAGGTGTTGAGACCCAAAAAGGACAATTTCCCCACCAGCTTCTGGAGTATGATGGTGTTGAATGTCAAACTGATGTCATATGAGACCCATCTTCCACGTGGGACAGGACAGAGTGGAGGGCAGAGGCTATTGCATCATCAGTGGATCAATTTGAGTGATAAGCAAACTGGAACAGGTCAAGTGTAGCAGAAAGAAAGGCTTTAATGTGCTCCATGACTAGTCGCTCATGTTAATGCCACCAGACAATAGTCATTTAGGCAGGTTACTGTCGCCTTCTTTGGCACTGGAATGATGGTTGCTGCCTTGAAAACGCAGAAGCTCTCCTCGGAGCCAAGCGGGCAAACAGCCATCACATCGCTGCTACTGGTAACCATGTACTCCAGTACAACATGTTCATGGTTGAGTGGTCGGCGACTAAACCGGCTCCCCCACTGGATTCAGTCTGGTAAGGAGGGTGTGAGGACACCCAGCAGGACTGAAAAACAAGACCTGACAAAGGGCGGATGAGCTCCTTGTGAACCAATGGTCATTTTCCGTGGAAGAGATTAAAGCCTCACCACATATCTCCCTCTTACGAATCGTATGCTATGCACTTAGTTAGAAGAGACGTGCATTGTGCAGATGAATCTAGGCGCCTTGCGAGCGATTCTGCTGTACATAGTCACAAAGAAGAAGATAACGTCCTTGGAAATTGTAGGCCTGTTGGGAATGAAGGCGGCACACCAAATCCGAAAGGACGTGTGGCACTGGCTAAAGATAGACTGAAAACTAGGGGAAGTATCGTATGGATAGGGACATGGAATGTTCGAACAATGTATCAAGTGGTGAAGCTTGATAATGCAGTTTTTGAGATATCTCGAATGAAGCTGGATATTATGGGAGTAAGCAAAGTCCGTTGGACAGAGGCTGGAACAGTTGGCAAGAGTGATTTTGCGTTGATATACTCTGGAGGAGAGAGCCATGCCAATGGCGTTGGAATTATTATGAAGAAGAAAATGTACAATGCAATGGATGGGTTTTGGCCCATATCTGATAGAGTCATAATGGTAAAATTAAAAGGGAAGCCTTTCGATGTTACGATAGTCCAAGTGTATGCACCAACAGGTGAGCATGAGGATGAAGAGGTGGAACGGTTTTATGAGGACGTAGAATCTGCTTTTAAAAAAATGCAAAGAGCTCTGATGTACTTTTTGGGAGAAATGAATGCTAAAGTAGCCAATGTGAAATACAAGGATATCATTGGTCAGTATGGCTTAGATGAGAGAACTGAAAGGGGGGAAGATTTATACAATTTTGTGAACAGTGTGAGCTGATAGTAGCAAACACATGGTTCAAATTACCCAAATGAAAATTATACACTTGGAAGAAGCCTGGGGATACTGGAAGGAGACAAACTGACTATATTGCAGTGAGCAAACGCTCCAGGAGAAGTATTAGGATGGCCAAGACTTATCCAGGTGCCGATATAGGCTCGGATCACAACCTGGCGGTTGTTAGCGTGAAGATTGCACTAAAGACAAAGATTAAGGCTGCAACCAAGATAGCCAGGCTGGATATGGACTTACTGAAGAAGAGCGAGTATAGTGAAAGATTTTCTGCAGTGGTACAAGAGTGGTACTAAGGGACTGAGAGCAGACACCAGATTACATGTGGTCAAACCTGAAGGACTGTATGCAAATGGCAGTTTCCCCAAAAGATGGCATGTAGCTAAACAAGCCTGGATGACGGATCACATTCTGAAGCTCATGGAAGAGAGAAGGAAGCACAAGGAGGACACATCTAAGTACAAGGAATTGGACCAGCAAATAAGAGCAGAATGTGCAAAAGCTAAAGATCAATGGTTTATCAAACGGTGTGAAAAGATAAATACCATGGGCATGTTGCATCATTCAAGGAATATGCACAGGGAGATTGTAGAGATGACCAACAGGAGCAAGAAACAATCGAGGACTGGCATTATTCAAGACAAGGACGGGAACGTACTCTTTGAGAATGACAAGATGGAAAGTAGATGGATGGAATACATTAGGGAATTTTACTACAATGCTAGAAATGATCAAGTGAGTGAGAAGAACACGGAAAGTCCTGAAATTTTGGTAGAGGAAGTAAGAGCAGCCATTGGGAGTTTAAAAACTGGTAAAGCTTGTGGTGTAGATGGTATTACAGCCGAAATGTTGAAATGCCTTGGTGACTCGGAGGTTGAGGAGATCACGAGGCTTTGCAATACAATCTACTCAACAGGAAAGTGGCCAACAGATTTTGTGATGTCAGAGTTTGTCATAATCCCAAAGAAAAGTAAGAGCACGAAATGTTCAGACTTTAGAACTGTAAGTCTTATAAGTCATGCCTCCAAGATCTTGTTATTAATACTCCTAAGCAGAATAAAAAGGACAGTTCTTAATGAAATTAATGAGTGCCAGAGCAGATTTATACCAGGTGAGGGTACCCGTGAAGGGATTTTCAATTTGCGAATGATTGTGGAACGAGGTCTAGAAAAAAAAAGACATTTACATGTTTATTCTTTATTTCACTTTTAATGTATATCTGTGAACATGTAATGCTACTGCGACATTGTGATATTCTTCAGGATTAATAAGAACCTATCTAAAATTCTGCACTCTCAAAATTTCACTTTTGAAGACCTCTTACTTACTAAGTACACCTTTGCCAGAAAACAGCCTGTCCCAATCCACACTTGCCAGATCCTTTCTGATACCATCAAAATTGACCTTTCTCCAATTCAGAATCTCAACCCAAGGACCAGACTTTTCCACAATTACCTTGAATCACTAGATTCAAAGTGCCCCCCTACAAAAACTTCTGTCACCTGCCCTGTCTCATTCCCTAATAGGAGATCTAGTATTGCACACTCTCTCATAGACTTCTATGTACTGATTAACAATGCTTTCCTGAACGCATTTAACAAATTCTTTCCCATCCAGACCTTTTACAGTATAGGAGTCTCAGTCAATATGTGGAAATTTTGAAATCACCTACTATAACAACCTTGTTTCTTGCAACCGCCTGCGATCTCTCTACAATGTTGCTCCTCTAAATCCTGTGGACTGGTGGGTGGTTTATAATATACCTTTCTTATCCCTCAGTTCTACCCATATAGTCTCACTAGAGAAGCTCTCCAGTCTATCCTGGCTGAGCACTGAACTCTGACTAGTAATGTCACCTCTCTTCCTTTAATCTCTCCCACTCTATCATGTCTAAAACAAAGGAATCCGGGAACAGTGAGCTGCCAGTCCTGCCCCTCCTGCAACCAAGTCTCACTAATGGCAGCAATGTTGTAATTCTATGCGTTAATCTGAGCTCATCTGCCTTTTCTACAATACTTCTTCCATTGAATTATATGCAGCTCAGAACATTAGTCCCACCATACTCAACCTTTTATTCCTGACTTTTTACATAGGCTTAGCAACATCTTTCTCCACAACTGCTCCACTATCTGGCACTCTTGTGCCCACCCCCTGCAAATCTAGTGTAAAACTCGCTGTACAGCACTAACAAAGCTTCCCACTATGATATTAGTCCCCGTCAAATTCAAGTGCAAACAATCTCTTCTGTACAGGTCCCTCCTTCCCTGGAAGAACATCTGAAGCACTCCCTCTTGTGCCAACTCCTTAGCCACGTTTTAAACAACATGACCTTCCTATTTGTGGCCTCACTAGCACATGGCACAGGTAGTAACACTGAGAACACAACCCTGGAGGTCCTGTCCTTTAACTTAGCACCTAACTCCTTGAACTCACTTTGCAGGGCCTTGTCACCCACTCTACCCACTGCCATTGGTACCTTCTGGCTGCTCAGCCTCCCACTTAAAAATGCTGTGGAATCTATCCAAAATATCCCTGACCCAGGCACCCAGGAAGCAGCAAACCATCGGAAAACTTATTCTCATCCACAAAACCTCCTTTCTGTCCCTCTAATCAACAAATCCCCTATCACTACAACTCACCACCTATCCCCACTTCACTCCTGAGCTACGGAACCAGATTCGGTGCTGGAGACCTAACTGCTGTGTCCTTCCTCTCATAGGTCATTCCCCAACAGCAGTATCCAAAACAGTGTACCTGATGTTGACTGGAACAGCCACAGGGGTGCTCTGCACTTCTTGCCTATCCCCTTTCCCCCTCCTGAAGGTCATCTTTTCACATTGTACATGAATGGTTTGGTGATGGAACTGATGGCTTTGTGGAGACTCAGGTATTGCTGACCAGGCAGTGAGTCTGCAGAAGGCCTGAAACAGATTTGGAGAATGGGCAAAGAAGTGGCAGATGGAATACCGTGTAGGGAAGTACATGGTAATGAACTTCGGTAGAAGGAATAAAGGTATAAACTATTTTCTAAACAGAAGAAGATTCAAAAATCAGGGGTACGAAGGGACTTGGGATTCCTTGTGCAGGATTCCTTACCAGTTAAAGTGCAGGTTGAGTTGATGGTAACGGAGACAAATGCAATGTAAGCATTTATTTCGAGAGGACTAGAATTTAAGAGCAAGTATGTATTGCTGAGGCATTATAAGATGTTAGTAGTATAGCACTTAGATTATCGTGAGCAGTTTTAAAGGTTCATTTCATTATCAAAGTATACAACTCTGAAATTCTTCAATTCTCTGGGTAGCCATGAAATCAAGAAAAAAAAGAAAGGCAGCCTGATCATCAACCCCCAAATCGCCCTCCCCGCAAAGAAAAATGAACAAAAACAGAACAGGCACATCAACCCCCAAATCCCCCCTCCCCACAAAGAAAAATGAACAAAAACAGAACAGGCACATCAACCCCCAAATCCCCCTCCCTGCACAAAAAATAATGAGAAGATTGGGCAAAAAAACACAAAATATAAAAACAATAAGATGCAATAAAAGATTTTATGGTCCCAATTCCACATCCAAAATGCAGAAAAAACCTGGGCAACTCTCCCTGCAGTGGCAGGCTCTTCCCTCTCTGGTAGCATAGCTGATACTCACCCTCTGCACTTGTGTCAATGGCTAGTCGCTTGAATCAGTGAAATGGAGCCAAGCATTGACGTACGCTCCAGCCTGCAGCAAGCCTGCTATGAGGTTCGCGCAAGCTGCCTCTACCCCTCGCAATCCTCTCAGAAACTGCAGGCCACTGGAACATCCAAACGATCTCCAAATTTCCGCACTCGCATTGATGTTTCTGTTGCCATCACTGCTTTAATTGGCGAATGATGGAAGCTATAATCGGTGAAATGGGGTCAAACGTTGGCTCATGCAGGCTTCTTGCCACTGAGGTTCACTCATGTTGCCTCTGCCTCTGGAATCTTGGTAACTGCAGAGTGGTGAAGCACCCAAACAATCTCCAAACAGCAAAACACAGGCTGCAACAGTTCTAGAATCACATCCAAGACGAGAATCAAACGTAAAAGACATAACAGAAGTGAAAAAGATGGTTCCATGATCTAACCAGAAGAAGTCAACCAAAGGAACGTGGTACGCAGGCACCATCGTGACAGAACTTGGATGAGTTTTTGGCCCCTTATCTAAGAAAAGATGTGCTGTTATTGGAATGTATCAAGAGGTTCAGGAGAATGATTCTGGGAGTGAATGGGTTAATGTAAGAGGAGCTTTTGATGGCTCTGGGCCTGTACTCACTGGAGTTTAGAAGAATAAGGGGGTGATCTCATTGAAACCTATTGAATATTGAAAAGCCAAGATAGTGGATTTGGAGAGAACGTTTCCTATATTGGGTGAGTCTAGGATCAGAGGGCACACCCCTAGAATAGAGGGACATCCATTTAGAACAGAGTTGAGGAGGAATTTATTTAGCCAGAGGCTGGTGAATCTGTGAAATTCATTGCCATTTATATTTAAAGTGGAGGTTGATAGGTTCTTGATTAGTAATTGCATCAAAGGTTACGGGGGCGAGGACAGGAGATTGGGGTTGAGAGGGATAATAAAACAGCCATGTTGCTAATTCTGCTTGCATGTCTTATGATCTTAAACTCTCTTGCCTTCCACCTTATCAGAGCTCTTTTCACTCCATTTTCTCTGCAATATTAAAGTCTGTTTATCTACAGCTGTTCCTAACTCTGATGAAAGATAATTACATTGAAACACTAACTCTGTTTTGCTCTCCTCAGATGTTGTGTGACTCAGAGCGTTTTAGTAGCTTCTGTTTTAGTTTGCCTTTCATCCTCATCTAGGATTTGAACAGATTTATTTCTTGAGCATTTGTTTGATCTGTGAGTTTGTTATAATGGTTTATCACTTTCTCCATATTTAAAAGAAATCTCAATGATTCTTCTTCCTAATATTTATTTAATTGCATTAATATGTCCACTAAACACTATCTATCTCCCAAGTTTTAAGTATGACAATCAAATCACCTGAAAGAACTTTGTTTTCTGGACTAAAATGTCCCAGATAATTGAGTGCTTTTATTTTGGATATTAAATTAATGGCTTTCATCTGAAGTACTTTTAGCTTTATATTGCCCACAATATCAAAGAAATGAAAAGTTAACGCAGTTATTTAGCTGTAACCTTATTGAATATTTAAAGCTTAATAATGCTTTCACTACTGTTCCCTCCAAGCTGCATGGGTGCATGGCCATGCAGTAACTGAAATGTTCCTACGCACATAGCCTCTGCCACACAACTGGAATTTTCTTTTATATAATGTTTTATTAAAGTTTTCAGGCCATGTAAAACTTTCCTGCTCAGAGTAATGGTTGGTTCCCGCAGCTGTAAAAAAAAAATAGAGGGAACATTGGCTTTAACAGAAGGAATATCCTACCAATAATGTTAATATCTGAACTGCCACATTGTTAAACTTTTCTTGCTAATCACAGTGAGCAGAGATATTACCACATGTCTTCTGTACATTTTCAACGAACTACACCTTCAAGTACGAATTAGTGTGGCAAGCTTCACCACTATCCACTTTTGGTAACTTGATACTATTGAATGCTTAAATGTTTGAGAATAGATATTTTTTGTGATTAGTATTGATAAAACGTTAAAGGATAGGTGGCTGGTGTATATAACTCTTTTGTGAGAAATATAGTTATTCTGTCTAATGTTTTTATCAGTTTCCAAATGCAGTTTTAAATGAATGGTAATAATGGGTTTTGAATCTTGAATAAATCTGAGAAAGCGTGTGATACTACATTATTCATAGAAGAATAAATTGTTGTACATTTGGATCCTAAAATACTTTACAACATGTCTATAAGTTTTGTTCGATTGTTCATAAATGCCTAATTGCATTTCATAAGTTAAAAGAACATTTACTTCCATTGCATATAAATGTTTTTTAGATGAAGATAGACTGTCCAGAAGAAAAAGCATTGTTGACACAGTGTCAATCCAAGTTGACCTCCTTGGTGTCAATGTTCCACAGGACAAGGTAAACAAACCCTTTTCCATTATTCCTGGCTTTCTGCTACTTTTGTAGTTTTAAGACAGAAATCTCTTCTTTATGTAAAGTAAATGCTTGTCGAGTAAGTATAATTTTTCTCACCATTTTTCACCAAACCACTTTCTCACCCAATTCCCAACTATATAACTTTCATCTTACAATCGAATTACTTTGATTTCTTTGGAACTATATTTTGGGGCCTTTGCTTAAAGGATCTCCAGTGTAGGGAGATGAGATTTATTTGTTTATCTGTCTGTCTGGTTGTTTATTTATTTATTTATTGACATGCAGTGCGGAGTAGCCCCTCTAGCCCTTCAAGCCATGCCACCCAGCAATCCCCGAATTTATTCCTAGCCTAATCACAGGACAATTTACAAAGACCAATTAACATACCAACTGGTACATCTTTGGAATGGGGAGAAAACTGGAACACCTGGAGGAAACCCATGTGGTCACAGAGAAAATGTATAATGTTAAAACATTGAATAGTACAGCACACTACTGGCCCTTCGGCCTACAATGTTGTGCCAACCCTTAAACCCTGCCTCCCATATAACCCTCCACCTTAAATTCCTCAATATACCTGTCTAGAAGTCTCTTAAATTTCACTAGTGTATCTGCCTCCACCACTGACTCAGGCAGTGCATTCCACGCACCAACCACTCTCTGAGTGAAAAACCTTCCTCTAATATCCCCCTTCAACTTCCCACCCCTTACCTTAAGGCCATGTCCTCTTGTATTGAGCAGTGGTGCCCTGGGGAAGAGGTGCTGGCTGTCCACTCTATCTATTCCTCTTAATATCTTGTACACCTCTATCATGTCTCCTCTCATCCTCCTCTCCAAAGAGTAAAGCCCTAGCTCCCTTAATCTCTGACCAATAATGCATACTCTCTAAACCAGGCAGCATCCTGGTAAATCTCCTCTGTACCCTTTCCAGTGTTTCCACATCCTTCCTGTAGTGAGGTGACCAGAACTGGACACAGTACTCCAAGTGCGTTCTTACAGGCAGCAGCAGGAATTGAACCCATGTTGGCAGTACTGAAAAGTGTTGTGCTAACCACTATGCTACCATGCTGTACATTTCCTTCTGTTAAAGCCAAAGCTCCCCCCTTGTAAAATCACTCAAGCTGTGCCAGGTTAGTTGGGAAGCAACGGTAGACAGCAATCTTGAGGAATTTCCAGAGATGTTTGATCAGGTTAAGGTCAGGACTCTGGGCCACTCAAGGACATCAATTTTCTTTGTTTGAAGATACCCCATGGTTGCTTTGGCAGTGTGCTTTGGATTGTTGTTTTGCTGAAAGATGAACTTCCTCTCCAGTTTAAGGTTTCTAGCAGAGGCTAGCAGGTTTTAATTCAGGATCTCTCTGTATTTAGCAGCATTCATCTTCCCATTAAGCCTGAAAAGCAGTCCCTGCTGCTGAAAAGCATCCCCATAGTATGAGGCTACCTTCTCCATACTTCACAGTAGGGATGGTGTTACCTGACAGATGCGCTGTATTAGATTTACGCCACATGTACCCCTTAATATTGAGGCCAAAAAGTTCCACTTCAGTAACATCTGGTCACAAGATCTTCCACATTTAAACAGTACCTTCCAATTGATGCTTTGCAAAGACTTCACGGCCAAGGATAAGCTGTTTTTTTTAGCCAGGGCTTCTTCCTTGCCACTCTTTCATAAATACCCTTTGTGCAAGGCCTTAGAGATTGTGGAGCTATGAGCTTCATCTCCACTAGCAGCCTCTTAATTGTACAACCTACTCAGGATGACTGTTGTGTTACAGTAGCCCCTCTTACAAGTGCCATTCTTCTCTGGCAACTAAGAGGAATGGCCTGACCTAGATAGTGTAGCTGTGATTTCAATTTTTACATCTTTTTCAAAATGAAATGCACTGAGCTCCGAGGTATGTTCAGTGCCTTGTAATGGTTTTGTATCCTTTCCCAAATTTGTGCTTCACTGTTATCATTTCCCTGACTTGCCTTGAATGCACTTTTGTCTTCGTTTTGGTTTGGTCTGCTGAAAATCTACCATACTGTTTAACCTTATGAAAAGAGAAGGTATTTCTTCAGGTGATCCTCCAATTTTCTATATCAACATATTGGGTAAGGTAATATACAGTATTACACCTGAGGAAAGTTAGCACAGTAGTTACAAAAGGAATGGATACTTCTTGACCTCAATTTTGGTTTTTAATTTTTAGTAAATTGTTGACAGGTTTTGGAATTTTCTTTTGGTTTGACATGGCACACAATGTTTTGCAGATTATCTCAAAAAAATCCTACTTCAATATGTTTTAAATTTAGATAATGTGACAGTAAAATGTGAAAATAGTTGTGAGGCTGAATAGACATTATGCGATGAATTCACTCGTCTGTGTTGATGCCTGGCTGAAATAACTGCATTTTTGGAAAAGCTGGCTTATAAATTATCATCAATGATAAATCACAGAATCGCAAAGTTCACAGTATGAAAGAACAACATTTAGCTCATCAGATCTGTCCCCTTAAAATCCTATAACTGAGTTGGTCTCTACTTTCCCCTTCTCACTTTGGCAAGGCATCTTGTTGCTAATGGCTGACTGTTTTGTAATTCATTCTGTCATTGGTTTGCTTACCTACCACCTTCATTCTGTGTCTCCTGAGAATGGTCAGTTTCTCTACCTACTGTCTATACCCTTGATGATTTTTCAAGCCTGTATCAACTCCTTTGTAAGAGAGAATCAACCCTGCTTTCCTAGTTGAGGACGAGAGGTGGGGAGCTTTCATTTGCAGCTTTCAAAGGAAACTTATTTAAAATTTAAATGACGGTCTCTGGAAAGAAAGGATGTGAAAGGAAAGAATGAGCGCAAATATGTTGTAGATTTGTGTGGTTTCCTCCAATATGTCAACTATATAAGAATAAGATTGGTGTAATTCCATGCTGTTACCATTCTGTGAATCTCAGTCTCTCCACAAAACTAAAGATGCTCATCCTAGAATTGAGTGGATAAAATACTTCTACAGATCCTCAGTGGCCTTTGCACCACTTTAAGGAATGATGCATGATTTGATTCAAGTACTTTATTTTATTTTCCACAGGCAAAGATAGTTGAAGAAATCACCTTTGAAACATTAAAGAAAGCTATTGGTATGTCTAATATAAATATTATATATAGGCATCTGTTAGTCTCGTGAGACCATGGATTTGCACCTTGAAAGGTTTCCAAGGCACAGGCCTGGGCAAGGTTGTATGGAAGACTGGCAGTTGCTTATGCTGTAAGTGTCTCCTCTCCACACCACCGATGTTGTCCAAGGGACAAGGACTAGGACCGCTACAGCTTGGCACCAGTGTCATCGCAGAGCAATGTGTGGTTAAGTGCCTTGCTCAAGGACACAACACGCTGCCTCAGCTGAGGCTCGAACTAGCGACCTTCAGATCACTAGACCAACGCCTTAACCACTTGGCCACGCGCCAACGCAATGTTATGTAAATAACAGCAGATCATAGTATAATGTGACAGTGGACGAATTGCTAATAAAAGGGGAAATCTTTGATCTGCACAAAATTTGATTCCGGATTCTCCATAAAACATTGTTTCTTTAATCTTTTAATGTTATTTCTCTCCGTCGATTAACAGATTGCACAGTTATTAACACCTCCCATCCAATCTTCATTTTATAAGTGCTTTAAAGAAAAGTTATTTTGTAAAAGCCTTGCCTTTTAGCCATTCTTGGAAATAATCCATAACATGCTATAATATTCTTTTACTAATTTGTTTCATAGTTTTTTCATATTTTCCTGACCATCTTGATTTCTGAATTGAGGGCTACAGGGGCAAACAAAATGTATGTCTTTAATTCTGGAAGAAATCGGTATTTAAAATAAACTCATGTAATCCAAGTCCACATTTGTTTGAATTATTTTACAACCTGGTTCTGGAGAGAATTTGACCTGGGTGTATAAGTAAGGGCAAATTTAGGATTGTTCATAGGTTTGTGATACAATGTTGATCAGATTCTAGTATACTGTTCATAGATTAAATGTAGCAAAAAGTTGTTCTAATATTAGTGAGTCATTTTGGATAATTTGTGACTGAATTTCACTGTGTATGTCAATACAATGAATCTGAATTAAACTAAGAAATTGAAATTTTATAATACACTTCCCTGGCTTAATTCATCCTTTCTATAAATCAGATAGTCAAAATCTTGAAGAACAAGAAAGAGAGAAGCGACGTCAAATAATTGAGAAGTTTCAGAAAGCACCATTTGAGGAGATTGCAGCCCAGTGTGAATCCAAGGTTAGTCAAACTTCTAATACTGTGCAAACACGGCATGTAATGCTAATAAAAGCAAATTTGTTTTGTTGCATTTCACCTAGTAGTGTATTTCACATGCCTCATCAATGTTCTGTTTATTGCATTCTCCTTCCAACTGAAAATATTATTTTCTTTGAGAGTGAGCAGCCTAGTGGCTATTGTGAGAGATTTCCTTTTTTTCAAGCTACTGATCTATAGTTGCATGCACATTGTAGAAGGGGATTATGTTCATTTTGGGGTCCACTGAAAATGGAATATTTCAATACATTTTAATTAATGTGAGCTTGAAGGATGATGTATATTTTTAAATGGTTTTCTATGAATAAGAACCAAAATTGTCTTTGTCATGATATTCAACATTATTGCTATAGCTTTTTATAAAAGGGGGAAAAGATATCTGGGAAAACTCCAGTTACAGGACTGGTCTTAAAGCTTGACTCTTTCAAAAACTATTGTAACTTTATACAAAACTTACTAAGCTTTTGTCACTAGTTTACTTCCCACAATAAGTCCTATTTATGTCTCTTTCAGTCAAACTTTCTTCATGACAGGCTTGCAGAGATATTTGAATTGACAATAAGGTGAGTACTTGTGTATGAGTAAAAGTGGTTAAGTATATTTATTTTGTTTTGGCCAACTAATATATAATGAAGTTTAAAAATAAGTGGATTTCCAGTTATTACTAAGCAATTAGAGATTGCTAATTTGCACATGGGATTACTTTGTTATTAGTTTCTGATTTTACCAAAAGTGAAGAATCTTTATCAAATTGTCCTTTCAAATACCAATGTGTGATAACCTCTTAACTAACATTTCATCACATTACTACAGTTGCACTGCTGAGTAGAATTCTTCCTGGGCATGATGTGGACATCTTCCATACTTGATCTGATTTTTTTTTAAATTTAAATACAGCTTTATTAAATGGAAATAATAACTATTCTTTGAAAATATTTTGCCTTTGTAGCACAGTAACGGATGTGTATGCATTGAGTTCTGAATGTTTGAAAATGACTTTTTTCAAAGTGGGAAGTAAGTCAATAATCTGATGTAGAATTTTCTCTAGCAGACCGCCTCCAAGTCCGTCGGGATCTATGAGTGTGACAGCCGGACATGTTCAGTATCATTCCATCCCAGTCTACGAAATGAAGTTTCCAGACCTTTGTGTTTATTAGTTGCTGCTTCTGTTTGAGATGCCTCCATTGATTTATATCTTGTGAAATATTTTCACTGAATCTCTCAATAAATTAGGTGAACAATCAGTTATTTATTAGGGCTTGCTGGCCTGGTGATCATTGTGATGCACTCTATTATGTGTAAATGTACAAGTATCAGGTAGTGTAAGTGTGTATTTAAAAACTTGCTATTTTCTTGAGCAAAATACTTTGTTTTACCCTGCAAGAGGTCCACATTCACAACTGTGAAAGTGCCACCAGCACATTTATGCATGACTTTTATATTAAAATATGGACTTCATCAAAAAATTGAGATAACTATGTTATTCATCATTTACCATATTTGTTAACAACTTTTAAATGAAGTTCTGTCATTTTTGTTCAGTAGCATTCCAAACTTGTAAAGATGTAACAAAACATTTACTTGTTAACAATTTTCAGTTCTAATGTATTCTCCAAACCATCCATATTGAGTGTTTTGGATTAATTTTATTCACATTTGGTACCTAGAATTCCATTTACAGTGGCATGCAAAAGTTTGGGCACCCCAGTCAGAATTTCTGTTACTGTGAATAGCTAAGCGAGTAAAAGATGAACTGATTTCCAAAAGGCATAAAATTAAAGACGACACATTTCTTTAATATTTTAAGCAAGAAATATTTTTTATTTCCATCTTTTACAGTTTCAAAATAACAAAAATGGAAAAGGGTCTGAAGCAAAAGCTTGTAAACACTATCTGTAACCAGCTAAGAGTCTTTCAATTCTTGTTTGGGGGATTTTCACCCATTCTTCCTTGCAAAAGGCTTCTAGTTCTGTGAGATTCTTGGGCCGTCTTGCATGCAATGCTCTTCTGAGGCCTATCCACAGATTCTCTATGTTTAGGTCGGGGGACTGTGAGGGCCATGGCAAAACCTCCAGCTTGCGCCGCTTGAGGTAGTCCATTGTGGATTTTGAGGTGTGTTTAGGATCATCATCCTGTTGTAGACGCCATCCTCTTTTCATCTTCGGCTTTTTTACAGACAGTGTGATGTTTGCTTCCAGAATTTGCTGGTATTTAATTGAATTCGTTCTTCCCTCTACCAGTAAATGTTCCCCGTGCCACTGGCTGTAACACAATCCCAAAGCATGATCGATCCACCCTCATGCTTAACAGTTGGAGAGGGGTTCTTTTCGTGAAATTCTGCACCATTTTTTCTCCAAACATACCTTTGCTCATTGCGGCCAAAGAGTTCTATTTTGACTTCATCAGTCCACAGGACTTGTTTCCAAAATGCATCTGGCTTGTATAGATGTTCCTTTGAACCTTTTGAATAGAACTTTTTTGTTATTTTGGAACTGTAAAAGATGGAAATAAAAGTTTTCTTGCTTAAAATATTAAAGGAATGTGTCATCTTTAACTTTATGCCTTTTGGAAATCAGTTCATCTTTTACTCACTTAGCTATTCACAGTTACAGAAATTTTGACCAGGGTTGTCCAAACTTTTGCATGCCACTGTATGTAAACTGGAGGATCCAAACTGCTTAATGCTCTCCACTACATTGCTTTTTTTGCCTCTGCATCCCTCCCCAGTCTTAGTCTCCACAGTGAGTAAAAGCTGTTTTTTGTTTAGGAAGTAAAACAACTTGAGTACAAATTTGTTAATGCATAATCTCTTATTTAGAATCTGGACTTGGCCAGTGTTTTTAATATCATTTTGAAACTCAACATTTTTTAGTTTGTTTCAGTGCTTTTAAGTAATTCTGGAGGGTGCGACATGAAATGTTTAAACTGGTCCAGTGCATAGATAAATCTGAGATGGTGAGGTTAAAAGTCTATATGTAATACATAGTTTTTTGTATTAGCTTATACATTTAAGATGTGTAAATGAAGATTTACAAGGAATACTAGATGAATCAATTGCTAGTTTTTTTTGGAGGTTTTGTGAAAGCTCAGCGATCAGCCACATTTGAAGTATCAATTTTGGGAGTGGCAGGGTTATGTTATTTTATAATAGTGTTGAAATTCATTCCTTTGCTATTCCAATCAAGTTATTACAATTAAACAATGCTTTTTGTCTTCTTTAATTTTGGTTACATTTGTTTTCAGTTTGAAACTCCATATACTTTTAGAAATAATAGGCAAGTTGCTGCCTGTTTTGGTCTTCTACATTTAGAATTCTGATAACTGTACAATGTGAGAAAAGGCTGCATTGGACAACTCTCTCGATTGGCAATTTTTTTTTTATTAATCAAATAAATGGCAAACCTAAAACGTTTCAATGCTGAAACTAGACTTGATTGATACTGTGAGCAAAAGTAATTTTGTATTGGTTGAAGTCATATACTTGCATTAAATGAACGTTGTGACTTTTCTTAGCATTTTTGAAAATACCATTTGTTCTTGAGCAAGTTGTTTTTAATAGTATCAGTGGATTGTTCGTGAATTTATGACATATGACCAGAGGTGATTTTGTTCATAAAGGCTTATGGACAACATTTCTTCAATTTTAGACTGCTTTCATGCATGTGCTGAAAACAAGATCATGTGGGATGATGTATTGTGCAATCCTAGTCATGTGTTATGTCTTCAGATAATGCTTTACACTTTGAATGTATTTGTTCATTTTTAAAGCATAGACATCTATGAATTCAAATTTTATCAACCTTCAGAAATATTATAAACTTAATGGGATGTGAAATGTTGCACAATTAAAAGGACAAAACAAATAGTATTGTTGTATCTTGTTTTTTCATTATGGAGATGGATTTCACAATGCATGATTGACATTCAGACAACTCACATTATGAAATTATGCAGTGACGTGTGAAAATTGCAAAACAATTGCCTGGCCAGTGTGTTTAAATATTAAGCATAAGAATGACATGACATGTTATCGGTCTTAATTATACTTGTTATATAGTAGCTTTTCAGATCTCTGAATTTTATGTAAGATTTTTGACATAATGCACTGCTGTGTTCTTCCTCATGGTAATTTGCATGCCTTGAACCTATCGCAGTGCAAAAGGTCACAAATGGAGCTTAACTGTTTGCTTCTGCACTGTGTCACATCTATGTGAAAACAGACTTGGCCAGAGTAGAAAAAAATAAAGGTGGATGCATAGAAACTGTTTTTGCCATGAACCAAAGTTCAATGTATGTATCTATATTCTACTAAAACTCTCATGCTGTGACCTCCAATTAGCGCAAACGGTGCATTACAGTGGCACCTTTTTGGCTAAATCGAATTAAAATGCACTAACTTACAGAATGCAGGCAAAGTTCAAAGTTTATATTTCATATAAAATTGCTCATTCGCCAAAATCAACAGGCTCGCTTTGACCCGAGGGACAATCCGCCATCATGGAAATCGGGACGCGACAGCCCAACGCATGCACACAGCCAGCCTCAGCAGCGACACCTACCGGAGCAAAAGGGCAGGGCAGCTCTATTTCGAGGGGTCACATTCTGCTAATCACCATCAGCATGTGCAGGATTGGGACAGATCTAACTGCCACCCATCAATAAGAGATAATTAAATCTTATTGTAATGACGTACTTCGAGGCACCCATAAAACCTTTTGCTGCAGTCAAAGGGCATCAGTGACTATATCACATCCATTTAGGAGAGCGACAACCACATCAAGAATAATCAGCATCCTTTGGTGTTACTGCTTCGTATCTTCTATCCAGCATTAGGGTTAAAAAAAAAAATGGTCAGCCTAATTATGCCATGTGGAAAGGGAAGGGGGACACTATGGTCAAGAGATGACACCAAACATCATCGGAAAGTGGCAAGGAGAGGGAGAGAACAAGAATCGGATGAGGCCAGGGCCGCACGACTCCAGGATCAAAGATGAGAGAAGAAGAGACAGGAGGAGAGGCATGCACATCTCCAGGATCAGAGACAAACAACAAACAGCAGAAGAGATGAAGAGACGGGGGATGGAAGGACTGCACGTCTCCAGAATGACAACGAGAGGCACAAGGGTGGCAGATAAATCAGAAATGATGCCATCAAAAGTGTCCTCCGTTAAACGAGGAGCAGCTATATTTGCTTTGCTACGCGTCGTTCTTTTTAAATAAACAGGTTTTCTACTTCAGTTTCCAAGGCAAAGCGATACCAATAGTGTTCAGGAAAATTTAATGTACATTCTGGTCACATCAGACTGCACTACCCTTCTCTCAAAGGGTGCCCCAGCGGGTCACCCTGTTGTCTAGTACTAAATCCCAAGGGTTTCTACCTTTATATAAATAGCAAAAGGATAGTGAGGGATAAAATTGGTCCCTTAGAGAATCAGAGTGGAGGGCTATGTGTGGAGCCAAAAGAGATGGGGGAGATTCTTAACAATTTCGTTTCTTCCATATTCACTAAGGTGAAGGATATTGAATTGTGTAAGATAAGGGAAACTGGTAGGGAAGGTATGGAAACTATGATGATTAAAGTAGTAGTAGTGCTGGTGCTTTTAAGGAATATAAAAGTGGATAAGGCTCCGGGTCCTGACACGATATTCCCTAGGACATTGAGGGAAGTTAGTGTGGAAATAGAAATAGAAATATTTCAAATGTCATTAGAAACGGGGATGGTGACGGAGGATTGGCGTATTGCTCATGTGGTTCCGTTGTTTAGAAAGGGTTCTAAGAGTAAACCTGGCAATTATCGGCCTGTGAGTTTAACGTCAGTGGTGGGTAAATTGATGGAAAATATTCTTTGAGATGGTGTGTATAATTATCTGGATAGACGCAGTCTGATTAGGAACAGTCAACATGGATTTGTGCATGGAAGGTCATGTTTGACAAATCTTTTTGAATTTTTTGAAGCGGTTACTAGGAATGTTGATGGTAAAGCGGTGGATGTTGTCTATATGGACTTCAGTAAGGCCTTTGACAAGGTCCCACACAGAAGGTTGGTTAGGAAGGTTCAATTGTTAGCTATTAATATTGAAGTAGTAAAATGGATTCAGCAGTGGCTGGATGGGAGATGCCAGAGAGTAGTGGTGGAAAACTGTTTGTCAGATTGGAGGCCAGTGACTAGTGGTGTACCTCAGGGATCTGTACTGGGTCCAATGTTGCTTGTCATATACATTAATGATCTGGATGATGGGGTGGTAAATTGGATTAGTAAGTATGCAGATGATACTAAGATGGCTGGCGTTGTGGATAATGAAGTAGGTTTTCAAAGCTTGCAGAGATTTAGGCCAGTTAGAAGAGTGGGCTGAAAGATGGCAGATGGAGTTTAATGCTGATAAATGTGAGGTGCTACACTTTGGTAGGAGTAATCAAAATAGGACATACATGGTAAATGGTAGGGCATTGAAGAATGCAGGAGAACAGAGGAATCTACAAACATTTGTAGGAATAATGGTGCATAGTTCCCTGAAGGTGGAATCTCATGTGGATAGGGTGGTGAAGAAAGCTATTGGTATGCTGGCCTTTATAAATCAGAGCATTGAGTATAGGAGTTGGGATGTAATGTTGAAATTGTATAAGGCATTGGTGAGGCCAAATTTGGAGTATTGTGTACAATTCTGGTCACCGAATTATAGGAAAGATGTCAACAAAATAGAGAGGGTACAGAGAAGATTTACTAGAATGTTACCTGGGTTTCATCACCTAAGTTACAGAGAAAGGTTGAACAAGTTGGGTCTTTATTCTTTGGAACATAGAAGGTTGAGGGGGGACTTGATACAGGTACTTAAGATTACGAGAGGGATAGATAGAGTTGACGTGGATAGGCTTTTTCCATTGAGAGTGGGGGAGATTCAAACAAGAGGACATGAGTTGAGGGTTAAAGGGCAAAAGTTTAGGGGTAACATGAGGGAGAACTTCTTTACTCAGAGAGTGGTGGCTGTGTGGAACAAGCTTCCAGCAGAAGTGGTTGAGGCAGGTTCAATGATGTCGTTTAAAGTTAAACTGGATAGCTATATGGACAGGAGGGTTATGGGCTGAGTGCAGGTCGGTGGGTCTAGGTGAGAGTAAGAGTTCGGCACGGACTAGAAGGGCCAAGATGGCCTGTTTCCATGTTGTAATTGTTATATGGTTATATACAACCTTGAGATTCTTCTCACAGGCAGCCACAAAACAAACGCAATAGAACTTTTTTTTTAAATAAGCACCCAATGTGCAGAAACAACAAATCGTGCAAACAATAAAAGTAAGCAAATGACATTCAGAACTGAAGTTCATGAAATTGAGTCCACAGCCACGAAACCAATCACAGCTGATCCAGGAGCCTATTCGTTGCAGGCCCCAGCCTCAGTTCAGCACAGGGACAAGTAAACCTTGTGGAACAGCGAGCTGAACACTGGCCTGTTCCTCGCCTCTGTCCCCAACACCCTGATATTTTCAATCTGGCCCAGCACTTAAATTAGCCAAACCTCAGGTCGTTCCTTGTTCTCGGACCCAGGGCCTGCTTCTTCCACACATTCTCAGGCTCAATGCTTAAATCAGCAAAACAGCGAGTTGTTTCTTGATCACGGGCCCTGCCTCCTCGACTCTGCTGCGCCTTGGTTCTGGTACTTTGAATCATTTCCAAGTCAGCACAAGCAATGGCCAAACATTGACTCATTCCCTGCCTCTGGGCCTGGGCTTGGCTGCATAGATTTGGTTCCTGCACACCACACTGCAACCGTCCTGCGCCTTCAAGACTTCAGTTCACACCACAAAAATGCCAGGCCATACAAGCAGTTTAAAACCTCAACTCCGAAAGGGAAGTTGCAGGCTATTGATTGAAGTGATCGTTTGAGAAAAAGTGTGAGTAATAAAATGGCTGCGTTTGCTGCTAGCAAGTCATCACTGCTCTTCACTAGCACCATTTTAAACCACAATCAAATCATTATTCCTAGTCTCCAATTTCTGTTTATCAATCAATCCTTTATCCACACTGGTATATTATCCCCAACTGCTCCTACTTTGATTAATAACTTATTAAAGCCCTCTGAAAATATATCCATTAGTTCCACCACATCCATTTCTGTTCTGCCAGTTACAGCCTACTTACGGTACGGTACACTACACAGGAGAAAGACTATTGCTCTAAAGCGACCAAGCTAATGTACAAATGAGAATAAAATCATAGAACATCGAAGACTGTGGCACAGTGCAGATCATTCAGGTCAATCATAGAAAAGTACAGCACTAAAATAGCTCCTTCAGTCAATCTATTCTGGGCAGAATCGGTTAGACTGCCTAATGCCATTGGCCTGCAACTGAACCAAAGCCATCTACCCTCTACCATCTGAGTAGCTATCCAAACTTCTCTTAAACGTTGAAATCTATCTTGCATGCACCACTTATCCTGCAGTTTGTTCTATATTCTCACAATCTGTTGTGTTACCCTTAATTTTCTTGCCTTTCACCCTTAACCCATGACCTCTAGTTTTAGTCCCACCCAACCTCAGTGGAAGAAGCCTGCTTGCATTTGCCCTATCTATACCTCTCATAATTATGTATACCTCTGCCAAATCTCCCCACTGTTTACTACTTTCCAAGGAATTAATCCAAACCTCTTCAATCTTCCCTTATAACTAAGATCCTCCAGTCCAACAACATGCTGTAATTCCTCTCTGTACTCTTTCAACCTTCTTTACATCTTTCTTGCAGGTAGGTGACCAAAAGTGCACACAATACTCCAAATAAGACCTCACCAATGTACTACTTCAACATAACATCCCATCTCCTGTACTCAGTAGCTTGATTTATGAAAGCCAATGTACTAAAGCTTTTTTTTTGTTACCCTATCAACCTGTGCCACCACTTTCAATGAATTATGGACCTGTATTCCAAGATTACTTTGTTCTACCACACTCTTGAGTGCCCTACTGTTCACTGTGTAAGACTTACCCTAGTTGGCTTTATCAAAGTGCAAAACCTCGCACTTGTCTGCATTAAATTCAATCTGCATTTTTCCAGCTGGTCTAGATCCCACTGCAAGCTTTGATAGTCTTTCTCACAGCCCACTGCACCCCCAGTCTTGGTGTCATCCACAAATTTGCTGATCTAGTTAACCACATTTATCATCAAGATCATTGATATAAATGACAAACAACAATGGACTCAGCACTGATCTCTTCGGCATACGACTAGTGACAGGCCTCCAGTCAGAAAGGCAATCATCTATTACCACTCTCTGGGGCTTCTTCCAGAAAGCCAAAGTCTGATCTAATTTCCTACCTCAATTTGAATGCCAAGCAACTGAACCCTTCCCAACCAACCAACCTTGTCAAATGTCTTTCTAAAGTCCATGTAGACAACTTCCAATCTCTTGCCTTCATCAATTTTCTTGGTAACTTCCTCGAAAAACTCCATAAGATTGCATAGGCATGAACTACCATGCACAAATCTATGCTGACTATCCCTAATCAGTCCTTGTCTATCCAAATACTTGTATATCTGGTCCCTTAGAATACTTTCCAATAACTTTCCCATTACTGTTGTCAGGTTCAGCGGCATATAATTTCCTTGGTTTATTAGATACATAGAAACAGAAAACCTACAGCACAATACAGGCCCTTTGGCCCACAAAACTGTACCAAACATGTCCTTAGAAATTACCTAGGGTTACCCATAGCCCTCTATTTTTCTAAGCTCCATGTACCTATACAGGAGTCTCTTAAAAGACCGTAAAGTTTCTGCCTCTACCACCATTGCCAGCAGCCCATTCCACGCTCTCAGCACGATCTGCATAAAAAAAACTTACCCCTGACATCTCCTCTGTACCAACCTCCAAGCACCTGAAAAGTGCCCTCTCATGCTAACCACTTCAGCCCCAGGAAAAAGCCTCTGACTATGATCAATACCTCTCATCATCTTGTACAGCTCTATCAGATCACCTCTCATCTTCCGTTGCTCCAAGGTGACAAGGCCAAGTTCACTTAACCTATTCTCATAAGGCATTCTCCCCAAACCAGGCAACATCCTTGTACGTCTCCTCTGCACCCTTTCTATGGTTTCCACATCCTTCCTGTGGTGAGGCGATCAGCACTGAGCACAGTATTCCAAGTGGGATCTGACCAGGGTCCTATATAGCTGCAACATTACCTCTCGGCTCTTAAACTCAGTCCCATGATTGATGAAGGCCAATCTTAACCACAGAATCAACCAGTGCAGTAGCTTTTGAGTGTCCGATGGACTTGGACCCCAAGATCCATCTGATCCTCCACACTGCCAAGAGTCTTCCATTAATGCTATATTCTGCCATCATATTTGACCTCCCAAAATGAGCCACCTCACACTTATCTGGGTTGAACTCCATCTGCCACTTCTCAGCCCAGTTTTGCATCCTATCAATGTCCCACTGTAACCTCTGACAGCCCTCCAAACTAGCCACAACACCCCCACCCCTTGTTTCATCAGCCTCCCACAGTAGCCTGGAGTACATCTTGTCTGGTCCCGGTGTCTTATCCAACTTGATGCTTTCCAAAACCTCCAGTACATCCTCTTCCTTAATATCTACATACTCAAGCTTTTCAGTCCACTGTAAGTCATCCCTACAATTGCCAAGATCCTTCTCCGTAGTGAATACTGAAGCAAAGTACTCATTAAGTACCTCTGCTGTCTCCTTCGGTTCCATACACAATTTTCCATTGTCACACTTGATTGGTCCTATTCTCTCACGTCTTATCCTCTTGTTCTTCACATACTTGTAGAATGCCTTGGGGTTTTCCTTAATCCTCCTCGCCAAGGCTTTCTCATGGCCCCTTCTGGCTCTCCTAATTTCATTCTTAAGCTCCTTCCTGCTAGCCTTATAATCTTCTAGATCTCTATCATTACCTAGTTTTTTGAACCTTTCATAAGCTCTTCTTTTTTTCTTGACTAGATTTACAACAGCCTTTGTACACCATGGTTCCTGTAACCTACTATCCTTTCCCTGTCTCATTGGAACGTACCTATGCAGAACGCCACTCAAATATTCCCTGAACATTTGCCACATTTCTTCCGTAGATTTCCCTGAGAACATCTATTTCCAATTTATGCTTCCAAGTTCCTGCCTGATAGCCTCATATTTCCCCTCACTCCAATTAAATACTTTCCTAACTTGTCTGTTCCTATCCCTCTCCAATGCTATGGTAATTTTTAGAGCCTTTCTTAAACAGTGGAGCAGCATTAGCTATCCTCCGACCTTCTGATACCTCACCTGTCACTAGAGATGAGTTAAACATCTCTGCTAAGTCTGCTGCAATTTCTGCACTTGCCTCCCACAGGGTCCAATGGAGCACCCTGTCAGGCCCTGGGGATTTATTCACCCTAATTCACCTTGACAGCAAACACCTCCTCTTCTCTAATCTGTGTAGGGTCCATGATCCCACTGCTGCTTTTCCTTACTATTCTGAGTCTTTCTCCCGCGTAAATACAGATGTAAAAAGAAACTCCACTCAAGATCTCCTCTTTTGTCTCTATGCATAGATTACCATTCTGATCTTCCAGAGAACCAATTATGCCCCTTGCAATCCTTTGCTCTTAACAATCCTTTTCTACTAGGAACTCCATGCCTTCTTTCAGCCATCCTGATTTTTTCCTTAAGTGTTCTCTTGCATATCTTATACTCCAGAAGTACCTCATCTGTTCCCACCAGTCTATACCTTCTTTGTGCATCCTTTTCTTTTTCTTAACCAAGGCCTCAATGACTCTTGAAAACCAAGTTTCCCTACTCCTGTTTCCTTTATATTTTTATTCTGACTGGCACATACAAGCTTTGTACTCTCAAAATTTCACTTCTGAAGTTCTTCAACTTACCAAGTACACATTTGCCAGAAAACAGCCTGTCCCAATCCACACTTGCCAGATTCTTTCTGATACTATCAAAATTGGCCTTCCTCAAATTTAGAATCTCGACCCATGGACCAGACCTACCCTTTTCCATATTTACTTTGAAACTAATGGCATTATGATTATTACACGGTAAGTGTTCCCATACAGAAACTTCTGTCAACTGCCCTCTTTTGTTCCTAATACGAAGCTATGTATCACACACTCTCTCACTGGGTCTTCTATGTATGATATGCCAACCTTTTAACCGACTCTGCCATCCATCCTTCCTACATAATCTTTCATTTTTCTATCATCCATGTGCAACCTAAGTTTCTTAAACACCCTTATTGTATCTAACTCTACCAACACCCCGGCTACTTGCTGTATAAAAGAACTTATTTCTGACTGTCCCCCTATATTCTCCAATCACCTTAAAAATAATGCCCCCAGTCCTTTAATGCAAAATATAAACGCTGTAATGGAGGACTAAGTCTTTGTCACTTGAATAACTGTTTCCAAGGAAACCGATCATTAGTTGATCTTTGAGGACAAACGATACCTCTTAAGTCTGAGAGAATAACATGTAACTTTGCTTAGTTAACTAACAATATACACAGAAGAAAAGGGAAGAGTTGAGGAATTGTACAGCATAGTAATGGAACCTGTGGTCCAACTGTGATGCTTATCTGCACTAATCCTATTTCCCTGTATTTAACCCATATCTCTCTTCCTTTTCTGTGGTTATAGCTGCTCTTACCACTTCCATCAGCTTGATTCATATATGCAGCCCCCTTCAAGGGAAAACCTTGCCTCAAAACTTTGGTCAGGCCACACCGGTGCAGTTCTGGTTGCTACATTATGGAAGGATGTGGGGGATTTGGAAAGGTACTGAAGTGGTTTACCAGATGTTGTCTGGTTTTGATGGTATTAGTTATCAGGAGACATCAGATAAAGTTATTTTCTCTGGAGCAAAGGAACCTGACACAAGTATATACAGAACTGTGCAAAAGACTTAGGCACATATACACAGCTAGGGTGCCTAGGACTTTTGCACAGTACTGTATTTGTCAATATGGAGCAGGGAGCCAGTTTGTAAATCTGGCTGGAGCAGTGGATGTTGGGAATGGAGAGAGCACAGCACCGTGGGAGTGTTGTGATGCAGGTGACAAAGGAGGAGTGCCAGGAGCAAGGGAGTGGTATGGGTGCAGACACACCCAGCTCTAAGATATCAGGCAAGATCATTTGATTCCAACTAATTGGTTTATTGATCATTGCAGAATGCCTTTCCAGAGCTTCCCGCTCCCTCCCCTCTCCCCTTTCCCAACCATGATTCCCCTCTCCCTGCCCCCTTGCCACTATCAGTCCACAATCCGAATTAGATTTATCATATATATCACATATATCATGAAATTTGATTTTTTGCATCAGAAGTACAGAGCGATATGTAAAATCACTACAATATTGTGTGAAATTCATAGGCACCCTAGCTATAGGTTATATGTGCTTAAGACATTTTCACAGAGATTTCTGCATGAGGTTATGAGATGCATAAATAGAGTAGGCAGTCAAACATTTTATCCCAGTGTGGAAACATCAAATACCAAAGGGTATAGTTTTAAAGCAAGAGGGGGGATATTTACATGGAGTGTGTGCTCCTTTTCACATGAGCAGTAGTTGCCGGGAATGCAGTGCCAGGGCAGCTGGTGGGAGCGGACAGGCAATGTCTGAGGCATTCAGACAGCCAGTGGACTGTTAACAAGTGGAGGCACAAGCAAATGTACAAGCAAATGGGATTATTTTAATTTGGCATCATGATTTGACAGACATGGGGTACCAAAGAGTTTGCTCCTTACTGTACTAGTCTATATTATAATTAGACGAATGAGCATTTCAATCTAATTAATGATTGATTTGCATTTGCCAGTCTCTAAAATATGCTCTAGAAGCAGAAAGAGTGGGAGGGACAAAGGAAAGGGAAACAGAAGACAGTGCATTCACTAGTCTGTTCCTTACCATGATTGTTTCAAGGTATGAAGGTCTATTTCCAAATCTATGTCATTTTAAAAAAAGCAGACCCTAGTTTGACAAATCATTCCAGAAATTGCAACTCTGGGAGGAAGGAAGCCATGAATCATCTCAGTTCTCAAATTTTCCAATCCCAGATCTCAGAAATATAGGACACTGATCTGGCTTTTCCAGCCCAGTGATTTCCATCATCTATAGAAGAAAAAGTGTATTAAAGAATCCTTTGTTAGTGAAGCACACTTGAGTTATGGAACGGATGCACATCCAGGATTGTTTTTACATTCCATTGGTATCAATTAGCCCAGGTATGAGAGAATTAATTTACCAGGCTATTAAATTCATTGAATAAGTACTTGGTCATGTTGGCTCATTACAAGCTGCCTGATAAATGGCACAATTGTAGCTGGAAATGTATGAAGAATGTTTTTATTGTATAATCTGTGTTGTTACATCTTGGTCCATGTAGCAGACTTTAAACCAGCTTTGCATACAATGTACACAGAGCAACTAGTAACAGTATCATTTGGTCAGTGATTACAGTTAAGATGTAGATTTAGCAGCAAAGTGACCATTTCTTTTCATACCCTTTTTGCCATACTTATGACCTCGGGTCACTCATTCCATTTGACACACCGGTGCTGGTTTCCCTGCTTCCATTTACATGTCAGGGTGCTTGTTCCTGCATTCACTGTTACTCTCTGGCATGCCAGATCAAGTTGCATTTTAATGCACAGGGCTCTTGTTCCTGTGCACTTCGATTACACTGGGTCTCCAATTCCCATTGTTTTCCTTAACTCCCGTGTTTCTCGTGCTTCCCTGAAACAGTGGTGTCTCATTTCCTGCATTCCCTTCAGGCTTACTGGAAAATTTATTATACTGCAGTGTAACATCTGAAAAAATTAATTAAAATATTTGAAATTTAATATGAATCCTATCTAATAAATAATGGGGAAAATCTGTTAAACAACTAAGGGGAGAAAGAATGCTCAAGGTAATTCCAATTCCCAACACTCACTGAGCTCGCTACTAAAAGCAATAGACAAAGTTGAATTTTTCTGCAGTTAGTTATAAGTAGATGTGCTGAGCCAATGCTACATACCCATAGTCATCCAGTTTTGAAACAGGCCTTTGGCCCCATCGTAACCATACCATCCATCAAGTATCTATTTATACTATTTACATTTAGCAGCGTTAGTAAAAGACTTCTGTTCTGTGGCGAGTCAAATACCACAGTCTACTTAAACAATGTGAGTAGATCCATAACAGATTTCAATCATCCTTGTGGCTGTAAAGATCTTCCTCAGATCACTCTAAATCTCTTATTCCTTTTGTCTCAACCTTTGTTATCTAAAACTAGAGGGATATGCTACAGAGAAAATGCAGACAATGGGGAGAAACCACAATGTACAACCCGCTTGCATTGTTCTCATAAGGATGTATGATGGACCAAAAGCCATCACCTCTAGCTGAATCTGTAATAAAAAATGCTGATGAAGAAAGCCTATTGACGTTACATATGCAATGGCACAACCATGTATACCCATCATTCTCCATGTGATTTAACTCACTATTTTCACTTCATACATGTTAGTGTCAATTATTCCATAATTAATTCAAGTGGTATGATTTATCAAGATCCAAATCTAACCATGCATGAAATAAACAATATTCTCCACTCATTTAACATAATTTGAATATATTGTAAACTCTTAATACAAGATGATGCTATTGCAAATCAGCCCTAAACATATTTCTCTAAATCAAATTGAATGTCAATCTGGAGCACTATAGAAGGGACAGGATCTTTGGCCCATGGCTCCTGCACCAACCATGTTGCCGATTCAAACTGAACATCTGCCTGCCTATGGTTCATGTCCCTCATTTCCTGCCCCTTAATGGACCTGGTTAACTGCCTTTCAAGCATTACTACTGTATCTGTTTCCACTGCCTCTTCTGGCAGTCCATTCCAGACACCTACCAACATCTATGTAGGAAAACTTGCCAGGTAACTCTCCTGTAAGCTGTCCAACCTTTCCCTGTGGTTAATACTGTCTAATCCAGGCAGCATCTTAATAAGCCTCTTCTGCATCACCTACTCAAAAACCATACAACCTTCTATAATGAGGCAATCAGAACAGGCACACAGCATCCTAAATGAGACCTAACCAAAGTTTTCTACAGCTGCAACATTGCTTCTGGGCTTTTATGCTCGACACCCTGACTGCTGAAGACAATTGGCCCATATGACTTTTTTTAAACCACACTATCTACTTGTGTTACCAATTTCAGGGAATTATGGACTTGCACCCAAATATCGCGCTGTACATTAGTGCTCCATTCTGCCATTTACTGTGTTCTTCCATCTTAAGTTCTGCTTCCCTCAGGTGCAGCAACTCACTTGTCTGATTTAAATCCCATCTACCACTTCTCTGCCTATATTTCCAATTCATTAACCTCTGCCCACATTTCCAGTTGGATAACCTCTGCCCACAATTCCAACCGGATAACCTCTGCCCACACTTCCAACCGGATAACCTCTGCCCACACTTCCAACCGGATAACCTCTGCCCACAATTCCAACCGGATAACCTCTGCCCACACTTCAAGAGCACCCAAATTAAAGGAAAACTCAAACAGTTATTTTTTTTTTCTATTTTGAATAGCAAGCAAAGTAACTGCTTCCAGAAAGTGGCAATTGATGGATGGTCTCCAATATTTCAATTTACAACCATTCAAGTAGGTGCAGATTTATCCTGAGGCTTTTAGTAGAAACACTGAATTATATTACATTAAATTCCCTTCCTGAGTAGCCAGTAGCACAGTCTCTTTCAGACTTGGAACATTTTAAAGCTAAAGGACATTTGCAGACTGACAAAGGTCAGTCTGAATCACTGGCAGCTTTGGCACACAAGTTTGATTAGAAAGGTCATTTAAAAGAAAACATTTTCTGTCATTGGTGTTTCTACTCCAAATTTAGGAATACTGTGTCTGAACCATCCAGAGCCATGTGAAAATGTTTCAAATTTTGATCCACACTTAAATGCCCCAAGGATATATAAAGTACAGACAATCTTAAATTAAGTTCAATTGAAGGGAGAGAAAAAACAAGGTTCCATGATGCATGTCAAGTGAATCACTGCCTCTTTTATGATTGTTGAGGTTGAGCTTTCTCCCATTACTGCCTATGCAAGGAATAAAAAATGTAATCAAAGTAGCATCTCCGAGACACAAGAACTGCAAATACTGGTATCTGGAGCAGAGCAACTCAGTCTGTGAATGGAAATGTACAGTTGTGGTCAGCTATGGCCATCCTTTTAGGAATACAGCTACACCACACAACTGCCAACCACCCACAGTCGAACAGACTAGTGGAGCGTTTCCACCATCACCTGAAGTCGGCTCTCATGGCCCGCCTGGAAGGGCCTAACTAGGTGGACGAGCTTCCCTGGGTCCTGCTCGGAATCCCCACGGCGCCCAAGGAGGATCTGCACACCTCGTCGGCCGAGTTGGTGTATGGCGCACCCCTGGTAGTCCCAGGAGAGTTCATACCAGCCCCAAGGGGGCAAGAGGAGGAACCCGCAGCAGTCCTGGACAGACTACGGGACAGGCTGGGTAACCTGGCCCCCATACCCACTTCACAGCACGGGCAGAGCCTGACCTGCGTACCCAAAGACCTGCAGAACTGTAAGTTTCTTTTTGTACGACGGGGCGGACACCGGGCACCGCTACAGCGGCCCTACGAGGGGCCGTTTAAGGTGATCAGGAACAACGGGTCCACGTTTGTGCTGGATATTAAGGGGAGAGAGGAGGTTTTCACAGTGGACCGACTCAAACCGGCCCATGTGGACTTGGCACAACCGGTCCAGGCTCAGGCACCGCGGCGCAGGGGCAGACCTCCCAAACAGAGGCCAATCCAGACTGTGGACATTGGGGGAGGTATCACTGGTTCCGGGGTGGGGGGGGGGGGTTATGTGGCGACCCACTTTCCAGCGCACACGAACTGGCTCATAAAACAGCGCGCGCCGGCAGAGGGCCGGCCCCAAAAAGGGCTCCAGGCCATCTTCACCAGCAGGGAGAAAATCCTGCACACGGGAAGGGTCTGGGAATATGCATTCCCCACAGCAGTCCCGCCGGGGAGGGCGGGAACGGGAAGGCTTTAATGGGGGCTGCAAAGTTTTGAATAAATCTCTTTTATCGCAACTCCAACTCACTCGTCGTTATTCTAGCGCTGTGTGTAGCACACTGCTACACAGTCAATGTTTCAGGGTGACACTCTCTGGACAAAAGAATATAGGAGTGACAACCTGTATAAAAATAATAGGGCGCAGACAGAGACAGAGGCTGGGGGTGATAAGTGGAGAGTGGCAGACAGAGTCAAGTGCGGGAATGAAAGGTGAGATCAAGCAGAGACCAGGCAACTAATTCTCTGAGAACCTGTACTCTGTCACAGTGGCCATCTGGAGCTTGTGTCTGCTGGCCATTTTAATTCCATTTCCTATTACCATGCCAAACCTCTGCCATGGTTGAGACAAAATGCAAACTAGAAGAGCAGGAATTCATATCCTGCCTGGGTAGTTTGCAACCTAATAGCATGAACATTGAATTATCCATTTTCAGGTAACCAGCTCCCCTGTTGTTCCTTCCTCTCTTCCTCTGATCCAGACAACTCCTCCCACACACACCTTTTTTTCTAAACTCCCTCTCACAGTTTATTTCTCGCCTCCCACCTACTCAATCCACCCATCACCCTCACAATGCTGTCACTGGGTCCCCTAAACCCACCTTCAATGTTCCCATCTGCCTGCCATATCTCCCTTATTTTGGTTCCTTCATTTTTTAAAAAATCAGATTCCATAAAAATTTTATAGTCTCCATTTATCACATTCCAACCTCTGTTGCTATCTGCATTCTTCCCTCACCAACTGGACTCCACCTGCAAATCAACTCCTCCTAACCTGAGGCCTACATTCACTTGCCATCTCTTGCCCATATCTCCCTTCTCTCCTTTTTATATTGGCTATTCCCCCTACTCCAGATAAAGGATTTTATCCCAAAACATTGACTGTCCATCTTCCTCCACAGTTGCTGCCTGACCTCCTGAGTGCCTCCAGCAGCTCCTTTCGTTGCTCAAGGCAAAATATCATAATGTACAGCACTTTGTGGTAACTATCTACAGATTCACCATTCAGCTGAGGAAGGTTTTCTGAACAGCTTCAATACTTTTAATTTATGAATTTATAATCATACAATGCTCTATTCTGCTATTTTCAAATACTTGCATCCCTTTGATTTTTAAGTTTCACGTTGATCACCTTTAGAAGTAGGAAAATTTAGAAAACAACCATGTTTACACTGGAAGCGTAGGGAGATCAGTGGAGTGAAGGAAGGAAACATGACTGAGTGGAGAGGGAGAGAATAATGTTGACAAGGAGAGGGTGTTGAAGGCCGGATAATGGCTGAAAATCTGCCACTGCACCTGCACCAGCAACTGTAGTCTCTAGTGGTAGCAAATCTGTATGGGAAAAGTGCAAATGGACAGAAAACATCTGAGTGATGCATAACACAGCAACTGCTGGAAGGTAGAAGTAAAAGAGAGTGCTGGGAAAGCCCAATAGGTCGAACAGTGTAGGCGGAGAAAGGAAAATTGGATTACATCAGGAGTGGCCAAGAGAAAAAAAAATCAAGTCTCCCAAAAAAAAACTGCAAATGCTGGAAATCTTAAACAAAACAAGAAAATGATAGAAATACACAGTAGTACAGGCAGCATCTATGGAAAGTAAAACAGAGTTAATATTACAGGCTAATTACCCCTCAACACAGGCGGCTATTGACCCCAAACCCTACCTTTTCTCTCACCCTTGTTTGCTGTTTGGTTTATTTAGCACCCCCAACATCCCCAGCCTCTACACCAGAACTGGTTGGTTCTGACACAAACTTAAAGGCTGGTTATCTGAAATTGGTGAATTCAATGTTAAGCTGCCAAGACTGAAGTTTGATTAAAAAGGAGAGATGATGCTCCTTCAGCACATATCAGGCATTGTTGGAACAGTGCATGAGGCAGATCAAATGAGGTCATAATTGGATGAAGATAGACAACTGGAAGCTTAGGGTTACTCTAGTGACTTAACAGAGATGTTCTGCAAATTGGTCCCCAAATCCATTTTTTGTTTTGCTTCTCCAATGTAGAGGAGACCACATCACAAGCACCAGGTGCTAACCTGGAAGGAATGCAAGTGATTGTAATGCCTGCACTGTTCTTGTGTACTTTATGCAGTCCTGGGTAGGTCTGTAGTCTAGTGTAGTTTTTGTGTTGTTTTACGTAGTTCAATGTAGTTTTCGTATTGCTTCATGTAGCACCATGGTCCTGAAAAACGTTATCCCGTTTTTACTGTGTACTGTACCAGCAGTTATGGTCGAAATGACAATAAAAAGTGACTTGACTTGACCTGAAAGGATGGTCTGGGTCACCACATGGCAGAAAGGAAGAAAGGAAAGGGCAAATGTTACATCTACTGTTCTTGCATGAGAAGTTGCATGAAAAGGTGGGGGGTGTGGTGTTGGTGAAAATGGAAGATTAACAATGGGTGGTGGAGTGAAATGAGTTTGAGGTGGAATACTGTTGATATAAATTGCAGTGAATCATTAATCTAATGAACATGGGGGTTGCTGAGGTGAAAGAGAAGGAAAAGGGGAACACTGTCCTTGCTCTGGGTGGAAGGAGAGGGGTGAGAGTAGAAGTAGTGGAAATGGAAAAGATGTATTTGAGTACCCTGTCAATTATAGTGGAAGGGGAGCAACAATTAGTGAAAAAGGAAGACATCACAGAATTGAAAATACACTTGGACTAAGATGTTAACTGTCCGGTGCTATCACCAGTGGGATCATCAGTTGATCTGCCACCTGTCTTGAGGAGTTTCGGCCGCTTATGATCAAGACTCCCTCAAGGTGGAGGGCTAGCAGTGCTAAAGCACCACCTCCCACTGGTGAGCTTAAAAACTTGGCATCTGCCTCTATCAGAGTTGTTTGTCGCTTCCATCCAACAGATAGTCTACTCTTCAGGTGTCTATGCAACTACTGAAGGGTTTGCAAAAGATGACTGTCTGACTATCTGCCCCTCTGGACATACTTGGTCCACACCCATGATGATCCTTTCTCTGCTGCCTCAGCTACAGCCCTGCGGGTTGATTTGATCTCTCTTCTTGTGAAGCCAAGGTCATGCAGCCACTTCTGGAAAGTGAACGCAATAAAGCCACGGCAACCTCTTTCGAATGGATAGCATGAGACCTTCCACCCTCTGTCTCTGCACTCTGATCTTAATTCTGCATACTTGGTTAATTTGCGCTCATGGGCTTCATCGATGTTGTCTTCCCAGGGGACCGTGAGTTCACCAATAACCACTTCTGTGCTGGTGTCAGACCATACGATTATATCTGGACGCAGCGTGGTGAAAGCTATTTGCTCCAGGAGACTGCCTTTCCCGTCCAGGTCAGCCTTGACACACCAATCACTGGCAGAAGAAAGTATACTTGATCGTGAGCCTACGCTGTACACCCTTGACTTGGAGCCTTCTTTCACAAATGTTATGTGATATTCTGTGCAGCATGGGACATGAGATAAGTTGTGCTGCAGTACTCTCTGCTCAACCGCTTCTGTTACAACTTTGAGAACATTGTTATGTCTCCAGGTGTACATGCCGCTGGAAAGATTGACTCTGCATGTATTCAAGATATGCTGAAGTGTTCCCTTCTCGCCACAAGCAGCACACCTGTCTGTCTTATCTTCATACCAGGTGCTGAGGTTGGCAGGTGTTGGGAGCAGATCGTACACTGCTCTGAATAGAAAAGAAATGCCGACTGGTTCCATCTGCCACAGAACATTCCAAGATAGATGTCGTTGTTCAACACTTTCCCACCAGGTCCAAACCTCTTGTTGGGCCAGGCCAGCTGTTTTAGCTAACCTCTTCTCCTCTTCTACCTCTTGTGTTTCTTGCGTTACAAGCTCACGGTTCTCCTTACCCATAGAAGATGACCACCACCTGTGGGTTGTCCATCCAAGTCCCTGGTGGCCTAGCTTCATAGCCCCAACCGTCTCCTCGTGCTTCAATCTAGACTCTGCCTCATCAACTGCTACACGGGCTGACCACTTCCTGCCTGATCTCACATCTGGCTGGGTGTTCTTGACGACAGGGTCTTTTGAGTCTCGAAGCATCAAGAATGATCTTACCTTGGCTACCTTGACCTCTTCAACAAGGGATTGCACTGGGATGGTAAGCTTTGTCTGGCTACTGTGGATTGCAACATTGGTGAGGCTGCTCGGTACTCCAAGCCACTTCTTCACATACTTGTTGATCTTCTGTTCCATTGCCTCAACGTGGGACATTGCCACTTCATAGACAGTTAGTGGCCACATTATCCGTGGCATCAGTCCGTACTGCAAGCACCACAACTTCAACTTGACAGGCAAGCCACACTTGTTGACAGAATACACTGATTTGGAAAGTGGTGTCATCACAACAGATATACTTCTTTCCTAGTATTCCCTTTTGTTTCAGATGCTCATTCAATAGCTTCAACAGGCTTTAGTTTCTCTCCTCCATATAGAGTGGCTACCCATTCACAAGCCTTCAGCAACTTATTCTAGTCAACATCAATGTGTATCTCCTCTTTTGTTTGATCTCCTACCTGTCCAGGATATAGCAAAAACTTTGGTTTCTTCACATTACAGCTTCTCTTCTTCTCTATAAGTTTAATGTGTCCATCCAAAGGAAAGTTATTGACCTGAAATGGTACCTGGTTATCCAAGTTCAGTTGCCAACCAGCCTGTTAAGTATCTCCAGAAATTTCAGTTTGTAAATCAGAATTCCAGCATCTGCAGTTTTTGGGATTTGATTACTTCTTAGTTCTCGACCTCAGCCAGCCCCTCAAACCTAGCCATACTTTCTTAGCTGACTCACGGATTCATTTTGCGCAGAACATAAGCGATATGAGAAACAGCTACATATGACCCCTAATATTTCTTCTCATCCACTTTCCTGCCAGATCCCTGTATCAACTGATTCTCTTTCTGAACACAAATCTATTTATCTCATCATTGAAAACACTTAGTGACTGAGCACCCACATAATGTACGTCTGAGCCCATTATCATTTGAATTTTACTGTGTCAGGAAAAACCATGTTTTTGCTTTAGTAGTTTGTTCCCTTGCATTTTCAAATCTAAACAACAGGAATTCTGCAGATGCTGGAAATCCAAGCAACACACATAAAAGTTGCTGGTGAACGCAGCAGGCCAGGCAGCATCCCTAGGAAGAGGTGCAGTCGATGTTTCACGCAAAGACCCTTCTTCAGGATCAAATCTATCCTGTTTTTAATATCCTGCAGAAAAGTAGAAATTTAATTAGTTGTGCTTTCACACCAGCAACAGAAATCCTGTCACAAGGGAGCCCTCTGTAATGAATCTTCCCTTGCTATTGGATGGGTAATTACTCTGACTGTTGTGAAACCATCATACAGGATCCTGGGTCCAAGTAAAGCCCTAGACTTGAAATAAAAGGATATAAGACATTATTTCTACTCCAGACCATTATGGAGAGGGACAATATATGCTGAAAAGTGTAGGGGTTTGTATCATTAGATTGATAGGCGAAACCTAGTATTAAGTCAACTTCTTATGAATTGTATTTCCATTGACACTGCTTCTTCCACTGATGTCTGGATGTCAAGCAACAACATGGTCAAGTGTGACCATAATATTACCAAAGTGTGACCATGATGTTGCCAACAGCCAACCAAAAATATCGATGCTTCATATCCTTGGAAACACATCCCAAATTAAGCTATTCCCAAAGCAGCAGAGAAGAAAAAAATAGAAAACTAAAGGCACAAAACAAATCAGGCAGTCCTGCTCCCAAATCAGGCCCAAAAGGCATCGTTTGCAGAACGTCCCCACCAGAATCATACCACAACATTTAGCATAGGTGAGAATTGCAGTAAAACATCTGCTGAAATCTGGAATCTCTCCAGGATTTAATCTGCAGTTAATTTCATTTGGTTCTTTGTGCTAGAAATAGCAGCTGCAAAATATTGTGTAGAGCAACGTTGCTTCAGTCAGTCACATAACCATGGTAACAATGTCTCTCATTCAAAAAAGATGGCAGAGTTAAGACCATATTACACTTAAACGTTATATAACTGCAACAGTATTTGCTTAATTTCAAATGAATCATCGTGCTTAATTTAGAACATAATAAGCAGCCTTCAATCATATTAACATATTAAAAAGCAATAACTGTATCAGTTGGGAATTTGGAGCAATGGAAGTCGTGATAATTAAAACTCATGATAATTTTAATGTTGTGTAAAAGTCCTCCAGAGGAGACATCTAAGTTGATGTTTATACATTATTTATATCCCGTTTCTGGATTGAGAGGAAATGTTTATGCGTACGTGAAAGAAAGGTTACATCTGGATTTTTGCACTCTTCGCTGATTTTTGGCAGGTGATTGTATTTGTGAATAAACTATAAGAGATATTGTTTTTGAAGAGAAGGGTATTTATTTTGCTCTAAGCATTTTCTTCTGAGGGCTGTCATCATGACAAGGTGTTTTCCCTAGAGGCTTTACAGATGTCCAGAAATAAGAATGCAATAGCTATAGCCAGATGATAAATTATACTGTCAATCATCTTGTCAATTAGCCACTTAACATCTTTACTTTGAAAAATATTTTTTTATTAGATTAAACTGCCCATCTGCATGCAATTCTTATGGCACAATTTATTTTCCTGTCAGGGAGTCTCAGTACTCTAGGACATGATATTGTCTACAGACAGAAACCAGGTCATATACGATGTATGAAGGTGAGAATCAATAGAAAGGAATGAGGGATATAGGAGCACAGACTATGGAAAAATTATTGTCATGCCTCGCCAGACATCATGTATCTAAAATGGTTTCTACTCAAATTATATCATCTTGTTCTTCCTGAGGTGATATGTAGATAGATGAAAACTGACTTGTGAACTTCTGCTTGTTGGTATTAGTAGTATGACCAGTGCTGAGAAAATGCACACCTGGATAGAATGATATTGTTTGTGTATGAAAGAAAAGGATAACTAAAGATGTAAAGAAACTCCTTCACTGTTATAATGGCTATTGCAGTTGACAATGGCTTGTTTTCAACAGTTTTATTGGCTCTGCTGTGGATTATTTGGTCAACGTGAGATCTGTAGACTCTGCTACAGATGGGGTGAATAGTTTGATATTTTGGGATGTTGTGTAATCCTTCGGCAGTTTACTTTGGGCTTCTGTGATCTCTTGCTAAAAGGATCTTAAACTTTCAATACAGCTGCATCCCTCCTTTTTCAACCCGATCATTCATTGGCCAGGGATTCTCAAGGTTTACGCTTTTTCAGAGAGGATTTGAGCATACTCTTGAATCATTTCCTCTGTCTAGTTGATAATGTCAGGCCTTAATAGATCTTAGTGTATCAGTTTCAGATGCTGGTATTGTTCATATGAATGGCACATTCTGCCTATTCTAACCCTTCCATTAAGATGGCAGTGCATTGGGCGCAGCAGCCAATGGGGGCCAACAAAAGGTGTTTTTTTTTATCTTTTTTATGACTGCAGGACAATGCTAGACATTAAGAACTTCAGGTACTGCAGGTCTACCCCATCAGCCAGCTGCTCATTGGTGGAGATGCTGGACTTAATGTGGACCATTTTACTGCCTACTACAGGAAGGTGTTGGAGTTGGTTTGCAAAGGTGGTGTGAAGTCTAACAGGAAATGATTGTCTAGGATGTTTCTCTTTCAATCACAAGTTCCTTTTGGGCATTGATAATGTACAATGCCCCTGTTTATTGGTGAGACAGACAGTGGGGAGCTGTGTGACCTTCGTTGTAGCAAAGACTAGGCCTCAAGCCATGTAACAGTCCAGGAGAGGAGATAATAGACAATAGGTGCAGGATTAGGCCATTCAGCCCTTTGAGCCAGCACCGCCATTCACTGTGATCATGGCTGATCATCCACAATCAGTATCCAGTTCCTGCCTTATCCCCATAACCTTTGATTCCGCTATCTTTAAGAACTCTATCCATCTCTTTCTTGAAAACATAGAAACATAGAAACATAGAAACATAGAAAATAGGTGCAGGAGTAGGCCATTCAGCCCTTCGAGCCTGCACCGCCATTTATTATGATCATGGCTGATCATCCAACTCAGAACCCCGCCCCAGCCTTCCCTCCATACCCCCTGACCCCTGTAGCCACAAGGGCCATATCTAACTCCCTCTTAAACATAGCCAATGAACTGGCCTCAACAGTTTGCTGTGGCAGAGAATTCCACAGATTCACCACTCTCTGTGTGAAGAAGTTTTTCCTAATCTCGGTCCTAAAAGGCTTCCCCTCTATCCTCAAACTGTGACCCCTCGTTCTGGACTTCCCCAACATCGAGAACAATCTTCCTGCATCTAGCCTGTCCAATCCCTTTAGGATCTTATACGTTTCAATCAGATCCCCCCTCAATCTTCTAAATTCCAATGAGTACAAGCCCAGTTCATCCAGTCTTTCTTCATATGAAAGTCCTGCCATCCCAGGAATCAATCTGGTGAACCTTCTTTGTACTCCCTCTATGGCAAAGATGTCTTTCCTCAGACTAGGGGACCAAAACTGCACACAATACTCCAGGTGTGGTCTCACCAAGGCCTTGTACAACTGCAGTAGTACCTCCCTGCTCCTGTACTCGAATCCTCTCGCTATAAATGCCAGCATACCATTCGCCTTTTTCACCGCCTGCTGTACCTGCATGCCCACTTTTAATGACTGGTGTATAATGACACCCAGGTCTTGTTGCACCTCCCCTTTTCGTAATCGGCCACCATTCAGATAATAATCTGTTTTCCTATTTTTGCCACCAAAGTGGATAACTTCACATTTATCCACATTAAATTGCATCTGCCATGAGTTTGCCCACTCACCCAACCTATCCAAGTCACCCTGCATCCTCTTAGCATCCTCCTCACTGCTAACACTGCCACCCAGCTTCGTGTCATCCGCAAACTTGGAGATGCTGCATTTAATTCCCTCATCCAAGTCATTAATATATATTGTAAACAACTGGGGTCCCAGCACTGAGCCTTGCGGTACCCCACTAGTCACCGCCTGCCATTCTGAAAAGGTCCCGTTTATTCCCACTCTTTGCTTCCTGTCTGCTAACCAATTCTCCACCCACACCAATACCTTAACCCCAATACCGTGTGCTTTAAGTTTGCACACTAATCTCCTGTGTGGGACCTTGTCAAAAGCCTTTTGAAAATCCAAATATACCACATCCACTGGTTCTCCCCTATCCACTCTACTAGTTACATCCTCAAAAAATTCTGTGAGATTCGTCAGACATGATTTTCCTTTCACAAATCCATGCTGACTTTGTCCGATCATTTCTCCGCTTTCCAAATGTGCTGTTATCACATCCTTGATAACTGACTCCAGCAGTTTCCTCACCACCGACGTTAGGCTAACCGGTCTATAATTCCCCGGTTTCTCTCTCCCTCCTTTTTTAAAAATTGGGGTTACATTAGCCACCCTCCAATCCTCAGGAACTAGTCCAGAATCTAACGAGTTTTGAAAAATTATCACTAATGCATCCACTATTTCTTGGGCTACTTCCTTAAGCACTCTAGGATGCAGACCATCTGGCCCTGGGGATTTATCTGCCTTCAATCCCTTCAATTTACGTAACACCACTTCCCTACTAACATGTATTTCACTCAGTTCCTCCATCTCACTGGACCCTCTGTCCCTTACTATTTCTGGAAGATTATTTATGTCCTCCTTAGTGAAGACAGAACCAAAGTAATTATTCAATTGGTCTGCCATGTCCTTGCTCCCCATAATCAATTCACCTGTTTCTGTCTGCAGGGGACCTACATTTGTCTTTACCAGTCTTTTCCTTTTTACATATCTATAAAAGCTTTTACAATCCGTTTTTATGTTCTCTGCCAGTTTTCTCTCATAATCTTTTTTCCCCTTCCTAATTAAGCCCTTTGTCCTCCTCTGCTGAACTCTGAATTTCTCCCAGTCCTCAGGTGAGCCACTTTCTCTGGCTAATTTGTATGCTACTTCTTTGGAATTGATACTATCCCTAATTTCTCTTGTCAGCCACGGGTGCACTACCTTCCTTGATTTATTCTTTTGCCAAACTGGGATGAACAATTGTTGTAGTTCATCCATGCAACCTTTAAATGCTTGCCATTGCATATCCACCGTCAATTCTTTAAGTGTCATTTGCCAGTCTATCTTAGCTAATTCACGTCTCATACCTTCAAAGTTACCCCTCTTTAAGTTCAGAACCTTTGTTTCTGAATTAACTATGTCACTCTCCATATTAATGAAGAATTCCACCATATTATGGTCACTCTTACCCAAGGGGCCTCTCATGACAAGATCGCTAATTAACCCTTCCTCATTGCTCAAAACCCAGTCCAGAATAGCCTGCTCTCTAGTTGGTTCCTCGACATGTTGGTTCAAAAAACCATCCCACATACATTCCAAGAAATCCTCTTCCTCAGCACCTTTACCAATTTGGTTCACCCAGTCTACATGTAGATTGAAGTCACCCATTATAACTGCTGTTCCTTTATTGCACACATTTCTAATTTCCTGTTTAATACCATCTCCGACCTCACTACTACTGTTAGGTGGCCTGTACACAACTCCCACCAGCGTCTTCTGCCCCTTAGTGTTACGCAGCTCTACCCATATCGATTCCACATCTTCCCGGCTTATGTCCTTCCTTTCTATTGCGTTAATCTCTTCTTTAACCAGCAACGCCACCCCACCTCCCCTTCCTTCATGTCTATCCCTCCTGAATATTGAATATCCTTGAACGTTGAGCTCCCATCCCTGGTCACCCTGGAGCCATGTCTCTGTGATCCCAACTATATCATAATCATTAATAACAATCTGCACTTTCAATTCATCCACCTTAAAACATCCAGAGACTTGGCCTCTACTGCCTTCTGGGGCAGAGCATTCCACATATCCACCACTCTCTGGTGAAATAGTTTTTCCTCAACTTCATTCTAAATGGCCTACCCCTTATTCTTAAACTGTGGCCTCTGGTTCTGGACTCACCCATCAGCAGGAACATGCTTCCTGCCTCCAGCGTGTCCAATCCCTCAATAATCTTATGTGTTTCAATCAGATCCCCTCTCATCCTTCTAAATTCCAGAGTATACAAGCCCAGTCACTCCAATCTTTCGACATATGACAGTCCTGCCATCCTGGGAATTAACCTTGTGGACCTATGCTGCACTCCCTCAATAGCAAGAATGTCCTTCCTCAAATTTGGAGACCAAAACTGCACACAATACTCCAGGTGTGGTCTCACCAGGGCCCTGTACAGCTGCAGAAGGACCTCTTTGCTCCTATACTCAATTCCCCTTGTTATGAAAGCCAGCATGCCATTAGCTTTCTTCACTGCCTGCTGTACAAGAACACCTAGATCTCATTGTACTTCCCCTTTTCCTAACTTGACTCCATTTAGATAATAATCTGCCTTCCTGTTCTTACCACCAAAGTGGATAACCTCACATTTCATTATCGTGTAGTGTAACGCTGGAGGGGGTGCAGCTGAGCTGAGATGGAGGCTGGCCCCGCCCATCTTTGCTGCCCTCAAGTTTTAGATGGAGAGAATGACAAGCTGGACGGTGTGTGTGCACACGCTCATCTGCCAATTGTTGAAAATTGCTTCTTCTTGCCGATAACACCCATGCATCAACAACTTACAGGACATTGATGACTTGGACTGCATATGTGTTTTGTGTGACTGTATGTCTACTTGCTTTCTTATACATGTCACATGTGCCTTGTGCTGTATATGACAATCAGCCCCGTGCTTTGCTCTCAGTCCCAGAGGAACACTGTTTCGTTTGGCTCGTTTCATGGGTATTCATGTCTGGTTGAATGATAATTAAACTTGAACTTGGACTTGAACTATCGGAACTGATTGAGTACAAATGGACCTCAGTTCTGGGGGACTTTTGTTTTAGAAAAGCAGGTAGTGTAGTTGGAGGGTTTTGCAGAGACAACATTTGTGGTATTCGTCCAGTGCCTTGGGATAATGGCTACAGTCCATGTACCTCAATGCATCCTGAAGACAGGAAAGGCCATGTTGAGTGCTGAAAATGGACATCCCTCTATTCTGAAGCTGTGCCCTCTGGTCTGAGACTCACCCACTATAAGAAATAATTTCTCCACATCCACTCCACCTAAGCCTTTCAATATGTTTCAATGAGATCCCCCACATTCCTCTATAGTCCAATGAGTACAGGCCCAGAGCCCTCAAATGCTGCTCATACATGAACCCTTTCATCACAGAATCATTTTCATCAACCTCCTCTGGACCCTCTTCAACGTCAGCACATCTTGGATAAGGGGCCCAAAGCTGCTCACAATATTCCAAGTGCGGTCTAACCAATGTCTTACAAAGCCTCAGCATTGTATCATTGCTTGTATTTATGTATGATTCACAGAGTCTTAGAAAACTACTGCACAGAAACAGGCCCTTTGGCCCATCTAGTCCATGCCAAACCATTTAAACTGCCTACTCCCATCCAATTGCTCCAGGAACTTAGCCCTCCATACTCCTATCATCCATGTAACTATCCAAACTCTCTTAAATATTGAAATCAAAGTCACATCCACCACTTGTGCTCCCAGTTTGCTCCACACACTCACCACCCTCTGAGTGAAGATACCCTTTTACCCTTTACCTATGGCCTCTGGTTACCACCTAACCTCAGTGTAAAAAGCCTATTTGCATTTACCCTATCTATACCCTTTATAATTTTGTATACCTCTATCTACTCTCCCCTCAATCTTCTATGTTCAAAAGAATAAAGTCCTAACCTATTCAATCTTTCCTTATAGCTCTGGTCCTACAGACCCGTCCTTGTAAATTTTCTCTGTACTCTTTCAACCTTATTTACATGTTTCCTGTAGGTGGGTGACCAATTGGTGTGGCCTCACCAATGTCTCATACAACTTCAACATAGCATCACGTCTCCTGTACTCAATACTTTGATTTATGAAGGCCAATGCGCCAAAGCTTTCTTTACAACTATCTACACTTTCAACAAATTATGCACTTGTACTCCCAGATCCCTTTGTTCTACCACACTCCTCAATGCCCTACTATTCACCATGTAATGCCTACTGAAGCACAACACCTCACATTTGTCTGCATTAAATTCCATCTGCCATTTTCAGCCCATTTTTCCAGTTGGTTCAGATCCCAGTCTTCCTCACTGTCCACTACCTCCCTAGTCTTGATGTCATCCGTAAAATTGCCGATCCAGTTAACCACATTATCATCCAGGTCACTGATTATAGATGACAAACAACAACGGACCCAACACCGATCCCTGTGACACACTGCTAGTCACAAGCCTCCATTCAGAGAGGCAACCATCTACTACCAGTCTCTGGCTTCTCCCACAAAACCAATGTCTCATCCAATTTACTACCTCATCTTGAATGCCAAGCGACTGAATCTTCTTAACCAAGCTCCCATGCAGGACCCAGTCCACTCAAAATGAATGCCAACATTGCATTTGCCTTCCTTACCATGAACTCAACCTGCAGTTAACCTTAAGGAAACCCTGAACAAAGTCATCACTATGCACCTTGAATTTTTGAAATTCTCTCTGTTTAGAAAATAGTCTACACCTTTATTTCTTCTACTAAAGTGCATGACTATATGCACACAGCATTCAATCAGCTATTTCTCTGTCCATTTTTCAATTGAACATAGAACATAGAACAAGGTTGTGCTGACCCTCAAACCCTGCCTCCCATATAAGCCCCCACCTTGAATTCCTCCATATACTTGTCTAGTAGTCTCTTAAACTTCACGTGTGTATCTGCCTCCACCTCTGACTCAGGCAGTGCATTCCATGCACCAACCACTCTCTGAGTAAAAAACCTTCCTCTAATATCCCCCTTGAACTTCCCACCCCTGCCCTTAAAGCCATGTCCTCTTGTATTGAGCAGTGGCGCTCTAGGGAAGAGGCGCTGGCTATCCACTCTATCTATTCCTCTTATTATCTTGTACACCTCTATCATGTCTCCTCTCATCCTCCTTCTCTCCAAAGAGTAAAGCCTTAGCTCCCTTAATCTCTGATCAGAATGCATACTTTAGATAGAAAGATACTTTATAGATCCCAGGGAAATAACTGTGTCTTAGTCTATTACTGAAAGTAGTCATCTTTTCAGCCAAGGTGGCATGCAGAGGGTGAGAAACATTGTCCCAAATTGCCAGGATTTTCCATAGGTCCTTTGTTCTACCACTGCCTCCAGTATGTCCAGTGTGACTCCTACAAGAGCCAACCTTTAACAGAATCAGTCTAATTGCTTCTGAAGACTCCCTGCTTTTGCAACCCCTACCTGCCCCTCCACCTTTGTATTATTTGCAAACCTGGCTACAAAGCTATCAATTCCATAATCCAAATTATTGACATACAATGTGAAAGGAAGCAGACAAAACACCAATCCCCATGGAATGTCAACAGCTACTGGCAGCCAACCACAATAGACCCCTTGATTCCCTTTCTTTGTCTCCTGCTAGTCAGCCGATCAACGCCAGTATCTTTCTTGCAAAACCATGAGCTCTTAGCTTGTTAAGCAGTCTCATGAGTGGTACCTTGTCAAAGGCCTTCTGAAAATCCAAGTAAACAATATCCACTGACCTTCCTTTGTCTATCCTACTTATTAATTCCTTAAAGAATTCCAACAGATTTGTTAGGCAAGATTTCCCTAAAGGAAACCATGTTGAATTTGGTCACTCTGCTCTGACCTCTGACATTAAGGAGATGTTTTCATCCATAGAACTGCCTATCACTGGATGTTTTTTTATTGTATTTCGCACCATTCTGTAGCCCCCAGAGATTGTTGTGTGTAAAAATCCAAGGAGATCAGCATTTTCTAAGATACTCAAACCAATTCATCTGGCACCTAGAATCTCTCCACGGTCAAAGTCAGTTAAGTCACATTTCTTCTACATTCTGATATTTGATCTGAACAACAAGTGAACCACTTGACCATGTCTGTATGCTTTTATGCATTAAGTTGATGCCATGTGATTAGCTGATTAGATATTCACATTATTGAGCAAGTCTACAAGTGTACTTAATGAAGTGGCCACTGGGTGTACATACTAATTAGATTGATGTGGGCTGAGGATAAAGAATTGTACTGAGGCTTGCATATCAAGCTGATGCAATGCACTATCATTCAGCAGTAACAAATCCCTTGCTGAATGGTGAGGACTAATTGAAGGTAAATATCTTGGAACAACTGATGAAGACCGACCCAGGGAAGGACCAACCTTCACGGCAACTGGATGTGAAAACTTTGATGTACCACACAATCCTGCACAAAGAATAACAATGACATATACACCCTCTGTGCCACTGCCAATCCCACCCCAATGGGGTGAAGAAGGGGCTCCAAAGAACAGGTAACATAAGAGATGATGTTTGAGCTCAGTCTTACATAAACATAAGAGCCCGACCTATAAATTTTATGAAAACAGGACAAGTGGCAGAGAAGGTTCCTGAGATAACAATTGATCTTCAAGCTAAATCATTGCTGAAATATAAAGCAGCTCTCATGTGGTCACATTAATCCAGAGTAATTTGTTCTAGTGTAATCAAGCAAGCTTTTTGATTTGAGAAGCATCTGCTAGCAGTAACCAGGTCTGACCTTGAATGAGTTTACTTGAGCTATCCGACTTCATGAGGCATGACAGGATATGTGCCAACACCAGCAGCTGACAGACAACTGAGAGTTCTCAGTGTACATTCAAGAATATCATTTTCTGACATTTGGAGACATTCTCTGGGAGGTGTGTAGGGTAGAATGTCAATGGTGAGTTCAGGCTGAGGATGATATGAGAGAATGTGATTTGTGTGGCAGTATGGTTCGAGTGACAGGTTATGTTGTTACAGCTTGTGCATGCAGGGTCTGTACCTGAGTATTTTGTGTGTGGGTCTCCCGTGGTGTGCAGCTCACCCTAACATTCAATACCAACGTCCTGGCTTTTATCTCATTAACCGCCATGGTCTGTCTACATGGGAAAGTGCCTTAAAGGATCGATTGATGTCTGCAAAGTGACAGGCTGCTCCTGTCAGGTGGAAAACAGGTGTGCTTTGGCACTTCTTTCCAGGTGGAAGACAGCTCCATGACTTTCAGAAGGGGACCCAAACTGGCATTAGTGCTAAATACAGTGATGTGTTATAATGGCAAAAATGTGCCTCAAATTTTTGGTTAATATCGGCCAACTAAACCAGAAGTTTGTGAATAAGGATCAAAGGAGATATATTCTGCTACCTTTTCAAGGGTATGTGCTGAGCTCACTTCTCTACTCCTACGCTCATGACTGTGTGGGAAGCACAGTTCAAAACCATCTACAAGTTTGCCAATGATATTTGGCAGAATCTCAGATGATGATGAGGAGGTGTTCAGAAGTGAGAGAGGTTGGCTGGTTCAACCTCACACTCAATATCAGCAAGTGCAAAGAACTAATGGATCTGGATGTCTTGGAGCTACTGCAGGATATTCTCAAGAGGGAGGGTGAGTAGTCAGAAGTGGTGGTGCACATTGCTCCAATGACATAGGTAAAAAGCAGGGAAGAGATCCTGTACGGTGAGTATAGAGAGTTAGGGAAGCAAAGCCTCCAAGGTCGTACTCTCTGGACAGGAATAGAATGATATTCCAGATGAATAATTAGCTGAGAAAGTGGTGCAGGGGGCAGAGTTTCAGATCTCTGGATCGCTGGGATCTCTTTTGGGGAAGGTATGACCTGAACAAAGAGGGCAGTTTACACCGGAACACAAGGGGGACCATTATCCTTGTGGAAAAGTTTACAAGAGCTCTTGGGGAGGTTGACAAGGGATTGGAGCTGAGGATGGAGCAGTTGATATACAAGTAGATGCAGTGTGTAGTGGGACTGCGAGGGAGGACAGGGAAATGGTAGGGCAAAATTGCAGTCAGTAATATGAGCTGAAGTGTAACATGGGGGAAAGGGGGAAAAAGTGAAAAAGGAGGTGATTAAAGGACTGAAGGTTTTATACTTAAATACATGCCATCTATGGAATAAGGTAGATGGTCTTGTAGTGCAGTTAGATATGGATAGGTATGACGTGGGCATCACTGAGACATAGCTGAAAGAGGATCATAGTTAGGAGCTTAACATCCAAGGACGCACATTTTATTGCAAGGACAAGCAGGTAGGCAGATGGGATAGGTTGACTCTGCTGGCAAAGAAATGAAATTAAATCCTTGGAAAGTGGAGATACAGGATTGGAAGATGTAGAAAGCTTGTGGGTGGAGTTAAGAAACTGCAAGTGTAAAAAGACTCTGATGGGCGTTGTGCGTGCATCTCCAAACAGTGTCCAGGATATAGGATACAAATTCAATGGGAAATAGAAAAGGCATGTAATAAGGGCATTGTTATGATAGTTTTGAGGCAATTCGATATGCAGGTAGATTGGGAAAACCAGTCTGGTGCTGGATCCCAAGAGAAGGAACTCGTAGAATGCCTACAAAATGGCTTTTTAGAGCAGAAAAAGAGAGCTGTTAGACAGCATTTGAGCCCACTAAGGGATTGCAATTCTGGATTGGCTATTATGTAATGAACCAGATTTGATTGAGAGGAAGAAGATAAAGTTAGGTGTATCAGTATTACAATGGAGTAAAAGGAAATGCAGAGGCATCAGAGAGGAGCTATCCAAAGAGGATTGAAAGGGGACACTAGCAAGGATGATGCCAGAACTACAGTGACTGGAGTTTCTGGGGCAATTCAGAAAGTGCAGGATAAATACATCCCAAAGATGAAGATTTATTCTAAAGGAGGGATGAGATGATCATGACTAATAAGGGAAGTCAAAGACAGCATAAAAACATATAACATAACAAACATTAGTGGGAAGTTAGAGGATTAGGAAGCCGTTAAAAATCAACAGAGGGCAACTAAAAATCCATAAGTTAAAAATATGAAATATGAAGATAAGCTAGCCAATAATATCAAAAAGGATGTCAACAGTTTTTACAGATATGCCATATAAAGAGTAAAAGAGAGGTTAAAGTGGATATTGGACTGCTGGAAAGTGATGCTGGAAAGGTAGTAATGAGGACACAGAAATGAAAGACAGACTTAATAAGTATTTTTCATTGGTCTTCACTGTGGAAGACACAAGCTATATGCCAAGAATTCAAAAGCGTCAGGGGACAGATGTAAGTGTCATTGCCATTACTGAGGAGAAGGTGCTTGGGAAGCTGAAAGGTTTGAAGGTAGATAAGTCACCTGGACCAGATGGATAGTAACCCAGGGTCTGAAAGAGGTAGTTGAAGAGATTGTGGAGATGCTAGTAATGATCTTTCAAAACTCACTAGATTCCGGAAATTTGCAAATGTCACTCCACTCTTTTTGAAGGGAGGGAGGCAAAAGAAAGGAAGTTATAGGCCAATTAACCTCACTTCAGTAGGTGAGAAGATATTATTAAGGGTGAGGTTTGGGGGTTCAAGAAGGCATGTGATAAAATAGGGAAAATCTTGCCTGTTGAATTTGTTGGAATTCTTTGAGGAAATAACAGGGAGGATAGACAAAGGAGAGGCAGTGGTTGCTGTTTACTAGGAATTTCAGAAGGCTTCTGACAAGGTGCTGCATATGAGGCTGCCTAACAAGAGACCATGGTATAACAGGAACAACACTAGCATGGATAGAAAATTGGCTGACTGGCAGGAGGCTAAGAGTCAGAATAAAGGGGACCTATTCTGGTTGGCTGCCAGTGACAAGAGCTGTTCTGCAGAGGTTGGTATTGGGACCACTCCTTTTCATGTTATAGTAAATGATTTGGATGATGGAACTGATGGCTTTGTGGCCAAGTTTGCAGATGAAACAAAGATAGGAGCTGATAGTGTTGAGGAAGCAGAGAGTATGCAGAGGGACTTGGACAAATTGAGAGAATGAGCAAAGAAGTGGCAGATGGAATATAGTGTAGGGAAGTGCATGGTCATGCACTTTGGAAGAAGGAATAGAAGCATAGACCATTTTCTAAAAGGGGAGACAATTCAATATCAGAAGTGCAAGGGGACTTGGTGGGTCCTTATGCAGGATTCCCTAAAGATTAACTTACAAGTTGAGTCGAAAACAATGTTAGCATTCATTTTGAGAGGACTAGAATACAAGAGCAAGGCTGTGATGCTAAGGCTTTAAAAAGCATTGGTCTGATCACACTTGGAGTATTGTGAGCAGTTTGGGTCCCCACCTAAGAAAAGATGTACTGGAATTGGAGAGAGTCTAGGGGAGGTTCACAAGAAAGATTCTGGGAATGAAACAGTTAATGTATGAGGAGTGTTTGATGGCTCTCGGTTTGTTGTCATTGGAGCTTAGGAGAATGATGGGGGATCTCAATGAAACCAATTAATATTAAAAGGCCTAGATAGAGTGCATGTGGCGAGAATGTTCCCTATACCGTGTGAGTCTAGGACTACGGGACACAGCCTCAGAATAGAAGGATGTCCTTTGAGAAGAGAGAGATGAGATAGAATGTCTTTAGCCAGAGGCTGGTGAATCTGTGCAATTTATTGCCACAGACTGCAGTTCAGGGCAAGTCATTGAAACTATTTAAAGCAGAGGTTGATAGGTTCTTGGTGAATCAGGGTGTCAAAGGTTATGGGGAGAAGGCAGGAGAATAGAGGGATAATAAATCAGCCATGATGGAATGGCAATAGGCTGAGCAGACTTTTCGGCTCCTAAGTCTTATTGTCTTATGATCTTGATTGTGGACTTCAGAAAGGAGAAGTCAGGGGAATACACATCAGTCTCATTGAAGAGTGAGTGGTAGAAAAAGTGGGCAGTTTCAAGTTCCTGGGCATCAGCATTTCAGAGGATCTACCTTGGGCCCAACACATTGATGGCACTCTGGCAATTCCACTTCATTAGAAGTTTGAGGAATTCTGGTGTGTCACCAAAGAATCCTGCAAATTCGTACAGATTTATGGTGGAAAGCATTTTCAGTGGCCAGCAATCAGCATGACAGATCGTTTGCTGGTGACATAGCATAAGGTTTAAAAAGAGCTCGGCTGCTTTCAGCTTTTGTTCCCAGCGGGAGGCAATCAGTGCGAGAGGACGCACATTGGTGACGCAGCGCGAGCTTTAAAGAGAGCTCAGCTGCTTTATTTATTTTTCTCGGCGGGTGACAATCAACGCATGACCAATAAAAAAGAAAGGGGGTGCAAGTCTGTGGCCATTGTTGGAGTGAGGCACTTTTAGAGTGGTCTGGCTTTGGCTCCGCAGGACTGGGCAACAACAGACATGGGCAAGCACAGGCAGAGGTTCTAAGTAAGTAAGTAAATAAATTTCTTATAAGATTTTTTTCTGTTCGTATATAGCTAGTGCACTGAGAATGGATCCAGAGGTAATGGTATGTTCTTTCTGAAAGATGTGGGAACTCTGACAGACCTCCAGTCTCCTTGATAACTACATTTGCATGAAGTACTTCAAGCTGCAGCTCCTTATAGGCTGTGTTAAGGAACTGGAGCTGCAGTTCAATAACCTTGGGCTCATACAGGAAAATGAAGAGGTGATAGAGCTGCAGGGGATAATCACACCTGAGCTGCAGGAATCAGGTACTTGGGTGACTGCCAGGAGAGAGAAAGGGAATAGGAAGCTAGTGCAGAGTACCCCTGTGGCTCTAGCATATTGCTTTGGATATCGTTGGGGTGAGGACGGGGCTGCGAGGGGCTACAGCAACCAGGTCTCAGGGGATAAGAGGATTGCAGTGGAGGTAGGGAATTCCTTAAGAGGAGCAGAAAGCAGATTCTGTGGACATGAAAGAGACACCCAGATGGTATGTTGCCTCCCAGGTGCCAAGGTGAGTGATGTCTCAGATCAGGTCCACAGCATTCTAAAGAGTGAGGGTGAACAGTGGAAGTCATACTACATATTGGTACAACTAGGTAGGAAGGAAAAGGGAGAAGGTCCTGAAGAGAGATTGTAGAGAGTTAAGCAGGAAGCTGGAAAGCAGGACTTCCAGGGTAATAATCTCTGGATTATTGCCCGTTCTAAGTGCAATTTGGGGTAAAACCATGATGATTTGACAGATGAATGTGTGGCTAAGGAATTAGTGCAAGGGATGGAGTTTCAGATTTCTAGAACATTGGGATCTCTTCTGAGAAAGTACAACCTGTATGAAAATTATGGGTTACACCTGAACCATGAGAGGAGGTTTGCTAGAGCTTCTGGGAAGGGTTTAATCTAATTTGGCAGTGGGGTGGAAATCAGACTGATAGGACTGAGGATAGGAGAGTTGGTATGCAAGGAGGTGGAATGAGTTGTGTGAATGTAAAGGAGGACAGGCATAAGATAGGGCAAAATTGCACTAAGTGATATGAGTTGAAGTGTTACACAGAGATCAAAATTGGAAAAGGGTGATGAATAGAGGACTGAAGGTGTTATATTTGAATGGTTGCAGTGTATGAAATAAGGTAGATGATCTTGTAGCACAATTAGAGTTTGGCCGGTATGATGTTGTGGGGATCTCCAAGTCATGGCTGAAAGAAGATCATAGTTGGGAAGGATACAATGTCTCAAAATGATAGGCAGAGGAGGTGGGTTGGCTCTATCGGTAAAAAGCGAAATCAAATCCTTGGAAGAAGGTGACATGGGATCAGAAGATGTAGAATCCCTGTGGGTAGAGTAAAGAAACTGCAAAGATAAAAAGTCCCTGAAGGGAGTTATATACAGGTCTCCGAACAGTAACCAGAATGTGGACTACAAATTACTATGGGGAATAGAAAAGGTATGTAAAAAGGGCAATGTTACAATAATCATAGGGGATTTCAATATGCAGGTAGATTGGGAAAATCTCAAGAGAGGAAATTTGTAGAATGCCAACCCGATGGGGTTTTTTTTAAAAAAAAGAGTATCTGGCGGTTAAGCCTACTAGGGGAATGGCAATTTGGGATTGGTTGTTGAGTAATGACTGGATTTGATTAAGGAGCTTAAAGTAAAAGAACCCAGAGGAGGCAGTGATCATAATATGATAGAATTCACCCTGAAATTTGAGAGTGAGAATTAAAATCGGATGTATCAGTATTTTAATAGAGTAAAGGGAATTACAGAGGCATGAAAGGGGAGCTGGCCAAAGCTGACTGGAAGGGGACGCTATCAGGGGTGATGGCAGAACAGCAGTGGCTGGTGTTTCTGGGGGAATTCTGAAGGTGCAGGATAGATATATCCCAAATATGAAGAAGAATTTTAAAGGGAGTATTTGGGGTATTGTGAACAGTTTGGTGCTCTTTATCTAAGAAAGGATTAGTTGGCATTAGAGAGAGTCTAAAGGAGGTTCATGAGAATTATCCCAGGAATGAAAGGTTAATGATTGCGGAGTATTTAATGGCTCTAGACCTGTACTTGCTGTAGTTCAGGAAGAATAGTGCTGGTGGTGTTGGCGGGGGGCAGGTGGATCTCATTAGAACCTATCAAATATTGAAAATCTGGATAGAGTGGATGTGGAGAGGATGCTTCCTATAATGGAAGATCTAGCACCAGAGGGTACAGTCTCAGAACTGAGGGACATCCATTTAGAACAGAGGTGAGAAAGAATTTCTTCAGCCAGGTTGTGGCGGACCTGTGGAATTCCGTACCACAGATAGCTATGCAGGCCAAGTCATTCGGAATACTTAAGGCAGAGGTTGAATGGTTCTTGATTAATCAGGGCATCAAAAGTTATGGGGAGAAGGCTGGAGAATAGAGTTGAGAAGGATAATAACTTGCCATGTTGGAACAGCAGAGTAGACTTGATGGGCTGAATGGCCTAATTCTGCTTCTAGTTCTTAATGTGTTGTGATTGCATTACATGATTGATTTGTTCTGCATGTTCCAAAGCACAGGATCATAAGACACTGCAGAGTGTTGCAGATTCAGCCAGTTCCACCACAGGCACAACCCTCCCTGCCATTGAGGACATCTTCAGGAGGCAGTGCCTGAAGAAGACAACATCCATCAGTGAAGACACTCGATATCTGGGACATGTCCTCTTCCTTTTACTACCATCGGGGGGGGGGAGGGACAAGAGCCTGAAGACTGACACTCAACATGGCAAAATTAAGGTTAAGATTAGGTTTATTTGTCACATGTACAGTATTTTGAAAGAAACAGTGAAATGCATTGTTTGTGTCAACAACCAACACAGTCTGAAGATTGTGCTGGGCGCAGCCTGCGAGTGTCACCATACTTCCATCACCAGCATCGCATGCCTACAACTCAGTAACCCTATTTCTGACCATATGTCTTTGGAATTTGGAAGTAAACCAAATCACTCAGAGGAATCCCATGGAATTACGGGAAGACCATGAAATTCTTTAGTGGTGGGAATTGAACCCTGATCTGTGATTGCTGTCACTGTAAAGCATTGTGCTAACCACTACCACTACCCTACTGTGTCATGTATTAAGGACAACTTCTTCCCTTGCACTGTCAGATCTGTGAATGATCATGAACCCATGAACGCTATCTTGGTATTTGTTGTTTGCACTATTTACTTAGTTCTGGAATTTATAGAATTTTTTTTTGTCTTGCACTGTACTGCTGCTCCAAAACAACAAATTTCACAGCATCTGCCAATGATAATAAACCGGATTTTGATTTTGATTCATTGCAGTGTAAGGCAGAAAATTCTCAGCTACCTGTACCAAATGTCAAAAGAAGCCTCATTTTCAACTTGGGAGAATTATCCAGCAATATTCTGCCTAAGTCTGTACTGGAAGACAACTCTGTCCTAGTTCTGTTACTTTAACAGTCATTCAAAGTCCAGTCCTAATATTTTGCTGGGCTGAAGATTGCATATATGTGGTAATACTAAAAATAGACTCCTGATTGGTATGCAGTGTCTCCTCATTGAGAAACACATGTACAGTACATGCAGCAATGTGCACCAAGATTTATGAGAAATTTAGAATTTATAGTGCTATAAATTTGTCATTACAAAATTAATAGGACCATATCCCTTAGCTTTTTTCTATTAGCTGTGTCAAAGCAAGATTAAAAATCACTTCTCACTAACTTGTAATTAGAAATGACAAGAAAATCTCATTTCGCTTTTAATCAAAACCAGCCTAATGATGTATTCACTATCAACACTAATTTTAAACTAAACAGAGACCCCTGTGTACACCCTGCTAACTCCAAAGCTCAACCCAGCATCTAAAATTTAAGATCTGAAATAATTCTGTAACATTCTATGGCAGCTGTTCCCCCACCCCACCATTAACAAGCCCTTACAGTAGCTAACCTGTAACATTTTTAAAGAAAGCATTATTAACCAATAACCTCACATGGTCTGTACACACCAAATGTGTAGTGAAAAAGGCACAACAGTTGAGGTAGAGCTTTCTACAGGGGCACAATTGAGAGCATGCTGACTGGCTACATCACTGCCTGGTATGGGAACTGTACCTCCCTTAAACACAGGACTCTGCAGAGAGTGGTGCGGACAGACCAGCGCATCTGTAGATGTGAACTTTCTATGAATGAGGACATTTACAAGGAGAAGTGTGTGAAAAGGGCCCGAAACCTTCGTCAGGGTTCCGGCCCGAAACGTCAACCGATCTTTTCCACAGATGCTGCCCGACCTGCTGAGTTCCTCCAGCGTGTTGTGAGTGTTGCTTTGACCCCAGCATCTGCAGATTATTTTCTGAAAAGGGCCCGTAGGATCATTGGGAACCCAAGCCATCCCAACCACAATCTATTCCAGCTGCTACCATCCAGGAAGCAGTACCGCAGCATAGAGGCCAGGATCAACAGGCTCAGGGACAACTTCTTTCATCAGGCCATCAGTCTGATGAACTCACGCTGACTTGAGTGTACTCTAGATTACATTGACTGTTCTATTTATTATAAATTAGTATGATTGTACATTGCACATTTAGATAGAGACGTACCATAAAGATTTTTACTCATGTATGTGAAGGATGTAAGAAATAAAGTCAATTCAATTCAGCTGATTTAGACAGAATATGAAATAGTGCTTTCATTAGCAATTCCACAATACATCTGACAAGCAAGTTGAACCTAGCTGAGAACCTTAGAGATACAGCATGACATCAGAATATTTAGAACATAGAACGTAGAATAGTACAGCACAGTACAGGCCCTTCGGCCCACAATGTTGTGCCGACCCTCAAACCCTGCCTCCCATATAAGCCCCCACCTTAGATTCCTCCATATACCTGTCTAGTAGTCTCTTAAACTTCACTAGTGTATCTGTCTCCACCACTGACTCAGGCAGTGCATTCCACGCACCAACCACTCTCTGAGTAAAAAACCTTCCTCTAATATCCCCCTTGAACTTCCCACCCCTTACCTTAAAGCCATGTCCTCTTGTATTGAGCAGTGGTGCTCTAGTGAAGAGGCGCTGGCTATCCACTCTATCTATTCCTCTTATTATCTTGTACACCTCTATCATGTCTCCTCTCATCCTCCTTCTCTCCAAAGAGTAAAGCCTTAGCTCCCTTAATCTCTGGTCATAATGCATACTCTCTAAACCAGGCAGCATCCTGGTAAATCTCCCCTGTACCCTTTCCAATGCTTCCACATCCTTCCTATAGTGAGGTGACCAGAACTGGACACAATACTCCAAGTGTGGCCTAACCAGGGTTTTATAGAGCTGCATCATTACATCGCGACTCTTAAACTCTATCCCTCGACTTATGAAAGCTAACACCCCATAAGCTTTCTTAACTACCCTATCCACCTGTGAGGCAACTTTCAGGGATCTGTGGACATGTACCCCAAGATCCCTCTGCTCCTCCACACTACCAAGTATCCTGCCATTTACTTTGTTCTCTGCCTTGGAGTTTGTCCTTCCAAAGTGTACCACCTCACACTTCTCCGGGTTGAACTCCATCTGCCACTTCTCAGCCCACTTCTGCATCCTATCAATGTCTCTCTGCAATATTTGACAATCCTCTACACTATCTACAACAACACCAACCTTTGTGTCGTCTGCAAACTTGCCAACCCACCCTTCTACCCCCACATCCAGGTTGTTAATAAAAATCACGAAAAGTAGAGGTCCCAGAACAGATCCTTGTGGGACACCACTAGTCACAATCCTCCAATCTGAATGTACTCCCTCCACCACCACCCTCTGCCTTCTGCAGGCAAGCCAATTCTGAATCCACATTGCCAAACTTCCCTGGATCCTATTCCTTCTAACTTTCTGAATAAGCCTACCATGTGGAACCTTGTCAAATGCCTTACTAAAATCCATATAGATCACATCCACTGCACTACCCTCATCTATATGCCTGGTCACCTCCTCAAAGAACTCTATCAGGCTTGTTAGACACGATCTGCCCTTCACAAAGCCATGCTGACTGTCCCTGATCAGACCATGATTCTCTAAATGCCTATATATCCTATCTCTAAGAATCTTTTCCAACAGCTTTCCCACCACAGACGTAAGGCTCACTGGTCTATAATTACCCGGACTATCCCTACTACCTTTTTTGAACAAGGGGACAACATTCACCTCCCTCCAATCCTCCAGTGCCATTCCCATGGACAACAAGGACATAACGATCCTAGCCAGAGGCTCAGCAATCTCTTCTCTTACCTCGTGGAGCAGCCTGGGGAATATTCCATCAGGTCCCGGGGACTTATCTGTCCTAATGTATTTTAACAACTCCAACACCTCCTCTCCCTTAATATCAACATGCTCCAGAACATCAACCTCACTCATATTATCCTCACCATCATCAAGTTCCCTCTCATTGGTCAATACCGAAGAGAAGTATTCATTGAGGACCTCGCTCACTTCCATAGCCTCCAGGCACATCTTCCCACCTTTATCTCTAATCAGTCCTACCTTCACTCCTGTCATCCCTTTTTTCTTCACATAATTGAAGAATGCCTTGGGGTTTTCCTTTACCCTACTCGCCAAGGTCTTCTCATGCCCCCTTCTTGCTCTTCTCAGCCCCTTCTTAAGCTCCTATCTTGCTTCCCTATATTCCTCAATAGACCCAGCTGATCCTTGCTTCCTAAACCTCATGTATGCTGCCTTCTTCCTCCTGACTAGATTTTCCACCTCACTTGTCACCCATGGTTCCTTCACCCTACCATTCTTTATCTTCCTCACCGGGACAAATTTATCCCTTACATCCCGCAAGAGATCTCTAAACATCGACCAAATTTCCCTGCAAAAACATCATCCCAATTTACACCCGCAAGTTCTAGCCTTATAGCCTCATAATTTGCCTTTCCCCAATTTAAAATTTTCCTGTCCTCTTTGATTCTATCCTTTTCCATGATAATTATAAAGGCCAGGGAGCGGTGGTCACTGTCCCCCAGATGCTCACCCACCGAGAGATCTGTGACCTGACCCGATATTTGGCTCAACTCACCCATGACAACCAAGATACCTATTCTAGCTAATCCCCTCTGCCTATATTAGCATGTAAGTGTCATCACAAAGAAGGTACAACAACATCTCTAATCTCTTTGAAATTAGTGTAAATTTGTTATGGCACCAGAAGCTTTGATAAACTTCCATAAATGCACAATGAAGAGTATCCTAACTAGTTGAATCACGGCCTGGTATGGAAACTCCAATGTCCAAGAATGGAAAAGGCTAGAGAAAGTGGTGGACACAGCCCAATCCATCACTGGCAAAGTCTTGGCCACCATTGAGCACATTTACATGGAGTACTGCCACTAGAAAGCAACATCAAAGACCCCACCATCTAGACCATGCTCTCTTCTCACTCTACCATTGGAAAGGAGATACAGAACCCACACCATCAGCTCCAGGAACAGTTATTATCCTATAACCATCAGACTCCTGAACCAGTGTGGGTAACTTCAGTCACTACTACTCTGAACTGATTCTCACTTTCAAAGATTATTTGATAACTCATGTTCCCAGCATTATTTTTTTTTAAAAACAGGGTTTTTCTTGTTTTGCATGTTGGTGGTTTGTCCATCTTTCACTGTTTATTGTATTGTTTTTTTTTCTAGTAGGTGCCTACAAGAAAATACATTTGTAGGTAATATATGGTAACATATATATGCTTTATTAATAAACAAAGCATCTACATATATGTTACCATATACTATCTACAGACTCACATGATAGGTAAAGATAGAGATGTACAAGATGCTAAGAGGTAGGGGTCGAATGGATTGCCAGAAACTTTTTCCCAGGGTAGAAATGACCAATACGTGGATGCATAATTCTTATGTGATTGGAGGGATAAAGGGAGAATATCAGAGGTATGTTCTTTACACAGAGAGTGGTGAGTTCATGGAATGTCTTGCCAGGGGTAGTGGTTGAGGCAGATATATTAAGGCATTTAAGAAACTCTTAGTTGGGCACTTGAGTGATAGAAAATGGAGGACCAGGAAGGAGAGAAGGGTTAGATTGATCTTTGAGTAGGTTAAAAGGTTACCACAACATTGTGAGTTGAAGGGTCTATACTCTGCTGTACTGTTCTATATTCTAAATTTACATTGAACTTTTCTATTTGGCTTACATTACTCTAAACTTTTCATATGCATGTAACTATTCAAATGTTTTAAATGCTGTAATTGTACCTGCCTCTTACACTTCCTCTTGTTCCATATACCATATTTAGAATTGTCTAGCAGATTTGTGAAAACCTTTTTATAGGTAGCGCTGTAAATAATAGGAGGACTTTAAGCAAAAAAGCAATCCTTAGAATAAAATTCCTAATTTATTGAATATAGCAAATTGTTCTTGTGATTTTATAAGCTTTATAGGCAAATAGGATTAGTCCAGATGGGCAAAGGGATCGACATGGGTTTGATGCACAAAAGTGCTCAATTCTGTACTATAAAATATTATGACTATGTAATATTACACTGCATCCTATTATACAGGAAAATAGGAAGAAATAATCTGTTCATGCCTGTTTTCAATTATTAATAGCTGAAACTGTATGAATAATAAATATGAGAAAATATATCCATAAATACTTGTAATGCTTTCCCTTCCTTTTGGTAGAATAAATCGATACATAGTTAGAGGCACCTAATAGAAACAACAAAATTAGCAGAGGTTCACATACTAAACTGTCTACGAATAAGAAGTTGGCAGAGCACTATGAAGTTATTTCAATATTTTCTTCTGCACTGAGTGCACAGTTTTTTTCATCTATTATGCCTGTCTTTCAAATGCCTGTGACATTTAGAAATGGCAAGACAGCTCTCCAAGAGGTACAGCAGGGGTATCAGAAAACTAGCGGTGATGCCTATCTGTTCGACTGTTTCAAGCTGGGAGGAAGCGTATCTGCCTCTCTCCTCTTGCCATTTTGTTTTGGTGGTGTCTGCGACATTAATGCAAGCAATGCAAAGAGAAAAGGAGAAAAACAAATATATTCAAAGCCTCAGCAAAAACAAAATATTTTAAACTATTTTCAACGAAACACTTTTAAACAAATGATTCATTATTTGTCACCCTCTTAAAGAGTGCATTTATATTTTTTATGAGACAAAGTGCTGAAATTGTAAGTTATTAGCATTGCAGTGAGTAAAACCCGATTCCAGGGGGGAGAGAACAAGCAGCTGTTGTTAAACAGAGTAAGTGACTTGGAAATTAACAGTACAAAAACTGAGAAGGAAGTGTAAATTACCGTGGCTGCATTTTACTGACAGATCACACCAAGAAAGATGAGAGTAGAAGGGAAAGACTGGCTTAAAAGAGAGGAAGAACAAAGAGACATAAAGGAAAACATGCATGGGACATAGAACAATACAGTGCCAGACCAGGCCCATCGGCTCATTATGTCTGTGCCAGCCAAAATGCACAAAGTCCACGCCCTTCAATTCCCTGTCTATTCATTTTCCTGTTTCACTGCTTCTTAAATATTTCTATTGTATCAGCTTTCACCATTGAAAACAACTTTACTGGAACAATATTGTGTTTGTTCCAGGCATCTACTAGTCTCAATATAAGCAAAAACCTGCCTTGTAAGTCTCTCTTAAACTTTCCTCCTCTCTTGTGAAAGCTATACCTTCCAGTATTTAAAAAATAGGGAAAAATTGCTCTAACTATCCTATAGAATTTTATATACTTCTGTCAGGTTACCCTTCAACCTCTGATGCTCTGAGAAAACCAACGAAGTTTGTCCAATTTCTCCTTATAGATAACACTCTCTAATTTTTACCTCTTCTCCAACTTCTCCAAAGTCTTCAAACCCTTCCTGTAACTTTGCATCTTACATCTATAAATTTCCAATAACAATATCTGAAGAAATATGTGAGAAGTTGAGCTTCCAGTACCTTTGGTGCAGTTAATGGGTGCTATTTATGGTATTGATGGGTACAGTGGTACCAGGATTACATGTGTCCAGGACAAGTGGGCTGTCAAGCCTGTTAGATACATGGTCCAGAGTTTTACTTCAATAAATTTCCTGGTAACTGCATGAATGCATTCAGGCTTCAAGCAGTATCCATCATGCGTCCTCAGCAAGGTAGAACCCCACAGGCTGCTGGGGGAGTGGGGGGTGGGTGGGCAGTGAAGCAATGGAAACCGGATGTTGGTATTTGTCAACGTGATTCAGCAGACATGCCTAGACACTGATATAGTGGTGGCATTGCCTAGCTACCAGCTAACTATCGCACCTTCATCTACACAATCCTGTAGCAAGATCTTGACAGTCAAAGAGACCTTGCAACATTCTCGAAATTCACTTTCAATTCAGCTGCGAGCACGTCATATTTCATTGTGACTTAAAGGCAGTCAACTGAGTAAAGGACAGCTGGAGAGAGAATGGAGAGAGCATACATGGCATGAGAGTGTGAGGTATCTTGGTGAAGATAGAAAAATGTGAATCAGAAGAATCTCTGGGATTAGGATTTTTACGTTCATGTGCGTGCTTCCTGGGGTGGATTCCCATTCTAGTCAGCATGCCAATCATCACCATACTGATTACTCCAGTACTTTGACCAGAAAAGGTTCCTAATTCTTGGTGTCTATTAAATACTGTAAAAGTCACTCAGTGTGGGGTTTCAATCAAATCAATGAGTTTTGGAACTTGCTTCAATAGCCCATCCTAAAATCTCAAGGATGACAGTGATGTGCCTTTAAATCACAATAAAATGCGATGTACACACAGCTGAGTTGGAAGTGATTTTTGAGAATGTTGCACCCAATAAGCTGATTATGAATTAAAGGCAGAAAACAGAGCTTCGCCCAGCAATGCTATTTTAGCTGCAGAAATAATAGCCTGAAATTGTTTTCTGTACACAGGTGAATAGCAGATGTAAGTGCCCAGGCTAATTTATGATATGTGCTAATTCTAACCAAACCTCTGCATCAAGACTTTATATTATACATTAAATAGTTTATATCTACTACTTGGTGTGAAAAAGTGACTTAGTGAGTCCAATTCTAAGCACTGTAAGAGCTAATTTTCTGTACCAGAGTGGTTTACTGGTTGTAATTCACCTTATTACTTTGCTAAACTGACAGGGCAAAAATATACTTCTGCCTAGCAAATTTATTGTGTAATGCATATGTTCAACTCTTTGCAAACAGCAAGATAGGACTTTCATAAACCCAGCAGAGGAATGGCACAACTCAGATGATAACTTTGGAGCTTAACTGTGTGACTGTCCATTCCTGAAGACACTGCACCAACTGTAATGACAAGATATAGAAGCCTCACAATTTAGAAAACAAATAATTCTTCATTATTGTTATGATGTTTAAATTAATATTCAAGGTAACCACAATTTAAAAACTATTTAAACTAGCCATTCCATTTCCTAGTTGTTTCTAATGAACTGTTGGATATTGATCATGGTTCCATCTGAATCAATAATTTCTTCTGCAGCCTATTCAAAGGTAAAACCTTGCAGCTGTTGTCTTCAGTTGGTAGGGCAGAAATCCAAAACATCAAGTAAATCAGGATAGTCATTTCAAAAAAGAGCAACAGATTGGATAGAATGTAAATGCTTTCCAATGAAAAGATAAAAGAACACTCCGAGAAAAGCCTTTAATAATTTAATCTTTTTAAGTCCAAATCTCCTCCTTAAGCATTACAATATTGATTAACATTTAACATTTGATGGATTAAAATAGAGCATATTGATTAATTGATCAATGTACTTATATTAACTACCTCTCATGTTACTGGATTCACCATGTCCATTTAACACAATATTAATAAAAAGTTATTGCTAATAGATATAGAAATTATTTTTCCAGGATATTCCAAAGTGACTCATAGTTTCATGAGAATATTTCTTTTCTTAATTTATGGTAGTCAGTTTGATTTGCAGATTTTTGACAGGCATATCTTCTTCAAAGCTGCAGTAGACAGAGGTAGATACTGTATTACAGATCTGAGGATTTTCAGCTTACATACAAACGAAGGAGTTCTTCATAAATGTCATCAGTGATAACTGAATAGTGGTAATTTCATATTCAAACACTTTGAATTGAGGATACTAAAAAGGATCATATCATTAGCTCTCAATGATCCCTGCTTACTCATTAGCACTGTCTGACTGCACTAAATTTAACTCTTACTTATCATGCAGTATATATCCCTACTGCACCCTTCAATTCTCTGAATCTGGACTTTCATGCATCCCTTTCATGCATTCTAGGCCCTGTCATTGATGGTAAAAATTACAAATGCCTGGATAGCCTCCATAAGCAGTCCCTCAATCCCTGTCCCTTTCTCCCCATTTTAACTAGCTTTAAAGCTGCATCTCTTCTGCTCTGTTGTACTTACATTTCAACTTAGAAGATTTCTTTGTGACCCTGCAGATGTTATTTTTTTGTGCCTGGTACCAGGAATAGTGATCAGTGCAATACCTGCATATACATTAAATTACTGTTAAAATTTCCATTCAAGAAGAGGTACACACATTTTAATCTGCCATTTTGTTTAAATTATTTTCACAGATAAATGAATGAAAAGGAGAAAAATAATCATCACAAAGAAGTGATCAGTCAGTAATTAGCCATCAAAGTTGAAAGGATTTAAATCCAATTACTCAGACAGTTTAGGAATGATTTTGGAGAATAATTCTAATAAGAGGAGAAGGTATATGTGGTCTTCCCATTCACTGGAAGTTTTTTTCCCCCCCGCTGAAAATTCCTCTGATATGAAGCTTTAGAACAGTTTATGTTACTTGTCAGGAAAATTGTCAGGAGTATCACTGAACCTGCTACACAGATCTTCAACGCAAACACGAGGAAAACACAGATTTTCAAACCTCCTCTCCTCAGAAGAGGCATTGTAATTGAATGTTTAAGAAATTAAAGTTTACCTTAAACATCCCAGATCCTTCATTTAAACAATAGGTTACATTTATGTTGCTTTCAATGGGGAGAACACAGCAAAGACTTTCATGGGACCAATGAAGTTAGACAGTGACTATTTATATGCTGACCTTTAAAGCAGCTGAAAAATGTTTGGACCTCAAATTCTATTCTGGGGAGATCCTGCTACTGCTGATGGTTCTCAAAGAAACCACAGGCATCCTTTGTTGCTCTTCATGAAGGAATCATGGAAACGGTGTCTTTAAGGCAGAGGTCATTAGGTATTTGATAAAAGGTGAAAAGGTTACAATGGCCAGCCCAGGAATGTAGAATGGAGGTTATCATTAGTGCAGTCATTAATAGCAGGACAGCATGAGGTACTCCATCTCCTAATCTTTATATTCACACATGTAAGCTGTGATGTTTATCCTGTGAAATTCCTTCAAGGAAATAGTTCATACTTAGCACAGAAATTCAGACACCTTCCATTGTCCATCTTACTTGACTGAAGCAAAAGATAGACAGATTACATCCAAACTAAACTTGTAACCAAAATATGACATTGCAACAATGTGTAAGTGAAAGGCAGGTAAGACTAGCTGATTACCTGCATCCCATGAATAGGGGCTGTACCACTGGAAAGCACCCATATTTTATATCTTACTTACCAAGAACCAAGTTTCTTACAAGCATCGGAGATTATTTATGAATTCATGATATTGCTTAAAATCCAATGTTAATTTACATGTCAACATCCTATTTCTGAGTCAGAAATCAAATCCAAAATAATATTCAGTTTCACTTACATTATGACAGCTCTCTGTGATTGAATTCCTCTCTTAATTTTGCATAGGCATCGTTGAAAGAATCGGCAAAGTTCCAGAACACACTGATCTATGTTTTGTATACCCTCAATGGGCTTTTCTTCCTCTTTTTGCTTGGGAATACTTCTGCAGTCTACCATAAAAGTTAAATCCTTGTTTATAATAAACTTAGAGCAACATGATGTCCAGTCAGCAGCATTACAAACTCCAGGGTATCTTTATCCTAAGCTTTATTACTTTAATAGGTCATTGAACCACATGATCCTACAGCACAGAAACAGGCCCTTGTGGTCTGCATTGTCCATGGAAATTGTAACGCCCATCTATGCTACTCCCTTTGCCTGCATTAAATCTATATCCCTCCATGCCTTTCCAACTAAATGCCCTTTAAAAGTTGCATCTGCATCTCCATTCACTATCTATTCTGGCAACTTCTTCTAGATAACTTTCACATTCTGTGTGAAAAATTTACCCATCAGATCTCCTCTAAATTGCTCCCATTTCACTTTTATCCTGGGATTTGAGGTCATTTTCCACTGCCCTGGGAAAAGTCTTTAATTATCCATTTCAATTTTTGCCCATAATAAATTTAAAACCACCTTTGAAGATAGCCCTCAACCCTCCATGTTCCAGTGAGAATAAACCCAGTCTATCCAATCCCTCCTTATAACTACAGCCCTCTATTCCAGGGAATATCCTAGTGTAGCTCCCCTACCACAAAAAATTGGATTGTTCCAGTACTATGTTGATAATTCATTAATAACTTCATGTTCAAAGTATATGATAGCCACATTGATCCAAGAATTTCTGTGGGTGTTACAAAGGTTTCAGGGTAGATAAAAAAAATAAAAAACACAGATTTATATTATGCATGATATCCTGCTAATTGAACCATTTGGCTAATAGCCAACAGGGAACATTTGGAAGTGAAAAATGCTGCTGGAGATTTGAGGGACATTTCAGTGCAGACATGATCAACTGAATGGCCTCCTGCTTTGCTTTGTCATAAAATTTTAAAAAAAACATCATTTCAGACTACTCTCTTCTTTTGATTGCTTGGATGTTGGGAAACTGAGCTTTAATTTAACCTGAGATTAATAAAATCCCTACATTATTAAAACAAAAACACAGCTACACCCTATAGGACATCTGAAAATGCTGGAAGTACTCAGCAAGTCAAACAGTATCTGTGACAAAAAGACAATCTTCTGGAGAACTCAACAGGCTGAGTAGCATCTGTGGGAGGAAAGGAATTGTTGCTATTTCAGGCCAAAGCCCTGTATTTCTCCTGATGCAGGTTTTTGATCCTTAATACTAATCAACCAGCTGAATTCCTCCATCAGGTTGTTCCTTGTTCCAGATTCCAGCAGCTGCATTCTCTTGTGCCAGCATCTGCTAAAAGGTGAAATGTTATTGAGACATAAACTCCATTTCTTTTTCCACATTTGCCAACCGACCTGCCAAGTATTTCCAGCAGTTTCAGTTTTTATTCCATATCTTATTGAAACTGAACTGAACTGAGAGTACAGGTCATTCGTTAACTCTTGGAGTAAATTGAACCACATATTTAGGAGATGCTGGAAAAGAATACACAGATTTTATTGAAATGCCATCTTGTACAAAATTTATTAGGACTACCAAGTAAAGAATATGCTGTGGCATAATATCGGGCTACTCTGTTATTTTATTTGTCAGTCTAATGTTTTCGTTTACTCTGTCAACTGATTCATAGCTTTCAATGTTTTTGCTCTGATATATGGCTAAATACTATTCTATCCAGAAAATTGACCTTGGGATCTTTCTTTCACTTACTTCCATTAATGGTTCACATTGTTCTATGTTTCTTTTTGTTATTTTCTTACTAACCTTCCTTCTTTACTAACAACAAATTCAGAGACACAAGTAAGCCAGGCTGATTAATGTTCCCAGGAACGGTACCAGAAAACATGTTTGCACCAAAACTAAGTTTCTAACACAGCTCTGATGAAAGAACATCAGTGCAGTGGAGGCAGCTCTGTGGAACTTCAAACTAAGATGTATTCTTTCCTGAATAAAATTAGGTCAAGCCATTTGAGACTTAGAATTTCATTCACAGCTCTGCTCCACTGTGAGAAATTATTCATTTTCTCTCAATATAGCGTTAGTTCAATTACATCAAAACAATTGAACATTTACACCACATGCACCTGTGAGTGGCTGTGCCTGTAATGGGGTTGTCTTCCTCCTTCTGGGACCTTCAGTAGATGATGTGATCAATGTAGAAATGATTGGTGGTACTGAAATGTAAAAGCAAAGCTGTTTTAAAATCTTATACATATTTTAATTTTCCTTTCTTTTGTGGGTGAGAAGCTACATGTCTAAAGAGATGATTAATGATAACATAGACAGAAACTTTACTCAGTCTTGTCATTATCAATAAAGGCAAGAATAATGCGCATTTATATAGCACGATTGAATAGGAACATGCTTCCAGTCTGTTCAATGAGTCACCTACAATGGACAGCAAAGAATTTGCTTCCTGAATACTTCTGGGTGTATCTCACGGATTTTGGGCTGCTGATCATGAAAATCACCATGAAATATCCCTATCACACATCATATTTTTGTAATAGCTTGTAATTTTTATTTCAATTCATAATTCAAGTCAGAATAACTGATGCAAGATTAAGTTTTTATTGGTCCACAATTCAAACAGGTCATCAATGACAGTCAATTTGAAGAACTTCTAGTGAGACTGAAGAAAATTGCATGGAAGGAATTTAAGGATGTTGTTGAAAATTGTGTTGGCAAGTACAGAACACCAAACTACATGCAGCTGGTTGACAACATGTTTCAAACATACAAAATCATGAAGTATAATATGTCACTAAAGATTTATTTTCTGCATTCCCATTTAGACTTCTTCCCTGCAAATCTTGGTGCTGTCAGTGACGAGCATGATGAAAGGTTTCATCAGGACACTGCAGTCATGGAGAAACAGTGTCAGGGCAACTAGAGTCCATCGATGCTGGCAAATTATTGTTGGACACTTAAACAAGAAGCCTCAGACACTAACACAAACAAAAACCATCAACAAAACATTTTTAGGTTAGTTGAACAATTGCAAAGTATCAGCACTGTTATGCAATTAAATGCATTAACTTCAATAAAAGTTAATTTCTTGTTTCTTCAAATTCCTATGTAATACAAGTAGTCTGAAGTTATATTTGTGTTCAGCTGTTCAGCTTCAAGCGGTCTATCATAAACAAAACCAACTTCCAAGGAGGCAACACTTTCGATAAGATATTGTTGTCCAGTGTTAGTAAAGGAGATGAACAATAACTTGGTAAAAGAGATTAGTTACAAGGAGCATTTTAAATAATGTAAAGAGGCCAGAGGAGGATCTCCCAGGGAAATGTAAGAATAGAGATTATAGTTACAGGGAGTGGTGAAGAAATGATCTGAAAATACCCACGGATCAAGGCACAACTGCACAAGCGTGTAGACGTCACCAAGTTACACCAGCACAAAGAGTTTAAAAGGAGATAGCTTTATAGAGTGGCGGTGTTGTGGATAGTGTGGAGGGCTATCAGCGGTTACAGCGGAACATTGATAAAATGCAAAGCTGGGCTGGAAAGTGGCAGATGGAGTTCAACCCAGATAAGTGTGAGGTGGTTCATTTTGGTAGGTCAAATATGATGGCAGAATATAGTATTAATAGAAAGACTCTTGGCAGTGTGGAGGATCAGAGGGATCTTGGGGTCTGAGTCCATAGGACACTCAAAGCTGCTACGCAGGTTGACTCTGTGGTTAAGAAGGCATACGGTGTATTGGTCTTCATCAATTGAGGGATTGAGTTTAAGAGCCGAGAGGTAATGTTACAGCTATATAGGACCCTGGTCAGACCCCACTTGGAGTATTGTGCTCAATTCTGGTTGCCTCACTATAGGAAGGATGTGGAAACCATAGAAAGGGTGCAGAGGAGATTTACAAGAATGCTGAGTCTCTTAATTCAGAGATTAAGGGAGTTAGGACTTTACTCTTTGTAGAGAAGGAGGATGAGAGGAGACATGATAGAGGTGTACAAGATAATAAGAGGAATAGATAGAGTGGATAGCCAGCACCTCTTCTCCAGGGCACCACTGCTCAGTACAAGAGGACATGGCTTTAAGGTAAGGGGTGGGAAGTTCAGAGGGGATATTAGAGGAAAGTTTTTCACTCAGAGAGTAGTTGATGCGTGGAATGCACTGCCTGAGTCAGTGGTGGAGGCAGATACACTAGTGAAATTTAAGAGACTACTAGACAGGTATATGGAGGAATTTAAGGTGGGGGCTTATATGAGAGGTAGGGTTTGATGGTTGGCACAACATTGTGGGCCGAAGTGCCTGTACTGTGCTGTACTATTCTATATTCTATGTTCTATGTTCTGCCTGGATTGGGGAGCATGTCTTATTGGAATAGGTTGAGTAAACTTGGCCTTTTCTCCTTGGAGCAATGGAGGATGAGAGGTGCCTTGAAAGAAGTGTACAAGAAAATGAGAGGCATTGATCATCTGGATAGTCAAAGGCTTTTTCCCAGGGCTGAAATGGTTAGCACGAGAGGGCATAGTTTTAAGGTGCTTGGAAGTAGGTACGGAGGAGATGTCAGGGGTAAGTTTTTTACGCAGAAAGTGGTGAGTGCTTGGAATGGGTTGCCGGCGGCGATGGTGGAGGTGGAAACAATAGGGTCTTTTAAGAGACTCCTGGATGGCTACATGGAGCTTAGAAAAATAGAGGGCTATGGGTAACCCTAGGTAGTTCTAAGGTAGCGACATGTTCAGCACAACTTTGTAGGCTGAAGGGCCTGTATTGTGCTGTAGGTTTTCTATGTTTTTAAATGGGTAACAGTAAGGTGAGGGAAGGGCAAGAGTCAGAAACTAGTGAGTACCCCTAAGGCTATTATTATAAGTACTCCTGTTTGAGTACTGTTGGGGGGATGGGCTACCTGGAGGAAGCCACAGTGGCCACGGCTCTGGCAGAGTTTGGCCCTATGGCTCAGAAGGGTAGGGAAAGGAAGAAGGCAGCAGTAATAGGGGACTCTATAGTTAGGGGGTCAGACAGGTGATTCTGTGGACGCAGGAAAGAAACACGGATGGTAGTTTGCTTCCCTGGTGCCAGGACCTGGGATGTTTCTGATCATGTCCACAATATCCTGAAGTGGGAAGGTGAACATCCAGAGGTTGTGGTACATATTGGTACCGACGACATAGGTAGGAAAAGGGAGGAGGTCCTGAAAACAGACGACAGGGAGCTAGGAACGAAGTTGAGAAGCAGGACTGCAAAGGTAGTAATCTCGGGATTACTGCCTGTGCCACACGACAGCGAGTATAGGAATAGAGTGAGGTGGAGGATAAATGTGTGGCTGAGGGATTGGAGCAGGGGGCAGGGATTCAGATTTCTGGATCATTGGGACCTCTTTTCGGGCAGGTGTGACCTATACAAAAAGGACGGGTTGCACTTGAATCCGAGGGGGACCAACATCCTGGCAGGGAGGTTTGGTAAGGCAATTGGAGAGAGTTTAAATTAGAATTACTGGGGGTGGAAACCAACCTGAAGAGACAGAGGAAGGGGCTGTTGGCTCACAAATAGAGAAAGCTTGGAGACAGCGTGAGAGGGAGGATAGGCAGGTGATAGAGAAGGGATGTGCTCAGACCGATGGTTTGAGATGTGTCTATTTTAATGCAACAAGCATCACGAACAAAGCAGATGAGCTTAGAGCGTGGATCAGTACTTGGAGCTATGATGTGGTAGCCATTACAGAAACTTGGATGTCTCAGGGGTAAGAATGGTTACTTCGAGTGCCAGGCTTTAGATGTTTCAGACAGGACAAGGAGGGAGACAAAAGAGGTGGGGGTGTGGCACTGTTGATAGTGTCACGGCTGCAGAAAAGAGGGAAGTCATGGAGGGATTGTCTATGGAGTCTCTGTGGGTGGAGGTTAGAAACAGGACGGGTCAATAACTCTACTTTGTGTTTTTTATGGACCGCCCAATAGTAATGGGGACATTGAGGAGCAGATAGGGAAACTGATTCTGGAAAGGTGTAATAATAACTGGATTGTCGTGGTGGGAGATTTTAATTTCCCAAATATTGATTGGCATCTCCCTAGGGCAAGGGGTTTAGATGGGGCAGAGTTTGTTAGGTGTGTTCAGGAATGTTTCTTGACACAATATGTAAATTAGCCTACAAGAGGAGAGACTGTACTTGATCTGGTATTGGAAAATGAACCTAGTTAGGTGTCAGGTCTCTCAGTAGGAGAGTATTTTGGAGATAGTGTTCACAATTCCAGAAGGGGCCATGAGATGACCTTGGTGACCAGGATTAAGGAAAACCCCAAGGCACTCTACAAGTATGTGAAGTGCAAAAGGATAAGATGTGGGACAGTAGGACCAATCAAGTGTGACAGTGGAAAAGTGTGTATGGAACCAGAGATAATAGCAGAGATACTTAATGTATACTTTGCTTCAGTATTCACTATGGAAAAGGATCTTGGCGATGGTAGGGATGATTTACAGGGGATTGAAAAGCTTGAGCATACAGACATTAAGAATGAGGATGTGCTGGAGCATTTGGAAAACATCAAGTTGGATAAGTCTCTGGGACTGGATGAGTCCCTAGGCTACTGTGGGAAGCGAGGGAGGATATTGCTGAGCCTCTGGCAATGATCTTTGCGTCATCAATGGGGACGGGAAAGGTTCCGGAGGACTGGGGGGTTGTGGATGTTGTTCCCTTATTCAAGAAAGAGAGTAGAGATAGCTCAGGAAATTATAGACCAGTGAGTCTTACCTCAGTGGTTGGTAAGTTGATGGAGAAGATCCTGAGAGGCATAATATGATTAGGAATAGTCAGCATGGCTTTGTCAAAGACAGGTTGTGCTTTACAAGTCTGTATGAATTTTTTGAGGATGTGACTAAACACATTGTTGAAGGTAGAATAATAGATGGATATATGGTATATGGATTTCAGCAAGGTACCCCATGCAAGGTAGATGAGTCATATTCTGCATGGAGGTCAGTGACCAGTGGTGTGTCTCAGGGATCTGTTTTAGGACGTTCTCTTTGTGATTTTTATAAATGACCTGGATGAGGAAGTGAAGGGATGGGTTAGTAAATGTGCCGATGACACAAATGTTGGGGGAGTTGTGGATAGTGTGGAGGGCCGTCAGAGGTTACAGCGGGACATAAATAGGATGCAAATCTGGGCTGAGAAGTGGCAGATGGAGTTCAACCCAGGTAAGTGTGAGGTAGGTCATTTTGGTAGGTCAAATATGATGGCAGAATATAGTATTAATGGTAAGACTCTTGGCAGTGTGGAGGATCGGAGGGATTTTGGGGTCTGAGACCACTGACATTTAAAGCTGCTGTGCAGAATGACTCTGTGGTTAAGAAGGCATACAGAGCATTGGCCTTCATCAACCTTGGGATTGAGTTTAAGAGTCAAGAGGTAATGTTACAGCTATATAGGACCCTAGTCAGGCCCCACTTGGAGTACTGTGCTCAATTCTGGTCGCATCACTACAGGAAGGATGTGGAAACCATAGAAAGGCTGCAGGGGAGATTTACAAGGATGTCGCCTGGATTGGGGAGCATGACTTATGAGAATAGGTTGAGTGAACTCGGCCTTTTCTCCTTGGAGTAATGGAGGATGAGAGGTGACCTGATAGAATTTATAAGATGATGATAGGCATTGATCATGTAGAATAGATAGTCAGACGCTTTTTCCCATGGGTTGAAATGGCTAACACAAGAGGGCACAGTTTTAAGGTGCTTGGAAGTAGGTACAGAAGTGATGTCAGGGTTAAGTTTTTTACACAGAGAGTGGTGAGTGCATGGAATGGGCTGCCGACAACAGTGGCGGAGTCAGATACGATAATGTCTTTTAAGAGACTCCTGGATAGGTACATGGAGCTTAGAAAAACAGAGGGCTATGGGTAACCCCAGGTAATTTCTAAAGTAAGTACATGTTTGGCACAGCGTTATGGTTCAATGGGCCTGTATTGTGCTGTAGGTTTTCCATGTTCTATGCTCTATGAAACCTAGATCCATTCTTTAAATGAGATTCAAATAATGATTACTGTTAATGCAAGACCTGCTGCACCCATGTCTTATACATATTGATTTGTTCGCAGCAATAAGAAGAGAAAAAATAAGAAAGTATGTCCTTGCTCCATTGGTGTGTAGTAAAAGAGAAAAGAGAAGGAAATGATTTGCATATTTATAGCAATTTGAATAAAGCTTTATGGTCAATAAATACATTTGTTGAGTTGTTACGCAGGGAAATGAATTGGTCAGTTTATACTTGGCAAGACCCCACAGAGAGAAATAACAATACAGCAATATGACTGCTTGAGAGATCTTGAGTCACCCAGACTGCAGTGAGAACTGCCTGCTCATCTTTGGATAGAACTGTGGGATCTTTTAAGGCTGAGAGGGCACTTGGGGTCTTGGTCTATTATCTTGTCTGAAAGTAATCACTTTCAACAGTGTGACACTTCTTCAGTAATGAATCGAAATGTCAGCCTGCTTTATATAACGAAGTCTCTGTAGTTTGGTTTGAACTCATTACTGTGATCTTTTCAATGAATCAAGAGTGCTTATGAATAGATTCTACAGAGATTGACAATATTCGTCTACTTTAAATAGTTTCAAATGTCCATCTGGAGCCATGCAGAAAAATAGCTACTGAATTCTCTGTTAAAATTTCCCAAAAAGGAAATGGTGAATGGTATATTAAGGGTGATGTATCTATGGTGCCAATGATTGCTATATGTCAGTATTTATGGCATCATGCTGAAGTGTTGCCATTAGTATGCTGATGCTTATGGACATGCACTAATTGTGACGGGAAAATGCTCAGGCTCACAGGTGAGAGGGGAAAGGTTAAAAGGACAACAGAGAGACAAGTTTTCATACAAGGGTGGTGGGTATATGGAGTGAGCTGACAGGGAAGTGACAGAACCAGATACAGTCACAACCTTCATCTGGCAATTGAATACATTTATGGATAAGACCATAAGACATAGAAACAGAATTAGGTCATTGAAATCGCTCTGCTATTCAATCATGGCTAGTTATTTTCCATCACAGCTCCATTTTCCTGCCTTCTTCCCAAAACCTTTGATACCCTTACTAATCAAGAATCTATCAACCTCCACTCTAAGTAAAGACCACAAGATGATAAGACAAAGGAGCATAATTAGGCCATCTGGTCCATCAAGTCTGATCCACCATTTTATCATGGCTGACTTACAATCTCTCTCAACCCCTTTCTCATGCCTCCTCCCCATAACCTGTGATGCCCTTATTAATCAACTACCTATCAACGTCAGCTTTAAATATACTCAATAACTTAGCCTCCACAGCCACCTGTAGAAATGAATTCCACAGATGCACACCCTTAGGCTAAAGAAATTCCTTCTTTTCTCTGTACAAAAGTGATTTCCTTCTATTCTGAGGCTGTGTCCTCTGATCCTAGACTCTTCCACTATTGGAAACATCCTTCCCACGTCCACTTTCTCTAGGGCTTTCAATATTTGATAGGTTTCAATGAGATCCCCCCACCCCCTTTTTCTTCTAAACTCCAGTGGGTACAGGCCCTGAGCCATCAAACACTCCTCCTACATTAGCCATTTCATTCTTGCAATTATTTTCATGTACCTCTTCGGAACTTCTCCAATGCCAGCACATCCTTTCTTAGATAAGGGGCACAAAACTGCTCACAATACACTAAGTGTGGTCTGACCATTAGTCTTGCGAGACCATGGATCTGCACCTGGAAAGTCTTCACTCTTCAGGGCGCAGGCCTGGGCAAGGTTGTATGGGAGACCAGCTGCAAGTCTCCCCTCTCCACGACACCAATGTTGTCCAAGGGAAGGGCATTAGGACCCTTACAGTTTGGCACCAGTGTCGTCGCAGAGCAATGTGTGATTAAGTGCCTTGCTCAAGGACACAAAACGTTCCCACGGCTGGGGCTCGAACTCACAACCTTCAGGTCGCTAGTCCAATGCCTTAACCACGGCCACGTGCCCACATGTGGTCTGACCAATGCTTATAAAGCCTCAGCATTGCATCCTTGCTGTTATGTTCTAGTCCTCTGAAAATAATTGCTAACATTGCATTTGCCTTTCTTACCACTGATTCAAACTACAAGTTAACCTTTAGGGAATCCTGCACAAGGACTCCCAAATTCCTTTGCGCCACTGATTTCTGAAATCAGTGTCCCTCCACCTGGAATAGGAAAGGCTTAGAAGGAAATGGGCTGAATGCAGGCATATGGAAACAGCCTGGGAAAGCACCTTGGTTGGCATTGATACCTTGGACTGAAGGGCTTGTTTCCATGCTGTGTAACTTTAATTTCACCAATACTACTCTGTAACCATGTGAAAAAATCAACCTTTAATTCAGATACTTAAGCTGGATTCTTTTCTGTCTTTAGGTGTAACAGGTTTAAGGTGCTGGGGAATAGGTACAGAGGAGTTGTCAGGGGTAAGTTTTTTATGCAGAGAGTGGTGAGTGCGTGGAATGAGCTGCCAGCGACAGTGGTGGAGGTAGATACAGCCGGGTCTTTTAAGAGACTCCTGGATAACTGCATGGAGCTTAGAAAAATAGAGGGCTATGGGTAACCCTAGGTAATTTCTAAAGTACATGTTTGGCACAGCATTGTGGGCCAAAGGACCTGTATTGTGCTGTAGGTTTTCTATGTTCTATGTTCTATGAAATTTAGATCCATTCTTTAAATGAGATTCAAATAATGATTACTGTTAATGCAAAATTTGCTGCACCCACATCTTATAGATATTGATCTGTTTGCAGCAATAAGGAGAGAATAAATAAGAAAGTAGGTCCTTGCTCCATTGGCGTGTAGTGAAAGATAAAGAGACAGAAATGATTTGCATATTTATAGCAGTTTGAATAAAGTTTTATAGTCAATAAATACCTTTGATGAGTTGTTACGCAGGGAAGTGAATCGGTCAGTTTATACTTGGCAAGACCCCACAGAGATATAGGTTTTCTATATTTCTATGCTTCTAAACAAGGCAATGTGTTGTTTTGACTCCGAATTATTTTTGCCGGAAACAATTTTTGGAGTGGTCAGAAAGGAATGCCTCCTTAGAAACTGTAAATGATCTCAAAAATGAGGTAATACAAAACATGAATGATAGACCAAAGCTTCAGCTGATGATCTGCACATTCTGCCACTTCTGAGTGTACTCCCACAAAGACTGTAAGAGTTATCATTTTGGAGCTGTGATTGTTCATTATTACCAGTAATTGTTGAAAGATGGCTGATTTGAACTACTGCTTCTTCTGATGAAACTTTAGACAAGAGTAAAAGAGAACTGAATGGGTCAGTCCATTGACTCCAGGCTGAAAGTCTCGGATGTAGTCCTAAGTTACAAATGGAAAAACCTAAGCCTCCCTGTTGCTTTTGATGGTACTGAAAACATTAAGGATGATTGACCTGAAGCAATGGGTTGGATTGTGTCAGCAACATCACATCCCAGAATCACATACATTTTTTGCCAATTGTTCCCATTAACGCTGATATTTTGCAGTCATTGGGCTCCAAACATCCTGCCAGCCTCGTTTCTTCCTGCTAAGGTGGGCCGTGGCCAGCGGTGAGGTCACAGAGTGCAGGAACGTGGACCACCCTGATGTCCTTCCGATGACCCATGCTACCAGAAAGTTATGGCCACTATTTCTAGTGTCTTTGATTTATGAAATTAAAAGGTATAAATTAAAAACAATAACTTCATGTAAAACCATATTGAACATGTGTAAATTAATCAACATCAATATTAAATAAAGTTTCAAGAGGTACCTCAGATTTTAATGAAGCTTAATGCACAAATTCATATGACTAGGATTATGCTAGATACATCAGTTATGGCAGACACAATACTGAGAGGTCTGAATTTTTAGAGTCCAGAGGTAGGCAGAAAGTCACCTGCACTCTCCAGTGCATTCCCTACTTCGGTACTGCAGTGAACAGATGTGGAAGTGTGGAACATGCAGACACAAATGCAGCAGCCGGCTGATGCGTCTATATGGACATTTAGACTTGTACAGCATGCCTTTCAATCTTTTCAGTCATTATCTTTATATCAGCACCAAAGAAACAAGGGCAGTCACGTCCCTCTCACTAGTAAAATAGTTAGTCCCCTCAATCTGCAAGCACCTGCAATTGGTAAAGGTGCAACATAAATGCAAATTAATGTAGTCAAAATGATCTTTTCCACACATATGACACTGCAGCAAAATATTTCAACAATTGTTTAGATGTCTTTAATTGTTTAAATGTCTTTAATTACAGATGTCTGTAATTGAAAAGCGCAGATTTATGGGATTAACTGGAGTCATATTTTCACATTATCTAATTGATCCAGCCCATATTGTGGGCTAGCATATTTGGGCTTAAAAGCATTTGTTGGGGAAGCGGTTAGCAGGGTGATGAGGTTCATAGTCTCTGCACTCAAACTCACATCTCTAGGAAGAGGTACAGTCGAAGTTTCAGGCCGAGACCCTTCGTCAGGACTAACTGAAGGAAGAGTTAGTAAGAGATTTGAAAGTGGGAGGGGGAGGGGGAGATACAAAATGATAGGAGAAGACAGGAGGGGGAGAGACGGAGCCAAGAGCTGGACAGGTGATTGGCAAAGGGGATATGGGAGGATCATGGGACAGGAGGCCCAGGGAGAAGGACGGTGGGGGTGGGGGACCCAGAGGATGGACAAGGGGAAAGTCTCCCTCTGTCCCTCTGACTATACCCCTTGCCCATCCTCTGGGTTCCCCCCGCCTTGTCTTTCTCCCTGGGCCTCCTGTCCCATGATCCTCTCGTATCCCTTTTGCCAATCACCTGTCCAGCTCTTGGCTCCGTCTCTCCCCCTCCTGTCTTCTCCTATCATTTTGTATCTCCCCCTCCCCCTCCCACTTTCAAATCTCTTACTAACTCTTCCTTCAGTTAGTCCTGACGAATGGTCTCAGCCTGAAATGTCGACCGTACCTCTTCCTAGAGATGTTGCCTGGCCTGCTGCGTTCACCAGCAACTTTGATGTGTGTTGCTTGAATTTCCAGCATCTGCAGAATTCCTGTTGTTCACATCTCACCTCCACTTTGTAATTGGTGGTATGGCTGACTCAGAAATGAACTTCTATTTCTCATAGGACCAAATAGTATGAAGTGAAATACACTTATAATTTACAGCAACTGTTAAGGGCTTTGACCAAATAGAAACATTTATCAAATTTAAGATTACAGTTTAGTTTATTTGTCACATGTATATTGAACCATCAAAATATGAAACTGTAACATGCATCATTTCCATCGATGACCAACACAGTTCGAGGATTGTGCTGAGGGCAGCCTGCAAGTGTCACCATGTTAGCATTCCCACAATTCACTAAACCTAACTGTATGCCTGTGGAATGAGGGAGGAAACCAGAGAACCCAGAAGAGACACACGTCGTCACGGGTAAAACGTACAAACTTCTTACAGCCAGTGGTGGGAATTGAACCCCAACTGGTGAGTGCTGTTGCTATAAAGCATTGTAATGACTGCCATGCTACTGCACTGCCTTTTTGAACGCTTCTAAATACGGACCACAACAGTTCAACATTTCATCATCAAGATTCGCCTTGCCTTCTGGCTATTTCCTGACTCCAGCGCCCAGATGCTCAGTTTCATTTCACCACTGCTGTTGTCTGATTCTCCACTCTTCACCTTGTTGCTTGTTTCCACTATTGCTTTAACCCCAGCAACCTGCACCTCTGACCTTCGCTCTGCCGACACAGTTTATCTGGTATCGTCCTTGATCCTCAGAGCAATGCTCCAGGAGACGTAATAATAAGAAGCAAAAGATGGACAAATGAGCAAGTAAGAGTACTGACCAGTGGTAGTAGATTTTCTGTTGTAAAATGTTTCATTTATAACTGGCTGCAGTGAATCTGAAAACCACAGCGACGTCATATCTCTGTCTGCAAAATCAACAGAATATCAAACGGTTAATACCTCTGTTTTGCATTGTATTTTCTAATGACTTAAAGGAGACTGTTGATTCTATGCTGACTCCCAGAACACTCCCATCAATCATATTCTTGTGTTTATTTCCCAGCAAACTACCGTCTCACACATGTCCTTAAAAACCTCCTGATTCTCCTACCAGCCACCTGCATCAGGGGTAACTTACAGCAAATTAAATGAACATCTAGGATGAAAATGAGGTGTGAAGCGCTCAAGAAACACCCTCAAATTCACAGGGAGAATACACAAACTGCACATAGTTAGCATCGAAGGTCAGGATCTAAACTGGAGCTTTGAAACACTTGCACTCTACCGTATTCTAATATAACTATTATCACAGCATAACAATTAAAGGTTTCGAGATATTCTTGTACCTTTGTATTAAATTTCCATCTACTGCCATTTTCATCAATAGTATTTGGTTTATCCTTGTGTTAATGACAATACCCTTTCTGTGTTTCCCCATAATAATGATATTGTTGTAGTAATAAATATACATTGGTATATTTTTTCAGGTAAACACTGGTACTAGGTACCAGTGGCCATTGCCGTCAACTAGGTATGAGCAACACACACAAAATGCTGGAGAAACTCAGCAAGTCAGGTAGCAACTATGGTGGTGCGGGGGAGTAAACAGTTGACACTTTGGACTGAGACCCTTCATCAGGGTCTGGGCATGAACATCAACCATTTAGTCCCCTCTGTGGATGCTACCCTACTTTCTGAGTTCCTCCAACATTTTGTGTGTGTTGCTCAAGATTTCCAGCCTCGACAGAATTCCTTGTTTTTAGCAGAAGGCATGCTTTGCCTAGCGTTCATCACACCTGCGCCTGTCACAGTACAGATAGTCTCTCATTAGTAGTCAGGTGAAGTGCTGTAATGAATACTTAACAATCTAAACATAATGGCCTAACATATCAACATTCCATGTTCAAGAAATATTTGAAAAATATGAATAGTATTTGCAAGCATTCATCCACCTGAAGGCCAAGCAGATCACTTGGATATAGCATGGAAGATGCTAATGTTTATGATGCAGCAGTATTCATGATCAGTGAAGGAAGGAACAGAAATGAAAATTAGTTTGAAAACCACTTAACAGAAATAATAGATATAATTGAAGAAATGTACGCTACTCGCAGTCACACATTTCCTAATTCTAAAACATTTTGAAATCTAGACTAAGTTAATGAAGCTGAGTAAAAAATGACATAGGATGCAAACCAACAACCTACACTAAAAAATTCAGATCATTGCACAAGGAAATTTTCAAGTACTGAAAATGACGGACTTGAAAATTTCATGTCATGCGCTTGTCCTTCAATTACTAAAGTTGCCTCTTTGAAATCCATGAATAGTAAAGTCCTTACCAAAAGGAACAAGCAAATGATCTGCTGGACAGGGCACTACTTGAGATGTATCCAAGTGAGATGGATATCTCCCAGCCTGTGCTTGATGCTCTTCCACAGCTGCCTGGTATGAGAGAGCTCAATGCAGAACCTTCACAAACTGAACTCAAAAACGCTCTTTTGAGATAAGAAAGCACCTGGCAGGATTGTAATTCCAAATGAAGTTCACATCTTGTCATATTCCCATCAGTTGCTAATCCTCTATGGGCTCCTCCTTCTTGGTTGCCTCTCCCCATGGGTTGCACAAAGAACAAAAGTAACTGGGAAGGCAACCAAAACATCTCCATCCATAGCAAAATTGGAAGGACCTTTGCCAGAGTCATGCTAAAGGTTCTGTCAATTATCTGGCAGATTATATCCGGTGGGGACAGTGGAAAGATTGATAGCGAGCATTATCTTCTTTTTAAGTTGTCTTCAAGGCAAGTCAAGAGAACAGCAATGGCACTTTCTTCTGCTCATCCAGATTTGGCAGTGACCAGGATGGGTCACCAGCAGATAATGGAGGGGACCTGTCATCCCCTAAACATCGCAGTCTCTTTTGTTTCTGTCATGACAACAGGCACACCACTGTTTAGCAACATACTAGAGAGTACCCCAGTGGCTGTCCCCCTTAACAATAAATACTTCTGTTTGAGTACTGTTGGGGACGACGGCCTACCTGGGGGAAGCAACAGTGGCCATACCTCTGGCACAGAGTCTGGTGTGGCTCAGAAGTGTAGGGAAAGGAAGAAGGCTGCAGTAATAGGGGACTCTATAGTTAGGAGTCAGACAGGCGATTCTGTGGATGCAGGAAAGAAACATGGATGGTAGTTTTCCTCCCAGATGCCAGGGTCCGGAATGTTTCTGATCGTGTCCAAGATACCCTGAAGTGGGAAGGTGAACAGCCAGAAGTCGTGGTACATATGGTACCAACGACATAGGTAGGAAAAGGGAGGAGGTCCTGAAAACAGACTACAGGAAGTTAGGAAGGAAGTTGAGAAGCAGAACCACAAAGGTGGAAATACGTGGTTGAGGGATTGGGGCAGGGGACAAGGATTTAGATTTCTGGATCATTGGGACCTCTTTTCAGGCAGGCGTCACCTATACACTTGAATCTGAGGGGGACCAATATCCTGGCAGGGAAGTTTGCTAAGGCTATTGGGGAGAGTTTAAACTAGAATTGTTGGGGGGGGTGGGAACTGAAATGATGAGAAGGAGGAAGGGGCTGTTGGCTCACAAGCAGAGAAAGCTTGGAGACAATGTGAGAGTGAGGATAGGCAGGTGATAGAGAAGGGATATGCTCAGACCAGTGGTTTGAGATGTGTCTACTTTAATGCAAGAAGCATCATGAACAAAACGGATGAGCTTAAAGCATGCATCAGTACTTGGAGCTATGGTGTTGTGGCCATTACAGAGACTTGGATGGCTCAGGGGCAGGAATGGTTACTTAGAGTGCCAGGCTTTAGATGATTCAGAAAGGACGGGGAGGGAGGTAGGGAGGACGGGCGAGACTGCGCAGGCGCGTGACGTCAATAGGACCGCGCGGAGAGTTTAAAAAGGAGACTACCCTATACAGTGGGCAGCTGTCAGAGCGGGCAGCAGATTGAGTGGGAGCAGAGCGTAGGCTTTGGCTTCAACGGGCTTCGGCGGTAAACGGGAAGAGGCGAGAGCGAAGCGCCAACTCTTCTTTTTTCTCCCCCCGCCCCACTTTCGCGAATCAGCCCGGACAGACAGGAACAGCAAGGCTCACACAGCTAATGGTTTAAAAAGTTCGTCTGTTTGGCGAGGTAAGTGGGTGAGTAGACTTATTTTTCCTGTTTCATTCCTGCAGAATTAGATAGCATGCCTGCAGGGTTAGTGCTTTGTTCAGGGTGTCAGAAGTGGGAATCCTGGGAGATCTCCAGCCTCCCTGATGGCCACAACTGCGCCAGGTGCACCGAGATGCAGCTCCTCAGAGACCGTGTTAGGGATCTGGAGCTGCAGCTTGATGACCTACTGCTTATTAAGGAAAGTGAAGAGGTGATAGACAGGAGCTACAGGGAGGTAGTCATCCCTAGGCTACAGGGGTCAGAAAACTGGGTCACTGTCAAGAGAGGGAAGGGAAATGCCCAGATAGTGGAGAGCACACCTGTGGCTGTCCCCCTCAGCAACAAATATCTTGTTCTGGATGCTGTTGAGGGGGATGACCTGACAGGGGACGCCCACGGTGACCGGGTCTCTGGCACTGAGCCTGGTGCTGTTGTGCAGGAGAGAAGGAGGGAGAAGAGAAATGCGGTAGCTGTAAGGGATTCCATAGTCAGGGGAATGGACAGGAGATTCTGTGAGCCTGATAGAGATACCCGCATGGTGTGTTGCCTCCCAGGTGCCAGGGTACGGGATGTCTCGGATCGGGTCCTGAATATTCTACAGAGGGAGGGTGAGCAGCCAGTTGTCTTGGTACATGTTGGTACCAATGACATAGATAGGACAAAGGAGGAGGTCCTGAAAAGATATTTCCAGGAATTAGGAAGGAAGCTGAGAAGCAGGACCTCCAGGGTAGTAATCTCGGGATTGCTACATATGCCACGTGCAAGTGAGGGCAAGAATAGTCGGATCAGGCAGATAAATGCGTGGCTGAGAGACTGGTGTAGGGGGCAGGGCTTCAGATTCTTGGATAATTGGGATCTCTTCTGGGGGAAGTATGACCTGTTCAAAAAGGACAGGTTACACCTGAACCTGAAGGGGAACAATATCCTGGTGGGAAAGTTTAATAGAGCTGTTAGGGAGGGTTAAAACTAATTTGGCAGGGGGATGGGAACCGGAATGACAGGGCGGAGGATGGGGAAAACAGAAATAAATCTAAGATAGTGAGCAGTAGAGATGTCAGGAAAGATAGGCAGGTGATGGGGCAAACTTGTAGCCATTAGGATGAGTTGCAGTGCAATAAAGTTGCAGTGAAATCAAAGTGAAAAGTATCAAATACTGGTCTTAAGGTGTTGTACTTAAATGCACGCAGCATAAGAAATAAGGTGGATAGTCTTGTCGTACAGCTACAGATTGGCAGGTATGATATTGTGGCCATCACTGAGACCTGGCTAAAGGATGCATGTCTCTGGGAGCTGAACGTCCAAGGATACACGGTGTATCGGAAGGATAGGAAGGTAGGCAGAGAGGGAGGTGTGGCTTTATTGGTAAGAAATAATATTAAATCATTAGAAAGAGGTGATATAGGATCGGAAGGTGCAGAATCTTTATGGGTTGAGCTGAGAAATAATAGGGGTAAAAGGACCCTGATGGCAGTTATTTATAGGCCTCCAAACAGCTGCAGAGATGTGGACTACAAATTACAACTGGAAATAGAAAAGGCTTGTCAGAAGGGCAGTGTTATTATAATTGTGGGGGATTTTAACATGCGAATGGATTGGGAAAATCAGGTCGGCACTGGATCTCAAGAGAGAGAATTTGTAGAATGTCTGCGAGATGGCTTTTTAGAACAGCTTTTTGTTGAGCCCACTAGGGGATCGGCTGTGCTGGATTGGGTATTGTGTAATGAACTGGAGGTGATTAGAGAGATTGAGGTGAGGGAACCCTTAGGAGGCAGTGGTCATAACATGATTGAGTTCACTGTGAAATTTGAAAAAGAGAAGCCGAAATCTGATGTGTCTGTATTTCAGTGGAGTAAAGGAAGTTACAGAGGCGTGAGAGAGGAACTGGCCAAAGTTGACTGGAAAGAGACACTGGTGGGAAAGACAGCAGAGCAGCAGTGGGTGGAGTTTATGCGAGAAATGAGGAATGTGCAAGACAGGTATATTCCAAAAAAGAAGAAATTTTTGAGTGGAGAAAGGATGCAAACGTGGTTGACAAGAGAAGTCAAAGCCAAAGTTAAAGCAAAGGAGAAGGCATACAAGGAAGCAAAAAATTAGCGGGAAGACAGAGGATTGCGAAGTTTTTAAAACCTTACAAAAGGAAACCAAGAAGGTCATAAGAGGGAAAAGATTAACTATGAAAGGAAGCTAGCAAATAATATCGAAGAGGATACTAAAAGCTTTTTCAAGAATATAAAGAGTAAAAGACAGGTGAGAGTAGATATAGGACTGATAGAAAATGATGCTGGAGAAATTGTAATGGGAGATGAGGAGATGGCAGAGAAACTGAACAAGTATTTTGCATCAGTCTTCATTGAGGAAGACATCAGCAGTATACCGGACACTCAAGGGTGGCAGGGAAGAGAAATGTGCGCAGTCACAATTACGACAGAGAAAATACTCAGGAAGCTGAATAGTCTGAAGGTAGATAAATCTTCCGGACCAGATGGAATGCACCCACGTGTTCTGAAGGAAGTAGCTGTGAAGATTGTGGAGGCATTGGCGATGATCTTTCAAAAGTCGATAGATTCTGGCATGGTTCTGGAGGACTGGAAGATTGCAAATGTTACTCTGCTATTTAAGAAGGGGGCAAAGAAGCAAAAAGGAAATTATAGACCTGTTAGCTTGACATCGGTGGTTGGGAAGTTGTTGGAGTGGATTATCAAGGATGAGGTTACAGAGTACCTGGAGGCATATGACAAGATAGGCAGAACTCAGCATGGATTTCTTAAAGGAAAATCCTGCCTGACAAACCTATTACAATTTTTTGAGGAAATTACCAGTAGGCTAGACAAGGGAGATGTAGTGGATGTTGTATATTTGGATTTTCAGAAGACCTTTGACAAGGTGCCACACATGAGGCTACTTAACAAGATAAGAGCCCATGGAATTATGGGAAAGTTACATACATGGATAGAGCGTTGGCTGATTGGCAGGAAACAGAGATTGGGAATAAAGGGATCCTATTCTGGTTGGCTGCCGGTTACCAGTGGTGTTCCACAGGGATCAGTGTTGGGGCCGCTTCTTTTTACATTGTACATCAACGATTTGGATTATGGAATAGATGGCTTTGTGGCTAAGTTTGCTGATGATACGAAGATAGGTGGAGGGGCCGGTAGTGCTGAGGAAACGGAGAGTTTGCAGAGAGACTTGGATAGATTGGAAGAATGGGCAGAGAAGTGGCAAATGAAGTACAATGTTGGAAGGTGTATGGTTATGCACTTTGGCAGAAAAAATAAACGGGCAGACTATTATTTAAATGGGGAAAGAATTCAAAGTTCTGAGATGAAACGGGACTTGGGAGTCCTCGTACAGGATGCCCTTAAAGTTAACCTCCAGGTTGAGTCAGTAGTGAAGAAGGCGAATGCAATGTTGGCATTCATTTCTAGAGGAATAGAGTAAAGGAGCAGGGATGTGATGTTGAGGCTCTATAAGGCACTGGTGAGACCTCACTTGGAGTACTGTGGGCAGTTTTGGTTTCCTCATTTAAGAAAGGATGTGCTGACGTTGGAGAGGGCACAGAGAAGATTCACTAGAATGATTCTGGGAATGAGAGGGTTAACATATGAGGAACGTTTGTCCGCTCTTGGACTGTATTCCTTGGAGTTTAGAAGAATGAGGGGAGACCTCATGGAAACATTTCGAATGTTGAAAGGCATGGACAGAGTGGATGTGGCAAAGTTGTTTCCCATGATGGGGGAGTCTAGTACGAGAGGGTATGACTTAAGGATTGAAGGGCGCCCATTCAGAACAGGGATGCGAAGAAATTTTTTTAGCCAGAGGGTGGTGAATCTATGGAATTTGTTGCCACGGGCAGCAGTGGAGGCCAAGTCACTGGGTGTATTTAAGGCAGAGATTGATAGGTATCTGAGTAGCCAGGGCATCAAAGGTTATGGTGAGAAGGCGGGGCAGTGGGACTAAATGGGAGAATGGATCAGCTCATGATAAAATGGCGGAGCAGACTCGATGGGCCGAATGGCCAACTTCTGCTCCTTTGTCTTATGGTCTTATGGTCTTAAAAGAGGTGGGGACGTGGCACTGCTGATCAGATATAGTGTCACGGCTGCAGAAAAGGAGGAAGTCAAGGAGGGATTGTCTACTGAGGCTCTGTGTGTGGAAGTTAGAAACAGGAGCAGGTCAATAACTCTACTGGGTGTTTTTTATACACCACCCAATAATAACATCGAGGAGCAGTTAGGGAGACAGATTCTGGAAAAATGTAATAATAACAGGGTTGTCATGGTGGGAGATTTTAATTTCCCAAATATTGATTGGCAGCTCCCTATAGCAAAGGGTTTAGATGGGGTGGAGTTTGTTAGGTGTGTTCAGGAGGGTTTCATGACACAATATGTAGATAAGCCTACTGTACTTGATCTGGTATTGGGGTAAGAATCTGGTCAGGTATCAGATCTCTCAGTGGGAGAGCATTTTGGAGATAGTGATCACAATTCCAGTTCCTTTACCATAGCATTGGAGAGGAATAGGAACAGACAAGTTAGGAAAGTGTTTAATTGGAGTAAGGGGAAATATGAAGCTATCAGGCAGGAACTTGGAAGCATAAATTGGGAACAGATGTTCTCAGGGAAATGTACGGCAGAAAAGCGACAAATATTCAGGGGATATTTGAGTGGCGTTACGCATAGGTACATTCCAATGAGACAGGGAAAAGATGGTAGGGTACAGGAAACCTGGTGTACAAGGGCTGTTGAAAATCAAGTCAAGAATAAAAGAAAAGCTTATGAAAGGTTCAAAAAACTAGGTAATGATAGAGATCTAGAAGATTATAAGGCCAGCAGGAAGGAGCTTAAGAATGAAATTAGGAGAGCTAGGAGGGGCCATGAGAAGGCCTTGGCGAGCAGGATTAAAGAAAACCCCAAGGCATTCTACAAATATGTGAAGAGCAAGAGGATAAGGCATGAGAGAATAGGACCAAGCAAGTGTGACAGAGTAGAGATAGCCCAGGAAATTATAGACCAGTGTGTCTTACTTCAGTGGTTGTTAATTTGATGGAAAAGATCCTGAGAGGCAGGATTTATGAATATTTAGAGAGGCATAATATGATTAGGAATAGTCAGCAAGGCTTTGTCAAAGGCAAGTCATGCCTTACAAGCCTAATTGAATTTTTTGAGGATGTGACTAAACACATAGAAGAAAGTAGAGCAGTAGATGTAGTGTATATGGATTTCAGCAAGGCATTTGATAAGGTATTCCATGCAAGGCTTATTGAGAAAGTAAGGAGGCATGGGATCCAAGGGGACATTGCTTTGTGGATCCAGAACTGGCTTGCACACAGAAGGCAAAGAGTGGTTGTGGACTGGTCATATTCTGCATGGAGGTCGGTGACCAGTGGTGTGCTGCAGTGATCTGTTCTGGGACCCTTACTTTTCGTGATTTTTATAAACGACCTGAATGAGCAAGTGGAGGGATGGGTTAGTAAATTTGCTGATGACACAAAGGTTGGGGGTGTTGTGGATAGTGTGGAGGGCTGTCAGAGGTTACAGTGGGACAGTAGGACATTGATAAGATGCAAAACTGGGCTGAGAAGTGGCAGATAGAGTTCAACCCAGATAAGTGTGGGGTGGTTCATTTCGTAGGTTAGTTATGATGGCAGAATGTAGTATTAATTTTAAGACTCTTGGCAGTGTGGACGATCAGAGGGATCTTGGAGTCTAAGTCTGTAGGACACTCAAAGTTGCTGCGCAGGTTGACTGTGTGGTTAAGAAGGTTAAGAAGGCATATGATGCATTGGCTTTTATCAACCGCGGGATTGAGTTTAAGAGCCGAGAGGTAATGTTACAGCTATATAGGACCCTGGTCAGACCCCACTTGGAGTACTGTGCTCAGTTCTGGTCATCTCACTACAGGAAGGATGTGGAAACTATAGAAAGGGTGCAGAGGAGATTTACAAGGATGTTGTCTGGATTGGGGAGCATGCCTTATGAGAATGGATTAAGTGAACTTGGCCTTTTCTCCTTGGAGTGGCAGAGGATGAGAGGTGATCTGATAGAGACGTATAAGACAATGAGAGGCTTTGATCATGTGGATAGTCAGGCTTTTTCCCAGGACTGAAATGGCTAACATATGAGGGCACAGTTTTAAGGTGCTTGGAAGTAGGTACAGAGAAGATGTCAGGGGTAGCTTTTTTCAGGGGTAGGGTAGAGAGTGGTGAATGCATGGAATGGGCTGCTGGCAATGGTGGTTCTACCTACATTGCGTCACAAAAGAGAGGTCATTCAGCTCATCATTAGGGCCCAAGGCAATTTATTCTCTCTCACATCTCCATGTACTCCTCTTAAGTTCTTTAGCCTCTATTTAATTTTAGCCTCTCTAGCTTCACTAGGGGAAATTATTTTAGCCTCTCTAGCTTCACTAGGGGAAATTATTTTAGCCTCTCTAGCTTCACTAGGGGAAATTTATAATATCTAATTAACAACCAACAATTCTTTGGAAATCCAACAGTGAAAATGCACATGGTTACAGGGAAAATATGTTAACTTTGCACAGGCTACTCCTGAGGTCAGTATTTACCCAAATTCCTGGAGCTACACTAACCACTGTGCTACCTTTCCTTATAAAGGTGGTCTCAGATAAAGAGTAAAGTGAAGCAGGCCTATGTGATAACCCCTACTTTATCGGACACCATGTTTTCCTGTTGCGGATTTACAGCTTCCCTCAGGATTCACAGGGTTTCAAGTTCAAGTTCAGTTCAAGTTCATTGCCATTCAACAATGCACATGTATGTAGTTAAGCGAAACATCATTTCTCCGGGGCCAAGATGCAAGACAAGAGTACATTTGGCCGCACACTGCACATAGTTAGGATGCAGCACAGACAAGTCACAGAATACTACTGAAGTCCCTGTGTGACATGGCCTGAAAATTGACAGGTTGACATCAAGTGTAAGGTGCATGTTTATGTATGACAGTATAGTGTTACTGGTGCTAGTATAATAAAACAAACAAAAATATGTGAAACATTAGCAGTAAAAAATGAAAAGTGACCAGTGCAGGATGAGAGTGTATCTGTGAGCTGGGGAGTGGGTGGAGGCTGGTCATTCAGACAGGGTGTATATGGGCGCTGGGTGGCAGTAGGGTGTCTAACAGCCTAGGGGAAGAAGCTGTCACCCAGCCTGACAGTTCTAGTTGTTATGCTGCATTACCTTCTGTCATCAGGTAGAAGAGATAGTGGAAAGGATAGGAGGTGTCTTTGACAATGCTGGATGCAGTGTGCATGCAGCATTTCTGATATATATCCGGAGTGGGGGGGGGGAGGGAGAGACCCCAGTGACATTTACAGCAGCCCTTATTATTTTCCAACCTGATGCATTGCCATTCCCATACCAGACTGTGATGCGGATGGTCAGGGCACTCTGGATGGTGCTCCAGTAGAACGTAGTGAGAATAGGGGTTGTAAAGTTTTGCTTGCCTCAGTTTTCTCAGGAAGTGAAGGTGGTGCTCTGCTCTCTTGGTTGAAGGGGTAGTGTTGTGGGACGAAGTGAGATCGTCAGCTATGTGCACGCAAAGAAACTTGGTGCTCCTGTCTCTCTCTATGGAGAAGTCCTTGATATGCAGTAGAATGTGGTCAGCCTGCACCTTCCTGAAATTGAAATCATCTCATTAGTCTTGTCCACGTTGAAACTCAGGTTGGTGTGTTTATACAAGATGCTCTATCTTCTCTCTGTATGCTGTTTCATCATTGCTGCTGATGAGGCCAACTACTGTTGTGTTATCAGTTAACTTAATGATATGATTAGAAATGGATCTGGCAGTTCAACCAGGCGTTAGCAATGTGAACAGCAGTGGGCTGAGCACACAGACCTGGGGGGACTAGTGCTCAGCGTGATGGAGCCAGGATTATTGCTGCCAGTCTGGACTGTTTGTGGCTCTTGCATCTGTATAGATTGAAAGCCAAGGCAATGTTGCTACAAGTCCTGATCGGAGAGTTTTCTAGTGTTAACGATGCTGCCCAGCTGCCCAAACAGATACAGTAATCATGTTTAGCAGATAATGGAGCATCCTCTTCATGCATGCGCCATGTTCTCTCTCATTACCAGTGTCAACAAGTATATGGTTATGAGACAAGACAATATGCTTTGCCCATGATCAAACTCAGCAATGCTATGGTGGCAACAGTCATAACAGATGAAAATTCTCTTGATGAAGAACTCAGTATAAGGATTGGAGAGACAGACAGCAAATTCAGCTGATTACCAAATTGACACAAGAGCATAACAAGCTTATTGTTGGGACTAAGATTCGGAACCACAAGTGCTACATCCTTAGAATACTACTGCAGGCAGTAAAAGAAGTACCTGTAAAGAGACATGAACAATTTCCACCTGGAAGTAAGTCACCTCCAAGCCATTAATCGAGAGAGCAGATGTAATACATCTCAGCATTCATCAAGCAAAGCAGAGCTTGCTAGTTTGGGTACATGCAAAGGCTGAAAGCAAGCCACACCCTCACAGTTATGTTTAAAGGGGGGGGGGACTGTCAGAACCACAGGTGTTCTGAGTTTCATTTTCAAAGATGCTAGTGAAAGCCTTTAATGTTGATTATGAGAAGTGGGAAACTACACTGGATTTCATAAGAACAGCAACAATGGCTGCAGGTTGGGATGTACCACTATCACAATTAATGGTTCCAACAGTTTCAGTGGGGCTATGTGACTATAACTCACCCAGCATAGTCAGCTATCGACACTTTCAATCACGACACACACACCAATTCTGGATTTCCAGAAATGGCTTATTTATTCTTCAGTAAAATGCACAATGTGACATCGGTGGCAGTATTGAAAATCTCATCTCCATCCTCATCTGGAATATGAAGGATGGCAACACTTCATAACACTCATCTGTACTTCCCCTTTATAATCTTTATCTGTAGTTGATCCAAGCAACAAGCACCTGGGCCTGGATATACTACTGGAATGCCATTCCTAGTTGGATGACATTGTTGAGCAAGGTTAACAGGTTAGTTAAGCTCCACATATGATGATTACATACTGCATGAAAGAAATCTTCTTTTAAACATGATTGAAATATTGGCTAGTCCAATCACAAACAAGAGAAAATCTGTGATGCTGGAAATCCAAGCAACACACACACACAAAAAACGCTAGAGGAACTCAGCAGGCCAGGCAGCATCTATGGAAAAGAGTACAGTCAACGTTTCATCAGGACTGAGGTCTCGGCCTCAAACAGGGAAAGAGGAGGAGACCTGGGGGGGAGGAAAGAGACCAGTGTGGAAAATAGATGAAGAAGGGAAGGGGAGGTAAGGAGCAGAATGTCTCTTATATCTTGAAAAGGAAAGCTATATTCTGGGAACAGATGCAGTGGAGATGAAGGAACTGAGTAAAGGGAATAGCATTTTTACAGGAGACAGGGTGGGAAAAAGTATGGTCCAGATAACCATGGGAACTGGTAGGTTTATAATAGATAGTGTATTGGTAGACAGTTTGTCTCCAGAGATGGAGACAGATAGATCGAGAAAGAAGAAGGACGTGTCAGAAATGGACCAAGTGAATTTAAGGGTTAGAGAAGTTAGAGGCAAAGTTGATGAAATTGACGTGCTCAGCATGGGTTCACGAAGCCATAACAATGCTGTTATCAATGTTGCAGAGGAAGAGTTGGGACGCATTACCAGAGATGGTGTGGAACATGGACTGACCTATGTAGCCAACGAAGAGGCAGGCATAGCTGCCGCACTTTGAGTTTGCAGAAGGTGGGATGAGCCAAAGGAAAAGTTGTTGAGGATGAGGACCATTTCTGCCAGAAGGAAGAGGATGGTTGTAGAAGGGAATAGTTTGGTTCTTTTATTAGAAACCTGGCACTCAACATCAGTAAGACGAAAGAGCTGATTGTGGACTTCAGGAAGGGTAAGACGAAGGAACACATAGAGGGATCAGAAGTGGAGAGAGTGAGCAGTTTCAAGTTCCTTGGCGTCAAGATCTCTGAGAATCTAACCAGGTCCCAACCCACTGATGTAGTTATAAAGAAGGCAAAGACAGCAGCTATACTTTATTAGGAGTTTGAAGAGATTTGGCGTGTCAACAAATACACTCAAAAACTTCTATAGTTGTACCATGGAGAGCATTCTGACAGGCTGCATCACTGTCTGGTATGGAGGGTCTACTGCACCGGACTGAAAGAAGCTACAGAAGGTTGTAAATCCAATCGGCTCCATCTTGGGTACTAGCCTACAAAGTACCCAGGACATCTTTAGGGAGCAGTGTCTCAGAAAGGCAGCGTCCATTATTAAGGACTTCCAGCACCCAGGGCATGCCCTTTTCTCATTGTTACCATCAGGTAGGAGATACAGAATCCTGAAGGCACACACTCAGCAATTCAGGAACAGCTTCTTCCCCTCTGCCATCCGATTTCTAAATGGACCTTGAAGCTTTGGACACTACCTCACTTTTTTTAATATATAGTATTTCTGTTTTTGCACAGTTTTTAAAAATCTATTCAATATACCTAATTGATTTACTTGTTTATTTATTATGTTTTGATTTACTTATTGTTATTATTATTTTTCGCTCTCTGCTAGATTATGTATTGCATTGAACTGCTGCTGCTAAGATAACAAATTTCACATCACATGCCGGTGATAATAAACCTGATTCTGATTCTTATTCTGAAGAAAAAGGTGGAGCGCTTTAAGAACTTCTGATGGGAGATAAAAGTGTATAGAGGCTAGACATCCATGTGAAAGTGAGGTGGGCAGGCTAGGAAATTGAAAGTTACTGAGGAGAACGAGAGCATGAGTAGCATCATGGATGTAGGTGGGAAGGGACTGAACCAAGGGGGATTGAATGGAGTAGAGGTATGAGGACATGAGTTCACTGGGACAGGAGCAGGCAGTGACAGTAGGCCTACCCAGACCATCAGGTTTGAGGATCTTGGGTCAGACGTAGAAGCAAACAGTATGGGGTAAGGGAACTACTGTATTAGTTCGGTAGCAGTGAATGGGAGTTCTCCAAACTTGATAAGGTCGGTGATGGTATCTCAAAATACCAGTGATAAAGTCTAAGCCTTTATCCTGAGTGATCACTAATATGCCATGATGAAGTACAGAACATCACAAATATAATGTTACAATGCAAAGCTCTTATCTACTGAATGTAAAAGCTCTTATCTACTTAATATAAAAATTTTTTTCTTCTAATGCATTTACATAAAACCAAGTTGCCCATACTAAATTAGAATTGTACTGAGAATTTTGTTTGGAATAGGAAACAATTCTGACAATAGATCTTTCCAATGAATTACAAGCTAGGATACAGACTAAGAAATGTGAACTAAAATCCATCACTTTCAGGAGGATTTTGTTGATTAGAAGGTTAGGTCATTCATATTGGAAATCTGCAATAAAATATTTAATTGCAAATTTTGAATGTATTAGAGCATAACAAGAAAGCATCTCACCTAGAACACCAGCCATAACACAGATGAAAATGCAGTCCGTCTCATTTTTACTCACTGCAATGGAAATAGATTTTAAATTAATCTGTTCTTAATTACTGTAGCCTGTCTCACAATTTAGAGAGTAGTAGATTTCTCAGTTAAAGTAACTGTCTATCTTTTTTGGGACAAACATGCAACGCTTTGGTGCGTTATCTTATTTTGACTTCTCACAATCATTCTGACTGCTTTTCCTCTTCTGTGAAGAAGTATCAGATGCTTCACACATAAAATTTCTGAAAACGTTTACTCAGTTGTATGAGGCAACTACGAACACTGCTGTTGCTAGGACCTCCATATCCTGTATTTTGTACTAGGTGAGCCAAGTCAAAATAAAATTATGAGAAGCTTAATTCAAATTAACTTTCCTACTTTGCATGTCTTTCCTACTGTAAAAAAGAGAAGTATTGATATTTGGTCTGTTAGATACAGGATTTGTTCCATCCTCTATAAAATCCCATTACGTTAAACTCACATTAAAAAGATAAAATTTGTAGTATATACTTTCTCTGCTTGTAAATTATACTATAGTATCGAGTCAAGCTCATGAAGATACACTCTCAATTATCCATTATTAGCTGGTCCTATCAGTGGTATTTTCATTGTGATCTAGAAAGCTGGTCTTCAATAACTTGAAAAAATATTGCCAGAAGTAACTGCAGGAATTAAGAGCAGAACTACATTTTGTGATGAAAACAATCCCCTTATCCATTAACTTACTGAATAGAGGACAATATTTATGGGAAACAGATGTTATCTAATTAACCATTTGCTGCAAAGTTCCTCTTGATTTTTGTTATACATTGACGTTATCTGGCAAACTAAAAGTAAAAATATCACCAAATAAAGTTTGTATACTCCAATCAGTCTTAAAGTTCCTGTTACATTGGAAATAATCCTGAAATATACAAAGTTTACTAAAAACTAGCTCATATGCAAGATTACTAGCCCATGGGCCAAGACGAAGAGCACTCATCTTTTTTTAAATAAACAAGATCGTAAATCTTGCCTTCATTCTGAGGATCATCAACGTTTTCGGCATTCCCAGGATTACCAACCCTCACCACTATCCAGAATCACCAACCCTTCTCTGATTCCTGGATCATTATCTCCCCCCTCGTTCACAGGTCGCCAATTCTTCCCTCATTCCCAAGATCCCAAACTCTTCTTCCTTTTCCATTTTCACTCCACTTCTAGGTAACTAGACTTTTCCCCCATTGTCAGAGTCAAGAAACCTATCCGTATTACCAAGATCACAAGATCTTTCCTCATTCCCAAAAGTACAAATGTTTCCCCTGTTCCCAGGAACGCTAGTCTGCTCTTATTCTCGGAATCACTGATTGCTCTACAAATTCCGGAATGATAGAGCGGAGGAAGGGGAAAACAGAAATAAATCTAAGATAGTGAGCAGTAGAGATGTCAGGAAAGACAGGCAGGTGATGGGGCAAACTTGTAGCCATTGGGATGAGTTGCAGTGAAATCAAAGTGAAAAGTATCAAATACTGGTCTTAAGGTGTTGCACTTAAATGCACGCAGCATAAGAAATAAGGTGGATGATCTTGTTGTACAGCTACAGATTGGCAGGTATGATATTGTGGCCATCACTGAGACCTGGCTAAAGGATGCATGTCTCTGGGAGCTGAACGTCCAAGGATACACGGTGTATCGGAAGGATAGGAAGGTAGGCAGAGGGGGAGGCGTACTTCTTTGGTAAGAAATGATATTAAATCATTAGAAAGAGGTGATATAGGATCGGAAGGTGCAGAATCTTTATGGGTTGAGCTAAGGAATAGCAGGGGTAAAAGGACCCTGATGGCAGTTATTTATAGGCCTCCAAACAGCTGCAGGGATGTGGACTACAAATTACAACTGGAAATAGAAAAGGCTTGTCAGAAGGGCAGTGTTATGATAATTGTGGGGGATTTTAACATGCGAGTGGATTGGGAAAATCAGGTCGGCACTGGATCTCAAGAGAGAGAATTTGTAGAATGTCTGCAAGATGGCTTTTTAAAACAGCTTGTTGTTGAGCCCACTAGGGGATCGGCTGTACTAGATTGGGTATTGTGTAATGAACCGGAGGTGATTGGAGAGATTGAGGTGAAGGAACCCTTAGGAGGCAGTGGTCATAACATGATTGAGTTCACTGTGAAATTTGAAAAAGAGAAGCCAAAATCTGATGTGTCTGTATTTCAGTGGAGTAAAGGAAACTACAGTGGCATGAGAGAGGAACTGGACAAAGTTGACTGGAAAGAGACACTGGCGGGAAAGACAGCAGAGCAGCAGTGGCTGGAGTTTATGCGAGAAATGAGGAATGTGCAAGACAGGTATATTCCAAAAAAGAAGAAATTTTCGAGTGGAAAAAGGATGCAACCGTGGTGACAAGAGAAGTCAAAGCCAAAGTTAAAGCAAAGGAGAGGGCATACAAGGAAGCAAAAATTATGGGAAGACAGAGGGTTGGGAAGTCTTTAAAACCTTACAAAAGGAAACCAAGAAGGTCATTAAGAGAGAAAAGATTTACTATGAAAGGAAACTAGCAAATAATATCAAAGAGGATACTAAAAGCTTTTTCAAGTATATAAAGAGTAAAAGACAGGTGAGAGTAGATATAGGACCGATAGAAAATGATACTGGAGAAATTGTAATGGGAGTTGAGGAGATGGCAGAGGAACTGAACAAGTATTTTGCATCAGTCTTCACTGAGGAAGACAGCAGTATACCGGACACTCAAGGGTGGCAGGGAAGAGAAGTGTGCGCAGTCACAATTACGACAGAGAAAGTACTCAGGAAGCTGAATAGGCTAAAGGTCGATAAATCTCCTGGACCAGATGGAATGCACCCTCGTGTTCTGAAGGAAGTAGCTGTGGAGATTGCGGAGGCATTAGCGATGATCTTTCAAAAGTCGATAGATTCTGGCATGGTTCCAGAAGACTGGAAGATTGCAAATGTCACTCCGCTATTTAAGAAGGGGGCAAGGAAGCAAAAAGGAAATTATAGACCTGTTAGCTTGACGTCGGTGGTTGGGAAGTTGTTGGAGTTGATTGTCAAGGATGAGGTTACAGAGTACCTGGAGGCATATGACAAGATAGGCAGAACTCAGCATGGATTTCTTAAAGGAAAATCCTGCCTGACAAACCTATTACAATTTTTTGAGGAAATTACCAGTAGGCTAGACAAGGGAGATGCAGTGGATGTTGTATATTTGGATTTTCAGAAGGCCTTTGACAAGGTGCCACACATGAGGCTGCTTAACAAGGTAAGAGCCCATGGAATTACAGGAAAGTTACATACGTGGATAGAGCGTTGGCTGATTAGCAGGAAACAGAGATTGGGAATAAAGGGATCCTATTCTGGTTGGCTGCCGGTTACCAGTGGTGTTCCACAGGGATCAGTGTTGGGGCCGCTTCTTTTTACATTGTACATCAACGATTTGGATTATGGAATAGATGGCTTTGTGGCTAAGTTTGCTGACGATACGAAGTTAGGTGGAGGGGCCGGTAGTGCTGAGGAAACGGAGAGTCTGCAGAGAGACTTGGATAGATTGGAAGAATGGGCAGAGAAGTGGCAAATGAAGTACAATGTTGGAAAGTGTATGGTTATGCACTTTGGCAGAAAAAATAAATGGGCAGACTATTATTTAAATGGGGAAAGAATTCAAAGTTCTGAGATGCAACGGGACTTGGGAGTCCTCGTACAGGATTCCCTTAAGGTTAACCTTCAGGTTGAGTCGGTAGTGAAAAAGGCGAATGCAATGTTGGCATTCATTTCTAGAGGAATAGAGTAAAGGAGCAGGGATGTGATGTTGAGGCTCTATAAGGTACTGGTGAGACCTCACTTGGAGTACTGTGGGCAGTTTTGGTCTCCTTATTTAAGAAAGGATGTGCTGACGTTGGAGAGGGTACAGAGAAGATTCACTAGAATGATTCCGGGAATGAGAGGGTTAACATATGAGGAACGTTTGTCCGCTCTTGGACTGTATTCCTTGGAGTTTAGAAGAATGAGGGGAGACCTCATAGAAACATTATACATCTAGTACGAGAGGGCATGACTTCAGGATTGAAGGGCGCCCTTTCAGAACAGAAATGCGAAAATAATTTTTTAGTCAGAGGATGGTGAATCTATGGAATTTGTTGCCACGGGCAGCAGTGGAGGCCAAGTCATTGGGTGTATTTAAGGCAGAGATTGATAGGTATCTGAGTGGCCAGGGCATCAAAGGTTATGGTGAGAAGGCGGGGCAGTGGGACTAAATAGGATAAAATGGATCAGCTCATGATAAAATGGTGGAGCAGACTCGATGGGCCGAATGGCCTACTTCTGCTCCTTTGTCTTATGGTCTTAAAAAAAAAATTCAAGATCACAGTTTCCTATGCAGAGAAAGTTTCACCTTCCCTTATTTCCAGACTCACCATTATTTCCTACAGCCGTAGGATCACTAACATCTTTTTAATCCACAAGGTTACTAAACCTTTCCTCATACCCAGGTCATAATTTTTCCTCTATGCCTAGAGCAATATTTCCCTAATATACCACTTGCTGCTTTCTTGTTCTGAAAGTATCCAAGAGGCCATGGCAAAGATACATAATAATCAATAAAACAGAAACCATAGAGAATGGAGTTAGACTTAAAAATCTCCTTGAAGAAACTGGTGGTATTTCCCACAAAGTCAACGACAATAGCAGTGAAATCTGTAAAAACAACATAGAAAATTGATCTATAATAATAAAGTAACTTAACAATAACATTTAAAATGTTCCATAGTAATGAATTATTATCATGAACATTAGAATATATGTTTTTGTAAGGTTAATTAGTTTATACTTTCATTCCAACTATTTAAGGAATAACAGAGATGAATCAGCATAATTAAGTGACTTGTGTGCAAAATTGTAAAATACTCAGCCAGTCAAGCAGCAACTGCAAGGAGAGAAACAAAGTATTTTAGTCTATGGTCTTTCATCAGAAGTGATAAAGAGACTATTAATTGACAGATGTCTAAAACATTAACTCAATTTCTTTCTGCACAGATGTTCCTTGACCTACCGAGTATTCCCAATGACTTATTATACATTTAAGATAAATGGCAAAATACCCAGTTAGGAGATAAGGAAATTTTTGAATTCAGTTAATGACTTAGAATGCACTTCTCAGTTCTCAGTGATATTAATAGCAGTATATATAAAACAGAATTGAATCAGCAACATAAAAGACAATTCAATCCATCAGGCTTCGAAAGGGTTACCAAATTAGCTTCAGAGGGTGGTGGAAGTCGTTTCAAAATTAATTTTCCAAAGCAAGCTGGATATATATTTGAAATAAAATGTATTTCTGTCTATGTACGTCCAATTAAGTAATTCAATCAAAGAGCTATGAGCCAAATCATTTCCCTCTTGTTATCAGGAGCAACAGGGGGTTGGTATCAACTAGAAACAAGCAAGGGAGGGGTGGGAGCTGGGAAATACCCCTTCTTCTTTAGTGTAATGAGTCCACTAACCAGTACCTGCTGTGGTGCCAGTCTGTGCTACTTGGATAACTAGATCTGGAGTTTAAATGGGATCACAAAAGGAGAGAAATGTGGCACAAAAATTTTCTGTTCCTTTTGCTTTTGATCTCAGAAATTACTCCTAAAATCTGGTTGCAGGAAAACATTTCTGAAGCTCAGAGCACTAAACAATTCTACGGCAATGTGTATTTCAACATCCTAATTGTCATAATTACATACACCATGCACAATTCTTTAAAGGGTCATATTTTCATATTTGTTCCATGGTTATGCCTCTTTAGAGAATTGCTTTGACATAAACTAACCTGTCGAGTCATTGCTTCTGTTGTTTAAGCAGTAGCAATATTTCATTGGAAAAATAGATGGATCAATTTTCCAGAAGCTTGAAACTATGGGTGGTAAAATCGTAAGATCAGTCAATATCACTGCAGTTACTACAAATGCATGACAATTTAAGACAAATTTTAAAATCTATGATGAGTACTTACTGTTATAAATAAGAATGGACACTTTATGGAGTGCAAGGGAACTATGGGAAGTGACTCCTAGCAACGAGAAGTATTGTTGATCTCCTGTAAATATTTTATATGTATATTTAGTATACATCTGGACCTTGTAACACTTTTCGAATGTAAATATCTCATCATATCCACAATATATTAATTGGAATTGCTTTGCTTTTCCGAGCATTTAAATAGTTATAAATTTTACCTTCAAGTGTTGTATTTATCATTTTATTGACTAATTCAGTCAAATCAATGGTAGTAGGGTCAAAAGAACCAACTGGTAACTCTGAAAGAGAAGAAGCAGCTTTAAATATCATCAACAGCTGAAGAGAGATTCATTGAATTCAGAGAGGATGCCATATCAAGATAAATACATATATAATAAGTTTATGTGTATGTGTATGTATGTATGCGTGTGTGTATATATATATACACATACACATACATATGTGTATATGTATGTATATCCACATATGCTTCATGATCTGCTGAGATTTTTAAACTTTATTTCAGATTTTTCACCTTCTGCAAGTTTCTTTTGGGTTTTCGTTTGGACTTCTACTCTTTGCATGTCTATTTCCAGTTCTCCAAGGCTTACTGAATTAAGTCTAACAGACCAGCACTTTGTTTTGATGAGAGAAAGTCATTCCAATGCATCTTTGAGACTGTTATTTATTAAATTCTGGGTCAATGCTATCAAAATAAATTAATACCATAACTTACGACATACATTAGGCTCTGATTAATGGCACCAGATTTAAAGAACCAAAATACTTTAAATTTAAATTTCACTCAGGAAATTGACACACAGTCTAAAGAAGTGAGGCAAAGTGGCAGCGAGGTCATGGACCCTATAATGAGGTGTTTGCTGTCTTGAGGCAAATTAGGGTGAATAAGTCCCTAGGGCTTGACAAGGTGTTCCCTCGGTCGCTATTGAGGTACCAGAGGGTTGGAGGTTTGCTAATGTTGTTCTGCTGTTCAAGAAAGGCACTAAAAATAAACCAGGAAATTATAGGCCGGTGAACTTGACATCAGAAGTAGGAAAGGTATTAGAATGCATTCTAAGTAACTGGATATATGGGTTTTTGGACAGACATGGACTGATTAGGGATTGTTAGCATAGCTTTCTTAATGGTAGGTCATGTCTAACCAATCTTATAGAGTTTTTTGAGTAAGTTACCAGGAAAGTTAATGAATGCAAGGCAGTAGATGTTGCCTATGTGGACTTTAGCAAGGCCTTTGACAAGGTCCCACATGGAAAGTTGGTCAAGAATGTTCAGTATTTTGGCATTCAAGATTAGACCTTGGCTTTGTGGGAAAAGTCAGAGTATGGTAGTATATGGTTGTCTCTCTGACTGGAGTTCTGTGACTAGTGGAGTGCTGCAGGAATCAGTGCTGGGTCCATTGTTGTTTGTCATCTATATCAATGATCTGGATGATAATGTGGTGAACTGTGTCATCAGATTTGTGGATGATACCATGTTTGAAGGTGTAATGGACACCAAGGAAGACTATCAGGCTTGCAGCAGGATCTTTGGACCTGTTGAAAAATGGGCTGAAAAATGGCAGATGGAACTTACCTCTCTCCAGGGCACCAAAGTCTTTCGCTGATCCATTGTTTGGTCAATTTAAATGCCAGCCCAGGTAGATTGAAAAGACAGGGTGTTGGTTGGGACAAGAGCCAATTTTGCCTATTCTCCGTGATCGTTATCTCCATGGTGCTGAGGCTATGAAGACTGCCCCGGCTGTTGTGCTCCATGCCCGCTAATACGACAAACTGACAAATGAGGCTTTGGGCTGTTATAATTTATGCATTCTTTGATAATACATGTACTTGAATCTTGAATTTTGAACTATCAATGACAGGGCACTGAGGAGTGTGATGGAACAAACTGATCTGGTAATAAAGGTGAATAATTCATTGAAAGTGGCAGCATTTGCCACTTTGACTTCATAAAACAAAGTATTGAGTACAAGAGATGAAATATTGTTGAAGTTGTATATTGGTGAGGCCTAATTTGAAGTATGTGCGCAGCTTTGGTCACCTACCTACAGGAAAGATGTAAATAAGTTTGAAAGAGTACAGAGGAAATTTACAAGGCTGTTGCCAGAACTGGAGGACCTGAGTGATAGGGAAAGATTGAATAGGTTAGTACTTTTCTCCTTGGAACATAGAAGATTGAGTGGAGAACTGATGTAGGTCTATAAAATTATGAGGGGGATAGACAGGGTAAATGCAAGTTGGCTTTGTGAGGCTGTGTGAGACTACAACTAGAGTTCATGGGTTAAGGGTAAAAGGTGAAAAGTTTAAAGGGAACAGAGGGCAAATGTCTTCACTCAGATGGTGGTGAGAGTATGGGACAAGCTGCCAGTCAGACAGTGCGTGCAAGCTCAATTTCAACGCTTAAGCAAGTTTGGATAGATGCATGGATGATATGTAGGGCTATGATCTGGATGCAGGTCGATGGGAGTAGGAAGTTTAAATCATTCGGCAAGGACTAGATGGATCGAATGGCCTGTTTCTGTGCTGTACTTCTCAGTGACTCTATGGCTCTGTGGCTACTTTTCCTGTATGCTCCAAACTCCTCCATTTCTGATTAATTCCCTCTTCTTCTACCAATGTTTAGTATAACAAATGTACATTTATTACTGTATTTTTGGGTTACAATTTGTAAAATCTATGCTGAATACTGGTGTTGTTCTTGATAAAATTCTACTGATTCCAGGGAGTATTAAAATTCAATGATCTCTGACCCATCCTGATTCAGAAATGTTTATCCTAAATTCTCAATCCAAATCAATTAGCCCTTTCCATAATCTATTTCTATCAATAGCACTGCACACTATATAAGAGGCTGGAGAGCTCAGATAGCACATTATAAAATCTTCACATCCACCTGTACTGATTATAACACCTGACTGAGGGAATGTCTGCTCCATTTACTTAAATGTCTTTCTACAATAAATACCATAATACGATAAAACCCTAAGATATGGGAGCAGAATTAGGCCACTTGGCCTATCAAGTCTGCTCCACCATTCAATCATGCATGATCCTTTTTTCTCCTTCTCTACCTTCTCCCCATGAGCTTTGATGCTCTGTCCAATCAAGAACCTACTAAACTTTGCCTCTATCAAGCACACAACCAATAAACTGACCTCCACAAATGCCTGTGTTAACAAATTTCACAAATTCACCACCCTCTGGCTAAAGAAATTTCTCCACATCTCTGTTATAAATGGACGCCCCTCTATCCTGAGGCTGTGCCCTCTTGTCCTAGACTCTCCCACCATGGGAAACATTCTTTCCACATGTATTCTGTCTAGGCCTTTCAACATTCAAAAGGTTTCAATGAGATCTCCCTCATCCTTCTAAATTCCAGCAAATACAGGCCCAGAGCCATTAAATGTTTCTTGTATGATAGCCCTTTCATTTCCAGAATCATCTTTGTGAACTGCCTCTGGACCCTCTCCAATGCCATCATATCTTTTCTTAAGTGAAGAGCCCAAAACTGTTCACAATACTCAAAGTGAGGCCTCACCAGTGCCTTATAAAGCCTCAGCATCACATTCCTGCTCTTTTATTCAAAACTTCTTGAAATAAATGCTAACATTACATTTGCCTTCCTCACCAACGACTCAACCCCTGCAAGTTAGCCTTTAGGGTGTTCTACCTAAGGATTCCCTCTGAAATCAAAGGATTTCAGATTTTTGGATTTTCTCCCTGTTTAGAAAATAGTCTGCACATTTATTACTACTACCACAGAACACGACCGTGCATTTACCAACATTGTATTTCATTTGCCACTTTATTGCCCATTCTCCTAATTTGTCTAAGTCCTTCTGCAGCCTACCTGTTTCCTCAACATTACCAGCCCCTTCACCAATCTTCTTATTATCTTCAAACTTGGCAACTAAGCCACCTATTCCATCATCTAAGTCATTGATATACTGTACAAGAAGAAGCATTCCCAACACCGACCTCTGCTAACACCACTGGTCACTGGCAACCAACCACTTTTAGTCCCACTTGCTGCCTCATACCAATCAGCTAACTCTCTAACCTTGTTAATAGCTTTCCTGTAATACCATGGGCTCTTAACTTGGTAAGCAGCTTCATGAGTGGCACCTTGTCAAAGGTCTTCTGGAAGTCCAAATATACAACATCCACTGCATCCACTTTATCAATCTGACTTGTCATTTCCTCAAAGAATTCCAACAGGTTCTTCAGGCAGGATTTACCCTTAGGGAAACCATGATGACTCTGTTCTATCTTGTCCTATGTCACCATCATAAATACATCATTATTTCTCAACAAGTGTCGTCATATTGAAAGAACAAGCTTCTGCATCAAATAACATTTCCTTTGGGGGATGCGCAGATGTAGACAACAATGTGAAGGTCACCCTGACTAACCCTGTGAGTATGTGAAATGTCTTTCTGCATTGCTCTACTGTGTGGGTATTCTGACTCCTGATGATGAGCTCGGTGGGTATTCTGCTTCCTCTCCCCAGTGCACAGGACTGCTAGCATATATCTCATGTCTATTTGAGTGACTGTGAGAATTTCCTCTCTCTGTCGTGTAGCCCCATTCTCTTCCTTGCACCTAAAGCCTGTATTGCTGTTGTCTAGCTGCCACTGGAGACTGTGCACTTTAAGGACAGATTCTATCTCCAAATCCTATGTAATGAAGTGCTGGCAGATGCACCAAAATGGGTAAGGTCCCATCAAAAATAATGCAGCTCTCATTTTAGCAGTTGTTTCTGGGTGTAAACTTTTCTACCTTTGTTTCACATTGCATTCGTATGGTACCTGATTAGGCACCTTTGTTTTAATACCAAAACTAAGAGGAATCTGCTTTCTAGGTACAGGGGCTCCTCGGGTTATAGATTACCTGACTTGCACAAATTATCCCTTTCATTTTTAAAGTATTTTTCAAACTAGGAACAATAATGATAAAATGTTTCATATTTTATTATTGATTGGATGCAGCATATATCCTATTAGTTTAATTCTAAGTAGGTTAGGCTAATTACTTAATAAATGATATGGATAACGACAGAAAATAGACATTTAGGACTTATGGAGAAATCAGTTGATTCTATTTAAGTTTTAGAGATACAACACCATACCAGTCCCTTCCAGCCTAATGAGTCTGTGCCACCGTATTACCAATTGACCTCCTAACTCATATGCCTTTGGAATGTGGGAAGAACCTGGAGCACCCTTTGTGGTCACGGGGCGAACGTACAAATCCCTAACAGACAACGGTAGAACTGAACCTAACAGACAACAGTAGAACTGAACCTGAGTCGCTGGTGCTGTAATAGTGTTACACTAACCACTATGCTTACTGTGCAGTTTTTAAGAACAGACCCTTACAGGACCCAGGGACTGCCTGTAAGTAGTCTGTCATACATCCTCATTATATGCTACTATACCATATTGTAATGGAGGCATTTCTCTGAATATATATTTGTACTGAAATAATATATTATTTGAAACCGTTAAATGGTTTTGCCAATATCGACAAATGTTTAGCCTCATAACTTAGAGTACACAAGTAGCATTGAATTTTTACTTTTCCATAGTGGGCCACCTATTCTAGCAATATAAGATCAGAACTAGTCCCTTGAACCTATTAAAGAGTGGAGCATTCCTCTATCTATTTGTTTGACTTAGCAGAATGATTTGAAGGCAGAGTTACCCATTAATTATAACTTCATCACTTCAAATGACTCATAAACCATTACCTTAATTCTTTTCATCATTTTGTTAAGGGAAATTATTTGATTAGACTTTGATTGCCTCGCATTAGGTTAAAGTCACGGGAGGTCTATTATATTACAGTACAAGTGAAATTTTAATCCCTACTGCTGGTGCAGTGAATATCACATCAATAAAATGGATTGGTTTCCAGTGATTAATGTACATCCCCATAGTTTTAATGTGGAAATGACAAATGCAATTAACAGCTTACTGAAATATAACTTCTAAAAGTCTTCATCTTCACAGCAGCTTTTGTTACTCATTCATTTAAATTAGATTTGCTTGACAGTTGCTAGTTGTTGTAAAAATGAATTGTTACTTGATATTTCTAATTGTTGCAACTTGCCAGCAGATGTTTAGCATTCTAGCTGCTATGAGAAGTCCAGGCATTTTACACAGTAGGAAAGGGAAAATTGAAAGTTACCAACATAGGCCACGCTTAAAGAACCTGAAAAACATGACACTACAAAAATTAGGAATGTCAGTCTGCAAATATGGAGGAAATAAACAACAATTTTTAAAATATCCTTGGAAGTAGTATTAAATACTTTTGGCCACAAAAGTAAATTTGACTTAATAAATGTTCTATTGTGCCAAGAATTCTTTTTTGAATTATTGATGATAATTTGCTGATGTTGACTTTACAAGTGGTTCAGGTAACTTCAATGCACAAGTTGCTATTTGAACGATAATGGATAATTGCAGTAATTTTCAATAGCAGCTTCACTGCTTTGCAAAAGAGAGTTGAACACAGTTATCCCTGAGGAGATTTTAAAATGTCAGTTATTTTGCACACATCAAAATAATGATTGCATGAATGAAACTGAAAATAAATAGGTCAGAAATTGCACTCGCAGTTCAGGTGAAGTTTTTAATGTCAGAATGATGATGTAACCTGCATCAGTACAGAAGTACTTAACTGTTCCAAAATTTACACTGTATCTCATTAAAGTAATTATGTCTGTTTATCTCCTCAGCTCTGCCTTTGCGAAGAGAATCACCTCAGGAAAATGAAGACTTTTTTTGACAATCAAGTACAAATTAAAAGAGCATTTACAATGGCAAGTATATATATATAGACCCACAGAACACTACAGCACAGAAAACAGGCCATTCGGCCCTTCTAGTCTGTGCCGAAACATTATTCCGCTCGTCCCATTGACCTGCATCCAGTCCGTAACCCTCCAGACCTCTCCTATCCATGTACCTATCCAGTTTATTCTTAAAACTTAAAAGTGAGCCCACATTTACCACGTCAGATGGCAGCTCGTTCCACACTCCCACCACTCTCTGAGTGAAGAAGTTCCCCCTAATGTTCCCCCTAAACCTTTCCCCTTTCACCCTAAAGCCATGTCCTCTTGTATTTATCTCTCCTAATCTAAGTGGAAAGAGCCTATTCACATTTACTCTGTCTATACCCCTCATAATTTTGTAAACCTCTATAAATCTCCCCTCATTTTTCTATGCTCCAAGGAATAAAGTTCTAACCTGTTCAATCTTTCCCTGTAACTCAACTCCTGAAGAACCGGCAACATCCTAGTAAATCTTCTCTGCACTCTTTCACTCTTACTGATATCCTTCCTATAGTTAGGTGACCAGAACTGTACACAATATTCCAAATTTGGCCTCACTAATGTCTTATACAGACTCCCCATAACATCCCAACTCCTATACTCAATACTTTGATCTATAAATGCCAGGATGCCAAAAGCCTTCTTTACAACCCTGTCTACCTGTGACACCACTTTCAGGGAATTATGTAACTGAATTCCCAGATCCCTTTTTTCCTCCACACTCCTCAGTGCCCGACCATTCACTGCGTATGTCCTACCTTGATTTGTCCTTCCAACATGCAACACCTCACACTTGTCCGCATTAAATTCCATCTGCCATTTTCTGGCCCATTTTTCCATTTGGTCCATATCCCTCTGCAAGCTTTGAAAGCCTTCCTCACTGTCCACAACACCTCCAATCTTGATGTCATCAGCAAACTTGCTGATCCAATTTACCACATTATTATCTAGATCATTGATGTAGACAACAAACAACAATGGTCCCCAGCACATATATGCCCCTATATACAACTCAGAGATTCTTTTCCTTGTGGGCATACTCAATAAATCCATAACAGAATAATATTCATAATGGAATCAGTGAAAGACCACACCAACTTGGGGTTCAACCAGCGTGCAAAAGACAACGAACTGTTAGTATGTTGCTGTTGTTACGTTTTTATGTTTTTCTCACCCCAAGTTAAGACTTCACATAACTTGTCCTTCATTTTTATCAATCTAATAGATCACTCATATTTCCATATTGTTGTGTATTTAGTATTTCAGTAATATTGTAAAAATATTGTTGATTAAGCATTCCTTGTTGTTTACATAATTCATTACAGGTTATATGTAAAAGTACGTGAATGGAATTTGTCATACATCAGCCCATCATATGTGCACATCTCACTAAAGTAAAAACAAAGTTGACACACTTATCCCTGGGCTCTGTGTTTTTCTTTCAATTAGATATGGAGTTACAAAACAACAGTGGTGACGAGTAAGTTTTAAAATGAACCCAAGATGACCACCTACCTGCTGAATCTCAGTGAGACAACTCAGTTTTTTTAAAAAAAGCACAGCATGCTTTCTTCTCAAGAGTAGAGAAATGGTTGAGTAAAAAAAGTGCAGCACATGGTTTCTTTGGAAAAGGAGAGAGATGGTTGAGTTAAAAAAAAGACAGAAAACGAACAAAATATACGGGTTCATAAAAAGTGAGTACTGGGTGATAATAATCATAAATAATAAAAAAAGTAGAACTGGCTAGCTCCGTTGGAAAGACAGACATTCGACTGCAAAAGAGAAAACTGTATATTGTATACTGAGCAAATTGAGCAGTATTTTGAAGCAAATGAAATAGTTATTGAAAAGCAAGTGCCAGTTTTGCTGAATGTCTTGGGTGGAAAAGCATACAGTTTGCTTAGCAGTTTGACTGCTCCAACCAAACCAGCCAAAATGAGCTTTTCTGACATTGTGAAAGTATTGCAGGAATACTAAGAACCAAAACCATTGTTGTTTTCAGAATGCTTTAGATTTCACAAGTGGAATCAAAGGAAGGGAAGTCCACTTCAACGGACGTGGCTGAATTGGAAAATTGGCTGAGCATTTATAGTTTAGTTGTGGGCTTAAAGATGCACTGAGAGATCATTAAGTTTGTGGAATCTTACAAGAAAGCATTCAAAACTCTCCTAACTGAAGCACAGCTCAGATTTAGAAGAGCAGTTAACGTCACTCTATCAAAGGAAGTGACCGTAAGAGATGCAGTCAGGAATGAAAGTGAATGTGAACAAAATTGTAATGTCTAAACAGAAACCTGCCTGGCCATACAAATTGCATTTCGGTTGTGGCTGCGGCTCACATACACCTGACCAATGCAGGTTAAAGGTGACAATTGCAGAAAATGCAATAAAGTAGGACACATACACAGAGCATGTCAGCCAGACAAAAGTAAATGGACTGCACAGAAAGAGAAAAATATAAAAAGTCAAGTTACCCTTTCAAATAGAGCACTAACCTGCATGCTGTTGATGAAAAATCTGATTGTGATGAGAGTAACACAGGCCTTGGTAGCCCCGAGATTTATAATGTGAAAACTAACAGGAGACAAATAATATGGTTTACACCAGAACTAAGCAGTAAATTAATAAAAATGGAATTAGACACTGGTTCAGCTATTTCAGTGATTCCACAAAATGAGCTTGAATGCCATTTCAAAGATACTGAACTGAAGCCTGCAGATATCCAAATAAGAACTTATCTGGTGAAAAGGTAACTCCTGTGCGAATGACATTTGTAACAGTGAAATACAACAACCAACAAGCCACATTAGGCTTGCATTGTGGGTCCGTGATTGACTGAAACAACTACAACTTGATTGGAGATCCATCCGCCATTTGCGCGCCACATCCCCTGCGATAGAGTCCACTGAAAGTGAATTAAGAAAGGTACTGGATGATACCATAGTTGTGTTCAAGGGTGGCATTGGAAAACTCAAACATATCAAAGGTAAAATAACGCTAAATGAAAATGCCACACCAAAGTTTTACAAAGCCCGTTGGGTTCCTTATACCTTCTGTGATAAAGTAGCAAATGAGCTAGATCACACGCAGGCTGAAGGGATTCTTTGCAAGTTTAAGTGGAGCCCATGGGAAATGGCAATTGTTCCAGTAGCCAATAAGAATGGGTTTGTCAGGATCTGTGGTGATTTTAAAATCAACATCAACCCAGTACTGAAAGTAGATCAATACCTTCTGCCAAGGATAGAGGATATCTTTGCAGACTCAAGTCCACAAAGTGGACTTAGCTGAGGGGTACCTGATGAAGATGGAAGAAGAGTCCAAAATGTTTCTTTCTAACCATAATAACTCACAAAGGGCTTTATCTCCATAAGAGGCTTATTTTTGGAATAGCATTTGCACCTGCAATCTGGGAGTAATCTATGGACCAGGTGCTGCAAGGTTGTCCAGGCTCTCAGTTAAACCTGGATGACCAGGAAGAATGGCAAGGAATATCTCCAAAATCTCAAGACAGTGTTAAAAAGATTATGAACTCAGACCACAATGCAACAAGTGTGATTTCTTTAAATCAAGCATCACTTACTGTTAATCACTGACGCACAGCGTTTACATAAGTGTGCTGAGAAAATTTAAGCAGTGGTGGATGTGCCAAGTCCGAAGGACATATCACAGTAGTGGTTATTTTCAGGATTTCTCAATAACTATAGCATGTTCCTGCAAAATCTGGCTAATGTGCTTCACCTCTTGAACTCATTACTACAGATTGGGAGGAAATGGCAATGGACAAAGCAGTGTGAGGTGGTTTTCCAAAAGACAAAGGAATTGGTGACATCAGACACTGTGCTCACACATTATGATCCACTTCCTCCAGTACGGCTTGCCTGTGACACCTCGCCTTATGGTATAGGTGCAGTCATGTAACATGTTATGAGTGATGGAAGTGAACACCCATAGCCTTTGCATCACATTCCCTTACCACTGCAGAGCAAAATTATGCACAGATTGACAGAGAGGCCTTGAGTCTGGTATGAGGTGTATAAACCATTTCAACTAGTACTTGTATGGATGAGAGTTTACCCTCATTACTGGTCATCAGTCACTATTGACCTTTTTCAATCCACAGACGGGTGTTCCACTAACAGTAGTAGCATGATTGCAGAGATGGGCTCTGTTTCTTGCAGGACACAATTACATGGTCAAATTCAAAATGATGACTAATCATGGAAAGATTGGTGGATTGTCCTATTTACCCACGAAATAGAAACTACCTGAAAATTTACAAAAAAGGACTCACCTCTTGATGTATTCGCCCTAATGCAAATCAAAAGCCTATTACAACAAAGATGATCCAAGGGGAAACCAGCAAAGACCTCACACTGTCTCAGGTCAACAAGGATATCCAAGAGGGCTGCCCCAATAAAGTAGCCATATGTGTTCCCAATAGTCTCCACTACAGCCTCTCGAACACTATTGACATATTGAGAAGCCTCTTCACAAGGACTAGTGATCCAGAGCACTTAGTCTGTGAAAATTGTCCACCGTTTGTTGTGGAACAGTCTCAGTCATTGTTGAAAATGAACAGAATAAGACTTATAGCATCTGCACCATACCACCCAGCTACAAATGGCTTGGTGGAAAGTCTAAGGAACGCACAACAAGCAGTGTCAGTAGAACACACTACACGGATACTGAATCAGAAGCTCACCAATTTCCTCCTTGCATATTGCAATGCAGCACACTCCATAAATAACAACTCACCAGCTATGCTGTTCCTGAGTCATACTTTGTAAACATGCTTGGATCCACTCAAACCCAATCTCAGAAGGAGTATGCAGGCCAAACAGCTGAGACAAATTGAGGGCTCCTCAAACAAGGAGGTTTGACATTTCACTTCTGGACAAGCAGACCTGGCGAGGGACTAATAGGTGATCAAAAGAGGGTTCTTCGAAAGATTAAAGACAGAATTAGACCACTCTCCTCTACAGTGCAGATTGCATGTGATGTCTTCTGGAGACGACGCATCGATCATTTAGGGAGAGTAGAGTCAATTGTTAGAGAAGGAAAGTGTCCAGAGCTGTCAGAACCACTTCCTACAGTCCCAGAATCAACTCCTAAAACCATCACGGAGGAGTTCCCAGAACCTGAGATTGTTTCACTTGTGGACTTATGGCTATGAACCTCCTCTTGTCAGGAAAGACGTTATCCCTCAAGAGTAATAACTCTTTAGGCCTGAATGGGACAATTTAAAATTTACTCTGCTTGAATGTCTATATTATACCTGTATAAGTTGAGATGAAGCCTATATTGATTTGGAGTTTATAGCTAATCAGGGGGTGTTATGTATTTAATATTTCAGTAATATTTGAGTAATATTGTGAATATTTTGTTTGATTAAGCATTCTTTGGTGTTTACATAATTCATTACAGGTTGTATGTAAAAGTACGTGAATGCCACACGCCATAACGCCACCAATTCATACTCCCTAAAGTAAAAGTGATGACATGCTTATCCCCAGGCTCCCATGTTTTTCTTTTGATTAGTTTATGTTTTGGAGCTACAAATCATAACACATATTACACCACAAGCTACTCACTGCCATATATCATTTAAGGCTTATGTTAAACTTGTAACCTTTGATGAGTTCTGATATTGAAAGCCTAGGATGGCATGCACCCAGAAAATAGTGCATTTCTGAGGCCACTATAATGAGCTAAATGAACATAAATGTCTTGTTTGCTCATTGCTGTTGAGTAAGCACAGGATCCAGAATCCTGTTTGTGATTGTCTTTTGTGCCACAGTTGCACCTACATTGTGATAGCAAAGGAAACACAATTTCACTGCCCATGAGGACTTATAATAAGGTTAAAAAAACATCAGCAGAATAACATTATATATAACTAATTGTCTTATAAATACTCTCTGTCACAGAGGGCTAAGTGATATCTCATTAGTTGGGTGCCACTCATCAGTGCTAAATTAAACGCGATTCACAGCACAGAAACACCTTTCTAAAAATAGGCAATGAACAGGAAAAATGTTTAACAAGTGCTAATCATGGCTTTGGGGAAATGGGTGTGCATGGGCAAGTGAATTTGCTGCTGTGGTTCTTGGCGAAAAATTAATCCTTCGACAATGTAGAAGTAAGTCCGTAACAATTTTCTAGCTACTGAGAGATTAAGTGAATGAAGAATCCCACCTATGTGATGCAAGTCACTGTTTCTTGCATAGTCTGGTGATCAATAACCCAGGCTCTGCTGGATAATCCTTGTTGGCATGAGGAGCAACAGGTGTGTTGGCTGGGAGCTTCTTCATTTTGCAAGTTGCAAGCTATCAATCTGCCTTGGAACTTGTAAAGTGTCAAACAACCAACTAATATGGACCAAGTGTGTTGCACCTCAGGGTTAAGAGTTGGGTGTTTTCATAATGAAATGTTTAATGTTTTTGGGGGTTTTTTTGAGAAAAGAGACATTTTAGGTATTTATGTTTTGTAATTATTGCACTATGTTATAACAATTTGAAATGTAGATTGCCAGAATGGCGTTCAAGTGAATTATTTTGCTGTCTATGTATATAAATTTGGTGTTAAACTAATGTAAGCTCATGATAATAAATTTTATACCTACTTTGCCAGGAGATGCAGAGAATGCACTCAAAATACCACCATTATTTTGGGTTAGAGTATTGAATAAACTGGCATACTGCTTATGAATTCCAGGAATCATTTTTCCTTTTCCTACATACAGAATTTTTTTTTGTCTCTTCCTAGCTCTTGAACGTTAAGTGATTGATCAGCCTTCAATTAGATTAATTGGACAATATGTAACAAAAATACAATTGGGCCCCATTTAGAGTAGAATAGATATTGTTTTTTGAGGAACTTATACAGAGATTCATGAAAAAAAAATTGCCAAGGGAATGTTAAATTATGGTCTATGATTGTTTGGCAATAATAAAATTCAGGTGGCTCAAGTAATTGAAAGCATTGATGATGGAGACAGAGAGCGATTGTCCTTGGTTTCAAGGCAGTGAGGGAATCAGGGGACTTGTGGCCAGTTCATAGGGTCCAGTCTTGCTAGTCTTTCTTGGGGGGGGGGTGTAAGGAAACATTAATGTAAAGTTTAATGGCAATCAGGATTGTTTACACAAAAAAGCCTGCTGTCTATGATTTTACAATAATACTGTATGATTTTAAAAATATGAATCCTTATCAAAAACAACACACACAAAATTCTGGAGGAACTCAGCAGGTCAGGCAGCATCTATAGAAAAGAGTAAACAGTTGATGTTTTGGGTCAAGATGCTTCATCAAAAACCTGTCAGTGGTTTTCAGGATTATGAAAAAATTCAAATGAGTGGTGGATTAGTCTTGGGGGGTGGGTGCTGCTGCTGTTCCTTTACATTTCATTCATTCAAGAGACATAAAAATTGTTGGTAAAGACAGTACTCTTTGATAAACAGTACTTTAGCCCTCAGATAGATAAACAGTGAGAATAGCATCTGTTCTTTTGATGCAGGCAGCATGCTCACTGCTGATCATTCCATGCAGCCATCTGTCTCTACTGTTGCTCACCTCAACACGAGATTCCTTGGGGTGACACCATTAAAATGGGGCGACACCATCTTAGTCCTGCTTGCACTATTTGAAGGGAATGGTAAAAGTTAATTCTTATAAGGGGAAGTGCACTTTGTTGGGCCTATACTTGTAAACACTTGCTACTCAATAAGACCTGAGAGACATTGCAGGATGTCATGATGGCAGGGAAGGAGGACTCCAGGATCTTCTGATACTTTGCTGGAAGCCTAGGCAATAGAGGCAGTGAGATAGAGTGTCACAACTAAGTTTGTTTTCAAATCTGAGATTGCCTCTTGACCCCTCTTTTACCGGAACCAAGAGGCACTCTCAGATTTGCAAACATACCTAGTCATAGCACTCAATGCCTTGGGGGTGTGAATTCAGGACAATAAATAATCCATAAAGCTCATGCACATGACCAAGTTTAAATACTACATAAGCCAGAGAGTTTTTTTTTAAAGCCAGAGGGTGGTGAATCTATGGAATTTGTTGCCACGGGCGGCAGTGGAGGCCAAGTCAGTGGGTGTATTTAAGGCAGAGATTGATAGGTATCTGAGTAGCCAGGGCATCAAAGGTTATGGTGAGAAGGCGGGGGAGAGGGACGAAATGGGAGAATGGATCAGCTCATGATAAAATGGCGGAACAGACTCGATGGGCCGAATGGCCCACTTCTGCTCCTTTGTCTTATGGTCTTATGGTCTAAGCCAAAAGCAATTTTAACCACAATGCCATTCTTGCATACCAACAGCCTGTCTCAATCAAACATACACCTAATACTGACTGGTGTACCTCCTCTGCTGAAACCTCACACCCACATCTCACAACTTGTACACACTGCTGGCTCTACAGCCACAAGAGGCACACCACACAGAGCACTGACTGACAAATGTGCTGTCTCTTTGCAAGGCAAACTAGCAAATACCTAGAGGCACCTGGCAACTGAACTAGCAGGTGTAACGAGTTAAGCCTTCCTGCATGGAAGAAGCACTATTCTCCCACCTCTGGAAAAGTTGATGCTGAGGCTGTGGACAATACCAGAGCTGAACCTTTGATAGTGCGTGCCTTCACATCCAAACCTCTTCTCCCATGCTACAAGCTACTCATTTCACAATCTCTTCTGGGTTATTACAGGTAGCTGTCATTTTCCAACTCCTCATCACTACATTCACCACAGACCAACTACTACCTAAAGACACAACCTGCACTGTAATGCTGGGTACGAGTGAGCTGCAGCCAAACGATTGCACCTGGGCTTCCACGTGCCAATGGAGGATGATGGTGTACGCCATTCCCGTGCAGAGGACTCATTGTGATGGCAGGAAGGTCTGATGGAAGACTGTACTACAAATGTGATATTACTGAGAATAAATGTCAATGTTTTAATACTTAATATGGGGATCACGGTCGCATAGCGGTTAGCGCAACGCTATTACAGCTCGTGGTGTCAGAGTTCAGAGTTCAATTCCAGCACTGTCTGTAGGGAGCCTGTCCGTCTTCCCTGTGGAATGCATGCATCTCCTCTGGTTTCTCTAGTTTCCTCCCACAATCCAAAGACAGAATGGATAGGTTAATTGATCACTGTAAATTGCTCCTGATTAGGCTAGTGTTAAATTGGGGTTGCCGGGGTTTGCTGGGGAGATGCCACATGAAGGGCAGAAAGAATGTACTCTGCACTGTATCACTAAATAAATAAATAAATAAATATCTGGTTCATGAAAAAACATTTCAAAAATTACTCACCTGTTGACATTAACAGGGCTCTTTTCCACCGAATATTTTCTCTCAGATTCTTTGAAGCTGGACATAAGTTATTGTTAGTGAGAACAATACAGGAAAGAAAGAATGAACAAATTTAAACTCCCATGCATAATTTTCCCAAACCAGTTATCTTCAGCACGTCAAAATGAAGTTGTCATTCTGAGTCCCATTTGACTGCAGACCAGGATGTTTTTCCCTAGAAAAGAGAGATCTCTAAGGGAATCATTAAACAAAAGGAAAGAAGTGTGGAAAAACAAGGTCGGCGCAGTAGTGCAGCAGTTTGTGCTACTGTCTTATGGCTCAAGGGATATGGGTTTGATCCTGACCTCAGATGATATCCGTGTGAACTCTGCTCGTTCTCCCTCTCACCACATGAGTTTCCATCATGTGTTCTGGCTTCCTCCCATATTCCCCTCAGATCCCAAAGATGTGTTGGTAAGATAAAATTAAGATGGAAACATACAGAGAAATGCGTTGTTTGCATCAATGTCCAAGGATGTGCTGGGGGCAGTCCATAAGTTCGCCATGCTTCCAGCACTAAAGTAGCATGCCCATAACTCTAATTGGTAGGTCTATAGGATGTGGGAGGAAATGCACACAATCACGGAAAGAACGTAAAACTCCTTAGTGGGAAATGAACCCAACCTTACAGCTCACCATAAGGTGTTATACTAACCACAATGCTATTGTGTTGCTGCTAATTGGCTGCTCTAATGCAGATAAGTGGCAGAATAATCAACAATGAGCTGGTGGGCATGTGGGAGAGAATAAATTACAGAGGGCGGTGGAATGGTACTGGTAAGATTGCTCTGTTGAGAGCAAGCATGAACTCAATGGGCTGAGTGTCCTTCTGAATTGTAATAAATAGGTAAGGAATGTTTGTATTGTGTATTCATGCTCGACAAGGGATGGTTTTAGATCCACAATCAAAATCTAATGGTTTTAGATGTTTGAATGCTCAGTGAATCACTTCACGGATAAATGAGAATTTCATCCTCTTCTGTGCTGGGGTCTGATTGTTCCATTTGAGACAGCAACAATGTCAAAGCACAGCAGGCAAAAACATCCAAAAACAGATAACAACATGAATTCCTACTGAGGTTCCACTTGTCAATGATGTGCAAGATTTCTCTGCCTAACACTGGCAGCACTGCAGTCTGGAAATTGTCATTTTATATTTTAAGAAGTATTCGTAATTACAAGGAAAGAAAAATCCCTATAAATGTATATATATAAACGACATATATATATATAAAAGAAATCTATTCATTTTAGATATTAGCATGCAAATTTTCACACCCCATTAGTTCCCAGTATATCATGTCACTGACGTTAAGGATTACAAATGCAGGAGATTTGTAAATTTTTCCACTGAGGCAAAGGTCTCTTAACAACATAATCAGGATTAACAATCACAATATACTTGTAATTATCTACTGTATTTAATGCTGTAGGATCCTGTGCATTACCTGTGTACACATCAGACTTGGTGTATTGATGTAATAAATGCAATTTGTACTTTTTAAATGATTTGTTGTTCATGAAGGGCAAATCTTACGGATAGTTTTACTTGGATTTTTTCCAATTCATTTGAAGATATTGTAAGCACGAAGCACATAGAACATAGAACGTAAGATTATATTTCCACTTAATTTAACAAAGTCACTTAAAACTTCATAAGAATGATTGTCTATGCTTGTAACTGATTAAAGCAATGAAGCGCTCCAATATTCCTGTAATACTATCTGCAACTGGTAGTCTGTGTATTGTTCAGGTAAAAAAGTATGATATGCTTCAATGAGTTACTTGTGGAGTTCAGGTATTATCTTGCTCCATCAGTAGAACAATTTTTGTTTCCCGAATAAATTTTCAAAAGGATTTCAACAGAAATTATGTTATGTTTAAAGCTATATTGTCAATAAACAATGGCAAATACTGTACAGAATAAGAATCAGCTGATTAGGAATTGAATGGTTAAATGAGGCCACATACTATTTTACCCACAGAATTGCAAAGTATTTGGTTGTACAGGATAATCTGTTAATATCCTGGTAGATGCTAGGACAGGTATGCCTGTTTATTTCCTAGTGGTTGGTAGGACAGGTTGATCTGTCAGCCCCCAGGAGTGTTGAGCCATTCAGTGGAGCACAGGGTAGCTGACTGGTTCTGACAAATACTGGTTGCCATTATTCCACTCTATGATTTCTGCACTGAGAAATACAATGTACTTAGTACTAAACTGTGGCTTTCCAACAGGACTTTGATGGTAGCTGTGGTATGAGTCCTCTAATTGTTTTCTAGTCAAGGTTCAACTATTATCCCAAACTAGAGGTTTACTGAACTTTCAATTCCCCCTGATTTACCTTCATTTTCAGTAGCTGCAGGAATTTCCTAGCAGCAGTTTATATAATTATGACAGGCATATATAGAGTGGACAGCCTTTGTCTATTTCCCAGGGTTGAAATGTCTAATACAAGAGGGCGAGCATTTAAGGTGAGAGGGGGAACATTAAAAGGAGATGTACAAGGCAGTTTTTTTTTACACAGGGGTTGGTGGGTAGCAATATGAAAAATGCACTGCACTGCCAGGGGTAGTGCTGAAGGCAGACATGATACAGCCATTTATGTAGCTCTTAGGCACATGAATTGCCAGCTGGTGGCATAGTGGCATCAGTGCTGGACTTTGGGGCAGAAGGTCCCGAGTTCGAATCCAGCCGGCTCCCATGCATGCTTTCCATCTGTGCTGGGTTGAGCGTCGAGCTAGAAAAAAGAAATTGCCTGCTACAGAAACATCAACAGCAAGAAGTTGATGGCCTGTGCTCTCTCGTGAGTTTAAAGGCAATTTCTCTTTCTCTCTAGGCACATGAATATCCAGAGAATGGAGGAAAAAGGACCATGTGCAGGTAGAATGGATTAAGTACCATTAGCTTAATTAGTTTTGGCACTAAATCATAAGCCTAACAGTTTGTTCTTGTGAGATCCTGTTCTATGTTCTATGTTCAGATTTATCAACTGATTATTTATGAACTATATTAACTGATTTCTGTTGTTGTAGCTTTTCCTTACTTAAAGAAAACAGATAAATGGATACATACCTATATAGATGAACAGCGTGAACGCAATTACTCCCACACACAGTCTGACACATAGACCTCTTCTGAATTCTTGCATTTTGTATACTTCACTGATAATGAAAAAAACATTTAAATTGTAAATTAGGTTATAAAATATTAAGTCCAATCCATCTAGGAACTACAGAACATCCATGTCAATAACAATGGGTGAAAATCAGACAAAAATAGGCAGAAACTTCACATCTTATCCAATGCAAATGAGAATTATGATGAGGCCATAAGTTCCCAGAGATTTATACTATTCTAATGGCAGAGAACCACTGTAGAAAATACTGCACAGGGAAAAATTATGAAAGCAGTTACTTAAACCCCTGTTTTTATGGCAACGAGTGAACCAGTCAATTTGCCTGGTAGTTCTGCTATCCTGATCAATGATCCATCTTTTGGAAGTGATCGTTGAATAGAAACCTAAACATTTCCTTTCTTCATAATCAGATCCAACTTTGTATTGATTTCATGTCTTTGATCTGAGTATTTCAACTCAATTATATTCATCTCTTGACACCATGGAACTGGTGCATCATTCTGCACATCATCACTGGAAGGCAAAGGGATATTTCTATAAAAACTAATCCAGAGAGTGCATATCAACATTCTTACAGAAGGAAAAACTTCATAGATACTTTTTACAATTCACAAACTTATCCATTTTGGTTGCTAATTGGAAAGTACTACCAACATTCTGGAAATAATTCATTAATTCACCCATTCTAGGATGATTGTGACCCCACATCATGTGAATGCTAATGGCAGCATAGGTGTGTATTTATAGGCAATATGAAGGTCTGGTGACCTCATGAACAAATTTAGAACACAAATCGCTCATTGGAAACAACAGGACCATACCCCTTATATCTGAAGTTGGACCATTTCTGCTTTAATTAACTTTCTCCTCCATTTTGTTTCCATTCTTTTAACTTATTATTGCCTCCCTGTTTTTCTGTTTTTTTCTCTCGTGTTCTTAATCATTTACACCAAATTTCTCCCCCTCCCCATCCTATGCTTCTAGGTGTTCAGTTAGACCATATGACCATAAGACATAGGAGCAGAATTAGGCCATTCAGCCCGTCGAGTCTGCTCCACCATTCCATCACGGCTGATCCCGGATCCCACTCAACTCCATTCACCTGCCTTCTCGCCATATTCTTTGATGCCCTGACTGATCAGAAAGCTATCAACTTCCGCTTTAAATATACACATGGACACCACAGTCTGTTAAAGAGCATTCCACAGATTCACTACTCTCTAGCTAAAAAAATTTCTCCCTACCTCTCTTAAAGGGTCGCCCCTCAATTTTGAGGCTGTTCCCTCTAATTATGGATACCCCCACCATAGGAAATATCCTTTCCACATCCACCCTATCTAGCCCTTTCAACATTCGGTAGGTTTTAATGAGATTTCCCCGCACTCTTTTAAATTCCAGTCAGTCCAGGCCCAAAGCCGCCAAACGCTCCTCATACGTTAATTCCTTCATTCCCAGAATCATCCTCTTGAACCTTCTCTGGACTCTCTCCAATGACAACACATTTTTTCTGAGGTATGGGCCTAAAACTGTTAACACTACTCCAAGTGCAGCCTGACTAGTGTCTTATAAAGGCTCAGCATTGCTTTTATATACTTTTCCCCTTGAAATAAATGAGAGCATTGCATTTACCTTCTTTATCATAGACTCAACCTGTAAATTAATCCTCTGGGATTCTTGCATGTGGACTCCTAAGTCCTCGGCAGCTCTGATGTTTGAACCTTCTCCCCAATTAGATAATAGTCCGCACTATTGTTCCTTTCACAAATGGGTTTCCCAACACTATATTCCATCTGCCACTTTTTTGCCCATTCTTCCAATTTGTCTAAGTTCTGCTGCAAATGCATTGCTTCCTCAGCACTACCTACCCCTCAAAGACCTTTGAGTTTGTCTAGCACTTTTTCCTTTGTAATAGCAATTGCACTCACTCCTGCTCCCTGACACTCACTCTAGCACATTACTAGTGTCTTCCACAGTGAAGACAGATGCAAAGTAGTCATTAAGTTCATCTGCCATCCTTACCCACATCCCTGGCTGTTGCTTTCTCTCTATCGCTCCCAGTCTCTTCCTATTGTCTTTTGGCTTATCTGATCACCCTGTCTCCCCACCATTTACTTACTTATTGAGATACAGCTCGGAATAGGCTCTTCTGGCTCTTCGTGCTGTGCCACCCAGCAACCCCCAATTTAACCCATGGGACAGCTTACAAAGACCAATTAACCTACTAACTGGTATGCCTTTGGACTGTGGGAGGAAATCAGAACACCCAGAGAAATCCACACATTCTATGGGGAGGACGTTAAGACTCCTTACAGATGACATCAGAAAAAAAACTCCGATCTCCAATGCTCCGAGCTGTAATAGTGTTGTGTCAGCTGTGGTACCCTCTTCAACTTATCCTCCCCTCTCATAGTTCCATTTCTCCAATTGCCTTCTCACTCTCAGTCCCTACCCAATCCTGCTATTAACACTTCCCTTCAATGTGCTCTGCCCATTCATCTCTCATACCTTCCCGCTGGTCGTGAACACTTCCCATCATCTATTTGCATTCCTCATTGTTCCTCTCCCTCCCTGTGGCATCTTTTAATTGACAATTTCCCTCCTGATTGCCAACTTGCCTTCCCTCCTGGCACTGACTTCACCAGATATGCCGCACCCTGAATTAGAAATTCTCTTTTCCAGAGAAATACATCAAACGTTACAACTTGTAATCACTATTGGATGTGACTTTGAGGCATCTTTACTGCCCTGCAGATAACTCATGCCCAGTTTCCACAGCAGCATAATTTCTTGGCCAAATCTACTGTTGAAAATAGCGCTTGTCAAAATTCCTGTCTTTACAGCAACAAATTAAATTATGATTAAAGACATTGTTAAATCTTTTCCATATATATCAGTACAAATGGAGCATGATTGCTCTGATCCAGACCTTGAGTACCCCACAATACCCTCCCCACACCCATCCACTGCTGTTATCATTTAGTTCCTACTGGCCTTAAGAAAACATCATTAATTTGAATGATCTCTGGACAGTGACTAAATGGCTTTAGAGCTCTTTTAACTGTTGTTTATGTCTTTGATAATCAAATGCAATTCAAAAGAGTGGAAATTTATCTAAGTAATGTTTTAGCATTGTAGAAGTATGATTTAAGAACGAAGCCATACAGCAGGGAAATTGGCCCTTCAGCCAGGCCTGTCCAAGCCAATCAGGATTCCTGTTTGTCTGTACTTGGTTGGTACTGTTACAGCCAGGGAGTCTGGGCACCCTCACAGGCCAGCGGCTGGAAGGAGACAGCAATCACACGTGTGAGAATGCACACTCCAGAAAATTAGGGTTTCTTTTAAATTGCATTTAACTTGCTTCCTTTCATTTCAGGATTGTCAAGTCTCCTTGCTTACCTTTGCTCACATTCTGGGAAAGAAGATTAGGGCTTTAGTCAGATGCTGTTAAAGGAGCAGTATAAATTTAGTTCAAGGTTACTGCTTTTGAGCTGTGGTGATGACTTGAGTTTTTAGTTAGCAACCCTGTTGGCTGAGAGTTTATTATTTTCCTTCATTCTGTATTGCTCTAATTAAGGGGTTGCTGGGGCGATGTGTTTGAAAGACTGGATGGGCCTACTTCAAGCTGTATCACTAAATAAGTAAATAAATACAACCAAGCAAACTGTTTATTCCAAGCCTGTGCCTCTCCCTCTGCAATTAGACAATCACCGATCTAATGTCAGGTATAACTCTAGACCTCTCCTATCCATGTATCTATCCAAGTACCTTTTAAATATTGTTAATATACTTGCCTCTACCAATCCAGTCTCGCTCTTGGGTTAGTTGGACGGGCATCGAAACATCCCTGCCTCAACTTTTCCTCTCTGAATCGCTCACTCCAACTCCTCCTGTGTCGACTTTGAGACACACCAGCCTGGCTCATTCCTCGAACTCACTTCACCTTCACTCACCTCTTCATTGTTTGCAGTGATAGTTTACCACAATTTACTTCAGGAAAAGTGTTACTAATAATGTTTCTAGTTGAATTCTTCGCCTTTTGAACCGCCACTCACCTTCAATAGCATCAGCTTGTCAGTGGCTTCCTATTCAGCAATCTTGCTTTCATTGTTGAAACATCACATTACAATTGTATGGAACATTGATTCAACCAGAGTTGGAGGATTAGGTGTAGGTTTGCCACATAACAGGAAGAAAAAGCATTTCAGTGTGTATTCTCTGACATTAAATGTACCTTTGAAGCCTTGAAATCTTTGAAGAATGCAATTCTATATCCTTCTCATAGTGAAAGTGCAGAAAAGATTTATGAAGATGTTGTGAGGACTGGTGAGACTGTGTTCTAAGAAAAGACTTGATCGGCTAAGAACTGCTTCCCTGCAGTGAAGGAGGCTGAAAGAATAAGGTAGATAGTCATAAAAACAGAAGATTCTGCAGATGCTGCAAATCCAGAGCAACACACATAAAATGCTGGAGGAAATCATCAGGCCTGGTGGGTGAGGGAAGTGGAGGATAAAGTAAGAAGCTGGGAGGTGATAGGTGGAAAAGATAAAGAGCGAAGAAGAAATCTGATAGGGAAAGAGAATGGACCATGGTAGAAAATGAAGGAGGAGGTGACAGGCAGGTGAGGGGAAGAGAATAGATTAAGAAAGGGCTCAACATGGGGAAATGAAGAAGAGGGAAGGAGGAGGAGGTAAAATTACTGTAAGTTGGAAAAATGGAGGTTCCTGCATTAAGTTGGAGGATACCTAGACAGACTATAAGATGGGCTATTTCAAGGGTGAAGACACAATTTCGAACGAGGTTGGAGGCGACATTGGATGCAAGACGTTACTTCCTACGAAGCGAAATCCAATAGCATGAACGGCAGTGATGTTTCACTACCAGATGAACTATGCATGCTTTGAAAGGGAGAACACAACTGTAGCTGGGAAGATCCCTGCTGCACCTGATGACCCTGTGATCGCTGTCTCAGAGGCCAATGTTAGACTGTCTTTAAAGAGAGTGAACCCTCTGAAGATGGAAGGTCCCGATGGAGTACCCCGTAAGACTCTGAAAACCTTTGCAACCAACTAGCAGGAGTATTCAAGGACATTTTCAACCTCTCACTGCTACAGGCTGAAGTTCCCACTTGCTTCAAAAAGGCAACAATTATATCAGTGCCTAAGAAGAATAATGTGGGCCTTAATGACTATCTCCCGGTAGTACTCACATTGACAGTGATGAAATGCTTTGAGAGGTTGGTTATGACTAGACTGAACTCCTGCCTCAGCAAGGACCTGGATCCATTGCAATTTGCCTATCGCCACAATAGGTCAATGGCAGACGCAACCTCAATGACTTTCCACACAGCTTTAGACCACCTAGACAACACAAACACCTACGTCAGGATGCTGTTCATCGACTATAGCTTAGCATTTAATACCATCATTCCCACAATCTTGACTGAGAAGTTGCAGACTCTGGGCCTCTGTACCTCCCTCTGCAATTGGATCCTTGATTTCCTAACCGAAAGATCACAATTGGTGCGAATTGGTGATAACATATCATCTTCGCTGAGGGTGAACACTGGCGCACCTCAGGGGTGTGTGCTTAGCCCACTGCTCTACTCTCTATATACACATGACTATCTGGCTAGGCATAGCTCAAATACGATCTATAAATTGATGGTAGAGTCTCAGGTGGTGACGAGAGGGTGTACAGGAGTGAGATATGCCAACTACTGGAGTGGTGCCGCAGCAACAACCTGGCACTCAACATCAGTAAAATGAAAGAACTGATTGTGGACTTCAGGAAGGGTAAGATGAAGGAACACATACCAATCCTCATAGAGGGATCAGAAGTGGAGAGAGTGAGAAGCTTCAAGTTCCTGGGTATCAAGATCTCTGAGGATCTAACTTGGTCCCAACGTATCGATATAGTTATAAAGAAGGCAAGACAGCGGCTATACTTTATTAGGAGTTTGAAGAGATTTGGCATGTCAACAAATACACTCAAAATCTTCTATAGTTGTACTGTGGAGAGCATTCTGACAGGCTGCATCACTGTCTGGTATGGAGGGGCTACTGGCACAGGACCGAAAGGAGCTGCAGAAAGTTGTAAATCTAGTCAGCTCCATCTTGGGTACTAGCCTACAAAGTACCCAGGACATCTTCAGGGAGCGGTGTCTCAGAAAGGCAGTGTCCATTATTAAGGACGTCCAGCACCCAGGGCATGCCCTTTTCTCACTGTTACCATCAGGTAGGAGGTACAGAAGCCTAAAGGCACACACTCAGTGATTCAGGAACAACTTCTTCTCCTCTGCCATCCGATTCCTAAATGGATATTGAATCTTTGGACACTACCTCACTTTTTTTTAACATATAGTATTTCTGTTTTTGCACATTTTTCATCTATTCAGTATTTGTATACTGTAATTGATTTACTTACTTCCATTATTTTTTTATTTTATTTATTATTATTATTATTATTATTATTATTATTCTCTGCTAGATTAGGTATTGCATTGAACTGCTGCTGCTAAGTTAATGAATTTCACGTCACATGCTGGTAATAATAAACCTGATTCTGATTCTGTTGTTTTTCCAACCTGAGAGTGGTTGAGAGTGGCCTCATCATGGCAGATGGTCGGCATGGGAATGGGGACTGGTATTGAAGTGGCTGGCCACTGGGAAATCCTGCTTTTTGTGGACATTGTTAATGTACTTGACAAAGCGGGCCCTCAATCTACCTGAATCTCATCAATGTAGAGGAGGTCGCATCAAGAGCATTAGATACAGTAGACAACCCCAACCAATTTTCAGGTGAAGTGTTGCCTCACCTGGAAGGACTGTTTGTGACCCTGACTGGAGGTGAGGGTGGAAGTGAATGGACAGGTGTTCCACATCTTTCATTTGCAGGGATAAGTGCCAGGAGAGAGATTAGTGGAGAGGGACAAATAGATAAGGGGATCAAGGAAGGAGTGATCCCTGTGGAAAGCAGTGAGTGGGCGTGGGGGAGGTAAAGATGTGCTTGTTGGTAGGGTTCCAATGAAGATGGCAGAAGTTATGGAGAATAATGCATTGGATGTGAAGGCTCATGTGGTGGTAGGTGAGGACAAAAGGAACTCTATTGCTGTTAAGGTAGCAGGAAGATGGTGTGAGCGAAGATGCCTTGGAAATGGAGGAGATGCAGGAGAGGGAAACATCAATGGCAGAGGAAGGGTTTTTTGGAGATGGAGAATATCTCTGAAGTCCTAGGAAGGAAAACCTCATTCTGGGAACAGATGTGGCAGGGACGAAGGAACTGAGAAAAGGGAATGGCATTTTTACAGAAGACAGGATGTGAGGAGGTATGGTCAAGGTAGCCGTGGGAATTGGTAGGTTTATAAAAGATATCAGTAGACAGTTTATCCCCAGAGATGGAGACAGTGAGATCAAGAAAGGAGAGGGAGATGTCACAAATGGATCAAGTAAATAGTCACAGTAGTTTTCCCTGAATAGGGGAGTCTAAAATTGGAGGGCATAGGATTATGGTGAGAAGAAAAAGTTCTAATTAAAGGTGATACTCAAGAAGGCAACATCCCTCATCAAGGTTTCCCACCATCTTGGCCATGCCATCTTTTTTCAACTATCATCACCATCAACTATCAAGTCCCACATCACCAGGTCTATGAATAGCTACTTCTCTTCAACCATTCAGTCCTTGAACCAATCTGCACAACCCTAATCAATGGTTCAAAGGTTTTTTTTATTATCAAAGTATGTATGCAGTATACATCTCAAAGATTCTTCTTTTCCAGAAAACCACTAAACAAAGGAAAACCATGGAGACCAGTTCAGAGAGAAACAGCAAACCCACCACACCCACACAAAAAAAGAATGGCAACGATCATCAACCGCCCCGCCAAACCCCCCTCCTCCCACATTAAACACAACAAGAACATCGGCCCCAAATCCCGCTCTTCTCCCACAAAAAAACCAAACAAAAATGCAACAAGAACATCGACCCCTAGAACCCCTTCCCCTGCACAAAATGCCACAAGAACAACGACCCCCAAATCTCTCTCCCCTCGTCCAAAAAAACAACGAGAAAGAATGGACAAAAAACAGAATATAAAATCGACAAGACTGAAAAAATGTCCATAGTCTATAGTCGAAATCCATAAATGCAGGAACCTCGGTTACATCCTCCAACATCATTGAAGGAGAGAGACGCAGAGGCTTATCCTCCGGTCACAGTAATTGGCCACATATCTCCCTCACTGGCAGCAGAGCAACCCCACAAGCAATCAAAAGGCAGGCAGTGGGCGCTCTCTGCATTTGCCTCAATGTTTCAATCTTCCTCATCACTTTAATCAGTCAGCAATGAACGCTTTAACTGGGAAATGGAGTCGAACGTTGGCTCACACCCCATCTTATGGTTTCTTTGCCTTGACACTCGCGCTCACTGTTTTCCGGAACCTTCCCGGAGACAACAAAGCAATAGTTCTCCAAACTCTAAATCGCAGTTCCAGAAACACATTCAAGATGAAACAGACGTAAACGAAGTGAAATAAATAGCTTTGTGGTTGGATGGAACAGATGTTGACCGATGGAGCTTTGTATGCGGGCTCCATCTCGACCGGAATATTGATTACCTTACTACCCCAGTATAGTAACATATTGACCATTTACTCTCTTTGCACTACAAAATGACTTACTTATTATTCTAGTTGTGTTTTTTCTTGTATTTTTTAAATAATTTTTGTTCTCAATGTATGTTTTTCTCTTGTGAATTTTGTGTATATGATGCTATGAACCTTTAATTCTGCTGCAGGTAAGTTTTTCACTGCACCTGTGCCGACATGTACTTGTGCATGCGACAATGAACTCAGTTCTGACTTTGTTCTGATGGGCACGTTTTTCAAATGGATGGGTATGTGCAGTGAGCTGCCAGAGGAAGTGATAGAGGTGAGTATGATCATGGCATTTAAAAGGCAGTTGTACAAGCACATGGATAGGTAAAGTTTAGAGGGATATGGGCCAAGGGAAGGCAAATGGGACTTGCTCAGCATGCACAACTTGGGCTAAGGGTCTTGTCTCCATGAAATAACTCTATAACTCTAAGACTCAATGACATTAACACTAATTAATATAAAGGATAAAACACTTCTATTCACTTACCTTTTCCAGTTAGTTTGATGACTCCATTTGGATTGGGACAACCTAGATGCAGAAGGGGGCGACTGATACAATGATCAGAGGCTGACACACAGCATATCCAGCCCCACAGAGGATGATCCAGCATAATTCCAGACGTGGTAATGAGTTCAGGGGTGGAGTAGGAAGTCAAGACCACTGTCAGCATGTACCAAGCTTCCAGACTGCAAACCCCAGGTGCATAAGTCAGAATTGCCCTGCCCTATGAGGAGCTCCTTTGCTGGCTGCTGTCATTCAAACTACCAGCAGAAAAAAGTTAAGAATGCTTCAGACCACTTTAAAATAAGGTAACATCCAGCTATTTTAAGCCTCAAATTTGGAAATAAGCTTTCCAAGGTTATTTTTCACAAACATAATCCCTACTGAGGCAATCTTGTTTGATCCCACTTTAGATTAGGTTAAAAGTAGAAGATGATTTAAGTGAAAATTTCATAGTTAACTTTTATGGTGTTATTAGTTAATCCAGCACTAATAACATTTTGCCTTTGTGTATCTAATTTAAATTAGCAAAAATAAAGACAGAACTATACAGGTAATTGATTGAATGTGGCTTACCTCTATCCTGTGGCTGAAGTATCTCAATTTCAGAACACTATTCAAAAGGCACTATCTGCAAAAGTAATCCAAATTCTGAGTTTTATGAAGTATTTAATGAAAGATTAAGTGGCAGTGAAATTGAGCCACTGATCCCACTCATCTAAACTGTTCTGAATTTGCAGTTTATTCCTCTCTCATTGCTCAGGTATTTGAAATTGGATCATGCGTGAAGCAAGTAGCGGTGGTAAGTACAGGATCTATTCACTAAATCAGTCAGACTTGGAAATGTACATCGAATTTGGCTGAGTTCTAGGATACTGTAACTCCATGACCTTAATTACTGATTATCACAATAAGTAAGAAAGATGATCAACTTAATATTGTGATGCCAGCTTTTATACAATCAATTTGTTGCTTAATAATTTCACAGACGGGAAATGTGTCACATTTAGCATTACGAGTTACCCATTCTTTGCCAATGGATATTTAAAAAATAGTAGTATAAAACAGGAACGAGTCCTCTTCTTGGACACCCTGCTCTGGCTCTCTGCTTGCTCTGAACCATTTCGTCTCAAATTGTCAATGAGACATCAGCTGTCTTGACTTCAGCACTCTCTCTCCTCTTTGAACCTTACCTCCGCTGGATGCTCTGCCCTCCACTCGCTCCACACCAATCCCAACCATCAAACCTGCAGACAAATGGGATGCTGCTGTAGTGTGGTGCTCTGACCTCTACCTTGCTGAGGCCAGGCAGCAGCTCTCAAACACCTCCTCATACCTACCCCTTGAAGAGAACTCACTCTGGACCATCAGAAAACTGTCTCCAACACGATCATTGACCTCATCATTTCTGGAGAACTCCTATGCACTGCCAGCAAGCTCATAGTTTCCTTAGCCTGCACTGCCTGCTTCTACCTCCTACCCAAGATCCACAAATTGAACTGTCCAGGTAGACTTATTCTCTATGTCTGCTCCTGCCCCACTGAACTCGTGTCCTTATAACTTAATCCATTCTATCCCCCTTGGCTCAATCCCTTCCCACCTATATCCACAACATTTCTTATGGCCTCAATCTCCTCAGTAACTTTCAATTCCCTGGCACTGACTGGCTTGTTTTCACCATGGATGTCCAGTGACAATACACACCTATCCTCTATCAAGAAAGCCTTAAAGCTCTCTGCTTCTTTCTTAATAAAAGAACCAAACAATTCCCGTGCAACACCAACCTCCCTCGTCCAGCGGAACTGGTCCGCAGCCTCAACCGTTTTTCCTTTGGCTCCTCCCCTTTCTCCAGACTCAAGGGCTAGCCATGGGCTACAGCTATGCCTGCCTCTTCACTGGCTATGTAAAATAGTCCATGTTCTGAGCCTTCCCCGGTAATACACTTCAACTCTTCCTCTATCTAATTGACAACTGCATTGGTGCTGCTTCATGCACCCTTGTTGAGCTCATCAATTTCATCAACTTTGCCTCCAACTTCCACCCTGCCCTTAACTTCACTTGGTCTATCTCTGGCACCACCTATACCATCCCCGCCACCCTTGACCTGTCTGTCTCCACCGCTGGAGACAAACTATCAACTGACATCTTTATAAACTTATCGATCCACATAGTTATCTTGACTATACCTCTTCCCACCCTATCTCCTGTAAAAATGCTATTCCCTTTTCACAGTTCCTTCGTCTCCACTGCACCTCTTCCCAGGACACAGCTTTCCATTCCAGGACATCAGGGATGTCCTCCTTCTTCAAAGAATGGAGTTTCCCTCCTTCCACTATTGACATTGCTCTCATCCGCATCTCCTCCATTACCCATACATTCGTGCTCACCTCATCTTTCTGCAGCTTTAATAGTGATAGAGCACTTCTTATCTACCAACCAGCACATCATCCTCCACAACTTCTGCCATCTCCAAAGGGATCCTACCACTAAACATATCTTCTCTTCCCCACCTCTCCATTTTCCACAGGGATTGCTCCCTCTGCGATTCCCTTGTCCATTCATCACTCCCCACTAATCTCCCTCCCGGCACTTTCCCTGCAAGCAGCGCAAGTGTTACACCTGCCCATACGCCTCCTCCCTCACCTCCATTCGGGGCCCAAACAGTCCCTCCAGGTGAGACAACACTTCACCAGCGCATTATCCATTGTGTCCAGTTCTCCCCATGTGGCCTCCTCTGCGTTGGTGAGACTTGTCTTAAATTAGTGTTGGCTCCATCAAGCACTTCCTCTCCATCTGCCGAAAGTGGAACTTCCTGGTGGGTGGCCAAATATTTTATTTTCCATTCCCATTTCCATTCTGGAATGTGAGTTCATGGCCCTCTCTTCTGGAGGAGCAACACTTTATATTCTATTTGGGTAACCTCCAACCTGATGGCATGATATTGATTTCTCCTTCCAGTAAAGATGGATTGCAGCAACTTCTACAGGGTCAACAAAAGGTGCCATAGACCTTTTTAAACGTATTTTATATGATTGGAAACTCTTGCTGCACATTAAGAACTTAAGGTATTGCAGCTCTACCCCATCAGCAAGTTGCTTATTAGCAGAGAAACTGAAGGAGCTGTGTATCATACTGCTGCCTGAATTGAAGGAAGTGTACAGTCTAATAGCGAGTAACCATCTTGGTCACTTTTCTTGCAGTCACAAGACCCTTTTAGACATTGTCAATGTGGATTGCCACAAGTTCGATTCACGGATTTATTGGTGGAGAGCGGGGGCAAACGGCAGGGGAGCTATTTGGTCTCGGTTGTAATGAAGACCAGGCCTCAAGCTGTGGTGTCAACTGCTTACAGCCTCCAAGAGAGAGGCATCAGAGCTGGTGTGCTCCACCCGGGCAGGCTGGATTTGGTGCTGCCCCCCAACACCCCGTGTTCGCTTGACAAAAGATAATCTGCATCGTGATCGAGCGCAGATTTCTGCGGCATTCATGGACTCAGGGTCAGGACAATTTTTTTTTGTATGGTTATATTTTACTGATATCTTATATGTGTTTGTTATTTCGTACGTGTGAGAACTAGGCCTCAAGCAGCAATGTCGCTTGTTTACAGGTACCAGGAGAGAGGCGTCAGAGCCAGTGGTCGCCATCAGCGGTGTTGTGGCACAGCATCCAGTCTGGAGTCAGTGCCGCCCCCCCCAGTGTTCACTCAGCAGAAGACTGCAGATTTCTGCGGCATTCATGGCTCAGGACTGGACTACTTTTTTAGAGTGGCTGTATCTTACTGACTGTTGGTACCTTGGCCCTAGAGTAACGCTATTTAGTTGACTGTATTCATGGGTATTCATGTATGATTGAGCGGCAATTGAACTTGAACTGAATTGAAAATTCTTTTCCCTCTGCCTCCCTTCTTCCTCTATTCCCCAGTCTGTCCTTTTACCTCTTCCCATCTGTGTATCTTTTCCCCGGGTCCCTTCTCTCCTGTGATCCACTCTCCTCTCCTATCAGATTCTTTCTTCTCCAGCCTTTTACCTTACCCATCCACCTGGCTTTCCTAATCACCTTCCAGCTAGCCTCCTTCCCCTGCCCCCAACTATTTACTTAAATGTCTTCCCCCTCCATTTTCAGACCTAATGAAGGTTCTTGTCCAACACCTCAACTGTTTATTCATTTCCTTTGATGCTGCCTGACCTGCTGGGATCCTCCAGCATTTTGTGTGCTTTGCAATAGTTCAACATTGGTAGTATTGGTAGCTTATCACCAAGATACCACATGTCATCATCATTCTAGAAAACAACGTTAAACACAGTGAATTCTTTTGAATATATGCAAACACAAGAATCTTGGATGTGCAAAAATTGAGCACTGATGTTAAATCATGAAGACTAACTCATGAATTGCATTCGATAAAGTTTTGATGTCCCTTATTATTGAAATTTATACTGCCTTCAGATATGTTTTCTGCAGGCATTTAAAAGATGATAAAAAATACAACAGATTTTACAGAAAGCAAACACTACATAAGCAAAGACTGATAAACCAACCAAATACAAGAACCATTGTGGAAAATGTGATAGATCTCCTGAAAGTGAGATTTTGGTGCCTATGTCAGTCTTAGAGTCATAGAGCCATAGAAAAGTACAGCACAGAAACAACTCTTTGGCCAAGCTAGTCCATGCCAGACCATTGAAACTGCCCACTCCCATCCACCTGCACTGGGACCACAGCCCTCCATACCCCTGCCATCCATGTGCCTGTCCACATTTTTCTTAAACATTTAAATTGAGCGCACATGCACCACCTGCACTGGTAGTTTGTCCCACACTCCCACAGCCCTTGAAGTGAAGAAGTTTCCCCTCATGTTTCCCTTAAACTTTTCATCTTTTACCCTTAAGTGATGACCTCTGGTTGTAGTCCCACCCAACCTCAGTGGAAAAAGCCTACTTACATTTACCCTATCTATATCTCTCATAATTTTGTATACTTCTATCAAATCTCCCCTCAATTTTTGGCATTCCAAGGAATAAAATCCTAACCTATTCAATCTATCCTTATAACTCAGTTCCTCCAGTCTTGGCAACATACTTGTGAATTTTTCTCTGTACCCTTTCAATTTTATTTACATCTTTTCTGTATGTAGGTGACCAAAACTGCACACAATGCTCCAAATTAGATCTCACTAACATTTCATATAACTTCAACATAACATTCAATCTCCTGTACTCAGTACTTTGATTTATGAAAGTCAAAGTCCAGAAGTTTTCTTTAGGACCCTATCTTCCTGTGCCGATACTTTCAATGAATTAAGGACCTGTATTCCCAGATCTCTTTCTTCTACCACACTTCTCAGTTCCCTGTAGTTCAGTGTGTAAGATCCACCCTGGTTGGACCTACTGAAGTGCAACCCCTTGGACTTTTCTACATTGAATTCCATCTGCTACTTTTCAGCTGAATGTTCCAGCTGGTCTAGATCCCACTGCAAGTTCTAATAGTCTTCCTCGAAGACCACTACACTCTCAATCTTGATGTCATCTGCAAATTTGTTGATCCAGTTAACCACATTATCATCTGGTTCATTGATACAGATGACAAGCAACAAAAGTCCAGCACCAATCCCTGCGGCACTCCACTAATCACAGCCCTCTATTCTGAGAGGCAACCCTTTACTACCACTCTCTGGCTTCTCCCACACAACTAATGTCTAATCCAATTTACTACTTCAGCTCGAATGCATCAAACTCTCATGTGGGACATTGTCAAGTGCCTAGCTAAAGCCCATGTAGGTAACATCCACTGCCTTGCCTTTATCTATTTTCCTGGTATCTTCCTTGAAAAACTCTATAAGATTGGTTAGACATGTTCTACCATGCACAAAGCCATGCAGACTATCTTGTCACTATTCCTAGCTATCTCACTGGTACCTACATGGACCATGATCTCTGGCTGCTCACTCTCCCACTTAAGAATGCTGAGGACTTGCTCAGAGATGCCCCAGATTCTGGCACATGGGAGGCAACATAACCAGCTGGGAATCTTGTTGTCATCCACAGAACCTCCTTTCTGTTTCCCTAACTAATGGCTTCCCTATCATCGCAGTTCACCTCTTCTCCATCTCTTCGCTTCTGAGTTACAGAGACAGAGGCCTGATCGCTGTAACTTCCCTGTTAGGTCACCCTCCCCTCAGTGGTCATCAAAGTGGTACACCTGCTATTGAGGGAGATAGCCACAAGTAGTATCTTATACTGGCTATTTAATCCCTTACCCCTTTCTGACTGTCATGCGGTCTCCTGTGTCATTCTGTTGAGTATAATTACCTCACCATATGTCCTATTTATCATCCCCTCAGTCTCCTGAATAAACTGCTGTTCATCCAATTCCAACTCCATCCCTTTAACATGGAGTGTTAGAAGCTGCAGCTGGATGCACTTCGTGCAGGTGAAGTTGTCAGGGACACTGGCGGTCTCCCTTTCTTTCCACATCCAACAAGAGGATCATTCAACTATCCTGCCTGGTATCCCTACTGTTCTAACGGTGCAAATAGAAAGAAGGAAATAATAAATAGACTGGAAAAAATGTACTTACGGCTTTTTTGCCTGATCTCACTCAAGCCTCTTCCTTGCTGAATCCTCAAATAACCACTCTAGTACTATCTGCAGTACTCTCTTGCCTCCAGCTGACACCTCGCAGCCTCTGTCACTTAGTTCAACTCATCCCTCCTCCATCTGCCAATCATCCCGCCTGACCTTGCTCCATCTATCACTAGCCAGCTCTAGCCACATCCCTTCCCCTCACCTCTTTATATTGGCTGCCTCCCCTTTACACTTACAGTTCAGATGTAGGATCTCAACCCAAAATATCAACTATCCTTTTCCCTTTACTGTTGCTCTCTAACCTGCTGAGTTCCTCCAGCAGTTCGATTTTTTTTGTTCCAGCCACTGCCATTTATAGTATCCTCTGTCTTTGTCATCAAAGAATACTGTGTACTTTCGGTGACAAAACAGCACACTCTTTGGGAGGAAAGTGTTGCAGAGCTGCAGATACGCATATGTTTATTTTAATTAATGTTACCAAGTGAGGCAGACATTGTGCTATGATGGAACAAAATGCTACAACAGGAGTCCGTTACAGAAATGCCTGCAGAGGCAATCTGGGATTGTGAAAAAAGAGCTACAAAGCAATCCAACAAGCTGGCCAGACTTTCAGACCAGCATGAGGTTTGGGGTTAATGAAAGACAATCTACTATCACCTGATCATCAGCCCGATGACATAGGTAGGAAAAGGGATGAGGTCCTGAAAGGAGAATATAGGGAGTTAGGAAGGGAGTTGAGAAAAAGAACCGCAAAGGTAGTAATCTCGGGATAACTGCCTGTGCCACGCGACAGTGAGAGTAGGAATGCGATGAGGTGGAGGATAAATGCGTGGCTGAGGGATTGGAGCAGGGGGCAGGGATTCAAGTTTTTGGATCATTGGGACCTCTTTTGGCGCAGGCGTGACCTGTACAAAAAGGATGGGTTACACTTGAATCCTAGGGGGACCAATATCCTGGCAGGGAGATTAGCGAGGGCTACTGAGGTGACTTTAAACTAGAATGGTTGGGGGGTGGGAATCAAATTAAAGAGGCTAGGCGAGAGGAGGTTAGTTCACAACAGGGGGATGGGAACCAGTGCAGAGAGACAGAGGGGTGTAAAGTGAGGGTAGAAGCAAAAAGTACTAAGGAGAAGAGTAAAAGTGGCAGGCCGACAAATCCAGGGCAAGCATTAAAAAGGGCTACTTTTCAACATAATTGTATAAGGGCTAAGAGAGTTGTAAAAGAGCGCCTGAAGGCTTTGTGTGTCAATGCAAGGAGCATCCGTAATAAGGTGGATGAATTGAAAGTGCAAATTGTTATTAATGATTATGATATAGTTGGGATTACAGAGACATGGCTCCAGGGTGACCAAGGATGGGAGCTCAACGTTCAGGGATATTCAATATTCAGGAGGGATAGACATGAAGGAAGGGGAGGTGGGGTGGCGTTGCTGGTTAAAGAAGAGATTAACGCAATAGAAAGGAAGGACATAAACCGGGAAGATGTGGAATCGATATGGGTAGAGCTGCGTAACACTAAGGGGCAGAAGACGCTGGTGGGAGTTGTGTACAGGCCACCTAACAGTGGTAGTGAGGTCGGAGATGGTATTAAACAGGAAATTAGAAATGTGTGCAATAAAGGAACAGCAGTTATAATGGGTGACTTCAATCTACATGTAGATTGGGTGAACCAAATTGGTAAAGGTGCTGAGGAAGAGGATTTCTTGGAATGTATGCGGGATGGTTTTTTGAACCAACATGTCGAGGAACCAACTAGAGAGCAGGCTATTCTGGACTGGGTTTTGAGCAATGAGGAAGGGTTAATTAGCGATCTTGTCGTGAGAGGCCCCTTCGGTAAGAGTGACCATAATATGGTGGAATTCTTCATTAAGATGGAGAGTGACATAGTTAATTCAGAAACAAAGGTTCTGAACTTAAAGAGGGGTAACTTTGAAGGTATGAGACGTGAATTAGCTAAGATAGACTGGCAAATGACACTTAAAGGATTGACGGTGGATATGCAATGGCAAGCATTTAAAGGTTGCATGGATGAACTACAACAATTGTTCATCCCAGTTTGGCAAAAGAATAAATCAAGGAAGGTAGTGCACCCGTGGCTGACAAGAGAAATTGGGGATAGTATCAATTCCAAAGAAGAAGCATACAAATTAGCCAGAGAAAGTGGCTCAACTGAGGACTGGGAGAAATTCAGAGTTCAGCAGAGGAGGACAAAGGGCTTAATTAGGAAGGGGAAAAAAGATTATGAGAGAAAACTGGCAGGGAACATAAAAACTGACTGTAAAAGCTTTTATAGATATGTAAAAAGGAAAAGACTGGTAAAGACAAATGTAGGTCCCCTACAGACAGAAACAGGTGAATTGATTATGGGGAGCAAGGACATGGCAGACCAATTGAATAATTATTTTGGTTCTGTCTTCACTAAGGAGCACATAAATAATCTTCCAGAAATAGTAGGGGACAGAGGGTCCAGTGTGATGGAGGAACTGAGTGAAACACTTGTTAGTAGGGAAGTGGTGTTAGGTAAATTGAAGGGATTGAAGGCAGATAAATCCCCAGGGCCAGATGGTCTGCATCCTAGAGTGCTTAAGGAAGTAGCCCAAGAAATAGTGGATGCATTAGTGATAATTTTTCAAAACTCGTTAGATTCTGGACTAGTTCCTGAGGATTGGAGGGTGGCTAATGTAACCCCACTTTTTAAAAAAGGAGGGAGAGAGAAACCGGGGAATTATAGACCAGTTAGCCTAACGTCGGTGGTGGGGAAACTGCTGGAGTCAGTTATCAAAGATGTGATAACAGCACATTTGGAAAGCAGTGAAATCATCGGACAAAGTCAGCATGGATTTGTGAAAGGAAAATCATGTCTGACGAATCTCATAGAGTTTTTTGAGGATGTAACCAGTAGAGTGGATAGGGGAGAACCAGTGGATGTGGTATATTTGGATTTTCCAAAGGTTTTTGACAAGGTCCCACACAGGAGATTAGTGTGCAAACTTAAAGCACACGGTATTGGGGGTAAGGTATTGATGTGGATGGAGAATTGGTTAGCAGATAGGAAGCAAAGAGTGGGAATAAACGGGACCTTTTCAGAATGGCAGGCGGTGACTAGTGGGGTACCGCAAGGCTCAGTGCTGGGACCCCAGTTGTTTACAATATATATTAATGACTTGGATGAGGGAATTAAATGCAGCATCTCCAAGTTTGCGGATGACACGAAGCTGGGTGGCAGTGTTAGCTGTGAGGAGGATGCTAAGAGGATGCAGAGTGACTTGGATAGGTTGGGTGAGTGGGCAAATTCATGGCAGATGCAATTTAATGTGGATAAATGTGAAGTTATCCACTTTGGTGGCAAAAACAGGAAAACAGATTATTATCTGAATGGTGGCCGACTAGGAAAAGGGGAGGTGCAACGAAACCTGGGTGTCATTGTACACCAGTCATTGAAAGTGGGCATGCAGGTACAGCAGGCGGTGAAAAAGGCAAATGGTATGCTGGCATTTATAGCAAGAGGATTCGAGTACAGGAGCAGGGAGGTACTACAGCAGATGTACAAGGCCTTGGTGAGACCACACCTGGAGTATTGTGTGCAGTTTTGGTCCCCTAATCTGAGGAAAGACATCCTTGCCATAGAGGGAGTACAAAGAAGGTTCACCAGATTGATTCCTGGGATGGCAGGACTTTCATATGAAGAAAGACTGGATGAACTGAGCTTGTACTCGTTGGAATTTAGAAGATTGAGGGAGGATCTGATTGAAACGTATAAAATCCTAAAGGGATTGGACAGGCTAGATGCAGGAAGATTGTTCCCGATGTTGGGGAAGTCCAGAACAAGGGGTCACAGTTTGAGGATAAAGGGGAAGCCTTTTAGGACAAAGATTAGGAAAAACTTCTTCACACAGAGAGTGGTGAATCTGTGGAATTCTCTGCCACAGGAAACGGTTGAGGCCAGTTCATTGGCTATATTTAAGAGGGAGTTAGATGGCCCTTGTGGCTACGGGGATCAGGGGGTATGGAGGGAAGGCTGGGGCGGGGTTCTGAGTTGGATGATCAGCCATGATCATAATAAATGGTGGTGCAGGCTCGAAGGGTCGAATGGCCTACTCCTGCACCTATTTTCTATGTTTCTATGTTAACCTGACTGGAGCAATGAGCTGGCCACAAACAGCTAGGGCTAGCAGGTCAAAAGAATCTATTCAACCTGTCTGAGAGTCAGTTCACAGAGATTTCAGAACCAGAGCCCACAAACAGGGTATAAAGCAAAAGGGCCAGGATGGAGGAGATCTGCTGTAGAAGATAAATTCAGTTGTGTTTGACACATACAACACCAATTGAAAAGATGGAGCAGCACTGATTCTGACGATTCCATTCAGCAATTCTGTACAAATAAAAAGTCTTTAAGCTGGACACGGGTACAGAATTGCTGAATAGATTGAGTTGAATAAGATACTTTAAGGAAGAACTGCACTGTAATGTGGAAGCCTGTCAAAACATTTTGCTGACAAGAAGGTGCCACCTATGCATACATGTATTTGTGCATATGATGATAAAGTCAACTTTGACTTTATAAGGGATGTAATAGCAAACATGGGCATACTGATATAAGTCCAATACTCTGCAGTCAAAGTGCGGCAAGGCAGACTAAAAGTAGTCATAGCAAAGTTGAAAGCCTTGAGGCAAGCTAGAGAGGGAAAGTTACAAGACTTTGCTTCTAATTCTACTACGTTTCAACAAAAGGTAAATCTCAGATGCCCTACAAAAAGTAAAGTCTGTTGAAAGAACGTTTTGATGTCTGCAGGTATTGTTAACCATATTGCCACTTAATTCGCTGGACTTGTTTGGAAGATGAGGATGGCGTGCATGTTACAGCAGAAGAACACAGGACAGTTTAATATTCATTTATTTATAACTGTTGCTAGTGTCATGAAAAGAAAGAATCACTAATCTTAAATATAGGTCTAAATAATACATACAGTAAAGAAACAACCATACATCTTTCAAAAGGTTGGGCAGTTGAGAATAGAGGTTACAAGAACAATTCAAATATGTGATTAGAAATATAGATAACAAAACATAGAAATAGCACTGAAGGCCACTTGTTTGAAAACCATGTTTCTTTTTAATTTAAAACAGCAAACTGGTATCCACTCATTTATATTTATCAAGAAAATGTCTCCTGGGCAAGGCACAAATACCTATCAGCTATTCTCAGTTTTAGCATATTTACCTTTAGTAGTTTGAAATATTATTAAAAAAGAGTAGAACAAAGTGTTAGTGTTACAAAAGGTATAGCAGGCCCTTTCATGTTTTACTCTTAAAGAAACAACATCCCTTTCCTTTCTTTTTATGTTGGACTACTGGAAATATTGTGAAATTGAACTGTCACAAATAAATGCTATCCTTGGCCTAATTATCATTCAAAGGAACCACTATATCCATTCTAAAAATACTTTTTTTATACCATCTCTCCTTTCTAAAATTAAATCTTGAAAGATATTGCATATGTTTCATTTGAACAGTATTATTTTCACAGGCATTTAAAGATAATATTTTTATCCTCAGTAATAAAGTTCCTACCTATCTGATTCAGAGTTTTAGATGGGTTAGACTCATGGAATGGGCTTCTTAATTTAAAACATACTTGTAACATAATCCTACAAGCGAAGCATGCTGTCAGAAAACACTTAGAAAATGCATCAAATGCCTGCTGAGGGAAATACCTCCGGATGTATTGTTTTTACAGACATAATCATAACAGGCATAAAGGGAAAATTATTAAACATTTTGGTAGCAGTGTCCAGTGATCAGGGAATATGTTGATTGGTATGCAGTCTTTCCTATTCTGGTTACTACCTTTACTTGTGCAAGTTTCCTGGAATCAGAAAGTTGAATTAAAAAAAAATTCCTTTGCAGTGAAAGAAAATTGGTGGGGTAATATGGAAGTGCTCTCACTGAGGCCAAAGAGCCCATGAGATTTGACATATACCTGTTATGTAATATGTTGATCAAACACAAATGCTAATCAATTGTTTCATAAAACATTCATCTTAATTCAATCCGGAAATGAATTATTTCAATCCAGTTACCTCAATTATTTTAGCACTAAATTATTAATTTCCTGTACTTTCTATTGCTTCATTCAAATAATCTTCAATTTGTTGCTCTATTAATTTCTAATAATTTGTCATTGAATATCTTTGTGTGCGTCCGTGAAAGCTACTGATTCATAAAGATATGAGCTCACAGCTCTGAACTACACACATATAAAAAGTGATATGCTATATTTATTAAAATTCCAGCAATGTTAATTTATACTACTATTATACTTGTCAATTAGTCTCACTAAACTAACAATAGGCTTCATGTGGTAGCAGATCATTCGACATTTAATCTGTGATATGGTAAGTGCACTTAAAGAGCTGCAAAATATTCTGCAAGCATCTTTAGGATTAAAAGTAAAATCGATAACCCATGCACAATAGGGACGTGATGAAGTCTGAAATTTGCACCGCGTATGAGGTAGCACCATAATTCTCATCAGTTGTTTCTTTACTTATTTATTCCATCAGCCCCATAAGTTGTGGGCTTTGGGGATTTTTGTATTTCTTACAGGATATTAAGTGTCTTGTTTTCCACAATATGTATATGGGAGCAGATTTTTCAATTTAATTTTGTATTTAAAATTCAGAAAAGATTTCTTAAACATTGATTCCAGCAAAATGTTAAGTTATAAAACGGAACAAAAATATGTCATGGTAAAACCCATCTAGTTAGCTAGGTTAATGAAAGGAACACTGTCTCTTTGAGAGTCTATTTGCAGGTCAAAGCACTGTTAGAAACAAATATACCTAATAACTTTCTGCATAGATTCTAACCCACATATATTGTAGGGATTAAAGTTACATTATTACTATCCAGTAACACAGAAGAGATGTAGCTTTGTTATTAATACTGTTCAAATTGCTCATGCACTAACATGCAAATCTTTACAACTTTCAAAATTTATTTTTTTGAAAAAATTGCTTTTGGAATATTGAAAATGTTAACAGTTGTCAAGCATTTTGCCCATGCATTTCATGCAATGTTTGTCAGTGAAACATGTAACAATAAGATCTGGATGCTTTGTATAAAGCAAGGAATGTGATTCTTTTTATATAGTAACTGTACATATTCGTCAACCAGTGACTCCTGCTAAACTGGTTTATTTGATGAAGACCATATATTGTCTGGAAGTGCTTCCCCTGTAGAAGAGAGAGGAGCAGAACCACATGGTGTGTATGGATCGGTATCTGTGTCTGTCTCACCCTCTGCTAAATAAAGTTTTGATTTTGGCCAACTTCCTCCCCCATAAAACCCAAAAGTCAAGTCATCCTTAGACTGAGAGATGCTGAAACCACTGGGGGATCGTTGAAGTTCTTCATGGTTGACTGAAAGGAGAGAGATGGGAGTATCACTGTCTCTCGTACTTCTCCCATGTCTCACTGTTACTTTGTCTGAGTAAGGACTTGTTAATTCTCCTCTTTGATAGCTGGGGCACACATTATCTTGTGTGTCTGTCAGAGAACAGATTGGAAGAACTGTCGGTCTTTCTGTGTATGATGGAGCAGGAGGTGGAGGAAATCTTGATAGATCAGCAGCTAAAGATGTAAACTTTGTTCCTCCGGTATTCTGTCTGAAGAAACTAAAAGGATCAACAGAAGAAACTTGGACTTGATAACAATTTTGAGGCACCATGTAGGTGCAGGATTCAGAATAGTTTGAGATGACTCGTTTAATCTCAGAGTATTTGTCTTCCACCTTGTCATCTGCTGGACTTTGCCTTGTGGATGGCCCTGCCCCTCTTGCTGAATAATACCCAGTTGATGCAGAATGCTGAGTATTCATCTTTTGGATGTGCATGTCCACGAGGAAGTCAATCTTCTTCTCCATTCCCTCTACCTGCAATCGATCAGAGAAAGTGCATCAGTTTAGTAACTGCAGGCACACTCAGTAAAAGAACACGAGGAGTATTACCTTGTGAGAAAGAGTTTTGAACACTCCTCCTGAACTTTATTTTTCATTAAGGCAACTTTCAGAAAAGTGAAGACTTGTCTGATTATCTTATCTACGGTCCTGCGCAAATTAATGTTGCCATTTGCAATTTATGTAACATGATTGGCCAATAAAATATTGATGCCCTGATCAATTCTCAGTGTAAACCCAACAAGGTGACCAAGACTGCTTCGATCCAATAGAGCAATATAATTATACATATAATACGTATGCATGCAAAGCAAATGAACAGCCTCACTTGGCAAAAGTACCATCCCAAAATAAAAAAAAATCACACTGTGAATCTCCTTACAATACTTAAAAAAAAAAATCCAAAACATGTGTAATAGTTTGCACTGGATGTAATTAAACCAAAGGGCTTATCAGCAAAAGGAGAGGTTCTGTTTGTGATTAGTTGAACTGTACTACTATTGCTGTTTGCAGCTCTTAGGAATTCTGAGGGAAATGCCAGCTGCGAAGGAATGGAAGCAGCAGGTTTGGTGTGAAACAAGGAGATAAGGTAATAGTATGACTATTGGAATCTGAGTTGGGTCCACCTGATATCTCACGTTTCTTCCTCTTCTCCACCTCAGTATTGTTCATTTATGGACTTATATTGATGAGCAACACATGAAGAAGGGATCAGTACCAATTTCAGTTGTCAGCTTTATTGTAGTTGTGACACTAAACTCAGGAGTCAATACATGCTCACTTGGTTGATTCCTGGGGTGCAGAGACCATCCTAAAAGGACAAATTACGGAATACAGATTTATTAGAAAGCTTTCCAAAGCAGATACTGGGGGAGTTTATAACCTGGCCAGGTAGCCAGAACCAGGAATATTAAAAACAATGCTGGATAAGCTCAGCAGCCTGAGTATTATCTGTGGAGGCAAAGACATGATCGACATTGCCGGTCCACTTTGCATCATTACTGAGAGATCTTAGAATACAAAAGGAAACGGGATGGGTAGTATGGAGGCTGATGTGTGATAGGTGGATTTGGATGAGGAGGAATTTGCCTGCATAGAATGAGAAATTTCAGATTCAGAGTAAAGGCCATCCAGTTAAGACCAAGATAGTGAAATGTCTTGATTCAAAGCAGAGTGAATTTTTGGTGTTTTTCCACAAAAGGCAATTTAGGGACGTGCCATTCAAGTTATCTTACTGTATGGCAGCAGAGAAGGCTCAAAGGGCCAAATAACTCCAGCTCTTCCCTCCTATTAGATCAAAATCTTAACCTAATACAGGAAAATGTCAATAAAGTTCAAAGACTCCACACATTTTTCTTAAACCTCCATGTAAGTAATAAAGGGGGAGTTCTAGAACAAGAAAGGTCACATTGATTTTTAAGTAGGGCTTAGATTATTATACTTATTTAAAAAAGTGTTATTTTTCTCCACAGAGAAGAATGTAAGCCAAAAAGTTATAGTAGAAGAAGAACTAAAGGAGCAAAGCAGAAAAGAAAAGTAATATGTTAAAGTCCATGGGTATAAAAACTGATAAAAGAGGGATTACAACAAATAAAAGTACTAAGTTAACAGGTGGGTTTGAAACATATCAAAATAAATTCATTAAGCATTCTAGGGTTAGTAGACCAGCGAAAACCACTAATTATCATGAGCATTTTGTGTAAGGAGGAAATTGTTTCAATGAGGGCATGAGTAGGGCATCATATATTAAAGGGAAACAGAACAAAAATAAAGTTGAGTTTAAAAATGATGTATGGAAACAATTGGTTTCAAATCCTAAATGTTTTTGGGAGCTTCTTGTCTGGCCATGAAACAATGGAAGTAAAGCACAGAAAGAGATTTGCAGAAGTAAATAAGGTGTAAATAAATAAGTAAATAAATACTTAAAGGGTTGACGGTGGATATGCAATGGCAAGCATTTAAAGGTTGCATGGATGAACTACAATAATTGTTCATCCCAGTTTGGCAAAAGAATAAATCAAGGAAGGTAGTGCACCCGTGGCTGACAAGGGAAATTAAGGATAGTATCAATTCCAAAGAAGAAGCATACAAATTAGCCAGACAAGCAGCTCACCTGAGGACTGGGAGAAATTCAGAGTCCAGCAGAGGAGGACAAAGGGCTTAATTAGGAAAGGGAAAAAAGATTATGAGAGAAAACTGGCAGGGAACATAAAAACTGACTGTAAAAGCTTTTATAGATATGTGAAAAGAAAAAGATTGGTTAAGACAGATGTAGGTCCCCTACAGACAGAAACAGGTGAATTGATTATGGGGAACAAGGACATGGCAGACCAATTGAATAACTACTTTGGTTCTGTCTTCACTAAGGAGGACATAAATAATCTTCCAGAAATAGTGAGGGACAGAGGGTCCAGTGGGATGGAGGAACTGAGCGAAATACATGTTAGTAGGGAAGTGGTGTTAGGTAAATTGAAGGGATTGAAGGCAGATAAATCCCCAGGGCCAGATGGTCTGCATCCTAGAGTGCTTAAAGAAGTAGCCCAAGAAATAGTGGATGCATTAGTGATAATTTTTCAAAACTCGTTAGATTCTGGACTAGTTCCTGAGGATTGGAGGGTGGCTAATGTAACCCCACTTTTTAAAAAAGGAGGGAGAGAGAAACCGGGGAATTATAGACCGGTTAGCCTAACGTCGGTGGTGGGGAAACTGCTGGAGTCAGTTATCAAGGATGTGATAACAGCGCATTTGGAAAGCGGTGAAATGATCGGACAAAGTCAGCATGGATTTGTGAAAGGAAAATCATGTCTGACGAATCTCATAGAATTTTTTGAGGATGTAACTAGTAGAGTGGATAGGGGAGAACCAGTGGATGTGGTATATTTGGATTTTCAAAAGGCTTTTGACAAGGTCCCACACAGGAGATTAGTGTGCAAACTTAAAGCACACGGTATTGGGGGTAAGGTATTGGTATGGGTGGAGAATTGGTTAGCAGACAGGAAGCAAAGAGTGGGAATAAACGGGACCTTTTCAGAATGGCAGGCGGTGACTAGTGGATAATTTAATGTGGATAAATGTGAAGTTATCCACTTTGGTGGCAAAAATAGGAAAACAGATTATTATCTGAATGGTGGCCGATTAGGAAAAGGGGAGGTGCAACGAGACCTGGGTGTCATTATACACCAGTCATTGAAAGTGGGCATGCAGGTACAGCAGGCGGTGAAAAAGGCAAATGGTATGCTGGCATTTATAGCGAGAGGATTCGAGTACAGGAGCAGGGAGGTACTACTGCAGTTGTACAAGGCCTTGGTGAGACCACACCTGGAGTACTATGTGCAGTTTTGGTCCCCTAATCTGAGGAAAGACATTCTTGCCATAGAGGGAGTACAAAGAAGGTTCACCAGATTGATTCCTGGGATGGCAGGACTTTCATATGATGAAAGATTGTATCGACTAGACTTATACTCTCTGGAATTTAGAAGATTGAGGGGGGATCTTATTGAAACATATAAAATCTTAAAAGGATTGGACAGGCTAGATGCAGGAAGATTGTTCCCGATGTTGGGGAAGTCCAGAACGAGGGGTCACAGTTTGAGGATAGAGGGGAAGCCTTTTAGGACTGAGATTAGGAAAACTTTTTCACACAGAGAGTGGTGAATCTGCGGAATTCTCTGCCACAGGAAACAGTTAAGGCCAGTTCATTGGCTATATTTAAGAGAGAGTTAGATATGGCCCTTGTGGCTAAAGGGATCAGTGTGTATGGAGGGAAGGCTGGTGCAGGGTTCTGAGTTGGATGATCAGCCATGATCATACTGAATGGTGGTGCAGGCTCGGAGGGCCGAATGGCCTACTCCTGCACCTATTTTCTATGTTTCTATGTTTCTATCAAAAAGGTATGTTCAATGAAAAATAGTGCCAATGGAACAAATGAAGAAACAAAAGTTTAGTCTGGATGCGACATAAGTGAGAGAAGAAGGGCTACCACCTAAAATGATTATTATTAGAAAATACCAAAAAGTGCGGGTAAATTAAAACTAAAATGATGGACATGCTAAATAACTGTCATTGTTGAACACAGTGCTGGTTCAGGAAGATTACACTGAGTTTCTTTGGAACAAAAACGAAGGCTAAGGTCAGAGAAGTCAGAGTTGGGGAATTAACCATTCAAGTGACTGAAAGTCACTCTTATGCTACTCAGTGAAGCTGTTCACCAAAATTATTACTGGAGATGTTTTTTGTTTCCTCTTTTTGGAGGAGACTGCATAATAAACAGCAGACAGCACATACCAAATGGGCACTGAAGTATTAGCTACTGGTTATGTTCTCGCTTCACTGAATTTGCATTAAGTAATAGACAAATATTTTGACAGTATGCAAAGAACTGGAAAATAGAAAGAGTAGGACATTCAGGCCCTGACACATGCTCAATGAGCATGATTGATTTTGCACTGACTCCATTTGCTTTTATTCTCATAATATCTGAACATCTATTGATTTCTGCTTTGAATATTCTCAGCATATGAATCTTCACAGTTTCAAAGATTCACTATCTTCCTGTGAAGAATTTTTTCTCGACTCTATCCTGTCAGAATGGTCCTTGTTACTGAATGGCCTTTAATTTCTACAATTCTACTATGCTGCTGTCAGTGCTCACAAGAACGACAAGAGCACGTGGCACACACCTTCAACCGGAAAGAAACCAGAGTATCTTCAAAACAAATCATAGCTGCATTATCAATGATTAATGAGCAATAATTTGAAGGTTTACCTGTCTTTCAACTTTAACAAATCTTCCCATCATACTTTGGTCTTCAGCCTCTGGATCAGAAGCTTTAGCTACATCAGGGTCAATTCTAAATGATAATGTTTTAAGCAGATACAAATTAACAGGAGTTCTGAATTATTTACAGTGCATAAGACAAATAGTAAGACAATATTTCATATGAATCTGTGATATTTTAACAGTTGATCATATTTCTTTCTGCTTTATTTGTCTCTTCTGTGATTCCTTGATACAGTTACAAATCTTACTTTATTTTAAAAAAGGTAGTAACATGTAAACTCTTCAACTTAAGAGTTATGGTACTGAATCTATGTGCTTGTAGTACCAAGATTATGTCAAGAAAGAATAACAGGATCTCACTTTAAGCAATTAGGATCCGGAAGTAGTTGCTGAAATGTTATTGGATGAGAATAGATATTATCTCCTTGTTACAGATGTTCGACATAACTTATTCCATAGCCCATTTGGGAATCTATCCTAATTTAAAAATCCTAAACTCCTCTGGCATATTACAATTTCCATCACATTCCCACATGAAGAATAAAATAGAGGCACAGGTATTAGGCCAGACCAAGGAAGGCTGGGTGTGGGTACCCAGAGAGAGGCACCTGAGATAACCCAGAAACAAGGACAACTGGAAGCATTCAAATATTGTCCACTTACAAGGGGACCATTGGGTTTGTCTAATCGGCTATCCAGGTGTGGATGCATCTTGCGTTTAACACCAAAAGAGATACTACTGCTAAACCACCACCATGTCACCATTATCACCACCCATTGTACATTGCCTTTCTTCACTTACTTAGACCATAAGACCATAAGACAAAGGAGCAGACTTAGGCCATTTGGCTCATCAAGTCCGCTCCGCCATTTCATTACGACTGATCCAATTTTTCTCTCTGCCTCAATCTCCTGCCTTCTCCCCATGTCCGAAAGCATACCAGTGATGCCAATGAATTTTAATCCCTTTTTTATGCCAAAACAATACTAAAATGTATTATTGCATGTTTGTAATGTCAGCCTATACAATAGCAAAAAAGTGCAATTTTGCTTCAATTTTCAATAAGCAATGCATTTTATAGGATTACTAGGTAATGGATTATCTGTTGCTATTACATGGCATAAGCTTTAATACATAATTAACTTGTTTATTATAATTGATTTTAGTTTCTTACTTGGGTGATTGTTGAAAAGGATATACAAACCCTCCTTTTAGGCTTGTTTTTTTATGCTTTGGAGTTGATGGTGGTGCAGGAGCAAGAATCATGTCAACCCTACAAAAAGAAGTATGACTAAGTTTTGTGGTTAGAGTGGTTCTGCGCATTCGATATTTTTCTCAGTGCAATGAGTGAAACAATTCAATCAATAGATTCCAAATCAAAACCATGCAGATGCTGAAACTACAGCACAGAAACAGGCCTTTTTGGCCCTTCTTGGCTGTGCCGAACCATTTTCTGCCTAGTCCCACTGACCTGCACACGGACCATATCCCTCCATACACCTCCCATCCATGTATCTGTCCAATTTATTCTTAAATGTTAAAAAAGAACCCGCATTTACCACCTCGTCTGGCAGCTCATTCCATACTCCCACCACTCTCTGTGTGAAGAAGCCCCCCACTAATGTTCCCTTTAAACTTTTCCCCCCTCACCCTTAACCCATGTCCTCTGGTTTTTTTCTCCCCTTGCCTCAGTGGAAAAAGCCTGCTTGCATTCACTCTATCTATACCCATCATAATTTTATATACCTCTATCAAATCTCCCCTCAATCTTCTACGCTCCAGGGAATAAAGTCCTAACCCATTCAACCTTTCTCTGTAACTGAGTTTCTCAAGTCCCGGCAACATCCTTGTAAACCTTCTCTGCACTCTTTCAACCTTATTTATATCCTTCCTGTAATTTGGTGACCGAAACTGAACACAATACTCCAGATTCGGCCTCACCAATGCCTTATACAACCTTATCATAACATTCCAGCTCTTAAACTCAATATTTTGATTAATAAAGGCCAATGTACCAAAAGCTCTCTTTACGACCCTATCTACCTGTGACGCCACTTTTAGGGAATTTTGTATCTGTATTCCCAGATCCCTCTGTTCCACCGCACTCCTCAGTGCCTTACCATTAACCCTGTATGTTCTACCTTGGTTTGTCCTTCCAACATGCAATACCTCACACTTGTCTGTATTAAACTCCATCTGCTCTTCTTTGCCTCCGTCCCAAAATAGATCCAAATTATAAAATGATAACCAGTGTCATCTTTTAATGATTTAAAAGTGTGCTTATGATTTTAGCAGTTCAGTTGTGGGTACTAGATGATACAAAGATACAAGCTGTCAGCATTAATTGACTCATATACTATATAACCATATAACAATTACAGCACGGAAACAGGCCCCTTCTAGTCCGTGCTGAACACTTACTCTCACGTAGTCCCACCGACCTGCACTCAGCCCATAACCCTCCATTCCTTTCCTGTCCATACAGCTATCCAATTTTACTTTAAATGACAATATCGAACCTGCCTCTACCACTTCTGCTGGAAGCTCGTTCCACACAGCTACCACTCTCTGAGATCTGCAGTACTTGAAGATGTTAATGTCCCCCAGGATCTTGTGATCATAAAAATTACGTTTAAAAAGGACAATAGCACTTTTTGTTCACACTGGAGAAAATAATGTCACAACATGTTCTTGAACTAACTGGCAACCAGCAAAACTTTAATCATTAAATTGTAGCAACACTATGACCACTTTGCACTAAAATAGACTATGCTTTTTTGTTTGAATTGTGTTTCCTTGTAAAATTGTGCATAATTTATGTTTTTTTGTGAATACTATTTGACAAAACTGACATGGAAAGAGATACAGTATATCAGGGTTGGAAATTAAACACCAGTTTATGATTTTTGAGGTTTAACTGCTAAGCAAGCATAAGGAGAGGCATTGATCGTGTGGATTGTCAGAGGCTTTTCCCCACAGCTGAAATGGCTAGCACGAGAGGACATAGTTTTAAGGTGCCTGGAAGCAGGTACAGAGGAGATGTCAGGGGTAAGTTTTTTTACGCAGAGATTGGTGGGAGCGTGGAATGGGCTGCCAGCGACGGCGGTGGAGGTGGAAAACATAGGGTCTTTTAAGAGACCCTGGATGGCTACTTGGAGCTTAGAAAAATAGAGGGCTACGGATAAAGCCTAGGTAGTTCTAAGGGAGGGACATGTTCGGCACAGTTTTGTGGGCCAAAGGGCCTGTATTGTGCTGTAGGTTTTCTATGTTCTATGTTCTATAGCAGAGAGTGGGGTCACTTAACTTTTTTAATGTTACATGACTGATACTTTATGCAAGGTAAGATAATGTTATCTGTGATTTGGAAGGAATCAGAGGACAAAAGAAATAAGTGAAATGTTAACCCCACAGCTGAAAAGAAGCTCAGATATCATTACAGCAGAAGTTAATATCTGTACGACAAGAGGACGCGAGGACAAAGCTGCAAATTAACTGAGCATAGTTTAGAATTGTATGGCGAAGCTGTAAAATTTAAAGAATTACATCTAAATTAATCTCACTAATTTCTTGCCATTGACTCTGCTTGTTGCATTTGTCGTGAAACTCTGATCTGCCCTTTTAAGCTTAGCTATAAATTGTTACTCAACCACAAGATAGCCCCAGCTACTTCTAGACATAAAAAATGAAAATGTTGGAAATGTTCAGCAGGTTGGGCAAAATCTGGAGAGAGAGAGGAAGAATTTACGTTACAGGTCAATGCACATGAATTCCACTTCCCGCACTTGCATCCTTCCTGATTCCTACCACAACTACAATAAGGATCACAGTATCCTGACCTTCTGCATACTTCCCCTCTTTTCCCTTTCTGTATTTCAAAAGAACTCTGCATCTTGCAACATTCTGATTAATTCTCCACTAACAACTCTTCCACCCATAGCATATTCTTATAGTCTTTGACAAAGAAAGTCAATTCCATAACTTTCATTTTTAAAGGAAAAAAGTCCAGATGCTGGAAATTGAAATTAAAACAGAAATACTGAGCAGGTCTGTGGAAAACTAAACTGAGTTAATATTTTACTTTTACTTTCTCCCTTCACACCATGCAGGAATGCAACCACTTTCCGGGAGATTTATTTGCCTGCTATCAAATCAGCATAGTATACCCTGCTCAGAACATGATCTCCTCTCCCTTGGGGAAACCAAACACGGAACAGGTGACTGCTAAGCGGACAGTTCCACTCAGTCTGCAATCAAGACCCTGGGCTTCTAACCGCCTGTCACTTTAATTCCCCATCCCACTTCCACTTTGAACTCCTCTTTGGCATCCTACATTGTTCAAAAATAACACAATGTAAACTCAAGGAACAGCATCTTGTTAACGTAAATGGATGCCTCATTGTTAGCATGAACCTGATGGGCCAGGAGCCTGTTTCCATCCTCTGTGACTCCATGGCTCTAATTCTAGGTGTTGACTATTTCTGGCAGTTTCCTTTTTTAAAAAATTCATATTTCTACCATCCACTCACTGTGAGGCATCAATTGGCTAAGGAAAATTGCATTACAGACTGTAACAGTAAACAAGTAATGGCTAATATTTAATGAATTTACACTGGGGACAAGGAACAGATGACACGGTGATGTAGTGATTAGCATAAGGCTCTACACCACCAATAACCTGGAATTAATTTTTGTTGGTGTCTATAATGTTCTCCCATGATCACACTGGTTTCCTTTGGGTGCATTGGATTCCTCCCACATTCCAGAGAGGTACAGGTTACTGAGTTGCGGGCATGATTTGCCAAATGTATGGCAACATCTGCAGGCTGTCCCCAGCACATCCTTAGGTTGTGTTGGTTTTTAACACAAACAATGACATTCATTGTATGTTTCAACGTACATGTGATAAATAAATCAATCAGAATCTGAGAAAATTTCTAGAAAATTGTGGGGATCAGGTTTAGATTGAATGAGTGAGTAACTGAAAGAATTTAGCATTAGTCAATCAATAATACCAAATGTATTCATATGAAACTGAATGCTAATAAATCCAAAACCTGATTACCTACCCATAAAGCGCGTGGCCAAGTGGTTAGGGCGTTGGGCTCACGATCTGAAGGTCACGAGTTCAAGCCCCAGCCGAAGCAGCGTGTGGTATCTTTGAGCAAGGCACTTAACCACACACTGCTCCAGTCCAGCCAGCTGAAAATGGGTACTGGCAAATGCTGGGGGTTAACCTCGCGATAGACTGGCGTCCTATCCAGGGGGGAGTCTCGTACTCTCAGTAGCTGGGACGGAGAAGAGGAGAGCTGTCATTATTGGAGACCCTATAGTCAGGGGAGCAGACAGGAGATTTTGTGGACGTGAGAAGGACACCTGCATGGTTTGTTGCCTCCTGGGTGCCAGGGTCTGGGATGTCTCTGACCAGGTGCACGATATCCTGGTACGAGAGGGAAAGCAACCAAAAGTCGTGATACATGTTGGGACCAACGACATAGGCAGGAAGAGGGATGAGGTCCTAGTTCAGGAACTAGGCAGAAGGCTGAAGAACAGGACCTCAAGGGTGGCATGCTCAGGATTGCTGCCAGTGCTACATGACAGTGATGGTAAGAATTGGAGGAGATGGCAGTTGAATGCGTGGCTGGGGAGTTGGTGCAGGGAGCAGGGTTTTAGATGTTTGGATCATTGGGATCTCTTCTGGGGAAGGTTGGACCTGTACAGATTGGATGGGTTGCACCTGAACTCGAGGGGGAGCAATATCCTTGCAGGTAGGTTCGCTGGCATGGTTCGGGAGGGCTTAAACTAATTTGCGAGGGGATGGGACCCAGAGCGATAGAGCAGTGAAAGAAGTGCATGGAGTAAAGCCAGATCTAACATACAGAGAGGCTTTGAGGAAAGAGAAGCAGAATAAACGCTGTAAAGACAGTAAGGTAGAAGGGCTGAAATGTGTGTACCTCAATGCAAGAAGCATCAGGAACAAAGGTGATGAACTGAGAGCTTGGATACATACATGGAATTATGATGTAGTGGCCATTACAGAGACTTGGCTGGCACCAGGGCAGGAATGGATTCTCAATATTCCTGGATTTCAGTGCTTTAAAAGGGATAGAGGGGGGGGGAAGGGGAGGAGGGGTGGCGTTACTGGTCAGGGGTACTATTACAGCTACAGAAAGGGTGGGTAATGTAGCAGGATCCTCTTTTGAGTCAGTATGGGTGGAAGTCAGGAACAGGAAGGGAGCAGTTACTCTACTGGGGGTATTCTATAGGCCCCCTTGTAGCAGCAGAGATACAGAGGAGCAGATTGGGAGGCAGATTTTGGAAAGGTGCAAAAATAACAGGGTTGTTATCATGGGTGACTTTAACTTCCCTAATACTGATTGGCACCTGATTAGTTCCAAGGGTTTAGATGGGGCTGAGTTTGTTAAGTGTGTCCAGGATGGATTCCTGTCACAGTATGTGGACAGGCCGACTAGGGGGAATGCTATACTAGATCTAGTACTAGGTAATGAACCGGGTCAGGCCACAGATCTCTTAGTGGGAGAGCATCTGGGGGACAGTGACCACCGCTCCCTGGCCTTTAGCATTAGCAATGGAAAAGGATAGAATCAGAGAGGACAGGAAAAATTTTAATTGGTGAAGGGCAAATTATGAGGCTATAAGGCTGGAACTTGCGGGTGTGAATTGGGATAAGGTTTTTTGCAGGGAAATGTACTATGGACATGTGGTCGATGTTTAGAGATATCTTGCAGGATGTTAGGGATAAGTTTGTCCCGGTGAGGAGATAAAGAATGGTAGGGTGAAGGAACCATGGGTGACAAGTGAGGTGGAAAATCTAGTCAGGTGGAAGAAGGCAGTATACATGAGGTTTAGGAAGCAGGGACCAGATGGGTCTATTGAGGAATATAGGGAAGCAAGAAAGGAGCTTAAGAAGGGGCTGAGAAAAGCAAGAAGGGGGCATGAGAAGGCCTTGGCCAGTAGGGTAAAGGAAAACCCCAAGGCATTCTTCAATTATGTGAAGAAAAAAAGGATGACAGGAGTGAAGGTAGGACCGATTAGAAATAAAGGTGGGAAGATGTGCCTGGAGACTGTGGAAGTGAGCGAGGTCCTCAATGAATACTTCTCTTCGGTATTGACCAATGAGAGAGAACTTGATGATGGTGAGGACAATATGAGTGAGGTTGATGTTCTGGAGCATGTTGATATTAAGGGAGAGGAGGTGTTGGAGTTGTTAAAATACATTAGGACGGATAAGTCCCCGGGACCTGACGGAATATTCCCCAGGCTGCTCCACGAGGTGAGGGTAGAGATTGCTGAGCCTCTGGCTAGGATCTTTATGTCCTCGTTGTCCATGGGAATGGTACCGGAGGATTGGAGGAGGCGAATGTTGTCCCTTTGTTCAAAAAAGGTAGTAGGGATAGTCCGGGTAATTATAGACCAGTGAGCCTTACGTCTGTGGTGGGAAAGCTGTTGGAAAAGATTCTTAGAGATAGGATCACTGGGCATTTAGAGAATCATGGTCTGATCAGGGACAGTCAGCATGGCTTTGTGAAGGGCAGATCGTGTCTAACAAGCCTGATAGAGTTCTTTGAGGAGGTGACCAGGCACATAGATAAGGGTAGTGCAGTAAAGGCATGGGATCCAGGGAAATTTGGCCAGGTGGATTCAGAATTGGCTTGCCTGCAGAAGGCAGAGGGTGGTGGTGGAGGGAGCACATTCAGATTGGAGGATTGTGACTAGTGGTGTCCCACAAGGATCTGTTCTGGGACCTCTACTTTTCGTGATTTTTATTAACGACCCGGATGTCGGGGCAGAAGGGTGGATTGGCAAGTTTGCAGACGACACAAAGGTTGGTGGTATTGTAGACAGTGTAGAGGATTGTCAAAGATTGCAGGGAGACACTGATAGGATGCAGAAGTGGGCTGAGAAGTGGCAGATGGAGTTCAACCCGGAGAAGTGTGAGGTGGTACACTTTGGAAGGACAAACTCCAAGGCAGAGTACAAAGTAAATGGCAGGATACTTGGTAGTGTGGAGGAGCAGAGGGATCTGGGGGTACATGTCCACAGAACCCTGAAAGTTGCCTCACAGGTGGATAGGGTATTTAAGAAAGCTTATGGGGTGTTAGCTTTCTTTAGTCGAGGGAGAGATTTTAAGAGTCGCGATGTAATGATGCAGCTCTATAAAACTCTGGTTAGGCCACACTTGGAGTACTGTGTCCAGTTCTGGTCGCCTCACTATAGGAAGGATGTGGAAGGATTGGAAAGGGTACAGAGGAGATTTACCAGGATGCTGCCTGGTTTACAGAGTATGCATTATGATCTGAGATTAAGGGAGCGAAGGCTTTACTCTTTGGAGAGAAGGAGGATGAGAGGAGACATGATAGAGGTATACAAGATAATAAGAGGAATAGATAGAGTGGATAGCCAGCGCCTCTTCCCCAGGGCACCACTGTTCAATACAAGATGGCTTTAAGGTAAGGGGTGGGAAGTTCAAGGGGGAAATTAGAGGAAGGTTTTTCACTCAGAGAGTGGTTGGTGCGTGGAATGCACTGCCTGAGTCAGTGGTGGAGGCAGATACACTAGTGAAGTTTAAGAGACTACTAGACAGGTATATGGAGGAATTTAAAGTGGGGGCTTATATGGGAGGCAGGGTTTGAGGGTCGGCACAACATTGTGGGCCGAAGGGCCTGTACTGTGCTGTACTATTCTATATTCTACGTTCCTGCCACAGAAACCGACATAAGTACCGGCCTGATGGGCCCCAAGGCTCGGGACAGATTTTAACTTTAACTTTTAAAGCTTAAAGGAGGCTGCAGTGGAGGTGTTGTCATCTTCAAAAATTCCAAAGATTCTAGAACTATTCCCAAAGATTGGTAGGTAGCAATTAACTCCATGACAAAAGAAAGCGGGGGACAGAGAAAATGAGAAATGATAAACCAATTAGCCTAACACAGGTGGTAGGTATATGCAAGGTAATGGTAAAAAGACACTTGGAAAAATTATAATATTACATTTATGATATGAAAATTATTTTTTCTTAATTTAGAGTTTGTGAGGCTACATGTAGCAAACAGAAAAGTGAAAAGCAGTGAATCTGGTATATTTTGATACACAGAATTTCCTCAGCCAAGTGTACAATGTGCATAATAACACCAGAACAATCACTGCACTGATGCTTAAGAATAGATAACAAATATCATATCCTATTGACATCTTCTGATTGTTTTTCAAAAATAACTTGTTAAATCGTGACATTTCAATGCATGCCATTTCACAAATTTTTGTTTGGTTTTTCACTGCTTACCTGGACTGAAGATATTTTATTCTTGAGAGCATATCTAAATGTCCTGCTGAGTATTGTTCAATAACATCCTTCACATCATAAGGTCGTAAAGTCTCCTTGAACCTTTTCTTGTTGAGGTAAAATTTCATGATACTGAAGAGATAAATATGGTTACTTTATTTCTCCTTCACTGATTTAGAGAAATCATTTATGTTTTCTCTATGGCAGAAACATTTTCTCTTTGGATATTCCATTTGGTTTCTTCAATAATTTTTCAGTCAATCATTTTTGAATCAGCATGGTTTCCTTCAGGGAAAATCCTGCCTGACGAAACTGTTGCAATTCTTTGAGGAGTTTACACTTAGGATAGATAAAAGAGATGCAGTGAATGTTGTATATTTGGACTTTCAGAAGGCATTTAACAAGGTACCACATATGAGGCCACTTACCAAGTTAAGAGCCCATGGTATTACAGCAAAGTTGCTAACATGGTTAGAGCATTAGCTGATTGGTAGGAGGCAGTGAGTGGAAATAAAAGGATCCTTTTCTGGTTGGTTGCCAGTGACTAGTGGTGTTCCACAGGGGTCAGTGTTAGGACCACTTCTTTTTATGCTGTATATAAATGATATAGGTGATGGAATAGATGGCTTAGTTGCCAAGTTTACAGATGATATGAAGATTGGTGGAGGGGTAGGTAGCATTGAGGAAACAGGTAGGATGCAGAAGGACTTAGGCAGATTAGGAGAATGGGCAAGAAAGTGGCAAATGAGATACAATGTTGGAAAATGCATGGTCATGCACTTTGGTAGTAGTAATAAATGAGCGGACTATTTTCGAAACGGGGAAAATATCCAGGAATCTGAGATGCAGAGGCACTTGGAAATCCTTGTGCAGAACACCCTGAAGTTTAACTTGTAGGTTGAGTTGGTGGTAAAGAAGGCAAGTGCCATGTTAGTATTCATTTCAAGAGTGGTCTAGAATACAAGAGCAAGGATGTGATGCTGAGGCTTTATAAGGCACTGGTGAGGCCGCACCTTGAGTATTATGAGCAGTTTTGGGCCCCTCATCTTAGAAAAAATATGCTGGCATTGGAGAGAATGCAGAGGAGGTTCACAAGGATGATTCCAGGAATGAAAGGGCTATCATGCAAGGAACATTTGATGGCTCTGTGTCTGTACTCGCTGGAATTCAGACGGATGAGGGGTGATCTCATTGAAACCTTTCAAATGTTGAAGAGTCCAGACAGAGTAGATGTGGAAAGGATGTTTCCCATGGTGGGGAGTCTAGGACAAGAAGGCATAGCCTCAGGATAGAGAGGCACCCTTTCAAAACAGAGAAGCGGAGAAATTTCTTTAGCCAGAACGTGGTGAATTTGTGGAATTTGTTGCCACATGCAGCTGTGGAGGCCAAATCGTTGGGTATATTTAAGGCAGAGATTGATAGGTTCTTGATTGAACATGGCATCAAAAGTTACGGTAAGAAAGCTGGGAACTGGGGTTGAGGAGGATACAGAAAGAAAAGGGTCAGCCATGATTGAATGACAGAGCAGACTCGATTGGCCAGATGGCCTCATTTTGTTCCTATGTCTTATGGCCTTATGGAATAATCAGTTTTGTAAATTAGAATGTGCAATTCCATAACGTTATGAAGGAATTAGCATTACTCTTACCTAGCTCATTTATTGTCATTTGGCTGAGTATAATAATCCAGTATTTAATAGACCTAGCAAATCTAATACACATTTATCAGTTTAACAGCAATGATGTGGACTACAAATTACAAAAGGATATAGAAAAGGCTTTGTCAGAAGGGCAGTGTTATGATAATTGTGGGGGATTTTAACATGCAAGTGGATTGTGAAAATCAGGTCAGCACTGGATCTCGAGAGAGAGAATTTGTAGAATGTCTGCGAGATGGCTTTTTAGAACAGCTTGTTGTTGAGCCCACTAGGGGATCGGCTGTACTGGATTGGGTATTGTATAATGAACCAGAGGTGATTAGAGAGATTGAGGTGAAGGGACCCTTAGGAGGCAGTGATCATAACATGATTGAGTTAACTGTGAAATTTGAAAAAGAGAAGCCGAAATTCGTTGTGTCGGTATTTCAGTGGAGTAAAGGAAATTACAGTGGCATGAGAGAGGAACTGGCTAAAGTTGACTGGAAAGAGACACTGGCGGGAAGGAATGCACAGCAGCAGTGGCTGGAGTTTATGCGAGAAATGAGGAATGTGCAAGACAGGTATATTCCAAAAAAGAACAAATTTTCGAATGGAAAAAGGATGCAACTGTGGCTGACAAGAGAAGTCAAAGCCAAAGTTAAAGCAAAGGAGTGGGCATACAAGGAAGCAAAAATTAGTGAGAAGACAGAGGATTGGGAAGCTTTTAAAGCTTATAAAAGGAAACGAAGAAGGTCATTAAGAGGGAAAAGATGAACTATGAAAGGAAGCTAGCACATAATCTCAAAGAGGATACTAAAAGCTTTCTCAAGTACATAAAGAGTAAAAGACAGGTGAGAGTAGATACAGGACCAATAGAAAATGATGCTGGAGAAATTGTAATGGGAGATAAGGAGATGGTGGGGGAACTGAACGAGTATTTAGCATCAGTCTTCACTGAGTAAGACATCAGCAGTATACCGGACACTCAAGGGTGGCAGGGAAGAGAAGTGTGTGCAGTCACAATTACGACAGAGAAAGTACTCAGGAAGCTGAGTAGACTAAAGGTAGATAAATCTCCTGGACCAGATGGAATGCACCCTTGTGTTCTGAAGGAAGTAGCTGTGGAGATTGCGGAGGCATTAGAGATGATCTTTCAAAAGTCGATAGATTCCGGCATGGTTCCGGAGGACTGGAAGATTGCAAATGTCACTCTGTTATTTAAGAAGGCGGCAAGGAAACAAAAAGGAAATTATAGACCTGTTAGCTTGACATTAGTGGTTGGGAAGTTGTTGGAGTCGATTGTCAAGGATGTGGTTACGGAGTACCTGGAGGCATATGACAAGATGAGCAGAACTCAGCATGGTTTCCTTAAAGGAAAATCCTGCCTGACAAACCTATTGCAATTTTTTTGGGGAAATTACCAGTAGGCTAGACAAGGGAGATGCAGTGGATGTTGTATATTTGGATTTTCAGAAGGCCTTTAACAAGTTGCCACACATGAGGCTACTTAACAAGATAAGAGCCCTTGGAATTATGAGAAAGTTACATACGTGGATAGAGCGTTGGCTGATTGGCAGGAAACAGAGAGTAAGAATAAAGGGATCCTATTCTGGTTGGCTGCCAGTTACCCATGGTGTTCCACAGGGGTCCGTGTTGGGGCCGCTTCTTTTTACGTTATCAATGATTTAGATTATGGAATAGATGGATAGTATCAATTCCAAAGAAGTAGCATACAAATTAGCCAGAGAAAGTGGCTCACCTGAGGACTGGGAGAAATTCAGAGTTCAGCAGAGGAGGACAAAGGGCTTAATTAGGAAGGGGAAAAAAGATTATGAGAGAAAACTGGCAGGGAACATAAAAACTGACTGTAAAAGCTTTTATAGATATGTAAAAAGGAAAAGACTGGTAAAGACAAATGTAGGTCCCCTGCAGACAGAAACAGGTGAATTGATTATGGGGAGCAAGGACATGGCAGACCAATTGAATAATTACTTTGGTTCTGTCTTCACTAAGGAGGACATAAATAATCTTCCAGAAATAGTAAGGGACAGAGGGTCCAGTGAGATGGAGGAACTGAGTGAAATACATGTTAGTAGGGAAGTGGTGTTAGGTAAATTGAAGGGGATGAAGGCAGATAAATCCCCAGGGCCAGATGGTCTGCTTCCTAGAGTGCTTAAGGAAGTAGCCCAAGAAATAGTGGATGCATTAGTGATAATTTTTCAAAACTCGTTAGATTCTGGACTAGTTCCTGAGGATTGGAGGGTGGCTAATGTAACCCCACTTTTTAAAAAAGGAGGGAGAGAGAAACCGGGGAATTATAGACCGGTTAGCCTAACGTCGGTGGTGGGGAAACTGCTGGAGTCAGTTATCAAGGATGTGATAACAGCACATTTGGAAAGTGGTGAAATGATCAGACAAAGTCAGCATGGATTTGTGAAAGGAAAATCATGTCTGACGAATCTCATAGAATTTTTTGAGGATGTAACTAGTAGAGTGGATAGGGGAGAACCAGTGGATGTGGTATATTTGGATTTTCAAAAGGCTTTTGACAAGGTCCCACACAGGAGATTAGTGTGCAAACTTAAAGCACATGGTATTGGGGGTAAGGTATTGGTGTGGGTGGAGAATTGGTTAGCAGACAGGAAGCAAAGAGTGGGAATAAACGGGACCTTTTCAGAATGGCAGGCGGTGACTAGTGGATAATTTAATGTGGATAAATGTGAAGTTATCCACTTTGGTGGCAAAAATAGGAAAACAGATTATTATCTGAATGGTGGCCGATTAGGAAAAGGGGAGGTGCAACGAGACCTGGGTGTCATTATACACCAGTCATTGAAAGTGGGCATGCAGGTACAGCAGGCGGTGAAAAAGGCGAATGGTATGCTGGCATTTATAGCGAGAGGATTCGAGTACAGGAGCAGGGAGGTACTACTGCAGTTGTACAAGGCCTTGGTGAGACCACACCTGGAGTATTGTGTGCAGTTTTGGTCCCCTAATCTGAGGAAAGACATCTTTGCCATAGAGGGAGTACAAAGAAGGTTCACCAGATTGATTCCTGGGATGGCAGGACTTTCATATGAAGAAAGACTGGATGAACTGGGCTTGTACTCGTTGGAATTTAGAAGATTGAGGGGGGATCTGATTGAAACGTATAAGATCCTAAAGGGATTGGACAGGCTAGATGCAGGAAGATTGTTCCTGATGTTGGGGAAGTCCAGAACGAGGGGTCACAGTTTGAGGATAGAGGGGAAGCCTTTTAGGACTGAGATTAGGAAAAACTTCTTCACACAGAGAGTGGTGAATCTGTGGAATTCTCTGCCACAGCAAACTGTTGAGGCCAGTTCATTGGCTATGTTTAAGAGGGAGTTAGATATGGCCCTCGTGGCTACAGGGGTCAGGGGGTATGGAGGGAAGGCTGGGGCGGGGTTCTGAGTTGGATGATCAGCCATGATCATAATAAATGGCGGTGCAGGCTCGAAGGCCGAATGGCCTACTCCTGCACCTATTTTCTATGTTTCTATGTTTCTATGGCTTTGTGGCTAAGTTTGCTGATGACACGAAGATAGGTGGAGGGGCCGTTAGTGCTGAGGAAATGGAGAGTCTGCAGAGAGACGTGGATAGATTGGAAGAATGGGCAAAGAAGTGGCAAATGAAATACAATGTTGGAAAGTGTATGGTTATGCACTTTGGCAGAAGAAATAAACAGGCAGGCTATTATTTAAATGGGAAGAGAATTCAAAGTTCTGAGATGCAACGGCACTTGCGAGTCCTCATGCAGGATACCCTTAAGGTTAACCTCCAGGTTGAGTCGGTGGTGAAGAAGGCGAATGCAATGTTGGCATTCATTTCTAGAGGAATAGAGTATAGGAGCAGGGATGTGATGTTGAGGCTCTATAAGGTGCTGGTAAGACCTCACTTGGAGTACTGTGGCCAGTTTTGGTCTCCTTATTTAAGAAAGGATGCGCTGACTTTGGAGAGGGTACGGAGAAGATTCACTAGAATGATTCCGGGAATGAGAGGGTTAACATATGAGGAACGTTTTTCCGCTCTTGGACTGTATTCATTGGAGTTTAGAAGAATGAGGGGAGACCTCATAGAAACATTTCGAATGTTGAAAGGCATGGACAGAGTGGATGTGGCAAAGTTGTTTCCCATGATGGGGGAGTCTAGTACGAGAGGGCGTGACTTAAGGATTGAAGGGTGCCCATTCAGAACAGAGATGCGATGAAATTTTTTTAGCCAGAGGGTGGTGAATCTATGGAATTTGTTGCCACGGGCAGCAGTGGAAGCCAAGTCATTGGGTGTATTTAAGGCAGAGATTGATAGGTATCTAAGTAGCCAGGGCATCAAAGGTTATGGCGAGAAGGCGGGGGAGTGGGACTAAATGGGAGAATGGATCAGCTCATGATAAAATGGCGGAGAAGACTCGATGGGCCGAATGGCCAACTTCTGCTCCTTTGTCTTATGGTCTTATGGTAGGAGGCAGTAGAAGTCTGCATCAGAAAATTCTTCTGCCAATCACTGTCAAACTGATCTAATCCTGTTCTCAGTGGCATCCCTTTCTCCATTTATTTTAGCACGTTACTCTTAAGCTTGATGCTTTACTTAATTCTGTTTCACTTCCCTGAATCCTCACTGTCATACTTTTGCATATGCCCCTCCTTTTACTGCATCCAAATTTTCACTCCTCATATCTTATAGGATATGAGAAGTGGTTGCTTCAGGCAGACACAGGATGGGTTCACGAAGAGCAGCCTTTGTTTGATGAATTTAGTGGAGTTCTTTGAGGATATATAATGAGTGCAGTTGATGGAGTGGAACAGGTGGATGCTGTATACTTGTATTTTCAGAAGACATTCAATAAGTTGCCCCATAAAACATTTATTGATAAGGTAAGACTACATGGAGGTAAGGGTAATGTATTAGCATGGATAGAGGTTAACCTGTAGAAAGAAGAGAGTTGATATAAATGGGTGTATCTCTGACTGGCAGGCAGTAGTGAGCAGTGTGCCACAAATATTGGTGCTGAGCCTGCAATTGTTCACAATATACATTAACGATTTTGAAGAGGTGACCAAGAGTAACGTCTTGAAGTTTGCTGATGACACTAAATTGAGTGGAAGAGCGAGTTGTGCAGAGCATGTGAAGAGCCTAGAGAGAGATATAGATAAATAGTGTAAGTGGGCAAGGGGAGTACATTGTTGGAGTACATCGTCAATGGAATATATTGTTGGTAAATGTGGTTATCCATGTTGGAAGGGAAAATAGAAAATCAGATTATGATTTTAAAAAAGTGTAAGATTGCAGCATGTTGTTGTGAGGATTGGGAATGCTTGTGCATGAATTACAAAAGGTTGGTTTGCAGGTGCAACAGTTTATCTAGAAGGCAAATGGAATGTTGGCCTTCATTGCTAGAGGGATTGAATTTAAGAGCTGGTATGTTATGCTGCAAATGAACAGGGTACTGGTGAGGCTGCATCTGGAGTACTGCACGCAGCTTTGATCTCGTTACTTGAGAAAAGATATGCTGGCATTGGAAATTATGCAGAGGAGGTTCATGATGTTGATTCCAGAGATGAGGAGGTTAACCTATGAGGAGAGACTGAGTCACCTGGCACTATACTTACTGGATTTCAGCAGAATAAGAGGGGATCTTGAAGAAACAAATGTACAAAGTTATGAAAAGGATAGATGGGTTACTGGCAGGAAAATTGTTTCTGCTAGTAAGTGAATCTAGAACATCATAAAATATATTTAAGACACAGTTAGATGGATTTTGGCATAGCAGGGGAATTAAGGGCTAAGGAAAAAGGCAGGTAGGTTGAGCTGAGTCCACAGAGAGATCAGCCATAATCTTATTGAAGACAGAGCAGGCTCGATGGGCCAAGGGCCTCCTTCTGCTCTATTTCTTACGTTCTTTTAGCTTCTGCTATAGGTCCCCAAACATCGGAACTCGGGCTCTATTTCCTCTTAAACCAAGAACCTGACATTGTGCAATTGCTAATTTTGATATTTCTGATCCTTTCTCCTCTTGTAGTTTACTAACTAACTAAAGCTTTTTATCTAGGCGTCCTCTTTCCTGTAATTAAGGTAGTGATTTCATCTGAATCATTGCAATGTTTGGGTTTTACTCTAATGTTAATAGAAAACAAAATAAATCCAGCTAATCTAACCTTGGCAGGATAATTAAACCTCTTTCTGCACTGCAGAGGGAATAGTGTTCTCATGTTCATGTGAAAAGAAGGAAAGCTCTCAGTCGATTTTTCCCATGGAATGATCAACACAATTATGCTCTTGTCTGATTGAATTTCATCATGTAATGCAAGACAGAATTAATCAAAAACTGATACCTATAAGTTACTCTGTTCAAAATATATTGTGTTTCAGAAACTTTAAAAGTCCAAATAACATCTGCTTTTGAGCTTCTGGCTTTGTCCTTGTTTTGTTAGTAAAATAATGTGAAAACCAAGTGGTGTTGTACAGAATGCTCAGTTTATTAGTTGAAGCTCGCAAGAAAATAGCTCACATACTTTAATCCTTCATTCACAAGAATCCACAGAGCTACTCTTTTTTTCTGACTGGCAGAACCAGCTTTGAGAATTCCATCCACACTCTGGAGATTCGAGCAGAGCAAGATAGATACAGCATCAACATAATTAATACTGTACCTTCCGTGATCTCAAAACCATAGGGGTCTTCTAAAACCCAATAGTTCCAGATCCTAAGTTCCTCTACTTCATTTGCCATTTCTTCATTCTTTTGTTGACCATGCTGGCACATTGCAACCATGGTCCTGGACCTTCACCCTAGCTTCTCATTTTTTAAAAGGAGAAGGCATATAGTATTACACTTCCAGTGTGGATTCCATGCTTAAAGCACAGAGGCAACAGTTCTCTATATGCTGAACCTTCCAAGCATTGCACTAGGACCGGAGAGGCTTCATGAGAATGATTTCAGGAATGAGAGGGTTAACATATGAGGGGCATTTGCTGGCTCTGGGCCCGTACTCGCTGGGGTTCAGAAGAATGAAGGGGGAGTCTCACTGAACCCTATTGAATGTTGAAAGGCATAGATAGAGTAGATGTGGGGAGGATGTTTCCTACGGTGGAGGAGTCTAGGACCAGAGAGCACAGCCTCAGAATAGAGGGACATTGATTTAGAAAAGAGATGAGGAAGAATTTCTTTCACCAGAGGGTAGTAATTCATTGCCACAGATGGCTGTGGTGGCTAAGTCATTGGGTATATTTAAAGTGGAGGCTGATATGTTCTTAATTAGTCATGACGTCAAAGGTTATGGGGAGAAGGCAAGAGAATGGGATTGAGAGGGATAATAATCAGCTATGATGGAATGCTGGAACAGACGCAAAGGGCTGAATGGCCCAATTCTGCTCCTCTGTGGTCTTATGGGTCTATGTTGTGTGCAGGAACATGGTTCACTTTAATGATAAAATCACACTGGATATTATTCTTTTTGACTCAAAGTAAAAGGAATTTTGTCCAAGCTCAGTCTGGTCATTTAATATTTCACAGAATCTTATCTGGGGCCTCAGTCTGTTGGGATGGTATTACTAATAATAAACAGGAGTTTTATTATTTATTGTTGGGATGTTGTCAATTACTGCCTGTCCCCAAACGAGTACGGTTCAACAGAGGAGGCATCACATTACAGGCTTCCTCAATGAATTGCCATGTTCACCATTTCTGCAGGGATAACAATGGCAAATTAAATAACTAGACATGTCCTTCTGTCTTTATTTTTAAGAAGATGCGTGTCACTCGAGTAACGGTTTCCATACGAAATAGGAATACTTACTCTTGAAATATCCAGAATTGTTGTGATGAGCCATTGAGCAATAGGAGGGAAGAGATGGAAGTGAGGGGAAATGGGGATGTTTGTGGGAATGGGGAGTGTTGTTTGTTCTTTTAATCTACTCATTCTTCACAGTGAGAAGAGAAATGACAGCTTTGACTGCGGAACCAAAGAACACAAATCTGAAGAGAAGTGAACTGGGAGTATTTGTTTCGTGTAGATGGTGTGGAGACAATTTCCATACGAATGGTTAAACTGTTGGATAGATGAGAGAAGCTCACTCAGCCGTAATCCAGGGTGTATTCATTGATTCTTCAGAAACTGTGACATCTACAAGGTGTTAGTACAACTCTTACTGTCTCAATGAAGGGTATCACTGAAACTGTTTCCCTCACCCCCCCCCATCAATACCTTCTCAGTATGCAACAGCTGATAGCAGTCTGCAACCTCTGCTATACTATTGAATATTGAAAGGCCTAGATACAGTGGACTTGGAGAGGATGCTTGCTATAGTGGGGGAGCCTAGAACCAGGGGGCACAAACTCAGAATACGAGGACGTCCCTTTAGGACAGAGATGAGGAGGAATTTAAATAGCTGTGGAAGCCAAGTCATTGAGTATACTTAAAGTGGGTATTGATAGGTTCTTTATAAATATAGGCCATCAAAGATTACGGGGGAAAGGTAGGACAATAAGTTTGAGGGGGATAAAAAAAACAACCGTTTAATGGGCTGAATGGCCTAATTCGGCTCCTATGTTTTATGGTCTATGCTACAGCAAGAATTGACAGTGGCTCTGTGTGTTGGTCATCAAAATCTGAATGCAATGACTGTATCGAGCAGCATCAATTTCAGACCTTTTGGCAAAAACATTTTCTACTCCAGAAGAAGAACCTCTACCAACAACCATCTACATTAGAAAATTAACTCAAGGTACTTTGTAAAAATCAATCTGTTTAAAACGATAAGGAAGAGTTTAATCAAGGATGCTTGGGGCAGAAAATAAAATTGTATGGTTTAGGGATGGACTTAAAGATCTGTGCCTAGATGGCAATGGTGGTGTCAGAGTTGAAGACCAATGTGGAAAGCTGGGCGGATTGGTGCTTAAGGCAATTTTATAGAAGTTGGGATGAGAGAGATCCGTAAAAGCTTTGAACACAAGAATGAAAATCTGAGTAGGAGGTTTCAAAGCTCAGGACATTCAAAAGTATTGGCACTGTGGCTAAATCAAAATGTACTTAGCAGAGTTTTTGATGATCTAAATTTTATGGGCAGTGGAAGAAGGTGAGAAAAACTGTAAACTATTCACTTCCAAAGTTGAAGTTTCAGTAAGATGGATCAAAGCATGGTGGAGTGGGCAATGTCAGATTTGTGGGAAGAATTGTTTTAAGTATGGACAGCATGGTTGCTTAAGAGTTGCTTTAAGTATGGTCTTATGGATAGTGAAGGCAGAGAAATTGTGTAAAAGCATTTGAGTTTTTTTCTTACACAGTTTAAGTGCAGAGCTATATAAAGTTGATTTAAAATTCTTAGAAAACTTGCTTTGCCCATTTCATTAGTAACTCTAATAAATTCAATCAAAATATCACCATTCTTAGGATTTAGAAGAGAAGGCAGTGGAAAAAGCACATATTTTAATTTTTGAATAAGCCTTACCTTGCAGCCCTGATAACAGTTTTCAGTGTAGGGATCAATTCTTCCAGGAGAGCAGATTGATAAGCCTTGTCCTCGGGTTCTTGTTCTACTTCAGCAGCATCTGAAAATCAATGAAAATGGCTCTATTGTCCTTGAGAGTGCAAGAATTAAACAAAACCTTTCACAGCCAACAAGCCTGATGCTTTCTGTATTTCAGGAGAAAGATGGCCCAGACAAAACATCTGGTACCAGGTTCTCTCCATTCATCCTTAATCACTAAGCAAATCACTAATGAGAACATAGAGGCAACAGGGAGAAAAAATTACAATGTCACCCCTTATTAGATTCAAGATTCAGGATTCAGATTTACTTATCACTTGAACAACAATGAAGTGCATCACTGTGTTAAGATTCAACATGCCCAAAGTTTTGCTGGGGGCATCCTGCCAGTGGTTCTCCGGCGCCAGTGTAGCATGTCCATAATTAATTATGTAAACAAACAAGAATTCTTAATTAAACAATATATTTGCAATATTACTCAAATATTACTGAAATATTAAATACACACAAGTATTTGGAATCTACTGACAATTTGCTGACCCGGTGGTGGTCTATCAGCCCTCCTCCAAGCTAATCTGTAGGTCTGACCACAGATGTCTCATGTCATTGTCGCTGGTCCTCAAATGCGGAGCGGAGAATTAGATTCTGGCCTGATCTTTAATTCTCCCACATCCCTATCCCTAAACCGTAACCTGAATCCTAACTCCTCTCTCTGTCCCCAAAACAGTCCCCATGAACCAAAAACAATTAAAACACATCTAAACGTGAGCCCTGATCTCTGTGGAGACAGCAGGTTGGCACAATCTTCAAATCCCATCCAATATCCCTCTATACCTTCCCTATTCATATTTTGAAGAGAAGCAGCTGAGGTCACCTCAGTGCCCTGCCAAACATCAACCTTAAACCAACAATATGGTCAGGATACTAAATTTGCTCACATTTGGAAGGGCATGTTAAAAAACAGTCCCTGTTTTCACATATGCAAATATCCATTGGTATTTGACGTTTATTGGTGGATGCAGGGGGCATTTCATGTTAAGATATCATACATATAGCCCAGATGTACAGTGATTTTTTCATCATGATGCTGAAACTGATACACAGTAAATAATTACAGATTAAATCCTTTATCTGATCCCAAGATACTAAAATTGGTCAAGTTAGGTAGATGAGAATGGTTTCAGGGTCCCCATTCATAGTGACTCACTTAAAACTCACAGAAGAGACTGGACTTAGACTGACACTCTACTTCATATTGAATGGGATACCCAGTCTGCTTTGGTGAATACTAAAGGCTCCTTTATGGATTTGGAAAGAACTACAGAAAGTAATGGATGTAGCCCAGTCAATCACAGGTAAACCCCTCCCCACAACTGAGCATACTTACAAGGAGCACTGTCGCAGAAAAGCAGTATCCATCATCGAAGTCCCCCAACCATTCAAGTCATGCTCCCCTCTCGTTGCTGTTATCAGGAGGCAGGTGCTGGAACCTGAAGTCCCACATCACCAGGCTCAGGAACAGTTATTATCCCTCAACCATTTGGCTCTTGAATCAGAGGGGATAGCTTCACTCACACCAACAATGAACTTATTCCACAAACTATGGACTCACTTTTAAGGACTCTACAACTTATGTTCTTGATATTTATTGCTCATTTATTTATCATTGTTATTATTTTCTCTTTTGCTTTATGTATTTGCCCAGTTTGTTGTCTTTTGCACGTTGGTTGTTTGTCCGTCTCTGTCGTATGTGGTTTTCATTGATTCTATTGTGCTTCTTTCTATTTACTGTGAATGCCCGCAAGAAAATTAATCTCAGGGTTATATATGGTGACATATATGTATGATAATAAATTAACTGAACTTTGGAAGGAGAATGGAGTTCTATTGCAGATCTGGTCAATACACATTCCCTCAACAAACTGACATGTAAACAAACATATAGGTTGAACACCTTATTGTAGGTATATTTATAAAAATAAAAAAATCATCATCTCTTTGTCTCTGAAGCCCACTGATAGCATGATGGATAATATAAGCTCAAGTTCTTCTATCCCAACAAAAAAGAATATTTGGGAGTTTCAGGAAAATTAACAAAATAGCTTTGTGATACCTTCTGAGCTTTGTCTGAATCCAAAAGCCTTAATACGAACTGCAGCTCGAAGGTCACTGAAACCCATACTTTTTTGATCTTTTGAAGGACTATCTTCTCCTCCTTCTGTGTTCAGAGGTGTAAATTGCTTGCTCTTTACAGTGGCTCCTCTAGGGCCGGAAATTCGAACCCGTTCCAAGAGACTCAGTTTCTGGCTGTAAGAAAAGCAATTACAAAGCAAATGTTCTCAAAGCATTTATTTATTATTCAATATCCCCCCAGTGATAACAAATTGGCATTTAGTATCACATGCTGTCCAGCAAAAGCCCATGGATTGCAACTGTGGATCAAAGGTAACACTCATACCTCAGAACAGCCGAGTGTCTGTAGGGGCAAACAAAATCCGGAATGACACTCTGCTGCAGCACTAAGGGAATGGTGCAATTTCAGATGAGCTGCTAAATGAGGCTCTCTGAGATAGATGTCAAATAACCTTGACACAATTTTGAATTCTCTCCAGGTTCTCAATTCACATATGCTGCTCATCCAAGGTCTCTGTAAGTCGAGTTATCTTGGCATGACCTCATTTATGTTTGAAGGGCTCTGCAATAAATCGTTGCCACATCCCTTACATTATTACACTTTACAAGAAACTTTAGAATTGTGCTTCAGATTGTCCTGAGGTCATTGAAAGATGGTTCTGCTGCCAATGCAAGTCTTTCTTTTTTAAATTAGGGAGTTTTTATTGACAACAATGCTTCAGGCAATGAGTTGGATGAGAAAAAAAGAGGCATGAATCACAGCAAAGTCTACACAAATAATGTTAACTGATACAGAGAACCAAGTCAATTTAAGAGTAAGGAAAGGAAGAGTATGGCAATTTTCACAGTAAGTACAGGGTAATTTCTTCAGAAGAATGCAATTAAGATAATAATATCATAAGAGGATCATTATGTTTTAGTTATGTACATAACATCAATCTCAATCACTTTGAAAAATGTGAGATGATAGCTTGATTGACAATCATTCCCACTTCAGCGACTAAATTTTATGAGGATTAAAAACAAAGAAAAAGAGGCTTGAAAACAGTGTGCACTGCAAAAGATTCAAAGAACGGCAGAACGCAGTACAAGCCTTTGGCATCGATGTTGTGTAGATCTTTTAAACTACTCTAAGGTCAATCTAACCCTCCTCTCCCATATAGCCTTCCATTTTTCTTGCATCATTTGCCTATCTAAGAGTCTCTTAAATGGCCCTGGTGTATCTGTCTCTACCATTACCCCTGGCAATGTGTTCCAAGCACTTACCATTCTGTGTAAAACACTTACCTCTGACATCCTTTCTTACAATCACCTTAAAATCATTCTCCCATATTATCCATTCCCATCATGGGAAAAAGTCTCTGGCTATCCACTCTATCTATGCCTTTTATCATCTTGTATACCTCTATCAAGCCACCACTCATCCTGCTTCCCTCCAAAAAGAAAAGCCCTAGCTCACTCAACCTATCCTCATACAACATGCTCTCCTACCATGCAGCATCCTGGTGAATCTCTTTTACATTCTTTCTAAAGATTCCACACCCTTCTTATAATGAAGTGACCAGATGAGGACACAATATTCCAAGCATAGTCTAGCAAGGTTTATACAGAGCTGAAAAATTACCTTACAGCTTTGAATTAAATCCCCAACTAATGAAGGCCAGCATACCATGCACTTTCTTTACCACCCTATCAACGTGGGTGACAACTTTGTGGGACCTATGGATGTGGATCCCCTGATCCCTCTGTTCCTCCACACTGCTATGAATCCTGCCATTAACCCTGTATTCTACCTTCAAGTTTGACCTTCTGTATCACTTCACACTTTTCTGGATTAAACTTCGTCTGTCACTTTCCACCCCAGCTCTACATCCTGTCAATGGAGTACAATCACTCTTCTAGGTCACAGGTGAAGATTGCGACAAATTCACTGAAACCGAGCAGGGCCCCCTTTTTGCTTGTCTTATCAGATTTAAAATGGACAAGCCTATCCGCAATGAAAGGCAGGACATGATCTGTATCTGCTCTACTGAAGAGGTCAATGAAGAGTTTACTGACAGAAAGGAAGAAAATACAGCTCCTAAGAAATTAAAACCTAGCATTGTTAAGATAATTGTTCAAGTTTCTTACATATCCAAGAGCCAAAAAGTATTTGCATCAATGTTGATCAATTAAGATAATTACATATTCAAACTAAAAACACAGTAAACATTTCCTTTCGTCTCCTCTCCCAGCCTTGCTGCTTGATGACAAAGAGGGTCACAGTCAACTTAGTTTTAAAGATTAAAGATTGTGGCAGGCAGGCAGGCTATTACTTGGGAAATTATTGATTGTTGATCAAAATAATAATCTCAACCACAGGAAAAATGATTAAATTATTCTTTGGTAAACTAAACAACTGTGATCTTGCTTTTAAGCCCTATGTAATATAGACTAACAAAAAAACTTACATTTCGAGTGTTAATGAACATTGACATATAAGAATAAATCTGCATTTAAATGGACTAATGAGAAAATTCATTTTCAATGTCTTTAGCCTTGAAATAATAAATGCATCAAAAATACATTGGTTCAACATTATAGAATGTTTTAACATGTTGACTTCTACCAAGGCTAATTGATATTGGTACATTGCTGGAAAAAAACATGATTATTAACAAATACTTTGGAGATATATCCAAAATGTTCCATGAACCTACAAAGAGAATTGTTATTTGAGGTAATAGGAATGGACCTTATTTAAAGCAGTTGTTTTAAGTTGGAGTCTTACAGGAGGATGGAAGTTTTAAGTCGAGGGGAGGGAATCTCAAGATGGCTGAAGATTTATTTGTTTACGATGAGCCAACAAGAGGCTGGGTGAATGAATTCCTTAAGTCTCAAAAACAGATTTTGGAAGTGGGTTGGGAGTAGGTAAGATGAGGGGTAGAGGTGGAAGCAGTGAGGGCACACAAGAACCAGGTGAGATGTTGTCAGCTAGGAAATACAATAAGAATCAAGAAATTAGATGTATAGTAGATTATTCCTTGACAAACACATAAATTTTATCAGCAGAAGGAGTTGAGGTAAAGCCAGTAGTGGGAGTCGTCATGTTATATCTGCAAAATATATTTTTTTTGTTCTGAGCATGGTATGGGGAAAGTGGCACCAATAAAGAGCAATATGTTGCATGCAGCTCTGATGGGAATCATCAAATATTCCCATTCAGGAATTTATAGTTTTTATTGCTATGTATTGCAATGTATTGCTGCCACAAAACAACAAATTTCATGACATACGCCGGTGCCGGTGATATTAAACTTGAAAGAAAATCAGTTCACTGTGCTACAGGATATGAAAGATGATGTAGTCTGACTCCTGGTTTGAATTGTCAATTGAAGTACATGTGGAAGCTGCAGATAGAGGATATCGCCAAGGAACAGCCCCTAGATAAAGAAAAGGAGAGAACTAACAATGAATGCATGAAGATCTCTTAATGTGCTTGTGCAGGGTTGGACAACAAGTCTCTGTTGGAGATGATCTGATCATGATTATATATATATACGATAGTTTTGAGAAGTCATGGGATAGGTTGAAGTGACATTAGAAAGAATTTGTAGTTCAGGACTGGTATCAGGGAAGATTTGGCCTGGATAGCAAAGTGATAGGAGAGAAGCATCCACACAAATGTCCACAAATATCTTGTAGTTCTTGTTACTGAGGGTGAAATCCAAGGTCTATCAAGGAAGCGAGGCGAACGGGCAAGAGTCTGTGCCAGGAAAAAGGCAAGCCCTAGCAGGCTGGCTCTTCCGTCTATTCTGCTCTCCAATGGACTTTAAATTGGACTACACCCGACTCCAACGAAATACTCAGCGGGAGTACAGAAACGGACAGAATCCCAGACATTCAGCTGTTTATTTATGTAACAGCTTTTCCCCCAAGCCATCGGACTACCAACCTACTGCCCTCTGCTGTGCCTATTGTCTTCTTTATTATTTATTGTAATACCTGCACTGTTCTGTGTACTCTATGCAGACCTGGGTAGGTCTGTAGACTAGCGTAGTTTTTGTGTTGTTTTACGTAGTTCAGCGTAGTTTCTGTATTGTTTCATGTAGCACCATGGTCCTGAAAAATGTTGTCTCATTTTTACTGTGTACTGTACCAGCTGTTATGGTGGAACTGACAATAAAAAGTGACTTGACTTGACTTGTTTGACTATGAAAATGAGTGTTAGTGGACAAAGGAGCCCAGGTTTATTTTTGCTCTCCAGGATTATGCTAAGTTGGTGGGCAGTTTTAAGGTTTAGTAAGCATGGCCCAGCTAAATCAGGTGGTGAATGGCCTAGCCAGCTGTGAAAGTAAATCCCCAGGAGTTATAGAAAGTGGAGGATTAGATCAGATTTGAGTGATTTCTTCTATTACTTATACACATTTACTACTTGCTGAAATTGAATATTTATAACCAGCAAAAATAATGTTATAAAGTTCTAATTATTAGCAGCTGGAATTTTCTAAAACAATTCCAATTCTGTATAACTGTCATTATTATACCAAGTAATACAAGAAATCTCTTTGTAATAATATAACCTTTCCACTTTCATCTTCAATGTGCAATTAATATGTTTTCTTGATCTTTTCTTGGTCTTTGAATAACATTAAGATATTTGTTAACAATGAGAGTACCACTACTGATTTTAACAATGAGATGGATATTTAAACAAATCTGGTTTGGAGTCGTCAGTCTGTTGGGTGGCAGAAACTAATACTTTATCTCCAGATTGCTACATTTAGCAATTTCAGAAGAAACTTCAAAGTGTTATGGAAGCAGGTGACTTGATGATATTCTAATAAAGATTAGTACCACCAGTAAACTGAAGAGTTAATACCCAGTTATGTCAAAGAAATAACGATGCTATGTTTCTTCATGCCACTGAGAAGATATTCAGAGTCTTTGTTAGTCAGCATAACTTGATGCCAGAAGATGAGAGGGCAAAAAAAAATGTAACCCTGTATCAAGGGCAAGTCAGTTGATGGCAAGAAAGTGGAAGTTTATCATCTCACAACTGAATTAAATGGCACGGGGAAAAAAAAGTGAGTTACTAAAGCAAACTCACCCTGTATTTATTAAGAGTAGGTTAGGTGAGTTCTTTGACAGAGTAACGGGCTGATGTTTAATAATGATAACGCAGTTCATTTGTCTGTGGACATTTAAAACACTTGAAATAACCCCATGTAATAGATTGGTCACAAAACTTGAACACTTGGTGATAAATGAAGCAGCGGCTATGTTGATACAAAAACAGTGAAGGGTCAGGAATAGGCATTCTGAGTCAGTAACTGTTATTTTGAGCCCTACCAACTACTTAAGCACCTCCCCAATACTTTTTAAAATCTAATCCAATACTTTACTATTTCATCATTTATTCTGATGGTGGAACACTCTTTACTTCAGTCAGTGCATACTTTTTGGATTTGGGGATACATGCACTGTTGCCTTCCGGGAGATGTGTTGCAAACACTACTGCTTTTGACAGAGGTTAATGATGTAAACTTGAGTGGATAAAGTATAATTTCAAAAGTTGGAGATTATATACATTTTGGAAATTGTAGAAATTGGTGAGGAGAATGGTAAAAAACCTCTGGGGGAATAGACAGAACAAAGAATTGGACAGGCACATGGAAGAGATATGTGAAGTAATTAATTTTCATTAGAAGTATGTATAATTTTAAGAAGTTTTAGGGAAAATGAAAGTTGTGGTATGGATGGATAAATTTAAAATGTTCCAGGACAAGCTGCATGGCTTTTTAAAACATATAAAAACAATGGAATCAATTTCAAAAATAAGGAGGTTATTCTAAATATGAAAGTAGCAACAAGAGAACCAACTGGAATTTTGTAGCCAGTTCTGCATGCTATATTTAAATCTAATCCAATACTGTATTTATACCAGGTATATAAAATGACGAGAGGTGTTGATCATGTGGATAGTCAGAGGCTTTTTCCCAGGGCTGAAATAGACAATAGACAATAGGTGCAGGAGTAGGCCATTCGGCCCTTTGAGCCAGCACCGCCTTTCACTGTGATCATGGCTGATCATCCACAATCAGTATCCAGTTCCTGCCTTATCCCCATATCCCTTGACTCAGCTATCTTTAAGGGCTCTATCTAACCCTTTCTTGAAAAAATCTAGATAATTGGCCTCCACTGCCTTCTGAGGCAGAGCATTCCATAGATCCACAACCCTCTGTGTGAAAAAGTTTTTCCTCAACCCAGTTCTAAATGGTCTACCCCTTATTCTTAAACTGTGGCCTCTGGTTCTGGACTCACCCATCAGCAGGAACAGGCTTCCTGCCTCTAGCATGTCCAATCCCTTAGTAATCTTATATGTTTCAATCAGATCCCCTCTCATCCTTCTAAATTGCAGCGTATACAAGCCCAGTCGCGCCAATCTTCCAACATATGACATTCCTGCCATCCCTGGAATTAACCCAGTGAATCTATGCTGCACTCCCTCCATAGCAAGAATGTCCTTCCTCAAATTTGGAGACCAAAACTGCACACAGTACTCCAGGTGGGGTCTCACCATGGCCCTGTACAACTGCAGAAGGACCTCTTTGCTCCTATACTCAACTCCCCTTGTAATGAAGGCCAACATGCCATTTTTCTTCACTGCCTGCTGTACCTGTATGCTTATTTTCAGTGACTGATGAACAAGGACACCCAGATCTCGTTGTACTTCCCCTTTTCCTAACTTGACACCATTCAGATAGTAATCTGCCTTCCTGTTCTTGCCACCAAAATGGATAACCTCACATTTATCCACATTAAACTGCATCTGCCATGCATCTGCCCATTCACCCAATCTGTCCAAGTCACCCTGCATTCTCATAACATCCTCCTCACATTTCACACTGTCACCCAAATATGCCATGTGCAAATTTGCTAATGTTACTTTTAATCCCTTCATCTAAATCATTAATATATATTGTAAATAGCTGTGGTCCCAGCACCGAGCCTTGCGGTACCCCACTAGTCACTGCCTGCCATTCTGAAAAGGACGCATTAATCCCTACTCTTTGTTTCCTGTCTGCCAACCAATTTTCTATCCATGTCAGTACCCTACCCCCAATACCATGTGCTCTAATTTTGCCCCCTAACCTCCTATGTGGGACCTTATCAAAGGCTTTCTGAAAGTCCAGGTACACCACATCCACTGGCTTTCCCATGTCCATTTTCATAGTTACATCCTCAAAAAATTCCAGAAGATCAGTCAAGCATGATTTCCCCTTTGTAAATCCATGTTGACTCTGACCTATCCTGCTCCTGCTATCCAAATATGCCGCTATTTCATCTTTTATAATTGACTCCAGCATCTTCCCCACCACTGATGTCAGACTAACTGGTCTATAATTCCCTGTTTTCTCTCTCCCTCTAATGGTTAACATGAGAGGGCATAGTTTTAAGGTGCTTGGAAGTAGGTACAGAGGAGATGTCAGGGGTAAGTTTTTTTACACAGAGTGGTGAGTGCGTGGAATAGGCTGCCGGTGATGATGGTGGTGGTGGACATGATAGGGTCTTTTAAGAGACTCCTGGACAGGTACATGAAGCTTAAAAAAAGAGGGCTAGTGGTAATCCTAGGTAATTTCTGAAGTAAGTACATGTGCGGCGCAGCATTGAGGGCCGAAGGGCCTGTATTGTGCTGTAGGTTTTCTATGTTTTTTCTATATTCAAGAAAAAATCAAGGTATTGTCAACGTAGAGAGAATATAATGTATAAAGTGGTCAAGAATATCAGGGGAAATTTACAAGAAAGGTACCACAGATAAAAGAATAAAGGAACTGATGTTCTCATAGAACAGAGAAGCTTAAGAGGGAACATACATCAAAGTTGCTGGTGAACGCAGCAGGCCAGGCAGCATCTCTAGGAAGAGGTACAGTCGACGTTTTGGGCCAAGACCCTTGGTCAGGACTAACTGAAGGAAGAGCTAGTAAGAGATTTGAAAGTGGGAGGGGGAGCGGGAGATCCAAAATGATAGGAGAAGACAGGAGGGGGAGGGATGGAGCCAAGAGCTGGACAGTTGATTGCAAAAGGGATATGAGAGGATCATGGGACATGAGGCCCAGGGAGAAGGAAAAGGGGGAGGGGGGAAAACCCAGAGGATGGGCAAGGGGCATAGTGAGAGGGACAGAGGAAGAAAAAGGAGAGAGAGAGAGAGAAAAAACGTGTGTATATAAATAAGTAACGGATGGGGTATGAGGGGGAGGTGGGGCATTAGCGGAAGTTTGAGAAGTCCATGTTCATGCCATCAGGTTGGAGGCTACCCAGACGGAATATAAGGGGTTGTTCCTCCAAACTGTGTGTGGCTTCATCTTTACAGTAGAGGACGCCGTGGATAGATATATCAGAATGGGGCGGACAGAGAGTAGGTGTTCAGCAAAACGATCTCCCAGTCTGTGTCAGGTCTCGCCAATATATAGAAGGCCACATCGGGAGCACCGAATGCAGTATATCACCCCAGCCGAATCACAGGTGAAGTGTCATCTCACCTGGAAGGACTGTCTGGGGAATTTGTTCGTGGTACTCAAGATCATAGAATTTTAAAGGAGTAGAACACAGAACGTAGAACAGTTTAGCATAGTATGGGCCTTTTGGTCCATGATGTTGTGCTAACCTATGCAAACATTCCAAAATCAAACTAACACTTCTCTCCTACATTGCTTGTAACTCTCAATTTTTCTTACATCAACATGCCTTTTTGAGAGCCTTTTAAATGTTCTTATAGTATCAGCCTCTACACCACCCATGGCAGTGCATCCTAGACATCCACCACTCTTTGAAAACCTACCTCTGACATCTCCCCAAAACATTCCTCCACTGACCTCATAAGGACCTCCTCTGTTATTGGCTATTACTGCGCTGTGGACCCAAGCTCCATCCTAACCACCTTATGATTGTCAAGAGCCCTGTCTAACTATTGCTTCTTAAACCTTAAGTTTGCTTCTTTTTTTCTCTAGACTAAATGTTCCACCTCTCTTGTCAACCATGGGTCCTTCATCCTTTCCCTGTCTCAACTGGACAAACTTATCCAGAACTCCATGCAAGCAGTCCTTAAATAACCTCTATGCTTCTACTCTGCATTTCCCTAAGAACATCACTTCCCGATATACACCCCCAATCTCATACTTGATATCATTGTAAATGAGGAGTAAACGGGGAAAAATTATTTTTAGTAGTTGCAAAGTTGACAACCAATTGCCACAGATGAAGATTAGGAACGTAGTGCTTGAGGGAGCAGTAGAAACATATTCTATAATGTTTCAACGTGGAATTGGTTAATCATTAGAAAAAGTGATATATCAGTCATGGAGTGATACAGCAGGGAAACACACCTTTTGGACTACCATGCCCACGCCAACCAAGGTGCCCTCCTGAGCTAGTCCCATCTGCCAGCATTTGGTCCATATTCCTCTAATCCTTTCCTATCCAAATTTATATTATATATTGTCATTGTACCCAGCTCTATCAATTTCCCTGACAGCTTATTCCATGTACCCAGCACCCTCAGTGTGATGTCCTGCTATCTCACATTAAACTAATGCCTTCGAATTTCTGGACATCTCTGCCCTTGGAAAGATCTGTGACCATCCACCATTATTACCTATGCCTCACTGCAGAAAAGAAGTCGGGAAAGAGAAGGGTGTGACTGATCAGTTTAAAAGATTCGTTGTACAGACAAGGGAGCAAATTACCTCATTTTTTGCTCTATCATTCCATGGTCCTTAGACATTTGAGAACTCTGCAGGCAAAGACATAGCGGAAGCAAACAGCAGGTTTCAGTATAAAAGAGATGGAGAGATTTCTCAATGCGGAAAATGCATCAGTGAATATGTTTTTGAAAATAAAAGCAGAAGTGGAGCTGAAGTCCAGATAACATTTAAGAAGCAGTCAGATGCTGCAAATGTCATTCAGAATGGTTGAGCAGAAATGAGATTAGTTACTCTCTTCATCTGTAATTATGTTTGATTGGGTAATCTTGCAGAAAGTATTTTAAAGCCAGAGCATCCAAGGACAGAAAGCTAATGAAGATTGGTGAGAATTGGGGTGATTGGTGACAACGTACCTGCAGCAACAAGCAAACACAGCCTTTTTTTTATAAATGGAAGTTGATGTCAAATATTTCCACAGAGTGGTGAGATGCTTGATTAATGTACGTACATAAATTGGATACTTACAATTTAAGTGAAAACCAAATTTACAATTTGATGATCCACTAATCCTATTTCCCCCTCCCCTGAATGTATCTTTTGCCTTGTGCTGTCATTCTTTGCTATTTATTCTCTGTTATTTTCTATAATAGCACAGACCATCCATCTGCTCTTTCCTCACCTCACATTTTCTCTGCAACAAAACCTGCTTATCCATGTCTTTTACCTCTGTGTGAAATGCCAACCCTAACTCTCTCTGCAAAAATGTTACCCAAAATGTTATGTCTTACAGCAATTCCTGTTTTAAATTTAATACTTATTTAGAAGGCTGAAAAAGTGATTTACTAATCCAAGAGACTCCTTAACATTTGATGAAGGCCAGTGAAGCTGAATTGCTCCCCCAGCTATTCAAGATAGCATTTAACATTTCCCCAATGCCCATAATTGCTGGTCTTGCCATGGTGCATGTTATCACTAGTTTCCTCTCTTCATTTCATGGCTCTCATTCCACTTTGGGTCATGGACATTTCCTTTCTTTATACCAGAGTACCTCATCCAGAGTCAAAATCAGAATAATCACTGACTTGTTCTTCAGTGGCAACAAGACAGTGCAAGACCTAGCTGCACATTGAAAGGCATCCATCACTATCATCTGACAACACCCTATCATTGTGTTCTCACATGGTCTAGATCTAGGATCACCCTTCTCCTGATCCTCTGCGCTCCATCATGGGTTTCATTCAGATTCCCCTCCATAGATGCTGCCTGCCCTGCTGAGTTTCTCCAGCATTTTGTGTGTGTTGATTCAAATTCCTCTCATAGGTTTCTTCTCCAGGTTCCAAATCAAGAGCACATAATTTACAGGGATCCTGCTGGTGTGGCTTCCTACCCACCAGGTTGGCTGGGAGGGAATTAGAGCTAAAAAACATTGTCAGTGGTTTTGCAATTTCATATGGAAGATCCCCTGACTCTGATCTCACTGGCTTCCCTGGCCACTTCCAGTCTCTCGTCATCTTGCACAGGTCTCAGGGGCTGCAGAATTGGGATTTTAATACAGGCAAAATGAAAGCATTGAATTTACAAGTGTAGAGCTTATGAGAGGGGTGTAGGTAGGTGAGTTTTCAGAAGTGATATATTGATTTTGATAGTTGTGAGAATGCCATGTTTGAAGTTCAGGCCGGCTGCTGACAACTTCCTGTACCAATGGGTGCAGCTGGCGTGAGCTGCCAATATAAGGGATGGAGCTGTGTGCTAAGATCGAAGAGCTTTCCAGTAAACAAGAAAGATGTATCCCTCTCAAGGATAGGAAATAGGGTAGTTTTACCACAAAATCCATAGCAAGAAAAACCAGCAGGGTAGAAGTAGACAGCCTGTGTACTACTATCAACTGTTCCCCTTTCATTAGTGATGTCAGTTACACAGGCAGCAAAGTGGTGCCACAAGTAGAGCTTCCGGGTTCTCAGGTTCAATCCTGGTTTCCTGTGCTGTCTGTGTGGAGTTTGCATATTCTCCCTGTGGCCACGTGACTTTGGCAGGGTTCACCACTTCACTCCCACTTGACAAAGATATATTGGTGGTAGGCTAAATCAATCAGAATTGGAATCAGAATCAGGTTTAGTATCATCGGCATGCAGTATGTCATGAGATTTGTTAACTTAGCAGCAGCAGAACATGATCATATAGGGAAAATATGTAAATCAATTACATATATATGTACATTAAATAGTATACAGTAAGTATATATATGTATATTAAATAGTTAAATTAAAAATAGTGTAAAACAGAAATAATAAAAGTGAGGTAGAGTTCATGGGGTCAATGTCCATTTAGGAATCGGATGGCAGAAGGGAAGAAACTGTCCCTGAATCACTGAGTATGTGCCTTCAGGCTTCTGTACCTGCTACCTGATGGTAACAATGAGAAGAGGGCATGCCCTGGGAGATAGGGCCCTTAATGATGGACGTCGCCTTTCTGACACACCGCTCCTTGAAGATGTCTTGGATACCAAGGTGGAGCACGCTAATTTTACAACTTTCTGAAGCTTTTTTTGATCCTGTGCAGTAGCCCCCACTTCCCCCCACCCCCATACCAGACGGTGATGCAGGCAGTCAGAATGCTCTCCGTAGTACGTCTGTAGAAGTTTTCGAGTGTCTTAGGTGACAAACCAAATCTCCTCAAACTCCTAATGAAATATAGCCTCTGTCTTTCCTTCTTTATAGCTGCATTGATATGTTGGGACTAGGTTAAATCCTTAAGAGATCTTGACACCGAGGAACTTGCAATTACTCACACTCTCCACTTCTGATCCCTCTGTGAGGATTGGTTCGTGATCCCTTGTCCTACTCTTTCTGAAGTCTGAAGTTCAGATTCAGTTCTTCTTTCATCTTACTGACACTGAGCACAAGGTTGTTGCTGTGACACCACTCGACTCGCTGATGTATACCCTCTCATCTCCATCTGAGATTCTGCCAACAATGTTTGTATCATCAGCAAATCTATAGATGGCATTTGAGCTATCCCTAGCTACACAGTCATGGTATAGAAAGAGTAGAGAAGTGGGCCAAGCACATATCCCTGAGGTGCACCAGTGTTGATCATCAGTGAGGAGGAGTTATTGATACCAATCCACACAGATTGTGGTCTTCCGGTTGGGAAGTCGAGGATCCAATTGCAGAGGGAAGTACAGAGACCCGGGTTCCATAGCTTATTGATCAGGACTGTAGGAATGATGGTGTTAAACACTAAGCTATAATCAATGAACAGCAAATGGCCACTGTAAATTCCCCGTGGTGCATTGGTGAGTGGTACAATACTGGGGAAGTTGGTGAGAATGTGGGGAGAATAGGTTAAGGGGGATTAGTACAAGAATGAAATTGTTCTGTGAATCAACCTAGCCATAAAACTCTCCTTTTCTGGGGTAAGAAAATTTAGAATATGTACAGTGGTGGCCAAGGTGCTCATTGTAGTGGTTGAGCTGGGTGATCTCCAAAATTAGATAAGTAATCAAAATGCATTTTGTTTTTGATCTCCCTACCTGGGCAGATGGAATGCAATAGGTTGTCTTCAAAGTAAGGATGTAAACTGCATTGGTCCGCCAACTCTTATCAGTCCCATTCAAGCAATGTAGTTTGTGATGTCTGAGGCCAAGTGATTTAGCATTAGTTAGCATCCATACACCTGATAAAATACTACGTCCAAAAGATTTTCCCTCATAGTAAAAGTTGCTTCAGCAGTATACATGATGGAATCAAGCTAAACTAAAAGTAGATAAGCGAGGCTGTTGAAGTCTTGTACAGTCTATGCAGATGGTGGAAGGTGAGTGAGAGTGGTGCAGCTGTCACAGTTATAAGTAAGTTATAGGAGTCTGACTAATATTCCAATCTCTCTCTGCTTGGCTGAATTAAATTTATAAATTTAAATTTGTGCAATCATTGATGAACCTATGTATCCCATTATCCTGCGATGAAGTCATTGAAATACCAGCAGGAGGTGTTCTTATTCTACCTTAATTTACTGTTCAGTAAATATTTAGCAAGATGCACAATTCAGTCACTTGCTTCAGCTAACAATCAAATAACTTTTCTAAATATCACTGAAACAGAAAGGTTCCTCACTTGTCATTTCAAATCAGATGTAAAGGAAATACATATTGATTTAACTAGATGGAGTAAAATTGCTGCAGGTCTATTTGCTGTATTGAAGGAGCTATGGAATTGTGATCAGTCTGATTTTAAAACCGTTTCCCTGAGAGTCATAAAGCACTACAGCATAGAAACAGGCCCTTCAGTCCATCCAGTCTGTACTAAACTATTATTCTGTCTAAGGTGACAAAAGGTTGCTGTATCCCACGTGCTCCTGCCTCGTTTTGTCACACTGCAACCTTATCCTTCAATCTCTTTGAATTATGGAGGACAGCAGGTGTATAAATGTCTCTCTCCAGCAGACTTCATCATGATCATCATGACTCCAGTACTTCTACTATTTTTTAATGTTTCTTAATTGTACATATGATTTTTTTGTGTTCTATCACTGAGCAGCAGTGAACCATCTGACTGACCTATCAGAGTTCTCTTTGGGAACTGGTTGACTTGATCAGCATTTCTGATCTGGCTATTGTTCACGATTGCACTTAATAAAAAAACCCAACAGATAAACATTGATTGAAACTGTTAGAATATGAACTCAGAGGAGCTGACACCTTGTCATGGTTTTGAATTTGTGTACAATTGAAGGATCTTGGGGGAAGGATTTTAACCTTAAAAGTTAGCACACTAACAGTTAAAATGTTGTTAAGACTGACATCATTGGATTCATTTTAGCAAATATGAGCTGAAACTGCAGAATATTCTGGTTGATTGGGTTATAAGACCATAAGGCCATAAGACAGAGGAGCTGAATTAAGCCATTTGGTCCCTCAAGTTTGATCGACCATTTCATCATACTGATCGCTTTTCCCACTCAGCCCCAATCTCCTGCCTTCTCCATGTATTCCTTCATGCCATGACCAGTCAAGTATCTATCAACTTCTGCCTTAAATACACATAAAGACTTGCCTGTGCAACAAATTCCACAGATAAACCACTCGCTGGTTAAAGAAATTCCTCACCATCTCCATTCTAAAAGGACACCCCTCTATTCTGCTGCTGTCCCCTCTGGTCCTAGACTCCCTCACCATTGGAAACATTTTCTCCACATCCACTCTATCAAGGCCTTTCACCATTTGATAGGTTTCAATTAGGTCACCCCTCATTCTTCTGAATTCTAGTGAATACAGGCCCAGAGGCATCAAACGTTCTTCACATGATAATCGTTCAATCCCGGAATCATTTTCCTGAATCTCCTTTGAACCCTCTCCAGTTTCAACACATCCTTTCTAAGACAAGGAGGCCAAAAATAGCCAAGTAAGGCCTCACCAGTGCTTTATAAAGCCTCAGCATTACATCCTTGTTTTTATATTCTAGTCCTCTTGAAATGAATTCTAACATTGCATTTACCTTCCTCACCACAGACTTAATCTACAAATTAACCTTTAGGGGATCCTGTCCCAAGGACTCCTAAGTTCCTTTGCACCTCAGATTTTTGAATTTTCTCTCCATTTATTTTAATTTCCCATTCAAGGTCATTAAAGTACTTATTATTATTTAGAAAGTAGTCTACTCTTTTATTTCTTCAATGAAAGTGCATGATCATATGCTTCCTGACACTGTATTCCATCTGCCGTTTCTTTGCCCATTCTCCTAATCTGTTTAAGTCCTTCTGTAGCGAGTTTACTTACTAAAAACTATCTACCCCTCCACCTATCTTTGTATCATCTGTAAACTTTGCAAAAAAGCCATCAATTCTGTCATCCAAATCATTGACAGATAACATAAGAAGAAGTTATAGCTGGTCAGGTGACTTTGCAAAGGGCAAATAACTAGAGGTATTGAACTGGCCACACAGTCAGTTTTATAATTGTATTGTTTTGCTGTATTCATTGCACACTTATTCACCACAATAAAACAAAAGAGGCCTCTGGGCTTTATATCTCCCATGTGTCAGACTCTGTATTGAGGAAAGAGCAGCACCATACTTTAAATCAACTAAAAGCATGAATAGCCATTTAATTACCTGAGTTATTATTGAAAAAGAGTAATAAATTACAATAACAGTTCAGAAATTTGGTATTCTGTGGCAAACAACTCACTTCCTGACCTCTAAAGCCTTTACATGATCTTTAGGGAAAAGTCAGGAGTGTGATGGAATTACATCCCACTTGTCTGGGTGAATACATTTCAGAGATGAATTACTTGGTAGGCTCTTTGGAAGATGTCATCAGAATCACAGAGGAAAAGGCTGGAGAATTGAAAGTTAGAAGAAGGGATTTGAAAAGGCACTATTTCAACTACAGAAAGGCAAAGAGATTAAAAAAGACAGAACATTGGAGAAAGTGAGTATCAAGTCTAGAGGTACGGTCAAAAGGAGCACAATACTGGAAGTGAGAATTTTAACCGATATGGTGACACAAGAAGCGATTAGGAAAGGCTTCCTAGTTATGTAGTTAACTATAGTTACCTAGTTAAGCAGGAAATAGAGAGAAATCAATATGAAGAATTAAAATCAGCTGGTCCCTGACAAGACTAAGTTGATGTAGGTAGGGTAAAACTGACATGAAGCACCGATAAACTATAATCCATATTTGGAGCCAGGTGTGATGAGTCAGAAGCAGTTTGAAGGGCACATTCATGTTTAATGAGCTGAAGAAAATATTTCTGTGAGAGCAAAGAAACAGGAGATTGACTAAATTGGTTGTGGCAAAGAAGAACATTGAGATGGTAGAGATCAATATAAAAACCAAACAAGTGTGGAGAAATGTAACTCAGGCCAGCAGTGAGACTGCTCGGGCCAATTGGCAGCGTGCAGCTAAAACATCAGTGGACAGTCACTGATCAGTGTAGGATGGCAACCTCAGGAATATAATGCGAAGCTGATCAAAATTGTACCATAAGACCATTAGTCATAAGAGCAGAGTTAGGCCATTCGGTCCATCAGGTCTGCTCCGCCATTTAATCAGAGCTGATTTACTTTCCCTCTCAACCCCATGCAAATATACATTCAAATTGAGTAGCAGATGGCAGATTCGCATGCCAGATTTGGCAGACCGTATTCTAGTGCTGCTATTGTGTCTTAATAGCCATGCAAATTCAGATACAGTATTCAGCCACTATTTTTTTAATGTAAAAGATGTAATGGTCACTGAAGAAACAAAAGGGCAAAGCCAGCAAGTGGCAATTTAAACTAGGAACTTATCTTAGTTAGGCCTTACATTGTGGAAAAAAGGAGAGAAAGAACAAATAAGTTTCATGCAAGGGAGTGTGCAGTAAAGAGAGCTGGATGTTTAGGACAATGAGTGACCCGTTATTGAGAGTTGTGGAATACATGTAGACCTATGATCTTAGAATTTAAGGGGTATGATACATTTGTTTTCTGATATCTATTAGGGTATCAGCAGCTACTGTAGCTTCCTTCTCCTATGAACAACCCTTCCTTGTCAAACCAAGGTAACAAGGATCATTATTGAAAAGCAAATGCATCATGTATTACTTGAGTACAATAGGTCATCATTAGAGTATTCTTTTCCAATGGCCCAGGCACAGATTCACGCAATAGGCAGTAACGTGGACAGTGATTTTTATGCTTCCATAGGTATGAACTTGGGCTTTTGAAAAGGCATCAGTAACTGAACCTTAATTACTTCCACAATTTGGCCATATGACCATAAGGCATAGGAGCAGAATGATTCTTGAATTTGACCCATTGAATCACCCATGCTATTCCATCACGGCTGATTTATTATCCCTCTGAACCCCATTCTTCTGCCTTCTTCCCATAACCTTTGACGCCCTGACTAATCAAGAACCCATCAACCTCCACAGCAGTCTAAGGCAATTCACCACCCTTTGGCTAAAGCCACAATCGGCATTGCGATTAGTAAAAAAAAGTAACCAACATCATTAACAGTCAGAATCAATCACCCCTTGAATCTCCTACCCACTTACAAGCCTTTCTTACCTATCACCTAGCAGTTTGTACTCCTTCCCCTCCCTTCTCCTTCCGATTATTCTGGCTTCTGCTTCCTTCCTTCCTAGTGCTGACGAAGGACCTTGCCCCAACATGCCGACTGCTTATTCTCCTCCACAGATGCTGGCTGACTTGCTGACCTGCTGTCTTCCACCAGAATTCTGCGTGTGTAACTTCTTGATGTACTGAAATGTTACTTGTATTTACTGGAAGCAATGACTGCAATAAATTGGACCGAAAGTATCACCATAATGCCCCTTCCTTGCTATCAAATAAGTGGGTAAAGATATTATCCATTGAAACATACAAAACTTATGGGTTTTACAGTGCAAATGCAAGAATATTGTTCCTTCTGAAAGCAGAACCTGAAACTAAGTATTAATCTCAAAATAAAGTTACTCATTCAGGACTGAGATAATAAAGTTACCCATTTGGGACTGAGATGAAATTTCTTCACTCAGAAGGTGGAGAATCCTTCAAATTCTCTATGGCAGAGGCAGTAGACTCCTTATCTCTAAATGATTTATGGATATTATAGGAATAAAGTAAATGGGGTTAGTACAGGAAAGTTGTCATGACTGTACTGAATGTCAGAAGGGATAGCAGCCTAGTCCTGTTTCTTTGTTCCTATGTTCCTGTGTATCTAGGTTATCAATGGTGGTCTTGATTGGATTGCAGATGTTGGATGGAAGTCCACTGATGACTTGCTCAACCAAAATATCTAGGCCTACACTCTTCTCTGAATTCTAAGTGTTTTTTCCTGATTCAAGGACACTGTTGGAACAAACCAAAGAGCAAGAAAGCATGGGAAGCAATATTTACATCGCAGCAGCAGTCTGTTACAAGTGATAAAGCTGGCATGCCTCATATTGCTACCAAAAGCCCAGTGACTTTTGGGATTAATACAGTTCAACTGTTTTGGCTGCCAGCAACTGGGACGTATGTGTTAAACATAATATCTTCTGCATGGTAACACTTTGGACAAGAGAGGAAGTATTTACAGGTCAGGCATCATGAACCAAGAGTTTGTAACCACACAGCTGGAGACACCTATCACATCACAGAAGCAACACCCATATACCTGGACAGCAAAATCATATTGAGTTAATTGTTAAGAAACTCGAGGAAGAGGACAGGTAATTAGAAGTGTTGAACAGCATTGGCAGCAACTGTTGGATTCAATGTGGGTAATCAGTAAAGTAAATTTTTGAAAGTACCTTGATGAACCAATTATATCTTGCTTTACCTTAACCTACAAGCAAGTCAGCATTCCTTTTTACTAATCTTACTTTTTCATAATCTATCTTTATCATCATGATACTCCCCTTCTGGTACAGTTCTAATATAATCTGATTCTGCCCATGGATAAACGCACTGTAGAAATACTTATAGTCTCTCCTGGAGAGGCAAACATGTTAATACTTCTGCCATTGCTTCAAGCAGAACCATAGACGCTGGCAATGATACACACCAACCCTAACTTTGTTGCTCCTAGCTCTCTCCAATTATTGTGAGCTTTGATGTATACTGTTCATGCCTTGCATAATCTGAACTTTATTGCTTGGAAATAGTAAATATAATAATGACAGAATTTTCTCCTAGCATACACATAGCATTATTATTTGATATCTGTTTCTAATTCACCATTCCTTATTTATAATACAAATGTTTGCTTACAACACTCTGCCATGATAACTTTTGGCACTCATATTAAGTGAATATTCAAAATTGAAAATACCCTTAGAATCAATGTTAACGAACTCTGCTAGCAGGATGCTTAATCGCAAGCTGCTGATGCTGAATGCAATTGCCCACGTGGGTCCTCTATATCCTGCAGTATGATTGGCACCTAATACGTGAAATCCATTTGTTTAGGATATTAAAAATCAAAGAAGCTTGTAAAAAGTTACCAAATGAAGCCTAACCTCTGTAACCGGCAGTCTTCCATTAAGTAGATTTTATATATTTTCATTAATCAAACACTGAAAATGAAAGAAGTGAGAAAGATCAACAAACCTGGTAGCTTCATCCCCTTGATCTTTTCTTTAGAATTAACAAAGGGGAAAAAAGACAGTATTAATGCATTAACCTACAATCAGCCATAGACAGAGATTTTTAAAAAAGTTAAAAAAAAATACAACTACTGCACTGAATAGATTTTGTATCTTCCATTCAATCGTTCAACAAAATAATCTCAATAGCATAAATCATTGCTGTCTGTGAAGTGCAGTATAAATATTCATTTCCTATCTATCATACAGAATTCATGCAGTTGGATAGGTTTCCAATTGCATGCCAGTTTTTAAAATAAACCAGGTTGTCAGTGACAGACTACTCACATATTAGACCTCTTGGAACATATTGTGAAGAGTTGCAAAACAACTTGCATACAGAATTGATAAGGAGGTTTTGAGAGGTTTTTTTTGCTGTGCTCTAATGTTCACAATTATCCAAAATTGTTCCTCCCAGCCATAGGTCATCAAGAGAGCCACAAATAAGGAGGTCAGCAATTAATTTACAAGGAGGTGTGAAAAGTCAGATAACCTTTCATTTGGGTTCGGGCTATTTAACTTCCTATGGGTTGAATTGACAGCTTCATTGCAGGAGGCCAGGCAACATTTAATGCTCCACAGTTGAGGCAAGGAAAGCTGAATATTAATATAGATATGAACAAAAAGGTGATTTCAAAAAAATTAATCAATTAGGTCAAAATGTTTATAAAATGCTCATTCTTTGCTGGGTTGAAGTTCTTTTGATGCCTGGTAACCAGCAAGTCATTAATAGCAACAGAGCACTATTCACTCACATGGAGGGGTGCTGAATGTTGTCATCTGGTTCCTGCGGCAGACATCTTACCTTCAGCTTACACTTGTACCTCTGGTAAGTGTAACTGGTACCTCTGGCTTCAGACAAAATTTCCACCCTTAATGGGGAATTATATATCTCCTACTACTTTGGCTGCAAGGGGTCATCAGAGTTCAGGTCTAGACTGATGTTTGGGGTTTTCTAGTTGCCTTGAATCTCTTTGAACAAGTTCAATCCAGTTTTGGAAGTTCAATAAAACTTTAAGTGCACTCTGATGCATCATTGAAGAGAATGAAGATGATTCATAACGCTCTCACTCTCTCTATTTTCTTTTGTATGCTCATGCACTGAGATTTACTCAGCCTGTGTTGCTGATCAGTCCTGCACTCTTCAATTGCCACTACAAAACAAAGGTGAGAGGGAAATCGAGGGAAAACTGCACTGATCGGAACAAGTCTCTTGGAATAGTAAGAAGCTGCTGGTGTTATGATTAACAACATTTTTCTGATTTTACATATAAAATATAAAAGCTTGAAGTACAATGCAAGAGATAGCATGGTTATTTATCTGCAAGCTCTGAGGTTGATGTTTGCATCAATTTTTCACTTCTGCCAAAACCATTTGCATTTTATTGTAACCTTCACTGGCAGTTTCAATCCCTGCACCCATAGTCGCATTATGTGGTACTCACCCAGTCAACACAGATATCGTCCAATCTGTGAGTAATAAACGCCTCACACATGAGCAGCCCTCCTTGGCAGCACTGAAGGACGATTACAGTATCTGCAGGTTACAGTGCACCAAAAGGCACTACTCCTTCACTGCCTTTCTAGCAAACCTTTAGTAGTTCCCTTCAAATATTCCCCTCTAGCTATTTCAGGCACTTTAAATAGCTGCTTTGGAATGTTTTGACAGTTTAATTCTTAGCCATAGAATCAAGCAGCATGAAATAAAATCTTGGCCCCACTGTGCCTGCCTATACTAATCCCATTTTCCAGAATAGGCCTGCAGCCTTCTATGCCATAACATTTCAAGTGCTTATCCAAATACTACTTAAGTTTTGTGGGAGTATCTGCCTCCATTACCCCCAGTGGCAGCACATTGCAGATTTCAACCACTTTTCATGAAGGATGTTTCTCCTTAAACCTATGCCTTATCTCCTCTAAGGGGAAGTTTCTGACTTTTTATACTGCATACGTCACATTGTGTATACCTCAATCCAGTCACCCCTCAGTCATCTCTGCTTCAGAAGTTCTGGTTCAAGGAAGCCCCTCTTACTCCCTTCACCCTCTCCATTTACCTCTAGATACTTCAGCACAAAGAAGCACAAATGTACAGATGCTTCTGGTGAGAACTTTCTAATTTCCAACACCACGGCTATAGGAATCCATTACGAAAGTGTTGCTGAAAACTCATTAACCTTGTTGACTATTTCAGGCAGTTCAATCCTATATAAGACCATAAGATATAGGAGTAGAATTAGGCCATTCAGCCCATTGAGACTGTTCTGCCATTCTATTATGGCTGATTTATTATCTCCTTCAACCCCATGTTCCTGCCTTCTCCCTGTAACCTTTGATATCCTTACTAATCAAGAACCTATCCAACCTCTGCTTTAAATATCTCCAATTACTTGGCCTCCATTGCTGTCCCGGGCAATGAATTCCACAGATTCACCACCCTCTGGCTGAAGAAATTCCTCCCCATCTCTGCTCTAGAGGGTCGGTCCTTGTATTTTGAGGCGGTGCCCTCAAGTCCTAGACTCCCCCGCTATAGGAACCATATTAATAGTGTATAAACAGAATGGATCACTCGCATACCTTTTTTATCTCTTATTAATGTATGATTTGGTAACTAACTGTGATACAAATCGTGTTTCCTTTAAGATCAGAAGCAGATCATAGACCTTCCTATTAAGCAAAATACTTCCTCAACATTTTTTAAAGCATTGCTCAGGTGTCCATGCAGAAGGGATTATCAATATGTGGCAAATCAAAACTGAATCTAATTACCATCCCTCTTCCTATATATTCTGAACCCTTTAGAGGGAACTCTGAATAGATCTCACTCTGCAGTATAGCTTCCCCGAGTTCTTGCTGATGTCAAGGTCCTTCACACATGGCAAGCAAGCACTGGAAGCTCTAGCCTGTAGCAGGCAGAGGCAGACATTGAAAGACATGGGTTGTAGAGGAGATCTGCTGTTTGCGATTGATTATCAACAATGGACACATTGCTGTGCTCCTAACTCAGCTAGTGATTCACTTCCCCAAGGTACTTACTCATCCTCAGCATTACAGTCTGCAAACTTAGGCTTTGTTGGTTCTGAGTCAGAACACTATCTGCTCATCTTGTCCCTATTACTTTGCCACCCATGGGAACTTGCTATATGCAAACTAACTGCAGCATTTTCTTACATTACCATAGTGGCTGCACCTCAGAACTCAGCATTAGCTCTAAAGTGCTTCGGGGTGTCCTGATGTCAGTTTACTGACAATTCAAGGATAAGTGGGAGAGGACACTGTGAGAAGGACATGAAGAATCTTCATATAGACATCAGGACAGTGAGTGTGTAAAAGTCAGTAGATTTTGTAGTATAAAAAAGCATGTTATTTATATATGGTCTTTCGGTCAGAAACCTCAAAGCAGGTTGTCATGGTAGAACTGACAGTTCCTTGGGAGGACTGGATTGAGGAGGCATTTGAATGTAAGAAAGCCAAATACCAGAAGCTCATAGAGCAGTGACAGCGACAGGGGTGGAGGGCTCGATGTGAGCCTACAGAGGTGGGGTATAGAGCTTTTGCTGGCTGCTGGCTGTGCAGAACCTACTCTCTCCTCGGCATTACAGAGGCTGCAGAAGGAAAAGAGCCATCAGGACCATCACAGAGGCTGCTGAGAGCTCCATATGGCTATGGACCAAGTGGACCAGTGCTGCTGGGACACCAGCCCGGGTCCTGATCAGTCCTGGTTGGGTCGCCTGGGTGACAGTGTCTGACGTTGAAAGACCTGACACACCCAATGACCCCAGATTACATCACTGATGATGTGTTCCAGCACATTCTAGGGTGTATCTCAGCATCATGTCGTGTGGGATTAATGAATGTTGCCATTTAGATATCGTCACAGAAAGCTAACTTGCAGACTCACACTTAATTATGAAGGCAAATGGAACATTGGCCATGTTGTAGGAAAAATGCACTACAACGATGGGCAAGTCACAACAATAGAACATAGACATAGAATAGTATAGCACAGGAAAAGGCCCTTCAGCCCACAATGTTGTGCCGATCCAATTAAATTAGTAATCAAATGGGCAACCTAACTAATCTCCTCTGCCTATACAATGTCCATATCCTTCCATTTTCCTCACATTCATGTGTCTATCCACAAAATCTCTTAAAAATCTCTCACATATCTGCCTCTACCACCACTCCAGGCTGCACTTCCCAGGCACCACCACTCTCTGTGTAAAAAACTTGCTGCTCACAGCTCATTTGAAATGACCCCCTTTCACTTAAATCCAAATTCTGGTTGGTTTTGAAGGATTTGATGAACAGCATGAAGCTCAGTGCAAGGCTGAAGAGTTTGCAAATAGGACTTTAGCTTAAAAGCACTTTTCACAAAAACATCTAGACATAAGGAGCTCTGGTTTCATATATTTCAACCCTGAGGAAATGATACTGTTCATCTACTCTATCTTACAAACCTCTATCAGATCTCCCCTCAGCCTCCAACACTCCAGAGAAAACAACCCAAGTTTGTCCAACCTCGTGTTATAGCACATGCCCTCCAATCCAGGCAGCATCCTGGTAAAACTCTCTGCACCTTCTCCAAAGATTTAACATCCTTCCTTTAATGGCGAGACTAGAACTGTATGCAGTACTTCAGATGTGGCCAAAATAGAATTTTATAAAGCTGCAGCATAACTTCTTGACTTTTGAACTCAGTACTTCGACTAATAAAGGCAGCATGTCATATGCCTTCTTAACCACCCTGTCAATCTGTGTAGCTATTTTCAGGGAGCTATGAACTTAGACTCCAAAATCCCTGTGTTTATCAACATGGACAAGAGTCTTGGCCCGAACAGTGTGCAGTCTCTTTATATGTGACCCATCAGAGTACAACACATTTGTTCAGGTTAAAGATGATCATGGGTTTCTCCCATCACTTTCTCGATTATAGAAGCATAAAATGGAACTTAATAGGATAGAGAGTACAATATTGCTCCTGGTAGGGTAATCTAGAACTAGAGGTGTATTGTACTAAACAGACCACTCAGTTAAGACTAAAACAAAGAAGTGCTTCTTTTCTCTGTGGATTAGAAATGTTTACAATTCTCTTCCAAAGCATACTTAGGATATTGTCATCGAGCATATTCACGGACAGCTTGGTATCTGGAATACAGGATTATGGAGATCGTGCAGGATAGTGGAATTGAGATCAACAATCAGATCAACCTGATTTTATTCACATGGGCAAATATGGCCCACCCCTGATCCCGTTCCTTAAGTCTAGATGTTCTTGTAAAAGTTGCCTTCAAGTCTTGTACTGAGTTTCACACTGTGCATCAAATCATTTAAAATAAGATGTGGCCAATTTGTGCGGCTAGTTTATGCAACCAAACTCTGGGTATGCTTTCAGTCCACATTTTGTCTCCTCCAAAACTCTCCACGCTGACCTTGGTATAAACTCCAATTTACTCCTGTTTCCTGTATGACATCTCAGTCATCTTGCACCATACCTTTCAGTTGTATTTTTCAGATCCCTCAGAGGAACTCTCTCCAAACACACATAATAAATCTACTAATCTGACAAAAGCAGCCCTTTGCTCCATGATTGATGCTGGTGATTTCAGACACTAAACACCCTGAGTGAAAACAGAAATTGTTGGAAAAGCTCAGTGGTGCATACAGATATGCAGTGAGAGAAGAACTAAAGTTTCAGGTCAATGACCTTTCAGGGATACATTTTGAAATTTTCTTCTTAAATCTCTGTTTTTATCCTACCTATAGAATTCATATCAGAAGACACCAATCACACAGCTAATCACCACCCAAATCTCTCTCCTTCCTCCTTCAGTCTTCTCACATTCAACACCTCCCCTTAATAAGCTTTAAATAACTGAGTAAATCTCGATAGCTTATGATATAAGCGATCAAGCATAATAAAAGTGCAAAATATTACAGTTCCATCACAAATATAAACACATTTTCTGTAACAGATGGTTTTAAATTAAGCTGTGTGATGCTGATACCTCGACCATTGACTCATTTGCATGTTTTCCTCTAAATATTAATGAAGCTTAAGTCCCTGAACAAAGTAACAGAAGTGAAACTTTACAGAAAAGTGTACAGTGTATCCTGGACCAGGTTTTCCTGCAGGACCTGCCCAGGATAAGTGCTGATATAATGCATTTACCAAATCTGTACCTGTAGGAGTAATCTTACAGACTAACACGCCCTGCTGCTGACAAGGCAAAGAGAGTAAAACCATGGCCTAACACAATGAAATAGATCACATGAGAGGACTAAATGGCTAGCCAGCAAAAACCACACAGACCAATAAGAAAGAAACATACCTCCCCCCATATAGCTGCATTTTTAATGTTAGTCAAAGTATTGCCATGATCCTAAAATGCTTTGCTATTTGGAAAATGAATGTCTTTGCCAATCCTGTGACAGGATGTGCGGTTATGAGAGAGAGAGCCATTGAAGTGGATCAACAGTTCACTGATTTTAATGGGAACTGTGCTGAAGATAAGAGAAAATAAGCAATAAACTCTAGGCCAACAAGGCCATTAATTAGAACTGTCAAACTGAGCTAACGCTGAAACAGCGGCTTGGTCATAGTAGCTTAATGTGAATTAAATACTGCGCTCCTTAGCGGCATCAGGCTAAATGGTAGTCTTCTTTCCCACAACAAGGACAACAGTAAGTAGTAACTGTGGAACTTGCTCTGTTTTTGGTCAAATCTCAACAAGACTGCAATGAGAGGAGGGGACTTAAATATCACGGCAACGAAATGCTAATTGGCTGGAATGTGCATACTCTCAAGTGTGATTGGCAAACCTGCTCCACTGCCCACCTGGGAAGACGTGCAGACTCCGTGGTGGAGTCTGTGGTTGTGACAGAAATCCCCTCCCCAGGCATCAGAAACTTCTGCCTGCCAGAAGTGCCGGATGAGAGACTTGTTCAGGATGTTATTGGTGGGAACACAAGGATATTCCTCAGGCACATACCCCTCCTAATCCATGAGATACTGGACACTGCCCTGCACCCGGCGAGAAGCCAGGAGGCAGCACGCGGAATAGACTAGGGAACCATCCAACAAGTGAGGTGGGGGGGTAAGTAAGTCTGGAGCAAGAAGGGAGATTGTCACCAATTTGAGCTCAGAATCATAGAACACTATGTGGATCTTCATCGATGATGGTAGGCATAATCTATAGGAGACCTTGTTGATAGCCTTCTCCACTATGAATCGTCCCACGTAGCTTGGAGCCAATGCAGCTCTCGACTTTCAAGGGAAGATCCCTAGATGCCAGCCAGACTTCCTCCCCGGCACAACAGGCCTCACCTGTTGGCAGAGCCAATCAGCCTTCTGGACATGTTGCTTCTGAGTGTGCAGCAGAGAAGCCCTGGCCCATCTCCATGTGTGTTTGTAACGTTGGACCAACTGCTCACCAGCAGAAACTCCCATGTCAATCTCCAGATTGGGGAAGAGTAGTGGCTGGAAGCCTTTCTGACATTTAAAGGGGGATATGCCAGTAGAGGATGACTGGAGTTTATTGTGGGCATTCTCTTCTCAAACTAGTTGGGAGCTCCAGGTTGTGGGGTTGGAAGAGGCAAGGCAGAAAAGGGTAGTTTCCAGCTCCTGATTCACTTTCTCAGACTGGGAGTGGAGATCAGATACGAAGCTGGCTGTGGCTCCCACAAGAGAACAGAAAGCTTTCCAAAAACAAAACGTGAATTCGGGTGCAGTTGTAAGGCTGGTGCGGAGACAGGTAGGTGGCCTTCTTTTTGCAGAAGACCTCAAGAAGGTCAGTGTATTCAACCTGAATTCCAGAAAGATCTACCCCAGCAGTTGATGCAGGAGGGGATTTGCAGACAGGACTTGGACCCTGACAGGTAGACAGGCATGCTGATCACCACTCTTGGAGAGCTCCCAACCAGTAAATCCATGGGTTGGATTTGTAGACCAGTAAATCCATGGGTTGTGTCGAGATAACCAGGGAAGGCCAAGCACCAGCAGAAGTTGAAGCAAATCAACCAGACGGGAGGACAGCTCTTCCCTATTGCTGCATTCTAACACAAGCAGGAGGGGCTCTTTAGGAACGTGGGTCTTGCTGTTGCCCAGAAGCTGACCAGCCAGGGCCTTGATGTCAATATTTTTTCTCAATTGCTGAGTCAGAACTCTTTATTTTTGAGCCAGAGAGATATCCATGAGATTCCCAGCTACCCTAGTGACAATAAATGCCTGAAGCTCAGGGGTCCGAGACCCCCACAACAAGGAATCTGGGACCATCACATAACTAAGGGAAGGTGCTTGCAGGGAGAACTGATCCATCAGAACCCCGCTTCCTGCTGATGGGTATCCTCTTTTACAGAGTGCTTGGGACATGAAGCCTAGAAGTGTCCTGGATTGCCACAATAGGGGCAGGAACCTGTTCTTCTTCACCACTCTCATTCCTCCTGAGATAGGCTTCTCCACATGCATAGGCTTCTCCAGGGAATGGGTACTGGGTGAATGTGGGAGAGGGTGAAGACATCCCTTCCCTGAGTCACTCAGTTGCTCCGTTATCAACTCGAATGGCCAGATTAATTAGGTCATCCTGGTTGCCCTGCTCATTACACACTGTGATTTTGAGGCAGATCCCTGTATTCAGTCTCCACTGGAAGAGAGTGATGAGGGATCTCTTGTTCCACCCCATCTCCACTGCAAGCATGCAGAACCTTACTGCATAGTCCCTTGCTGACCCTCTATCTTGTTGCAGGTCCAAGAGTGGTTGGGAGGCCCCCTGACCTTGTACTGGAATGTCAAAAACTCAACACTGAACTGTTGAAATGACTGGGCTGCGGGGAAACCTCGTTCCTGTGGAGCATTGAGCAGACTGATTGGGGGCCTGTCTAAGAGATCCACCATGTATGCCAGTTTATATGCATCATCACTAAACCAACCAAGCTGAGCTTAGAAAATCAGCTCACACAGGGTAATAAAATTCCTGCAGCTGTCGGAGTCACTGGAGTACCTGCCTGTAGGAGGAATACTCGGTTCTGGTCCAGACACGGGAGTCAAAGTAGTAGTGGCTGAGGTTGATGAGGCTGTTGAAGTGGAGGATCTGGTAGATGCTGGGAGTGGGACTGACAAAGCTAAAGTCTGTTGAAATGTATTTGCAAGAGTGGTAGTTGCTGTCACCTCAGTCTGGCTGTCGGAAGTAAGCTGCTGAATCATGGCTGTGAGAGCAGGAGTCACTGCCGCCTGGTTCCTGCTGTCCGCAGTGAGTTGTTGAACTGTCGCTCTGAGGGGTGACACTGTTCTTCCAGCTGACTGGGCTCACCACTCTGAAAGTCGCTGTTGCGCTGCATGAGAGATGTCAGCCAATCCAGCCTCTACTGATTTTAGTTTCTCCTCTGTACATTTGGTTTGGACTGGGCTTGTGTTCTGATAGTATCTGTTACACTGCTACAGTTACGTCTTGCAATGTAGCTTCAACTGACTGTAACTTATCTGGCCAATGAATGTCTGAGCCAAGATCAGACTTACTGATAGGATGTGTGGTTATGGCCCAAATGGGGGGGGAGAAGAGATAGAGAGAGATAGAGAGAGATAGAGAGAGATAGAGAGAGATAGAGAGAGATAGAGAGAGAGAGAGAGAGAGAGAGAGAGAGAGAGAGAGAGAGAGAGAGAGAGAGAGAGAGACTGCAGCAGACAAAAAGTTCACTGACTTTAATGGGAACTTGAGAAAATAAAGGGAAAGTAAACAATAAACACAAGGACAACAGGGCCATTAAATGAACTGTTAAACTAAAGCTAACACTGATACAGTGGTTGAGCCACAGTCGCTGAATGCTAAATAAGTACTGCTCCTGTACAGCATCAGGCTAAATGGTGGTCTTTTTTTGCAGAACTACGACAATGGTAAGTAGCGAGTGTAGAATTTGCTCTGTTTTTAGTCAAGACTTGACAAGTTTGGAATGAGAGGAAGGGAGTAAAATACCACCACAATGAAACACTAACTGGCTGAAATATGCATTCTCACAAGCACGATTGCTGAACTTGTTCCACAGCCTGCCTATGAGGCTGTGCAGACCCCACTGCAGAGTGCGTGGCTGTGCCATCCTGTGTCAGACTAACCTAGCACTGTATACACATTACCACCACAAATACTGGGGATTCCAGCAAGGTCTTGCTCCACTAATGGAATCCACTTAAATCCATCAGTGAAAAGCTGTAAGAAATTGCCAGCAAATATGCCAACGGGCTAGCAAATAGACCCCAGCAAAATCTAGACCATTATTTAAATAACACAGATGATTTGTAATTCTAATGCACAGGAAAAACAGTTCAAAAAGGAATTCACATTATGTACAGGACATCATTTAGCGCTGTAATAACCTAAGCCTGGAAACTGGATTTTCCAGTGTCAGGGTTCTGTGCATTAAACTATACAATTACATGAAAGAAATCAGCCATAAATGAAAACCAGGAGCTGCATGGCCAACAATTTTTCTTCTGGTTCCTCTCTGCACTTGACATCAATGTACAGATGAGCCTCGACACATGCAATGGTACTCTGTAGCATAGCAAGTGCATATGCTGAATGTAACATCTGTAATTCTCATGTGAGGCCCAGGGGCAGTGAAAGACATTAAGGTGTAAGCAGGTCTTTCAGTGTATGTATCAGGGTTCCACTAAAAGGGACCTTTCTGAGTGGCTATCAGACCATGGTGTCTGGTACTTGGAAGCTGCCCTTTTGAATAACATACTTTTGCAATCTGAAAGAGCTCTCTTAGACTCCCCTACACATATTCCCTCAGACTGAGAGGTGGTGGCCCAAACGATTCCACCTCTTCCTCTCTCTCTCTCTCTCTCTCTCACTCACACACCTCCAATCACCAATATATCAACGTGCACTGCCAACCAACTCCTGCATGACCCCCACCCATTATTATTCTGCTGGTTCTACTCTTCAACCCACTGTGAGCATCAAACTTCCAGTGGAGCCTTGCTACTGATCCCCTTAGCGATCTTTCACTGAAGACCTTCCCCAACTGATACCAACTCTCTCTCACAACTCTTAGGTCTCGTTCTCCCTCCTGGTGTGGGGACACGACTCCGTGTGCAGAGTGAAAGGCTTGCTCAGCTCTGGGTGACCTCATGCCCTTGAGCATTATGGAATTCTGCATCAGAAGGCACCTGATCAAAATGCTTGTGGTTTGGTTACAGCTCACCCCATAAGCAGAATTCATAGTTATATTTGTTCCATTCTCTCTGAGACAGTAAGTTACTTTCTATTGCCCATTCCCAACTGATCCTGATCCATTTCAGCAAATATCCTGAAGTTACTCTCACAGTCACATTAGGTAGGAACACCAGGTTATGAATGACTTGAAAATAAAAGAACAGTAAGCCATTTCTGAGACAGGATGATGTGTAACTTGCTCATATGGCTGTTTTGCTTGCCCTTCTACCTGTGGTCCACTGGTGGTGCAAGGAGCATTGATTAAAATGGTGACAAGGATTCAAACCTAGCAGTCAGTTTTGTAGATCATGGAAAGGAATTGGGATGTGAAGAGATGTGTCATACTTTACAGCAGGGATTCTCAACCTGGGGTTCATAGACCCCTGGGTTAATGGTAGCGGTCCATGGCATAAAAAAATGTTCTGAACCCTGTTTCAGAGGAGACACAGGTTTTGACCTCTACTTATGGTCATGACATTTATTTGCCTAAGCCTGTCAAGATTTTGATCAGTGGTAACCCCCTTCCCCCCATAGATGGTGGTGATTCAGTGATAGAAATGCTGACGAATATTAAGGGAGTATGATTAGATTCTCTGTTGAAGATGATCATTGCCAATCTGGCATGTTATGCTGCACTTATTGCATCATGCCTGACTGTTGTCAAAGATTTGCTGCAAGGTCTGCTTTGTTGCCTGACAAATTATGTACAGAAAATAACAGAGAACTGTTCTCAATCAACACCTTCTGGCCCTTTGAAAGCAGGAAGATCACTAACAAAGCGGATGAAGATGTATGGGCCTTAGAAACTTTTGCAGTAATGCCTGGAACTGAATTCATTCTCTGTACATCTCTGTACATTGTTTAACTCCAGTAAACACTTGTCCACAACCACCCCCGGCCCCCATTCACAATGACTTCAGATTTTTCTAGGACTTTATGGTTTAGTGACTCTTTGATGTTGTGCCATTAATTATCTCTCCTTACCTCTGGAATGCTGCTCTGTAATTAATACTTACACTAACACTGTAACAGTATCTGCAGCTAAGTGGCCTTGCTAGTACACAAGCTGCTGAGAATCAACACCAAGTTTTTGATAGATAAATGCTGCTTTGATGGATAGTTAATGACATTTTTCATCAATTTGCCAGGATGGAGAAGCATGCTGATAATGCTGGGAAAGATGGAGTTTTTTTTTTGAATTGCAAAGAAAATCTTACACTTCATTTGATTCAAAGTTCTTGAAACATAATAAGGGACAGAGGATATCCAGGAGATAAATAATTTAAACCAGTGTTCTCTTTTTGGTCCAGGATATGCCCTTGTGTGAAACATCTACTCAACTGAAAACAGAACTATCTGTATGATAAATATGAAATCTTGCCTTGGTATGGCAATGATAATCAATACTTCATTCCCTGCAGACCTGAATTTTCACAGTTGTACAGATATGTGTCAAAGACAGTGTGTCTAGTGCCAGATGACCAGAGCTCTATCACAGACGCCAGCTCTGCTCCAACCAGTTTCTAAGATGGTTCAGTGAGAGAGACTAAGCAGAAGGGACAGCCACTTTGGACTATCCCAGAGTATTAATTAGACGAACTTCGTTATTGGGCTAGTTCCCCATATTATTGACTGCAGGGTGTAAATTAAAGCCGGTGAAACACATTACATCAAAACATCAGAACGTATATCAGAACAAATGAAAAAGCAACAAAATAAAGATAGTCAGTATTCCAAGCTTGTTTCAGACTAGACCAGTTACAATAGAACTTTGTGTCTGGCCTAATCTGAAACAGGCATGCAATAAAGTCAATTTCTGTAATTATAAACTTAATATTTTCTGCTTCACCAGAAGTGATTTAAGCACCACTAATCCCATGAGTACCATAGGTCACAGGGAAAACTTGAAGGCAAAATGCTTGCAAATCTATTCAATGTTTAATTGACTGTTAATGCAACTTTGCACTATCACACATAATGGAAATGCCAACATATTTAAAATGTGCCTATTTACATACCATAAAAATGTGAAATGTAAATGGAATTTAAAAATCTTCACTATTTTATGTAAATGTTAATTAATGGATATTTCTTAGTTTCATTTTACTATCATTGAGATGAAACTAATCAATTGGTAACTACATCCTGATGTGTGTAGCAGGAAAGCATGAAATCTGCAGTTATCAATATACAAAACAGAAATCTCACCGCCATAAACATTTGTAATTCTTTCTCAACTGTTTTAGGTATTGTTTGGAGTCTGAACTAGACACAGCCGATCAACTCCGTAATGCCAAATTTTCCATAGTGGAAAGTCTCAGAAGCTTTTAAGGTCATGCTGCTCTCAGTCTTGGCAAAGAGATCTGTACCCTCTTTGCTACAAACTCATGGAAAAGTTATTATTATTAATTTGAATTAATGCATTTAATTTATTATGATGTATTATTTATTAATTAATTAATATTAAAAAAATGAAAGATTTACAAATTCAGCTTTTTTCAGAGTTAAGGGAGTTTGTGGTCCTGCTCGATGCACACAGACCACAAACTCCCTTAACTCTAAAAATTAAAAAGAATAGTTGGTTCCTTTTGTCTGCCCAGTGTCATTCATTGGGTGGCAAACTTGACTTTGGCTGATAATGTTAAAGGAAGACAATTTTACATATACTGTCTTGAAGTAATTGGGAATTAAAACCAAAGTGGAATTGAGCGCCAAACTAGACTGCCTATTCACTAAAGCCAAAGAAAAGAACATTTCAATTAGTAAAGAGCCAGAACTAGCTCAAATATTTAACAACCTTTTGCAGAACCTTCTGAAGGTTACAATCTGGATCCTACATAAGACCATAAGATATAGGAACAGGATTAGGCCATTTGGCCCATCAAGTCTGCTCTGCCATTTCATCATGGCTGATCCAATTTTCCTCTCAGCCCCAATCTCTTGCCTTCCCCACATACCCCTTCGTGCCATGAACAATCAAGAATCTACCCCAATGTCTGCTTTACATATACTGTACGTTGCTGCCCATGGCAATGAATTCCACAGAGTTACCACTCTCTGGCTGAATAAATTCCTCCTCATCTCTGTTCTAAAAGGGCACCCCTCTATTCTGAGGCCTACAATCATTGGAAACATCCTCTCCACATCCACTTTATCAAGGCCTTTCACTATTTGATAGGTTTCAATTAGGTCACCCCTCATTCTTCTGAAATCCAGTGAATACAGGCCCAGGACCATCAAATGTTCTTCATATAACAAGCTGTTAAATCCTGGAATCATTTTTGTGAACCTCCTTTGAACCCTCTCCAGTTTCAGCATATTCTTTCTAAGGGGCCAAAAACTGCTCACAATAAACTAAGGTAGCATGCCTGAACAATTGGTGCCCTGATACATTCACCTCAATTACAAGCAAATGTTTTGAGAGGCTTGTTAAAGACTACATCTGCAGCATGCTACCACTCACAATGGACTCCCTACAATTTGCCTACCTATGGAACCGGTCTACCGGTGACAGCACAGCCACAGCACTACACACCGTCCTCACTCACCTGGAGAAGAGGGATGCATATGTTAGAATGCTGTTCCTGGACTACAGTCCAGCACTCAACACTGCAATTCCCTCCAATCTTGACAAGAAGTTCTGCGACCTCAGCCTGCACCCCACCTTGCACAGCTGGAACCAAGACTTCCTATCAGATCGCCAATGGGTAGTTAGGATGGGCTCCCTCACCTCTGCCCTCTGCCCCTCAACACAGCTGCCCCCCAGTGTTGTGTCCTGAGTCCTCTTCTCTACTCTCTTTACACCCATGACTGTGCTGCCACACACAGCTCCAATCTGATGATCAAATTTGCAGATGACATTGATCGGCCTTATTTCTAGCGGTGACGAGACAGCCTACAGAGGACAGGCTGACACCCCGACACAGTGGTGCCAGGATAACAACCTCTCCCTCAATATCCAAAAAAAACAAGAGCTAATTGTGGATTACAGGAGGAACAGAGACAGGTTAGCCCTGGTCAACATCAATGGGTCTACAGTTGAGAGGGTGAGTTGTTTCAAGATCCTTGGTATACACATCACTGAAGATTTTATCCGAAGTATACGCACTGGCTGTGGGGCAAAAATAGCACAACAGTCAGGCAACAGGTGACTGAAGAGTTCGGCATGAGCCCCCAAATCCTCAAGACCTTCTACAGGGGCACCACTGAGAGCATCCTGACTGGCTGTATCACCGCCTGGCAGAGGTACTGCTCCAACCTTAATCGCTGGGCACTGCAGAGAGTGGTACGGACAGCCCAGCTCATCTGTGGATGTGGATGTTCCTCGATTGAGGATATTTATAGCAGCAGGTGCATAAAGAAGGCCTGGAAGATCACTGGGGACACTAGTCACCCCAACCATAAACTGTTTCAGCTGCTTCTGTCTGGCAAACGGTACTGCAGCATTAAAGCCAGGACCAAGAGGCTACAAGACAACTTCTTTCTACAAGCCATTAGACTTTTAAATTCACATGGCTGTACACTGCAATGGAGTCATAATGCAAAGAGTTTTGATCTCTCATATTGTGGGATGGAGATAGATTTAAATATATTCTAATTCATATTCAATTCAACGTGAGGCCGCACCAGTGCTTTATAAAGTCTCAACATTACATCCTTGCCTTTATATTCTAGTTCTCTTGAAATGAATGCTAACATTGCATTTACCTTCCTCACCACATACTCAACCTGCAAATGAATCTTTAGGGTATCCTGCACAAGGACTCCCAAGTCCATTTGCACCTCAGATTTTTGTATTTTAGAAAATAGTGAAACATTTAATTTCTTCTACCAAAGTGCATGACCACACACTTCCCAACACTGTATTCCAGCTGCCACTTCATTGTCCATTCTCCTAATCTGTCTGAGTTCTACTGTAGCCTCTCTACTTCCTCAAAACTACTTAGCCCTCCATCTATCTTCACATCGTCTAGAAACTTTGCAAAAAAGCTAACAATTCCACCATCTAAATCATTGACATATAACATCAAAAGAATCGGTCCCAACACAGAACCCTGTGGAATACCAATAGTCACCAGCAGCCAGTCAGAAAAGGCTCCTTTTATTTCTACTCTTTGCCTCCTGCCAATCAGCCACTGCTTGTTAACCAGCCTCATAAGCCCATAAGACATAGCAGCAGAATTAGGCCATTCAGCCCATCCACCATTCCATCATGGCTGATCCCACTCAATCCATACACCTGCCTTTTCGCCATATCCTTTGATGCCATGACCTATCAGGAAATTATCAACATCTGCCTTAAATATACGCACGGACTTGGCCTCCACTGCGGTATGTGGAAAAGCATTCCACAGATATACTACTTTCTGGCTCAAAAAATTCCTCCTTACCTCTGTTCTAAACGGTCACCCCTCAATTTTGAGGCTGTGCCCTCTAAGTCTGAATACCTCTACCACAGGAAACATTCTCTCCACACCCACCTTTCAACATTTGGTAGGTTTCAATGAGATCTCCCCGCATTCCTCTAAATTCCAGTGAGTACAGGCCGAAAGTTGCCAAACGCTCCTCATGTGTTAGCCCCTTCATTCCCAGAATCATCCTCAGGTATGGCACATTGTCAAAAGCCTTCTGAAAATCCAAGTACACAACATCAACCAATTCTCTTTTGTCTATCCTGCTTATTATTTCTTAAAAGAATTCCAAGAGATTTGTCAGACAAGATTTTCCCTTTGGGAAGCCGTGCTAACCATGCCTTATTTTATCATGTGCCTCCAAGTACCTTGAAACCATATCCTTAACAATCGACTCCAACATCTGCCCAGTCACTGAGGTCAGTCTAACTGGATCTGCATCCCTCTCTTCTCGAAGAGTGAATTAACATTTGGAATTTCATCTTCCGGAACCATTCCAAAATCTAGTGATTCTTGAAAGATCATTGCTAATGCCTCCACAATCTTTTCAGCCCCCTCTTTCAGAACCCTGGAGTGTACACCATCTGGTCCAGTTGACTTATCTATCTTCATACCTTTCAGTTTCCCAAGAACCTTCTCCCTAGTTATGGTATTTTCACACAGTTCATGACCACTGACACCTGGAACTTCCACCACACTACTAGTGTATTCCCACAGTGAAGACTGATGCAAAATACTTATTCAGTTCATCTGCCATTTCCTTCTCCCCCATTACTACCTCTGTGGTATCATTTTCCAGTAATCCAGTATCCACTCTAGCCTCTCTTTTACACTTCATATATCTAAAGAATCTTTTAGTATCCTCTTTAATATTCTTGGCTAGTTTACTTTCATATTCAACTTTACCTTTTTAAATACTTTTTTTAGTTGCCTTCTGTAAGTATTTAAAAGCTTCCCAATCCTCTGTTAGGCATGTGGCCAAGTAGATAAGGTGTTCATCTAGTGATCTGAAGGTCGCTAGTTCGAGTCTCAGCTGTGGCAGCGTGTTTGTGTCCTTGAGCAAGGCACTTAACCACACATTGCTCTAGTGTCTGTGCAAGGAGTGGCGCCCCACAGACTGCCAATTTGTGCCTTGTAAGGCATGAAAATGCCCGACGTAGGCCTCTCATGGTCTGAGTCAACGTTCCCTCCCCTCCCCCCAATCCTCTAACTTCCCACTAAATTTTGCTCTATTATATCCCCTGTCTTTGGCTTTTACGTTGGCTTTTACTTCCCTTGTTAGCCATGGTTGTGTCATCTTGCCTTTAGAAAACTTCCTTTTCTTTGGGATGTATATATCCTGTGCTTTCTGAATTGCTTCCAGAAATTCCAGCCATTGCTGCTCTGTCTTTATCCCTTCTAGTTCTCAATTCTGCCCAACTGTTCTCTCCTGACTCTGTAATTGCCTTTACTCCACTGTGATACTGATACATCTGACTTTAGCTTCCCCTTCTCAAATTTCAGGGTATATTCAATCATATTATGACCTCCTAGGAACCCCTAAGGGTTCTTTTACCTTAAGCTCTCTAATTAATTCCAGTTCATTGCAGAGCACCTAATCCAGAATAACTGATCCCCTAGTGGGCTCAACCATGAGCTGCTCTAAAAAGCCATCTTGTATGCATTCTAGAAATTCCCCCTCTTGGATTCCAGTACCAACCTGATTTTCTCAATCTACCCATATATTGAAATTCCCTAAGACCATTGTAGCATTGCCCTTTTTGCATGCATTTTCTATCTCCCAGTGTAACTTGTAGATCACATCCTTACTACTATTTGGGGGTCTGTATATTACTCCCATTATGGTCTTTTTACCTTTGTGGTTTCTTAGCTCTACCCACAGTGATTCAACACCTATCAACCCTATGTCACTTCGTTCCAATGATTTGATTACATTTTCTACCAACAGAGCAACACTAGTCCCTTTGCCTTCCTGACTGCCCATTTGATACAACGTGTACCCTGGGACATTAAGCTCCCAGCTATAATCTTCTTTCAGCCATGATTCAGTGATGCCCACAACATCATACATGCTCATCTTCAGCACTTCAGCTCCAGTTCCCATCCCTCTGCCAGATTAGGTTAAATCCTCCGGAACAACTCTAGACAAGGATATTGGCCCCCTCGGGTACAGATGTAATCCATCCATTTGTACAGGTCATACATTCCTTAGCCACGCATTCACCTGCCAAAATCATCCTATTCCTACTCTCACTGGCACGTGGCACAGGCAACAATCCAGAGATTACTACCATGGAAGCCCTGTTTGCCAGTTTTCTATCTAGCTCCCTAAGGTCTCTCTTCAGGACCCCCTCACCTTGTCCACCTATGTCATGGTACTGATACCTACCAAGACTTCTGCTGCTCATCTTTGCCCTTGAGAATGCCATGGACATGATCTGAGGCATCCCTGATCCTGGCACCAGGGAGCAACAAAGCATCTGGGTGTCTCTATCGATCTCACAGAACCTCGTCTCTGTTCCTCTGACTAAAGAATCTCCTATCAACACTGCAGTCCTCTTCACCTCTGTTCTTCTGAGCTAAAGAACCAGACTCAGTGTCAGAAACCCGGTCACCGTGATTCCTCCCCCTGGTAGGTCAACCCTCTCAACAGCATCTAAAGTTGTATACTTATTGTTGAAGGAACAGCCACAGGAGTACTCTCCACTGGCTGTGCATTTCCCCTCCTTCTCCTGACAGACACCCAGTGACCAGTCTCCTCCAACTCAGGGGTGACTACCTCCCTGTAGCTCCTGTCTATCACCTCCTCATTCTCCCATATGAGTCGAAGGTCATTAAACTGCAGCTCCAATTCCTTAATACATTCTCTCAGGAGCTGCAACTCAGTGCATCTGTTGCAGTTGTGTTTATCTGGGAGTCTGGATGTCTCCCAGATTTCCCACATCCAATACACAGTACAGAACAGTGCTCCTGGAGCTATTCTCATTAATCTACTATGCCCTAACAGATGAGGAATGAACAAATAAGGACTGAGAGAGAGAGTAACTTAAAAGATACTTTGCCTCACCTGAACCTAATCTTGCCTAAGTCTGCTGAGTCAAAGCCACTCTAAAGACTGGCACACTCAAAACGAATGGCCGTTCTGTTTGCACTTGAATTATTTTTATTGGCCCTTTCTAATGAATCACTCTTGCTGATTGGTTGTTCCTCAACTCAGAAAAACTGCAGCAAAACTCGGCCTTTAAGGTCTCAATCACCAGCCTGTTTAAAAAGTGGGTGTTTGTACGCAGCCCTGATGTGGATCGACCAACTCCAAGGAAACTGGATCGAAACTTTGTACTTTAAATATTGAACATGAGCTGACTGAAAGTTAGCTCATTTTACGCACTGCCTCTTGCTGATTGGTCGCTCCTCAATTCAGAGAAACTGCCACAAGACTCTGCCTTTAAAATTTTGATCGCCACCTTGACTAAAAAGTAGCTCTTTTTACACACCCTTGATATGGATTGTCCAACATGGTGGGCCCCTGCACACCAGCAGGGCCGACTGGGCCAGAATGAGCCCTGTCCATGTAATGGACTTTGGCTGCTATTAAAGCCTTGACTGTTAGAATTAAAGAATTAAAGAATTAAAGAATTAAAATCCTTTAACAATTATTAAAAAGCAAAACAAATTAGTTAAAATATCAAAAATACTTTAAAGTAATAAGCAAAAAGAACTCAGAAAAGCGTATTACCTTACACTTACCCTTCTCCATCATAGGCTTATTTCTCCTTTTGAATGCTTGAATGACTGGGCTTACTTTTCCTGCAGAAGGTCTAACTTGCTACAGGGCCACCAGGTATTTATAGTGAGGAATTCAACAAAACTGTGCTCTGCCTCTGGACTGTAGTGCTGGAGCCCAACTATGAAACCATCAGCAGAACTGGCCAACAAGTTTGGACTCCCATATTTCTGTAGGACTCCTAAACTTACTGACACTTACATTGTTAAGTACAGGCATTTCACAGACCCGACCTTTCCCAGAATTGATGGGTTATGATGATGGATCTGCCAAAACACTAATCCACAATTTACCTTTACAAAAATGCTGCTGGTCTGTGGAATTTTTCCAATGTCTTACCGTTTTATCATGTAAAATTGAACAGGTGAGACCCTTATGTTGCCTGTTGAGATTGGAATATTTGTGAGACCCTCAAAATTCGAATCACAAAAAGATGTTTAAGTGATTCGCGTAACCTAATTATGAATATTTATGCATCTCCATCATTTAACTCATTGTTCCACTCTCTTCCCTGTCAATTGCTACTCCTCTCATAATCTCAGAAAAGCGGACCAGCCAAATCTTCATCAGTTTTGTTTTAAATTGCATTTAAAGATAAAAATCTAATTCCTATGTGGGAGTTGTTTAAGTCTGATGCTGCTGTAAAGTAGCTGGGTTGAGTTTCAGCAGAGCTCTCCTAGTCATAGACTGTACTGCTGATGGGCACGTACACTTTTCCTGGGATTTCAGCCAAAGGAAAGGCAGAAGATCCAAATATCATTTTAGATTTCTAATTCTGGAAGCCAATTGGTCATGCATTGTTAAATTAAAATTAGTTTTAATGTTGGAATAACTTCCAAACACATAATTAAACTTTAAATTCCTTTCATTACTTCCCTTAATAAGCTTTATCTTCCCCTTCAACCTCCCTCCCGCAACACAACACAACTAATGAAAAATATTGCAGTTTTTAAGTCAAATTTTCAGCTGGCCATCCCAACTCTGTGACAAATCTAAACTTATTTGAGTAAAAGACCAAGCTTTCTAACATATCTGAATTAGTAAATTGCTCAAGCTTATTTTTATTTTGCTGAAAGACATTAAGTTGGCAGAACTCTAGAATTAAATAAAGACAATTGTGAGCTTTCAGAGCTTTAACTTCTCAAATTTTAAGTGTTTTTATTTTATATCTGAGAATCTCTGTTCAGTTATATTTAAAATTAATCGGATTGTTATAACTGATCACAATTGAGACAGACAAGAAACTATAAATTGAACAAAACATATAGTAAACATGTGGAAAATGAGCGACCCATGTACCTACTTTTTCAGGTATTCAAGGCCTTCAAAACTGGCTTCCATGTTGCTACGCAAACTGAATTCTCATCAGGAGCATAATAGCGCCATGCACACTAAAGTTTTAAGATAAATGATCAATTTGGGAAGGGAATGAAAGCAAAAAAAAAAATAATAGTAAATAAAACGTCAGTTAATTATGCATTTTATGTTTGTACAGTAGAACTGAGCAATGGCGTACATGCCTGAAGAAAGGAATTGAAATGATACTTTCGTAGTATCTCCATGTGGCAGCAAGATCATTTCTGTTGAGGTTGGTGGCATAAAATCTCCAGGCAGTCTGCAACAAAACAAAAAGATGGAAAAGAGATTTTTTAAAAGGATAATCTCAATCAATGCTATTCTCTGCAATTTCTCCTTTACAGATTCTGAAATTTAATGTCTTGTGCCTGTATCTTTATCAGCTATTCTCCCATGGGATTACAACCATCACAGGGTACAAATCAGAATTGTGATGCTAAACTTTCTGATTGCCTAGATTTATGAATGTAGCTCCAGGAGTTTGACACCATCCAGGAGAAAGTTACCAACTTAATCTGCACCACGTTTACTACCCAGAATATTCACATGCTCTACCATGGACATTTGGTAGCTCCATTGTGTACTGTCTTCAAAACTGCACATACTCACCATAGCCTTCTTGAACAGCAATTTCCACATCCAAAAACTCCTGTCACCTAAATGGGCTAAGGCAACAGGCACATGGAAACAGCATTACCTGCAGATCAGTGCTGGAAACCAAAGCCCAGAACCCTTTATCTTACAGCATGTGATACCATCTTCATTACATAGACTACAGCAGCTCACCACTGCCTTCTTCGTAATAATCAGGGATGGGTAATAAATGCTGTCGCTGCCTTAATGCCCAACTACAATGAGAAATACTGAAGAAAATTCAAATGGTCACACATCAAACAGAAACAAAAAGAACACTGTGACACAAAGCCCTCAACTTAAGAAAACCTGTCAGTAGAGGCAAATAATTTGACTGTCCAAAGTAACAATAGATAAACAGCATTGGTGTATGGGAATTCTTGTGTCATTTTCAACATTAAAATTAAGTGTTTTGTTCAAAAATAACTGTTGCTTCAATTGTAGATTGTAGATACCAAGGCAGTTAAAGTTACTGTAGCTGCTGGGGTGTTTGGGCCCCTCAGGATCTCTGTGGATGGAAATCACATTTTGCCCCATTGATTATAAAATTAAAACTGTTTATTGAGAAAACAATATTGTTTTGGATCCAGACATGCCAGTGCTGAATCAGGCTAATATGAAGGAAATAGCAATTGGTTCCAGAATTTTCTGTGCTAAGGAATGTTGCTTTGGGTTCTAGAAGTTATAGTTCTGGCTAGATCTTGAGCTGTCACCTCTGTTTTTAAATTCAGTTTAGGAGTCTGACTCCAGCTCTGCATATATATCTGTGTTTCTGCACATTTGTCTGCATAGATTTATACGAGTACGTGTGTGTGTGTGTGTGTGTGTGTGTGTGTGTGTGTGTGTGTGTGTGTGCGTGCGTGTGTGTGTGTTTGTGGGGGGGGGTGGGGGTGTATACAGGGAGCTATGTGCAGTGTGCAACGCCTGGAACACAAATTAAATCTTACCAGTTTTTCAGGGTTTTGAAAAGTTTAGATTGGACTCAAGTTCAGTCTAATTTGATGAATATTAAATACTAAAGGCTAATGAATTTTTGAGCTTCCTGACATTTTGCACCTTTTCATGGTGGTTTTATTATTCCAGAGAGAGATTGTCAAACCAGATTTAGGATCACCAAACAGCCTGTGAGGAAATTATTAAGTGCAGGCACACAAGTACTTCTAATAGATCACCACTGCCATCACCAGGATATTCATCGTATTACTTCAAAATAAAAGAAATTTAAAAATTGGAAATGTAAAACTAAAATAATACGATGAAATATAAATGAGATGAGCCAGCAACACTAAAGAGAAGATAGTTTGCATTATGATGAAGGGAACACCTAACAATATCACAATCAGTTTCCCCTTTTTCTTTGTTTTTATCTTTGCAACTCCAGAAAACAATTATAGTAAAACACACAAGGTGCTGGAGGAACTTAGCAGCCAGGCAGCATCTATGGAAAAGAGTGAACAGTTGACGTTTCGGGCCAACACCCTTCATCGGGATCGGATCGGTCCATAACATTGACTGTTTACTCTTTCCCATAGCTGCTACTTGGCCTGCTGAGTTCCTCCAGCATTTTGTGTGTGTTGCTTGGATTTAGAGCATCTGCAGATTTTCTTTTGTTTGTGAAACAAATATTGTATATTAAATTGTGAATTTATCACAAAATGTGAAAATGAAGAGTGGGAAGCCCAAATTTAATATTTATTTGAACAGAATCTTGAGGCTTGGCTGCTGCATTCACTAAATTTTACTACATTAGAGACATATTGTTTTTTTAAGGTTGCCATAGTTGGGGGAGGTAGTGGGGATAAGCTCTGACTACCTATTAAGTCCACCTCTGGGCTTTCACCTATGGCTTAGCTACTAAGCCTGGTGAAACCATTTCTACTGACAAGAAAAGGGCCAAAGGCAGGTTACTGGAGCCTTAAAACCAGTTGCTTCAAGCAGATGGGGCTCTGAGCTTTGGTTGGCAGCTGATCTAGGAAAAGAAAAATTCTAATCTCTGGCACCTGCTGCCATTGGGGAAGGCTTTGAGAGTAAACTCTGAGGAAAAATCCAGAATTGGGGTCCCTAAGGCAGTCCTATGTTGAGTTCAATGCTGACTGGAAGCTCTTGCGATGCCACTGGTGCCAAACTCTATCAATCTCTGCTGTTGCTTTGGATTCATCAGCTGTGTGCAGAGGGAAAGCCTGTTGCCTGGGCAACAGCTTGCTCTCCATATTGTATTGTATTGCACAGGCTTTGGGTACTGGCTTGCATATCCACGAAGAAAGCGAGGATGGTTGACCCTGACCAACAGAGAGCCTCAGTGCAGAGGCACAGTGAGAATTGGGACTGGGTGAAGTGGGAGTGATGATCAGGAGAAGTCTGACAGGTGAGATTTTCAGGGGAAGAGGAGGGCTGATTTAGCCAGCTCCCCTCCTGAACTTGGCAGGTATTAAAGTAAACAAATACAGTATTCTTGGTAGGAAAGCTTAATGTGAACAAACCAAAAACATGGTTTTTTTGAAAAGCAAAAAGAAATCTTAATGCTCCAGGTTTTTATTTCCCCTTTTACTGATCCTGGATCCCAGGTTTGATGCCATGATGGCCAATGTTCAGGATAAGAAAATGGGAACAAGAGAGAGTCAAGAGTGGACACTAGGTCAGTTGAAAATCAGGTAGCGAAGTAGTAATGAGAAACAAGGAAATGGTGGAGGAACAAATTATGGACTTTGAGTCAATCCTCACAGTGGAAGCAACAGAAACATGCCAGAAATTCAAAAGAATCAGGGGATAGAGATAAGTGTGGCCATTAATAATAGCAGTAGGTGCAAGAGAAGCCGAAAGGCTTGAAGGTGGATGAATTACCACCAACCTGGATAATTGTAACAACACTTTCCTATTTCTAAACTTCAACCTTCCTGAAATCATGGCCAATACACCATTTCTCTGCCCACTATATCTGTCTGCCAGCTGTCTATGACTAGTGAATAAGAATACCGAAATCCCTCGGTATGTCACTCATCTGCAATATTCCTTTATTTAGATAATAGTCTGCTTTTAGATTCTTCCTAGTGAAGCCTCTCACTTTCCCATTAGATGTCATCTAAAGGACTGGAAGACTCTACCACAGGGAATTAAACCAGCACCAGTCTACCCACCATCATGGACATACTGCCTATAGAGAAAGGTGCTGGAAAAAGGCCAGCGATATCATGAAGGATCCCACCCATCCTGCTTATGGGATGTTTGTCCTAATCCTGTCAAGGAAGAGGCTACGCAGCGTGCACGCCAGGACCACTGGACTCAAAAACAGTTACTTCCATCAAGCAGTCAGGCTGATCAGCATCTCCACCCACTAACCCACCCCAGCAAACCCCAGTCCCCTATCACTGCTACATATACATCACCAAGTGTCACTTTATGTACACTAAATTGGGATATAAATAACAGTTGTATCTATACTGTACATTGTGTTTAATAGGATTGCTTTTATATTTACATATATTGTAACCTTTTTGCTTTTTTTATTGTGTTCTTTATGCTTATTGTGTTTTTTTATGCTGCGTCAAATCCCGAGTAATAACCATTTAATTTTCCTTTACACTCGTGAAGAAAGGCAACAAACAATTTTGAATTTTGAATCTGCCATGTTTTGGTCCATTCACTCAACCAATCTCTATCCTAATAGAGAGTTCTAATATCCTCATCCCAACATGACTCCACCTGCTTTTAAATTCTCAACAGACTTTGATATCTTATACTCAGGTCCCTCCTCCAGGTAATGAATGTAAAGCGTTAAGAACTGGGAGGGGAGGAGAAGATGGCGGCGCGACGCAGCCTGCGCGGCCGCTCCGAACTGATATCGTATTTGTGAAGTAGGATGCCGTGCACAATCCTGATTTGATGGAGACAGCCGTGAGAAACAGAGGAACATCTGGAGAAACTTCTGAAACGTCTGCTTCGCTGCCGCTGTGTGATCGAGAATCTCCGGAGGGGAAGTCCCCAAATCCTTGGCTTTGCCTATTGCCTGTTGCTGGGGCCGGGGCCGAAGTGCTCGGCAGAGATGGTGCTCGGCGCTCTGTGTTGGAGAGCTGGTCGGAGGCTCGAAGTTTTCAGATGGACTCGGAGTCAGACTGTGGTCGGGTGCTTCCAGGATGCTGCATCGGCAAGTTTGCAGTGCTGGAAGCTCATGGCAGGAAGAGTTTTCTTCCTTTAACCGTCTGCATGAGATGATGGGACTTTCGAGAGACTTTGAGATTTTTTTTACCATGCTTATGGTCTGTTCTTCTATCAAGTTACGGTATTGCTTGCACTGTTGTAACTATATGTTATAATTATGTGGTTTTGTCAGTTTTTTTTTAGTCTTGGTTTGTCTTGTGTTTCTGTGATATCATTCTGGAGGAACAAATTGTATCAATTCTTAATGCATGCATTACTAAATGACAATAAAAGAGGACTGCGTGTCCTCATAACCTAATCTAATTGAGGGCCACAAAACGGTCCTTGGGGCACTGCAGTCTGCAAAAGGCCTGTTTATTCTGACTGTCTATGCAATAAACATCCTTCAATCCATGCAGAGGGAAAGGAAATTTTGGTTTGTGGAAGTTTTAGGAAATTTACTTTATTTTTTGACTGAAGATGCTGTGATTTAGAGAAAAACACAAACTTCTGGAGGAACTCAAACAGTCGAGCAGCATCTGTGGGGTGGGGGGGGGGGGAAGAAATTGTTAACATTTCAGGTCAAGAACCTGCATCAGGACTGAGAGTGGAGAAAGGGTAGCTGCTGTAAAGAGGGCAAAGGGAGGAGTGAGGTTGGGCCAGTCGGTGGGGGGAGGGTGGTGTAAGAGATGATGGGTAACTGAGCCAGGTTGGAGAGGAGGTGTGGGGAGACAGAATCAGCTAGGTGATAGATGGAAACAAACAAGGGAAAAATAAAGGAGGTGGATAGAGCTAGGCAAATGGTTGGGAGGGGGAGGGTGAAGATGAAGACAGGCTAGATGATGATTAACAGGGACACAAAGATGACAAGTGCTGGGATCTGAGAAGTTAGATGGAATAGGTGGAGAGGGGGTCTGGTAGGTGAAGTGGTGGGCAATTAGTGAGGAGCTAGGAGAGGGAGGAGGACAAACAGGGGTGATGGGGTACTGGGGGGGTGGGGGTGATCGTAGAGGAAAGGGAACAAAAATGGGCAGACCAGGAAAGGACTGCAAGGAGAGACAGAGGGGTTTACAGGAAGCGCTCCTGGTTAATGCAGGTTTCTAAGAATTTTAAGCATGTGCTGCTTGCAACCTGATGCTCGGGATTAGAGACTGGTGGGGGTAACAGCACCTTGAAGGAGGTGTAGAGCTGTAGTGGTCAAGGAGGGTTGCAGAATTAGATGCAAGCAAATGTTTCTGTAACCTTTAACACAAGTTCCCGATACCAGGGCACAGGATACCAGAGTGTGTACAGAATATTCTGCCACAAGGCGGACAAAAAGCCTGAGGTGATGGTTCACAGTGAAACCATTAATATGGGAATGGAGAGGGAGGTGGGTGGGCGGCGGTAAGGTTTTATTTCTAACAGGTGGAGAGCCAGGAGCTTCAATTTTAAAATGTAATCTCTAGGTTACTTCCAGTGCCGTGTGGCAGAAAGTATAAGAATAGGAAAGTCAGACAAATTAATGTGCAGTTGAGGACATAACTCCAAAGGATGATCATAGAGGTGCATGCAATTATACAGCATGTAAAGAAGCCCTTTTGCCCATCAAGTACACATAAAGTACCAACCAGCCACCTATACCACTCCATATTAATCCCATTGTTTATACTTCCCATTTTCTCATCAACTCCCTTGAGGTTCCACCACCCACCCTCATTCTAACCCACCAACCTGCATGTGTCTATGATGTGGGATGGAACTGGAGCACCCACAGAAAACTCATATGGTCACATGCCAACTCCACCTAGACCAAGGTTCCCAACAAGGGGTCCATGGACCCCTTGCTTAGTGGCATTGGTCCATGGCATAAAAAAAGGTTGGGAACCCCTAGGTAGTACCCAAAGTCAAGATTGAACAGGTCTCTAGCACTGTGAGGCACCACCTCTACTAGCTGGGTCACCCTTTAGATTCATATTCCTGGAACATTAGGACCATATCTGTGGTAGAAGATAAATGGGCTGCACCTTCATAGGAATGTAACCCTGGGGAAATTGACTTGATGGTTTGGTGATTGTTTCATTTTTTAGGGAACAAATACCAAATTTAATACTTGGAAAGGGGGATAAAGTGCACAGAGGACTGGAAGCGGTAAGCAGCATTAGAAGAAGAAGAAATATAATATTAGCTGAGTGGAAATTAAGAGATTACAAGAAAGAGAATTAGAGTGTATTTGTGCAAAAGCACAAAGTGTAGCAGACTGTTTGGTGAGTTGCAAATGCAAATGAGAACCTGTTGCGGTTTTTAATGAGAAATGTTTCAACACGAAGGGAGGATTAGGTATTAAGAATTACTGACTACAAAGTATTGGCTGAGAGTGTGGGCTCCATGATTAATTAGGAAACATTATAGTTTGGAGGAGAGGGAATGTAAGAAACTGAATCAGAGTAGGCTATTCAGCCCCATGGCCGCTCTTTTACCCCAATGCCACCTTCCTGCACTAAACCTCTATCTCTTGATTCCCTTAATATCTAAAAATATATTGATCTCATGGTGTGAGCCTCTACACTTTCCAAAGATTCACTACTGTTCAGGTGCAGACATTTCTCGTTGTTTCTGTCCTCCCATTTACTATTGAGTGGACTTCTTGTACGATAAAATGGACTCTTGACGGCATAATCTACCTCATCATGGCCTTAAACTTCATTGTCTGTCTGTACCACACTTCCCCTGTAACACTAATTGCTGCATTCATTTATTGCTTTTCCTTGTTCTATGTTGACATACTAATGTTATTATAAATGGCATGCAAAACAACATATTTACTGTACTTCAATACATGTGACAAATATAAACCAATTCTTGTTTTGATCATATCAGCCCTCAGTCATGACAGTCCATCCAGGGGAAACATCATCTCAGCTTCTCCTTCCATAACACTCATTCCTCTAAAGAAAAGATTGTATAAACTCATTCTCAGAGTCTGCGAAATCTGTATAATCTCCTCAAAGAACATAGTGTTTCTCTTGCATGCTAAATCACAGGTTATTGGGAAGAAGATACCAGTAAAATTTGAAGAAAAATTAGAGAAAACAATACTTAATGAGGGTTTGAACTATACCCTTATTAACTGGGATAGTATCAGAGTAAGGAACTTCTGTGTTCAGAAAATCTGTCTTCATTTGTATTTTCCTAATCCAATAAGCGAGGAGGAATTGTTGAATCAGGCTCTGGGTTACAGTGTGAACCAAACATCAGGGGGCAGCACGTTACAAGATTTAGATTAAAAAGGGTAAATTGCAGGACCAATTCTGACTTGAACTTCTTAACAGGAAGGCCAGCTTCAGTAACTTCACAGGGATTAAACTGAATCAATGGTTGGTAGATTATAAATTATAAGTAAACAATGGGGGTCCTAGAATGAGGAGAAGGGCCAGGTATATTCTTAATATTTGGGTACGTACATGGAGAGGAGGGGCTTGGAGGATCATGGGCCGAATGTGAGCAACTGGGACTAATGGGGGGGGGGGAATAATTGGGCAGCACAGATTTGTTGCGTCAAACGCCCTGTTTCCAAGCTGCCCTACTCTACGACCCTATGACATATCCACTGGAGGGAAAGGCAGGGCAACAATGTGGAGCTCTCTGAGATGATGAAAGAGACAATGTTGAAGCAGAAAACAGAGCGTATGACACATTAGATAGATATGAAAAAGGGCCACCATTTCCTACTGCCAAAGGACACACATTTGAAGTGACTGGTGATATGAAGAAAGTTTTTTTTTAAACCCAGTGAGTTGTTATGATCTGGAGTGCTTTGCTGAACACCTACACTCTGTCCGCCAGAGAAAGCAGGATCTCCCAGTGGCCACACATTTTAATTCCACATCCCATTCCCATTCTGAAATGTCTATCCACGGCCTCCTCTACTGTAAAGATGAAGCCACACTCAGGTTGGAGGAACAACACCTTATATTCCGTCTGGGTAGCCTCCAACCTGATGGCATGAACATCGACTTCTCTAACTTCCGCTAATGCCCCACCTCCCCCTCGTACCCCATCCGTTGTTTATTTTTATCCACGCATTCTTTCTCTCACTCTCCTTTTTCTCCCTCTGTCCCTCTGACTATACCCCTTGCCCATCCTCTGGGTCCCCCCCGCTTTGTCTTTCTCCCCGGACCTCTTGTCCCATGATCCTCTCATATCCCCTTTGCCAATCACCTGTCCAGCTCTTGGCTCCATCCCTCTCCCTCCTGTCTTCTCCTATCAATTTGGATCTCCCCCTCCCCTCCCACTTTCAAATCTCTTACTAGCTCTTCCTTCAGTTAGTCCTGACGAAGGGTCTCGGCCTGAAACATCGACTGTACCTCTTCCTAGAGATGCTGCCTGGCCTGCTGCGTTCACCAGCAACTTTGATGTGTGTTGCTTTACCTAATTCTAATTTAAAACCCAAACACTGTTGATTGGAGATGTGCTTGGACTGGGTGAAAGCAAGTACTACTCATCTTGAGCTGGAATAAGGATGTGTGGGAAGTGGGGGCAATCAGGGAAGAAATCTTTTGGACTATGCAAAATTTAACAAGTTGTTTTCTTTAAGTATTTGGTCCACGTAGGTGTCTCCATTACTGTTGCATACCTTGTAGCAGTTTACGTTAAGTGCATTTGTCACAGATAAATACAAATGGAAAAGTCTGAAGACCCAGGCACACCTCATTCTTGATGTTAATGTCCCTTAGAATTGCTATTGCTTTGAGAGGTGCCTGTGGCCTAAAACTTAGAAATTGTAACTGGTAAACTGGTTTTATAACTTGTACTAAGAGCTCTTTTCCTCATGATTATTGCATGCAGTGAGCTTCCTGGATATATCTCAGTGAAGAAATTAATTTGGCTTTAATGCTGCTGTTGACTTTTTCTGCACCTTAGTCTGGCAGGTTGTGGAACCTTGCTTGATCTCTCCAACCTGGAAGAGAACATAATTGAACATGGTCGTGTGCAGGTGTATAGGTAAGGTGACTGACGATTATGTGGCTCAAAAATGCTTTTGATATTTCTCCATGGAGAAAGTGCAGAGGCTTTATTTCTCAGGTGAATGATATTAATCATACACTTGTGAAAAGCTACAAACTTTAGATTGCTCAGCAAAGTCACAGAAATAATTACCCCAGGAACAACAATGAACCCATGATAGAACAACCACATGGTCATGAAAAACAGTTGCAACAAAGGTCTCTCTCCCAGGCAAGGAACGAGTACAATTCAACAACTTTACAATGTTTAAAAGACATTTGGAAAGCTATTTGAATGGGAAAGACATAGAGAGATACAGGCCCAATGCTGACAAATACAGTAGGTATCACAGTCAATATGGACAAGGTGGGCAAATGGGGCCCATTTCTGACCTGTATAATTCAATAGAACCATAGAACCACAGAACACTGCAGCACAGAAAACAGGCCATTTGGCCCTTCTAGTCTGTGCTAAAACATTATTCCGCTAGGTCCATTGACCTGCATCCAGTCCATAACCCTCCAGACCTCTCCCATCCATGTACCTATCCAATTTATTCTTAAAACTTCAGAGTGAGCCCGCATTTACCACGTCAGATGGCAGCTCACTTCACACTCCCACCACTCTCTGAGTGAAGAAGTTCCCCCTAATTTCCCCCCTAAACCTTTCCCCTTTCACCCTAAAGCCATGTCCTCTCGTATTTATCTCTCCTAATCTAAGTGGAAAGAGCCTATTCACATTTATTCTGTCTATACCCCTCATAATTTTGTAAACCGCTATCAAATCTCCCCTCATTCTTCTACGCTCCAAGGAATAAAGTCCTAACCTGTTCAATCTTTCTCTGTAACTCAACTCCTGAAGACCCGGCAACATCCTAGTAAATCTTTTCTTCACTCTTTCAATCTTACTGATATCCTTCCTATAGTTAGGTGATCAGAACTGTACACAGTACTCCAAATTTGGCCTCACCAATGTCTTATACAACCTCCCCATAACATCCCAACCACATACTCAATACTTTGATTTATGAATACCAGGATGCCAAAAGCCTTCTTTACAACTCTGTCTACCTGTGACACCACTTTCAGGGAATTATGTATCTGAACTCCCAGATCCCTTTGTTCCTCTGCACTCCTCAGTGCCCTACCATTTACTGTGTATGTCCTACCTTGATCTGTTCTTCCAAAATGCAACACCTCACACTTGTCTGCATTAAATTCCATCTGCCATTTTCTGGTCCATTTTTCCAGTTGGTCCAGATCCCTCTGCAATCTTTGAAAGCCTAATGATATTAAGTTGTCTAGCAGAAGAATTTTATTTTTTAGTTTTATTTTGATTTTGAGCTACAGCATGGTAACAGGCCTTTCTGATCCAGGAAGCCCACACCAACCAATTGCATCCATGTGGCTAATTGACCTTCCAACCTGTGCATTGTTGAAATGTGGGTGGATCCGGAGCACCCAGAGGAGAGCCACAGGAAGGACGTACACATTCCTTACAGACAGCAGTGGAACTGAACCCAGATTCCTGGTGCTGCAATAGCATTATGCTAACCACTACAATACTGTGCAGCCCCTATACAAGATGATCAGCAGGACCAAAACAAAGTTAACTGAAGCATGGAGAAGAGTGCAAGCAACTCCCAACAGGTGCTATTCAGAAACAATGAGCAGAACCATATAACCATATAACAATTACAGCACGGAAACAGGCCATCTCGGCCCTTCTAGTCCACGACAAACTCTTACTCTCACCTAGTCCCACCGACCTGCACTCAGCCCATAACCCTCCATACCTTTCCTGTCCATATAGCTGTCCAATTTAACTTTAAATGACGACATCAAACCTGCTTCAACCACTTCTGCTGGAAGCTCGTTCCACACAGCCACCACTCTCTGAGTAAAGAAGATCTCCCTCATGTTACCCCTGAACTTTTGCTCTTTAACTCTCAACTCATGTCCTCTTGTTTGAATCTTCCCCACTCTCAATGGAAAAAGCCTATCCACGTCAATTCTATCTATCCCTCTCATAATTTTAAATACCTCTATCAAGTCCCCCCTCAACCTTCTATGTTCCGAAGAATAAAGACCCAACTTGTTCAACCTTTCTCTGTAACTTAGGAGATGAAACCCAGGTAACATTCTAGTAAATCTTCTCTTTACTCTCTCTATTTTGTTGACATCTTTCCTATAATTCGGTAACCAGAACTGTACACAATACTCCAAATTTGGCCTTACCAATGCCTTGTACAATTTCAACATTACATCCCAACTCCTATACTCAATGCTCTGATTTATAAAGGCCAGCATACCAAACGCTTTCTTCACCACCCTATCCACATGAGATTCCACCTTCAGGGAACGATGCACCATTATTCCTAGATCCCTCTGTTCTACTGCATTCTTCAATGCCCTACCATTTACCATGTATGTCCTATTTTGATTAGTCCTACCAAAATGTAGCACCTCACATTTATCAGCCATCTGCCATCTTTTAGCCCACTCTTCTAACTGGTCTAAGTCTCTCTGCAAGCTTTGAAAACCTACTTCATTATCCACAACTCCACCTATCTTAGTATCATCTGCATACTTACTCATCCAATTTACCACCCCATCATCCAGATCGTTAATGTATATGACAAACAACATTGGACCCAGTACAGATCCCTGAGGCACACCACTAGTCACCGGCCTCCAATCTGACACACAGTTATCCACCACTACTCTCTGGCGTCTCCCATCCTGCCACTGCTGAATCCATTTTACTACTTCAATATTAACACCTAACGATTGAACCTTCCTAGCTAACCTTCCATGTGGAAACTTGTCAAAGGCCTTACTGAAGTCCATATAGACAACATCCACCGCTTTACCCTCGTCAACTTTCCTTGTAACCTCTTCAAAAAATTCAATAAGATTTGTCAAACATGACCTTCCACGCACAAATCCATGTTGACTGTTCCTAATCAGATCCTGTCTATCCAGATAATTATATATATCATCTCTAAGAATACTTCCCATCAAATTACCCACCACTGACGTCAAACTCACAGGCCGATAATTGCTAGGTTTACTCTTAGAACCCTTTTTAAACAATGGAATAACATGAGCAATATGCCAATCCTCCGGCACCATCCCCGTTTCTAATGACATTTGAAATATTTCTGTCAGAGCCCCTGCTATTTCCACACTAACTTCCCTCAAGGTCCTAGGGAATATCCTGTCAGGACCTGGAGACTTATCCACTTTTATATTCCTTAAAAGCACCAGTACTTCCTCTTCTGTAATCATCATAGTTTTCATAACTTCCCTACCTGTTTGCCCTTATCTTACACAATTCAATATCCTTCTCCTTCGTGAATACCGAAGAAAAGAAATTGTTCAGAATCTTCCCCATCAGAACAAGAAACAAGATGGATAAAATACTGCCTGTACTTTGACATCCATTCGATAGGATTTAAATATTGATTTTAATTTCTTTTACAACTTAACAGCTTCCCAGCGCTTCATCACCATACCTGGATCAAGCTTGCCGCAGGATTTCTTCTTTTCTCAAAATGCTTTTGCCGATGTTGCTCCTGAACTTTAAGAGCCAGCCCTGAACCAAGAATGCCCTTTAAGAAAAATAAACATTATCAGATGCTGCAAGGAGAAAAGGAATTTTCTTTTAGAAAGAAACATACTATTTACCGAATTCATGAAAATAGTGAAACTGTATGGACAAAATCTGCAATATTCATCCAATGGTTTAGCAACAATTGTAATTACAAAATTAATTGTGCAGTAATCAACATCGTTGTATTAAAATACTGTAATGTTAATTAATAATTATCAGTTCAAATACTCCATATTTTGGGTGTAGATTATCCCCATGGCAGGGAGTTGCAACCTAAAGAAGCAGGTCAGGATATTACCTACCCTTTTCCACTATGCAGTCACTATGCAACTCATCTGAGCCTCAACACCATTTGCCCAATACTAAATTCAAAGAACAGAAGTCCATTTAGCTCTGTCTTAAATTTCAATTCATCCAAGCTCCATATCTTTGCTGGTGGTGGCGGATTTGAGCGTGGGAAGGCTTTAGATTTTCAGTTTCTGCATCTTAATTTCACTCCTGAGTCAGTTGTAAAATAACATCATGTTCTTATTCTTCCACCAGGGGAAATTGCACTTTGTTATCTTTCTGATTGAATCACTTCAGTCAGATCATTCCTTAGTTCTAAAGTCAAGGTGATTACATATCCCCTCTGAATTATCTATTTACATAACATTTCATTTTGACGAATCTGCATTGCACCTAACTTGCAACGAAAGGAAGAAATAGTGCAAAAGTAAAACCTTTACATTCTTGGTTGGTACATTTAATAGTGTAAACTTAAAAAACACAAACATAACACCATTGCCACTTTAACTAGCTCTCTGTTGTGATATACACTTTCAATGTTTGAGAGGCCTCCCCCCACCCACCTGTTCCTCTCCACGTTCAATAGCAGAAGGAATCTTTTCTGTGGTTGTCATTCTGAGGACACGATAGTCCCCACTGAAGGTTCAGCAGTGTAGAAAGGTTGAGCAACTTCTGGTTCCTGGGCCTCAACAACCAGAGGATCCATTCTGGACTGAACCTATTGATGCAATCATGAAGAAGGCAAGTAATTGGGTATAGTTCATTAGGAGTTTGAGGGAATTTGGTATGTCACCAAAGACTAGCAATTTTTTACAGATGTACCATGGAGAGCATTCTGACTGGGTGCATTACTGCCTGGTACTGTTTGGAGTTTTCAATGCATAGGATTGAAAGAGGCTGCAAAAGGTTTCAGATTCATCCAGCTCCACCGTGGGCACAAGCCTCCCCACCACTGAGGACATCTTCAGAAGTCAGTTCCTCAAGAAGGCAGCATCCATCATTAACGACCCCCATCCAGGACATGCCCTCTCCTTATTACTACCATCAGCAACAAGGTACCTGGAGACACACACTCAAACTTTCAGGAACAGCTTCTTCCCCTCCACTATTATTAAGAGGGTGGAGTTTAAGAGGACGATGGCTCCCAACGGCGACTCCTTCACTTGCATCTTCGGTAAGAGCTCTATTTCTATCTTTGATATTTCTTTTTTTCCTTTTCAAGATTCTTTTGAAGACCCTGACCGGGAGTCAGACGCTGACTTTGGTTCTTTGCGGAAATGGGACCCAATGTCGGCGCCTCATGGCCGGCCGCTTTTCGATAAGCCGAGTATGTAGCCTGGAAGACTAGCACACCTTCAGGGTGCTGGATTTTTGTGGCTCTGGAGGCAGGCGGATTCAAAGCCAGTGACACCACTGCCTGATGCATTGTGGGAGACGGAAGATCGTAAGCAGCGAGCTGCTGATGGCTGTGTGCCCAGAGGCCCAAGTTCTTTGGGCACAGAGCTTGTAAGAAGCGACACAACAGACTTTTAACAGCATAAATGAGCGAGTTGTTTTGTTATGTCTCCCCTTTTGCTGTGAAATGGGGACATCTCTTTCCCTTATTAGGGAGAGAGAAAGCCTGTGGTATGTCAAATATCGGGTGAATGAGTAGTCTTTGGGGTACTGCAAGTCTGTGTCTTTATTGAAGTTGCACGCTTGAGTGCTTGGTGGGGGGTGCCAATGCTCTTTTGCTGGTGGGGAAGAGGGGGGTCATTGTTTTGCTGTCACTTATGTGTGCGAGGGGGGAGCTGGAGGGGCTTTGGGGTTCTAACATTTAACTGTCATTCATTCTTTGGGGCACTCCTCTGTTTTCGTGGATGTCTGTGAAGAAGAAGGATTTCAGGATGTATATTGTATACGTTTCTCTGACATTAAATGTACCTATTGAAACCTATTGAAACCATCAGAGTTCTGAATGGTCCATGAACCCATAAGCGCTATCTCACTGTTCCTCTTTTGCACATTTTTAATTGTAACTTATAGCAATTTGCTTTTATGTCTTGCCATAAAGCAACAGATTTCACAACGTGCTGCTTGTCAGTGATAGTAACCTGAGTGTGATTCCTCACAGAGCCTTGGCATTGGCTCCACCAAGCTTCAGAGCATTCTCCAACACGTACTACCACACCCTGGATGAGGCAGACTGCAGCTTGCTGTGCTGGAAGACCAGAAACCTCTGAGTAGATCAAAGGCTGTCCTTCATTGACGGTGACCTTCTCACAGCACTTGATGTCTGTCTCGGTTTGTAATTCCCCAGTAACAGCCTGTAGATCAGAAAGTTCTCTGTTATGCAGCTGCTGGGGTTGATCCAGAACATGGATTCTTGCATCTGTCTCACACCCTCTTAGCAAATCCAGAGTCTGCAAAAAATTAGATGACTGTAGCTTCTATACCAAAGCCACCCCAACAGCAACATACATTGGAGTCAAGATGTCACCTGTAGAGGACAGCTCTGAGCACCTCTCACTAGCAGCTAAGTGAGAACCAAAGCATCTTTGTTACATTATGGCTAGCAAAGCTGAGCACAGTATCACAAGTGGGTTCTGACCAAAGCTTTTGAGAACTGAAGTGTGACTTCCTTCTTTTATATGCAACATGCCATGAGGTAAAGAACAACATCTTGGTTTTTTGAATGATCTTACAGCCTTTGAATAATTTGTTCATTTGGGGGCTTCTTTGTCTTTCTAAACTTCCTTGTATCTTCCCACATTAGGAATTAGGAAACAACACTTTGTTTGGCCCTTCTTCAGTTCATGATGAATGACCTCTTGACACCACATTAAACAACAGTCTGCAAAAGATGCTAATGATCCTTTCCAGCATCCTGCTCCTATTTTCACTGTGTACTGGCCATCCTAATTTGTCAATACAGTAAACCAATAGGAAATGCAAAGCTCATATAAATATACGTATTCAATAAAAATAATGCAGTTTTACTAAAAAAAAATCCCTTCAATCAGAAACACATCTTTTGTCCTATTATTGGATGGCACTCTCTACCATAACAGTGTCATTTTCTAATTTCCAAGACAAGCCATAGTAAATTACACTTAGTGCTCATTGTAGCCAAATTCTCAGCAATTTTGCACTGTGAAACCCACAGAAAGCTTTATTCAACTGACTCAATGGCTCCTTTCATTTCCAACAATCTTTTCCAAATATATGTTTCCTTCACAAGAAGTGCTGCACTGTGCAACATATCAATTGAAGATGATGCTAACATGGTTTCCCAGCAACATAATTAACCTTTAACACACAACTGCCACACAATCAATACAAGCTGTAAATGCAGCATCAAGCAGCCACATAACAGTCATCTCATCCTGCTTCCTTGAGAAAAAATGTATGAATTTACCTTTAGTCAGGTACGACTTTTCACGGTTCTTGTAAAATAACAACATTGGCACAAACATTTTATAAATACAGACCTGTTATTACATTTAATTAAGCTTTTAAATAATATCCAACTTTTAGTTAATACCACTCTTTTACACTGTAATTAATATTTTTACATTCATCATGTTATTTCGATCTTCAGCAGTTTTTTTAAGGTCGAGGATGACTATGACTCCAATTTTGTGGTTCTGAGGTAATTTTCTTACCACTGATGTAAGGCTCATTGGCCTGTATATCTTTTAGTGTTTCTACTACCCTTCTCTGTCAAGGCTCAGCAATCTCCTCTTTTAGCTCTCTTAATAACCTGGGATAGATCTCCATCAATCCTTGGAGATTTATCCACCCTAAATTTCTTCACAAGACCCAATAATTCTCTCTTGACAATAACATGCCCTAGGTTATCAGCATACCCTTCCTAAACTCGCCATCCAACATGCTATTCTCCTATATGAAAGTACTCATTGCCGATTTCCTCTGGTTTCAGGTACATATTTCCTCCTTTGTTCTTGAGTGGTCCTATCATCTCCCTTTTGTTTCTAATGTATGTACAATATGACTTTAGATTCTCTTCAGTCCTACTCATCAATGGGCCCCTTTTCGCCTCACTAATTCCATGTTTAAATTCCTTACTTCTTCATCTATATTTATCAACAACCTTGTCCAACTTCAGCTTCCTAAACCTTACACTTTTTGACTAAATTTACAACCTCACATTATCCAAATTCCTGAACCTTGCCATCTTTTCCTTTCTTCCTCATAGGAACATGTTGGCCCTGAATTCTAACCAGCTAAATTTAAATGAAACTCCCACATGTCAGCTATGGACTTACCCAACAACAATCCACTTTCCCCAGCTTCTGCCTAATATACTTGCAATTAGCTTTTCCCCAATTTGGCATATTACCCTGAGTTCCAGTCTCATTCTTACACATAATTATCTGATTATTATCACTGTTCCCAAAACGCTCTCTCATCAATGCTCCTATCACCTTGCCAGGATCATTTCCTAATACAAAGCCTCATATGGCCCTTTCCCTGGTTGGATATGATATACAAACAGAAAACCTCCTGGCTGCATGTAACACATTCTGCCCCATCTAACCCTCTGGCACTAAGGGAGTTCTATCAATATTCAGGAAATCAAAGTCACCTACTGTAACTTCCCTTCTGCTTTTACATACATCTTTCCATATTGTGGCTCCATATCTGTTCTTCTGTTTCCAAGTGACCGCAGGGAGATCCACAGTATAACCCCATGCACTGGACATTTGGAAGTCCACAGTGATTTTGCCTTTCACATTCCTGAGCTCTATCCATATTGTCTCACAAAAGATGTTGCTGTGACTTCCTCTGTACAACTCCCCCACCACATTCATCTCTCTTACGTTTGAAACATCTTAATCATGGAATGCTGAACAGCCAGTTCTTCCCTTCTCTCTGTAATTTCATGTGCCAATCCAGATCCCCAGTTCACCTGCTTTGCCAGTAATTCTTACATTCAAATAAATACACGTCATAGGCTGCACTGCATTCGTTAAGCTAGCCCTGTCTGTTCTCCTTCGGCCTTACAACCTAAACTTTTATCTCAAGTCCAGCACCTGCTGACCAAGCAGTCTGGTTTCCAACTGTCTGCCATGATAGTTTAAACTCTCCAGAGTAGCACTAAGACACTTCTGTGTTAGAAAATTGATGCCCCCCCCCACCAGACTAGGCGCAACCCATCCTTGTGTGAGTCTCATTTGCCCGGTAAAAGAACCTAGTGACCCATGTACCTGAAGCTCTCCCTCCTGCCCCAGGTCCCTAGCCATGCATTAGCTGTACACTATGTTGAATGTGGGAATAAAAGCTTCCTTGTCTGGTTGGCTGCCAGTGTCTAGTGGTGTTCTGCAGGGGTCGGTGTTGGTTCCACTTCTTTTTATGCTGTTTATCAATGATTTAGATGTTGGAATAGATGACTTTGTTGCCAAGTTTGCAGATGATACGAAGATTGGTGGAGGAGCAGGTAGCGTTGAAGAAACAGGTAGGATGCAGAAGGATTTAGACTGATTAGGAGAATGGGCAAGAAAGTGGCAAATGAAATACAATGTTGGAAAATGCATGGTCAAGCACTTTGATAAGTGTGGAGTATTTTCTTAACGGGGAGGAAATCCAAAAATCTGAGATGCAAAGGGACTTGCGAGTCCTTGTGCAGAACACCCTAAAGATTAACTTGTAGGCTGAGTTGGTGGTGAGGAAGGCAAATGCCATGTTATAACCATATAACCATATAAACATATAACAATTACAGCACGGAAACAGGCCATCTCGGCCCTTCTAGTCCATGCTGAACTCTTACTCTCACCTAGTCCCACCGACCTGCACTCAGCCCATAACCTTCCATTTCTTTCCTATCCATATAGCTGTCCAATTTAACTTTAACTGACAACATCGAACCTGCCTCAACCACTTCTGCTGGAAGCTCGTTCCACACAGCTACCACTCTCTGAGTAAAGAAGTTCCCCCTCATGTTACCCCTAAACTTTTGCCCTTTAACTCTCAACTCATGTCCTCTTGTTTGGATCTCCCCCCACTCTCAATGGAAAAAGCCTATGCACGTCAACTCTATCTATCCCCTTCATAATTTTAAATACCTCTCTCAAGTCACCCCTCAACCTTCTACGCTCCAAAGAATGAAGACCCAACTTGTTCAACCTTTCTCTGTAACTTAGGAGCTGAAACCCAGGCAACATTCTAGTACATCTCCTCTGTACTCTGTCAATTTTATTAACACCTTTCCTATAATTCGGTGACCAGAACTGTACACAATACTTCAAATTTGGCCTTACCAATGCCTTGTACAATTTCTACAGCGGCCCCTCAGGGAGTGGTAAGTGTATCTAGTGTTTGTTCTGTTTGTCCTAGACGCATAACATACAGTCGGAATATGCTTGTTAACATCAGGGCGTACTATGTCGGAAAAACTGACGAGTTCTGGTGTGACATGGACAGCTTACGCCGCTACCAAGCCGGCTGCTTCCCGAGGGAGGAGGAAGCGAAAGCGCTGTGAGAGACGACAGAGGAGGGGTAAGAGGGCTGGCATCCATGCTAGGCTAAAAGCTAACCTCACTAGGCCAGCGGTACCGTCCCTGCTGCTCTCAAATGTCCGCTCCATCGACAACAAGCTGGATGAGCTGCGTCTGCTGAGAGAAACACGCAAGGAATTTGAAGACTGCTGTGTGTATGTCTTAACGGAATCCTGGCTTCATGACAACATACCGGACGCAGCGATACAGCTAGAGGGAATGACATCGTTTCGTGCGGACAGAGAGGCAGCTAGCTCCGGTAAGAGCCGAGGAGGAGGTCTGTGTGTTTATGTAGACAAAGACTGGTGTGTGAACGCTACAGTAGCTGCTAAACGCTGCTCACCGCTGGCTGAATTTCTCATTGTGAAATGCCGGCCGTTCTATCTGCCAAGGGAATTCACCTTCATGCTTGTGGCAGCTTTTTACGAAGCTCCCAGTGCCAATGCTAAGGCTAATGTTAACGAAGCACTGGGAGGCCTACGTGAAGCCATTAGTGAGCTACTGACTATACATCCTGATAGCTGGGGACTTTAACCACACCAGCTTAAAGACTGTGTTCCCCAAATTCCTGCAATATGTGGATTTCAAAACCGGGGAGACAACACACTGGACTTGGTTTATATCAACACACCACAGGCATACGAAGCAGCCCCCTGCCCCCATCTTGGCCACTCTGACCACATATCTGTCATGTTAACACCAGCATATAAACCACTGCTTAAACGTGTAACGGCAGAGAAAAGAGAGATAAGGGTCTGGCCAAAGGGAGCAGCCTCAGCACTACAAGACTGTTTTTTGCACACAGACTGGGATATATTCAAAACAGCAGCCTCCTATGATGACCATACAGACATTGAGGAGTATGCGGAGGCAGTAACCAGCTACATAGCCAAATGCACGGAGGATGTCACTGTGGTGAAAACCTTCACCGCACGTGGTTATGAAAAGCCATGGATGACAACAGAGGTGCGTTCACTACTGAAGGCCCGTGACACAGCCTACAGATCGGGGGACAGGAGTGCGCTTTGCTCAGCCAGGTCTGCACTTTCACTCGGGATCAGGAAAGCGATAAGGGCCTACGTGGGCAAAATACATGGACACTTCTGTGACACAGGTGACACCAGACGGATGTGGCAGGGAATTAAAGCTCTGACAGACTACAAGATCAGGCAGAAAACTGATGACAGCGATGCCTCTCTACCAGACAGGCTGAACAATTTCTTTGCCTGCTTCGAAGCATCAAACACTACAGCAAGGGGGAGAGCCAGTCTCTTCTTACCATCTGACCAGCCGGCTCCAATTATTGATCCAGAGCAAACACAGAGGACTCACGAAAAGCGGGAGGTGCCGACAACATCTCTGGATGCGTGCTCAAGGAATGTGCTGATGTATTAGCAGATGTCCTGACAGACATTTTCAACATCTCCCTCAGTTAAGCCATTGTCCCCAGATGCTTCAAAACCTCCACAATCATCCCTGTAGCAAAGAAATCAGTTGTAGCCTGTCTGAATGATTACCGTCCCATTGCCCTGACCCCCATAGTGATGAAATGTTTTGAACGGCTTGTCAAGCCTCACAGTCAAGCTGGCTTGTCACAGCCAGCCTCCCCTCATCGCTGGATCCTCTATAGTTTGCTTATCGTCCAAATCGCTCTACAGAGGACTCAGTATCCACCCACTGCACACAGTTCTCTCTCACTTGGGCAACAAAGACACTTATGCCAGAATCCTGTACATTGATTTCAGTTCAGCATTCAATACCATCATCCCGCAGAGACTAGTGGAGAAACTATCGCTGCTTAGCCTTAGCACTGCCACGTGTCACTGGATTCTGGATTTCTTGACAGAGAGACCGCAGTCAGTCCGTGTTGGCAGGAACATCTCTGACTCCATCACACTGAGCACTGGATCCCCACAAGGCTGTGTGCTTAGCCCATTGCTGTTTACACCGCTAACACATGACTGTGCAGCCAGATTCAAGGAGAACCTGATCATTAAATTTGCTGATGAGCCCCACAGTGGCGGGGCTCATCAGCAAAAATGATGAAACAATGTACAGGGAGGAGGTCAAACACCTAGAGAGATGGTGCAGAGATAACAACTTGATGCTTAATGTCACCAAAACCAAGGAGATGATCGTCGATTTCAGCCGGTCTCAGCCTGAGCACACACCCCTCAGCATCAGCGGCTCCACAGTGGAGAGAGTGGAAAACATCGAGTTCCTTGGGGTGCAGATCTCGGACAATCTCACCTGGTCCAGGAAAACCACTGGGATTGTGAAACGGGCCCAGCAGAGATTGCACTTTCTGAGGAAGCTTAAACAAGCATCACTCCCCACTAACATCTTAACTATATTCTACAGAGGCATGGTTGAGAACGTGCTGACCTTTTGCATCACAACCTGGTACTCCAGCTGCAGTGCTGTCGACAAAAAAGCTTTGCAGAGGGTGGTTAGGGGAGCAGAGAAGGTTATTGGGGTCTCCCTACCTCTGTCCAAGATCTCTTTCAGAGTTGATGCCTCCAGAAGACACGGTACATCATTAAAGACCCCTCACACCCTCTGCATGAACTGGTTGTTCTTCTGCCATCAGGCAAACGTTACAGGAGCATCAAAACTAAAACCACAATGCTACTAAACAGCTTCCTCCCACAGGCAGTCAGACTGCTAAACAGCTGCTCTACCTGACTCTGCTTTGGACACTTCTAACTTGCACTGGACACTTATAACTTGATTTTAACTGACATGTGGCTGTTGTGTTTTACTGACATGATTTTAACTGACATGTGGCTGTTGTGGCTGTTCGTATTGTTATGTTTATTATTTAGTGTTGCGTTTGTTATGTTATGATTGCACTGCTCCTGGGAAACGCTGTCTCATTCTGCCCTGCAGAGCTGATGTATGGTTAGAATGACAATAAAGTTTTTTGAATCTTTGAATCTTTTGAACATTGCATCCCAACTCCTATACTCAATGCTCTGATTAATAAAGGCCAGCATACCAAAACCTTTCATCACCACCCTATCCACATGAGATCCCACCTTCAGGGAACTATGCACCATTGTTTCTAGATCCCTCTGTTCTACTGCATTCTTCAATGCCCTACCATTTACCATGTATGTCCTATTTTGATTAGGCCTATCAAAATGTAGCACTCACATTTATCAGCATTAAACTCCATCTGCCATCTTTCAGCTCACTCTTCTAACTGGTCTAATTTTCCCTGCAAGCTTTGAAAACCTACTTCATTATCCACAACTCCACCTATTTTAGTATCATCTGCATACTTACTCATCTAATTTACCACCCCATCATCCAGATCATTAATAGATATGACAAACAACATTGGACCCAGTACAGATCCCTGAGGCACAGCACTAGACACCGGCCTCCAATCTGACACACAGTTATCCACCACTACTCTCTGGCGTCTCCCATCCAGCCACTGCTGAATGCTTTTCACTTCTTTGATATTAATACCTAACGATGGAACCTTCCTACCTAACCTTCCATGTGGAATCTTGTCAAAGGCCTTACTGAAGTCTATATAGTCAACATCCACCATTTTACCCTCGTCAACTTTCCTAGTAACTTCTTCAAAAAGTTCAATAAGATTTGTCAAACATGACCTTCCACGCACAAATCCGTGTTGACTGTTCCTAATCAGACCCTGTCTATCCAGATAATTATATATACCATCTCTAAGAATACTTTCCATCAATTTCCCCACCACTGACATCAAACTCACAGGCCGATAATTGCTAAGATTTACTCTTAGAACCCTTTTTAAACAATGGAACAACATGATCAATACGCCAATACTCCGGCACCATCCTCATTTCTAATGACGTTTGAAATATTTCTGTCAGAGTCCCTGCTATTTCCATACTAGCTTCCCTCAAGGTCCTAGAGAATATCCTGTCTGGACCCGGAGACTTATCCACTGTTATATTCCTTAAAAGCGCCAGTACTTCCTCTTCTTTAATCATCTTACTTTCCACAACTACCCTTCTTGTTTCCCTTACCTTACACAATTCAATATCCTTCTCCGTAGTGAATACCGAAGAAAAGAAATTGTCAAAATCTCCCCCATCTCTTATGGCTCCGCACATAGCTGTCCACTCTGATTCTCTAAGGGACCAATTTTATCCCTCACTATCCTTTTGCTATTAATATAACTGTAGAAACCCTTTGGATTTATTTTCACCTTACTTGCCAAAGCAGCCTCATATCTTCTTTTAGCATTTCTAATTTCTTTCTTAAGATTCTTTTTACATTCTTTATATTCCTCAATCACCTCATTTACTCCAAGCTGCTTGTATCTATTGTAGGTCCCTCTCTCTTTCCGAACCAAGTTTCCAATATCCCTTGAAAACCATGGCTCTCTCAAACTTTTAACCTTTCCTTTCAACCTAACAGGAACATAAAGATCCTGTACCCTCAAAATTTCACCTTTAAATGACCGCCATATCTCTATTACATCCTTCCCATAAAACCAATTGTCCCAATCCACTCCTTCTAAATCCTTTCACATCTCCTCAAAGTTAGCCTTTCTCCAATCAAAAATCTCAACCCCGGGTCCAGTCCTATCCTTCTCCATAATTATATTGAAACTGATGGGATTGTGAACACTGGACCCCACCTGGCCTATCTCATTCCCTTATAGGAGATCCAACACTGCCCCTTCTCTAGTTGGTACCTCTATGTATTGCTGCAGAAAACTATCTTGCACACACTTTACAAACTCCAAACCATCCAGCCCTTTTACAGAATGGGCTTCCCAGTCAATGTGTGGAAAATTAATACCTCCCACAATCACAACCTTGTGCTTAGTACAAATACCTGCGATCTCCTTACAAATTTACTCCTCCAATTCTTGCTCCCCATTAGGTGGTCTATAATACACCCCTATAAGCGTCACTAGTACATGCAGTATGGAGGCTAAGTATGTTTGTATGTTTAAGGCAAAAGTTGATAGATTCTTCACAAACAAGAGAAAATCAGCAGTTGCTGGAAATTCGAGCAACACATACAAAATACTGGAGGAACTCAGCAGGCCAGGCAGGACTTCTGAAGGATTTCGGCTTGAAAAGTCAACTGTACTTTTTTCCATAGATGTTGCCTGGCCTGCTGAGTCCCTCCAGCATTTTGTGCGTGTTGATAGATTCTTGACTGGTCAAGGCAAGAAGGGATACGGGGTGAAGGCCAGAGATTGGGGCTGAGAGGGAAAATGGATCAGCCATGATGAAATGCTGGAGCAGACTCGATGGGCCCAATGACCTGATTCTGCTCCTATATCTTATGGTCTTAACAATCGATTCCAACATCTCCCCAATCATTGGGGTCAGACTAACTGGTCTATAATCTTCTTTCTTTTGCCTCTCTCCCTCCTTGAAGAGTGGAATGACATTTGCAATTTTCCGGTTTTCCAGAACCATTCCAGAACCTAATAATTCTGATAAGATCATTACTAATGCATCCACAATCTCTTCAGCCACCACTTTCGGAACCCTGGTGTGTCCACCATCTGGTCCAGGAGACTTAATTATCTGCAGACCTTTCAGTTTTTCAAGAACCTTCTTCTTAGGAAGGAGGACAAGGTGAGGTGATGTCTTAGCAGAGATTTCTTTGTGGAGTCCTTGAGAAGCACTGAGCATTGTTTTCCTCACATCCATTAACGTGGAGCAAGGTGGCCACTCCACCAGGCACTGGTGATGGAGTAGATTGATGAGGATTTTTTTTTGTGAACACTAGTTTTATTTGTCACATGTACTATTTGGATGGTAATGTTGTTAACTTGGTTAGTAAGTTTGCAGATAACACCAAAATTGCTGATGCAGTTGACAGTGAAGAAGGTCCTCTATGATTACAATGGGATTTAGATGAACTGCAGAAGTGGTCCTAGGAATGGCTGATGATGTGGTCTTTCATTTATTCTATTATGGTTCTTGGATTTATTGAATATGCCTGTAAAAATGAATTTCTGGGTTCTATATGGGGACATACTATATATGCACTTTGATAATAAATTTACTTTGAACTCTGAACTTAACTCAGAAAAGTGTGAGATGTTATATTTTGGTCAGGTAAACCAGAGCAGGACCTAAACAATAAACAGTAGGGCCCTGGAAAGTGTTGTAGAAGAGAGAGATCTAAAGGTCTAGCTTCTTTCAAAGTAGCAACACAGGTGGACAAGACAATATTGGGCCACTGGAAAATGATGCTGGTAAGGTAGCAATGGGGTTAAAGAATTTATTAAGTACTTTGCTTCAGTCTTCACTGTGGAAGACACTGACTGAATGCCAGAGGTCCATGAGTGTCAGGGAGCAGGAATGAGTGCCATTGCTATTACCAAGAAAAAAGTGCTAGGCAAACTGAAAGATCTTAAGGTGAATAAGTCACCTGGACTATATGGACTACATCCCTGAGCCCTGAAAGAGGTTGCTGAAGAGATAATGAAAATTGCAAATGTCACTCCACTCTTTAAGAAGGGTGGAAGACAAAAGCAAGGAGTCAGTATTAGGACCACTACTTTTCACATTGTTTGTCAATGATTTAGATAGAGAAATTGATGGCTTTGTGGCAAAGTTTGCAGATGATACGAAGATAGGTGGAGTTGTAAGTAATGCTGAGGAACCAATGCAATTGCAGCAGGACTTCAACAAATTGGAAGAATGGGCAAAAAGTGGCAGATGGAATACAGTGTTGGGAAATGTATGATAATGCATATTGGTAAAAGAAACAATCATGCAGACTATTATCTAGATGGAGAGAAAATTCAAACAAAAGAGGTGGAAAGGGCCTTAGGGAGTCCTCGAGCAAGGCTCCCAAAGGGCTCATTTAGAGATTGAGTCTGTGGTAGAGAAGGCAAATGTAATGTTGTCATTTACTTCAAGGGGATTAGAACATAAAAACAAGGAGATAATGCTGAATCTTTATCGGACACCAAGTCAGGCTACACTTAGAATATTGTCAACAGTTTTGAACCCTATATCTCTGAAAGGATGTGTTGTCATTGGAGAGAGTCCAGAGGAGGTTCATGAGGATAATTCCGGGAATGAAGTGGTTAACATATGAGGAGCATTTGGCAGCTCTGGGCCTATACTCACTGGAATTTAGAAGAATGCGGGGGAATCTCATTGAAACCTACCGAATGTTGAAAGGACTAGATAAGATAGATGTGAAGAGGATGTTTCCTCTGGTGGGGGTAACCAAAACTAGAGGGCACAGCCTCAAAATTGAGGGGTGACCCTTTAGAACAGAAGTAAGAGTGGAATTTTTTTAGCCAGAGAGTTGTGAATCTGTGGAATGCTCTGTCGCAGACTGCGGTGGAGGCCAAGTCTGTGGGTATATTTAAAGTAGAAGTTGATAGATTCCTGATTAGTCGGGGCATCAAGGGATATGGTGAGAGGGCAGGTGTATGGGGGTGTATGAGCTCCAGGAACAGTCATGATGATAAAATGGTGAAGTGGACTCAAAGGGATGAATGGCCTAATTCAGCTACTGAATGGCCAAATTCTGCTACTATGTCTTTTGGTCTCATTCGTCAAGCATTCATGGGCACATACACAGTCACACAGAGACACAAGCCTAAATCAGTGAGGGAGGGAGGAGAAGGAGGTAAAGAGCGTGTGAATAGGATTTGGAAAGAGGGGAGAACCATTAGGTTGACATATGGAATGAGGTCAGAGGTCAAGAAGGATATGAAAGGAGAGTAGATTCAGGGTCAGGGAGGTCTGAGAGGAGGAGGAAACAAGAGGCAGATGAGTGTGAGATTGGAAAGAGGCATTGGAATCTGACTGTACTGGAAAGTTTAAAAGCAACTTGTGAGGCAGACACCTTGTGAGCTCAATGCTTATTCAGGTTTTTCATGTAGTACTCTGCTCAATTCATCAACAGTCTCTATCTCCACATGAGGGAGCTTTAGAACAACATTATAAAATTGCATGGAGTATGAAAATCAAGTGCAACAACTAGAAATCTGAAATAAAACAGGAATATTGAAAACATATTAGCCAATCTGAAAAGAGTTAGACAGTTCTCGTTGTTGGCTAATTTTCAGAAATTGAATCTAAATGAAAAGGCACTCACATAAAATTTTTCAGAGGAATCAGGTCTTTTTGCCAAGTCCACACTTACTCCCATCTCAGAAATAAATAAAAGTCAACTCAATTACAGTGGGTCTGGAGTCACATAGAGACCAAAGTATATAAGCGAACAGATTTTCTTCCGTGAATTATATCAGTTAATCTTGATGGATTTTTTACTGTGTCACTGCTATTAATACTAGCATTTGATTTCACATTTCATTTAACTGAATTCAAATGCCACACTGCTTTACTGGAAGTTAATTTTTAAAATCCAGATTATTGATCTAGTCTCCAAAATTAGTCCTCTCTGTTACTATTTCCACAGTATTAACTCTAGGCAAAATGAAGAGGACAGAACAAAAGGTAATTATGAAGTAGTTATGAATACTAACATGTGTCACAGGGAAGAATTGTGACAGGCTTTTATTTAAACAAGAATTAAAATTGTGCAAACATGCTTGAAAACTACCTACTCAGAACATAATGAAAAGGCCACAAGATACATGACCATGAAAACGGCTACATATAATGTTTTATGTCTAGGTTACTCAGCTGAAATATGAAAATTAGGGAAACACATATTCAGCCACTTAAAGTTCTATAGTCAATTTTTCCAGTAGCTAAATGTACTTTGAGCTCCATAATATTTTTGTCTGTAATCTGTCTAAGCTTTCAAGTAAATTTTTGCTGAAATATATCTATAATGAATTTATTTTCATGAGCAATATTTATTTTCTGATTACTTGTCTAAGGTCAAGCACATTGATGAAGGCAGAACCGTAGATGTAGTTTATATGGATTTTAGCAAGGCATTTGATAAGGTACCCCCCTTCAAGGCTCATTGAGAAATTAAGGAGGCATGGGATCCAAGGGAACATTGCTTTGTGGATCTAGAGCTGGCTTGCCCACAGAAGGCAAAGAGTGGTTGTAGACAGGTCATATTCTGCATGGAGGTTGGTGACCAGTGGTGTGCCTCAGGGATCTGTTCTGGGACCACTACTCTTTGTGATATTTATAAATGACCTGGATGAGGAAGTGGAGGGAAGGGTTAGTCAATTTGCTGATGACACAAAGGTTGGGGGTGTTGCGGATAGTGTGGAGGGCTGTCAGAGGTTACAGCAGGTCATTGATAGGATGCAAAACTGGGCTGAGAAGTGGCAGATGGAGTCCAACCCAGATAAGTGTAAGGTAGTTCATTTTGGTATGTCAAATATGATGGCAGAATATAAATGGTAAGACTCTTGGCAGTGTGGAGGATCAGAGGGATCTTGGGGTCCGAGTCCATGGGACACTCAAAGCTGCTATGCAGGTTGACCTTGTGGTTAAGAAGGCATACGGTGCATTGGCCCTCATCAATCGTGGGATTGAGTTTAAGAGCTGAGAGGTAATGTTGCAGCTATAGGACCCTGGTCTGATCCCACTTGGAGTACTGTACTCAGTTCTGGTCACCTCACTATAGGAAGGACGTGGAAACCATAGAAAGGGTGCAGAGGAGATTTACAAGGATGTTGCCTGGATTGGGGAGCATGCCTTATGAGAATAGGTTGAGTGAACTCAGCCTTTCCTCCTTAGAGCGACGGAGGATGAGAGGTGACTTGATAGAGGTGTACAAGATAATGAGAGGCATTGATCATGTGGATAGTCAGAGGCTTTTTCCCACGGCTTAAATTGCTAGCATGAGAGGGCATAGTTTTAAGGTGCTTGGAAGTAAGTCCAGAAGAGATGTCAGGGGTAAGTTTTTTTTACGCAGAGAGTGATGAGTGTGTGGAATGGGCTGCCGGCGGCGGTGGTGGAGGTGGAAACGATAGGGTCTTTTAAGAGACTCCTGGATGGCTACATGAAGCTTAGGAAAATAGAGGACTATGGGTAAAGCCTAGGTAGTTCTCAGGTAGGGACATTTTCGGCACAGCTTTGTGGGCCGAAGGGCCTGTATTGTGCTGTATGTTTTCTATGTTTCTGTGTTTCTATGTTTCTATGTTTCTATGTCATTGGCTTGCAAGCAAAAGGGAAAATATCCTGGGGAAGTAGAATAGATGATATTGGAAAGGGGGTGCTGAATGAATTTAACAATTAATTATTGTCTGTAATTAGTGTGGAGAACAGGAACATCAAGAAAAAAAGCAAGTCTTACTGAAACGAAGGCCAGAAAACTCTGTCTTGCTTACTATGAAGTAAAAATTGATACATTTAATAATTTATTAATCCCGCTAAAGTCCTCTTTTATACATTATCTCAACAATAAGGGTCTGATTTTCATTTCTTGCCAGATTTCCCTATCTGAGCTGTTCTTCATTTAGGCAACACTGTAATGCAGCAGGTGTGGCTAAATTCGCAGTTTCATCCTTACGTCGGGTGCTGTCTGCATGGTGTTTGGATGTTCCCCCCGTAACTGCATGGGTTTCCACTAGGTTGCTCATGTTCCTACCAACATCTTAAAGAAAGCAGCATTGCTTGTGCTATTTCTTCGGCGGAGATCCAGTGGTAGATAATAAATATCTCAGTGCAATTGGGTCCTAATGAAGAAGCAGCAGAATATTTGGAACTTTTCAGAAACATTTAACTGAAAAACAGTTAAAAGCCAGTAAACCCGGGATGTTTTTCCTCCTTGTGTAAATCTATTACAATAATATTTGCACCCATTTTATAGTCATAAAGTAGTACAGCACAGAAAAAGGCCCTTCAGCCCAACTAGTCCATGCTGAAACCTTTTAAACTGCCTACTCCCAATGGGACCATAACCCTCCATATCCGTATTATCCATGTACCTATCCAAACTTCTCTTAAATGTTGAAATCGAGCTTGTATACCTCTATCAAATCTCCTCTCAGTTTTCTATGTTCTAAAGAATACAGTCTTAACCTTTTCAACCTTTCCTTATAACTCAGGTCTTCCAGACCCAGCAGCATCCTTGTAAATTTTCTCTGTACTCTTTCGACCTTGTTTACATCTTTCCTGTAGGTAGGTGACCAAAACTGCACACAATACTCCAAATTAGGCCTCACCAACATCTTGTATAACTTCAACATAACATCCCATCTCTTGTACTCAATACATTGATTTATGAAGGCCAATGTGCCAAAAGCTTTCTTTATGACCCAGTCTACCTGTGACTCCACTTTCAACAAATTATGTACCTGTATCCTCATATCCCTTTGTTCAACCACACTCCTCAGTGCCTTACAGTTCATGTGTAAGACCTACCCATGTTGACCCTACCAAAGTGTAAAACCTCGCACTTGCGTTAAATTCCATCTGCCATTTTTCAGCCCATTTTTCTAGCTGTGGAGACAAATTTTTAAATTTGTCTTTGCAGACTTTAGGCAATGCCAGGTTGACAGTGGAGATTTTGGGCTATTATTCATGGTTGAACATGAAGTGAAGGTACTCACCGCTGGCAAAGCAAAGAATGACACTCCTACAAGAGCAAACGTTGCAGCCAACAGACGACCTGCCCACGTCTTTGGAGTCTTGTCACCATAGCCAATTGTAGTCAGAGTAATCTGCACAAAGAAAAGCAAAGGCACATGTTATGGATTAAAACAAGCTGTCAGAGAAACAGTGTGTCAGGCAGCATCAGTGGATCAAAATGGACTGTAGACATTTTGGACTAAGAACCTTTATCTGGACTGAAAGAATGGAGGGGATATAGCCCATTTCAAGAGGAGAAGATGAGGGGAAAGAGCTGGCAAGTGATTGGTGGATCCAGGTGAAGAGGAATTGATTGGCAGGTAGGGTCAGGTGGACATAGCACTAGAGTTTGGAAGAAGATAGGTGGAGGCAACAAATGGCAGCATGTGATGGGATCAGCTCAGAAAGGAAAGTAACTGGGAGACGTGCAGGTGGCTTGGAACACAGGGTGGGGAGGAGAAGAGAGGAGAGCAGGTAACCTGAATATGAGGTATTGCTCTTCCAGTTTGTAATTGGTGACCGCTTTGCTGAGAATTTGCATTCTCTATATTACAATTATTCAGAGCTCCTGGCGGCTGGCCATTTTAATGTCTCTTTCCATCTGCACACCGCCATGCCCGTCCTTACCCTCCTCCACTGCCAGAGTGAAGAAAAATAGAAACTGCAATAACAGCACCTCCTATTCTGCGTGAAATAGTCTGCAATCCAATAGCATGAACATTGAATTCTCGAATTTCAGACCCTATCTTGCTCTCTTTCTCTTTCTAATCTACCCAGGTCTTCTTGCATACATCCCTCTTTCCAAGTCCACACACCCCCACCCCCAGCCTCCCATCTCCCAGTATATTTCTGGGCATCTTTCTGATTCACTTTAAAACCAGATCAAGAGTCTGGACCCACAATGCCGACAGTCCAATTCCTCCTTCAGATGCTGACTGACCTATTGAGCTCTCCAGCAGCTCATTTTTCCGCTCCATATTGTGGCATCGAAAAAAAAAAAAAATTCTGGCATTTAGCCGGCTGGTGGCGCAGTGACATCAGTGCCGGACTCTGGAGTGAAGGTTCCCGAGCTCAAACCCAGTCGGGCCGCTCCCGGGCATGCTTTCCATCCGTGTCGGGTTGAGTGTCGAGCTCACAACTCGGCCTCATAATAAAAAAACTGCACTGTGAGAAGGACGTGGGGGACCACTCACAAAATCTTTCCTCCAAGACAACCACTTGAAAAGTGGTCGCCGAGGCTCTGGCAGGGTATGGCACACACAAAAAAAATTCTGGCATCTACAGTATCTTGTGTCTCTCACACATTATGAATTGTAATTAAGCTGTTTACAACACTCTTAACTAGAGTGAGAATGAATACTGACTAAATCAGAAATAAAGATCAGGAAATACAGGATTGCACATTCACTGCAGTAACAAATTTACAAAAAAGCAGGAGCAATGTTTTGGGCTGTGTTTGTTCCATTTGAATCTCAGGTGGGAACTGTTGCTATGAAGTTTAAATCAAATGGTTTAACTGTTTGCTTACTGCCTTCAAAGAAGGTACAGGAGCATTAGGACTCACACCACCAGGTTCAAGAACAGTTATTACCCCTCAATCACTGGGCTCTTGGATCACTGGGAATAACTTCGTTCAACTTCACTCGCCTCATCACTGATCTGTTCCCACAATCTTCATTGCATATTCTCAATAGTTATTGTTTTTTTAATTCATATTTGCACAGTTTTGCACATTGCATGTTACACACTGGTTGTTTGACTGTTCAGTAAAGTGCAGTATCTCATTGATTCTATTAGGATTCTTGGATTTACTGTGAATGCCAGCAAGAACATAAATTTCAGGGTAGTATAGGGTGACGTATGCAGTATGTACTTTGATAATGAATTTACTTTGAACCTTTAACATCGAAACATCTTTCAGACAGCTCACAAGAATTGATTTTTCCATCAATCCACTTTTTCAGAGTGATGATCACTAACTCCTATACATGCTCAGTGTAAATAAGCCAATCGACCAAAGAGATTCCTCTTCCAGTGTTCATCCTGGGTAGGGACCAAATCAGAGAGAGCTGATGGTTGGGTGGCTGCATTTGGCTTTAAAACCTGCAGATGCTACAAGCCAAGAGAGGTCAGAATTCCTGCTATATACTGTAAGAGGTTTTAAAACAAATGCCAAAATGACCACATGGAAAACAAGGAGGCATTTCTTCTCCCATGGTATTGCTTAGGCCTAGAAATGTAAGCTGAAATCAGGCCCAACAATAATTTTTATGTCATTTTATTGAAGTCAGTTCAAAAATAAGGATAGCATATCAAAAACTGGTATGGGCACAACCAGCTGGATTGCCTTCCCCTGTCTTGAGAAGCTCTCTGAAAGAATATATAAGCCATTTAAAGGCACTCGTATTCCAAGTTTTGCTGACTCTGGGCACAAAATGGAACTAATGCCTAATGGATTTACAACCAGTAGGATTCCTTGGTTAACTCAGGAATACAGCCAGACGTTCTGTCAGATGTCTGACACATTAGGACAGTGGCTCCTCTTATGATTATCCTTTACAAGCTCAGCTATTTTAGAAAAATTCCCAGCAACTAAATTCTAGGATCACAGGTAAGTCTCAAATACCTGTTAATAAATGGCTGATCTGATTTTCAACTCCATTTACCTTTTCTCCACAACTAACACCATATACAAAAAAAATTGAGCAATTTGACTTTTGAAATTTTCACTAGAACTAGACTCCATTTTTTTATTGGAAATTTCAGATTTTCACTACACATTATGTGAAGACTTGCTTTCTGGCATCTCTCCTGAAGGAGCTCACTCTCTTAATAAGGATATTCCCCTTGACATGGATTCACAAACAGAGTAAATAGTTTCTTTCCACCAAACCCCCATCAAATCCTTCAAATTATTTGAACACATGGATTACATCTATCCTTAACCTCCTATAATTCATAGAATAAAAGTGTAGATTTATAATTTGTCCTCATGCTGTAATCCTTCTGATCCCAGGAATTTTATAATCTGAATCCAAAATGAACCAAAAAACATATCTCTCCTTAGCACAGTCCAGAGGACTGAATACAGCACTCCACATACTGTCTTATTCAAGCTTTGCACAACTTCCAATAATTCATCTTCAGCACCTATGATATAATGTTGAGATTCTGTTAATCTGTTCCATAATTTTTTTTATAGATATTAACATCTTTCTATTTCCATATAATTACCTAGCTCTTTTTGTATATACATTGGGATAGAGGTTTGCATTTGGTTACATCTTATGGACAAGGAATAATGTGCCACAATATTACAAGTTTAGCAGTAACTTCATTCTTTTCCAACTTTCTTAGATTCGAATGAATGAACTCCAAATGCCAACTACACAATCCAAGGACAAGGCTGATATTTATTGGTCATCTCCAACTGCCCTTGACTTGAGTATTTATTAAGCAATTTCTGAAGGCAATTTCGAGCCAATAACTTACTATATAAGGAGTTATATAAGGACAAGGGTGGGTAATACCCTGAAGAACATTAGTAAGCCTGAAGGGTTTCTGCAACAGTTCCAGTTTAATTGTCATTGAACCATACATGAATACAGCCAAACAAAACAGTGTTACTCCTGGGCCAAGATGCAAACCAGAGTACCAACAGTCATACACAGTACATGGCACGGTTAGCACATATAAGACAGCAAGTATCCATAAGAGAGCAAACACATCTAAAATAGCAAGTGCATATAAGATATCAGTAAAATACAGTCACACAATAAAACAGTCCAAGTCCCTGAGTCCATGAATGTTGCAGCAGTCTGCAGTCAAAGACAATATAGCTTGTATTCTGCTGAGTGAACAGTGGGGGGTAACGCTGTGCCACATTGCCCAGCACTTCGGTGGAGCGCACTGACCCTAATGCCTCTCTCCTGGGTGGCTGCAAACAGGCGACACTGTGCTTGCGGCATATGACCCAGACCTCACAGCTTCCCCACCATCGACCAAAAAATCGGACTTGCAGAATTCCACACTAACAATGTTAAGCAGTGTCTTGTGATCACAAGAGAAGTGATTAAGATGATCACTTGTTGTTAGACTGCACACCGCCGTCGTGTAAGACCCCTCTGATGCCTCTCTGACGCAGGCAATAACCCGATTTGCATCAGGTCCAGCTCCTTCAGTTTCTCCACTGCCATGCAACTTGCAGATGGGGTAGACCTGCAGTATTTAATGTCCAGCAGGGTCTTGCAATCATAAAAAATATGTTTAAAAAAAGGCAAATAAGAGAAAATCTGCAGATGCTGGAAATCCAAGCAACACACACAAAATGCCGAAGAGTTTTGACTCGAAACGTCAACTATACTTTTTTTCCATGGATGCTGCCTGTCTTGCTGCGCTCCTCCAGAATTTTGTGTGTGTTGCTTTAAAAAAGACAATCGTACCTTTGGTTAGCCCTGTAGAAGCAACTGCTTCCATCTTACTGGAAGTGATCAGGTGGCTTCAAGATCACCATTGCAGGACTAAGTTTATAATCTACTTAACTGAATATATAAATCCGAACTGCTGAGAAGGGATTTGAACCAATGGCACTGAACTACTGGTTCAAGCCTCTTTTTAACGTTCTGCCTCACTTTGCCCAGTCACATAATCTATCATGTTCTGCATCCAAAGTTCTACAGAACCTGCATTAAAAAGATTACTCATATTCTGCCCATCTTGAACTAAATTATTAGGAAGCAGTGCTGAGTCTGTACAAGACCTTACTTGGAGCACAGTTAACCTGTTGGATTTCCATTACAGGAAATCATGGAAAAGATTTCGAGGGTCAGACGGTATCAGGCTGAAAGAGAACAAGAATGAAAATGGAAAAAAATGCATGTTTTTATGATTATTGATAAATATGCTGAAGAAAGTATCATTGGAACCTTTTTATTGGTCAGCATAAAGATCATGAGTGGATGCAGAGGTGAAATTTCCCACAAGATAAATTCAAGGTTGAGGAATCACGGCAGAATTTCCCAGCAAAATGCAAGTGCACGGAGGGGAGAGAGTCTACAGAAGATGTGGCCTTTCTTTTCTGTATGAACTAGACAAGCATTGTTGCTCCTCCAGTTCTAATTAAATACTTTCACCGCTGGACTCCATTTGGATTTGAACTTGCCAGCAAATTTTGCTTTCTGAGGAGCCTGTGCTGGTCATCTAATGTGGTCCTCAATAATCAATAGAGTTGACTGCAACATCAAAGCACAGCAAATTTTCCATCCTCATATCAACACTGATCAATCCTGCAAGTCTGAATCTGAATGTGGTGTAAATTAAACATAGAAACATAGAAAATAGGTGCAGGAGTAGGCCATTCGGCCCTTCGAGCCTGCATCGCCATTTATTATGATCATGGCTGATCATCCAACTCAGAACCCTGCACCAGCCTTCCCTCCATACCCCCTGATCCCCGTAGCCACAAGGGCCATATCTAACTCCCTCTTAAATATAGCCAATGAACTGGCCTCAACTGTTTCCTGTGGCAGAGAATTCCACAGATTCACCACTCTCTGTGTGAAGAAGTTTTTCCTAATCTCAGTCCTAAAAGGCTTCCCCCTTATCCTCAAACTGTGACCCCTCGTTCTGGACTTCCCCAACATCGGGAACAATCTTCCTGCATCTAGCCTGTCCAATCCTTTTAGGATTTTATACGTTTCAATCAGATCTCCCCTCAATCTTCTAAATTCCAACGAGTACAAGCCTAGTTCATCCAGTCTTTCTTCATATGAAAGTCCTGCCATCCCAGGAATCAATCTGGTGAACCTTCTTTGTACTCCCTCTATGGCAAGGATGTCTTTCCTCAGATTAGGGGACCAAAACTGCACACAATACTCCAGGTGTGGTCTCACCAAGGCCTTGTACAACTGCAGTAGTACCTCCCTGCTCCTGTACTCGAATCCTCTCGCTATGAATGCCAGCATACCATTCGCCTTTTTCACCGCCTGCTGTACCTGCATGCCCACTTTCAATGACTGGTGTATAATGACACCCAGGTCTCGTTGCACCTCCCCTTTTCCTAATCGGCCACCATTCAGATAATAATCTGTTTTCCTATTTTTGCCACCAAAGTGGATAACTTCACATTTATCCACATTAAATTGCATCTGCCATGAATTTGCCCACTCACCCAACCTATCCAAGTCACCCTGCATCCCCTTAGCATCCTCCTAGCATCCTCCTCACAGCTAACACTGCCGCCCAGCTTCATGTCATCCGCAAACTTGGAGATGCTGCATTTAATTCCCTCATCCAAGTCATTAATATATATTGTAAACAACTGGGGTCTCAGCACTGAGCCTTGCAGTACCCCACTAGTCACTGCCTGCCATTCTGAAAAGGTCCCGTTTATTCCCACTCTTTGCTTCCTGTCTGCTAACCAATTCTCTATCCACATCAATACCTTACCCCCAATACCGTGTGCTTTAAGTTTGCACACTAATCTCCTGTGTGGGACCTTGTCAAAAGCCTTTTGAAAATCCAAATATACCACATCCACTGGTTCTCCCCTATCCACTCTACTAGTTACATCCTCAAAAAATTCTATGAGATTCGTCAGACATGATTTTCCTTTCACAAATCCATGCTGACTTTGTCCGATGATTTCACTGCTTTCCAAATGTGCTGTTATCACATCCTTGATAACTGACTCCAGCAGTTTTCCCACCACCGACGTTAGGCTAACCGGTCTATAATTCCCCGGTTTCTCTCTCCCTCCTTTTTTAAAAAGTGGGGTTACATTAGCCACTCTCCAATCCTCAGGAACTAGTCCAGAATCTAATGAGTTTTGAAAAATTATCACTAATGCATCCACTATTTCTTGGGCTACTTCCTTAAGCACTCTGGGATGCAGACCATCTGGCCCTGGGGATTTATCTGCCTTTAATCCCTTCAATTTACCTAACACCACTTCCCTACTAACATGTATTTCGCTCAGTTCCTCCATCTCACTGGACCCTCTGTCCCCTACTATTTTGGGAAGATTATTTATGTCCTCCTTAGTGAAGACAGAATCAAAGTAATTATTCAATTGGTCTTCCATGTCCTTGCTCCCCATAATCAATTCACCTGTTTCTGTCCGTAGGGGACATACATTTGTCTTTACCAGTCTTTTCCTTTTTACATATCTATAAAAGCTTTTACAGTCAGTTTTTATGTTCCCTGCCAGTTTTCTCTCATAATCTTTTTTCCCCTTCCTAATTAAGCCCTTTGTCCTCCTCTGCTGAACTCTGAATTTCTCCCAGTCCTCAGGTAAGCCACTTTTTCTGGCTAATTTGTATGCTTCTTCTTTGGAATTGATACTATCTCTAATTTCTCTTGTCAGCCACGGGTGCACTACCTTCCTTGATTTATTCTTTTGCCAAACTGGGATGAACAATTGTTGTAGTTCATCCATGCAATCTTTAAATGCTTGCCATTGCATATCCACCGTCAATCCTTTAAGTGTCATTTGCCGGTCTATCTTAGCAAATTCACGTCTCATACCTTCAAAGTTACCCCTCTTTAAGTTCAGAACCTTTGTTTCTGAATTAACTATGTCACTCTCCATCTTAATGAAGAATTCCACCATATTATGGTCACTCTTACCCAGGGGGCAATATTGATTTAATCATGGAATCATTGAATTGTACAGAAAAGACATAAGTCTTTTGATCTACTTCGCCCATGCCGACCATGATGCTTATCTACCCTAATCCCATTAGTCTGAATTAGGCCTGTAATTCTTTGCACCTTTTCTATCCAAGTACCTGTCCACATATCTTTCAATTATTATAATTCTACCTGCCTCCACCACCATCTCTGGCATTTTTTCCAGATATTCACCATTCCCTATGTAAAAAACTTATCTCTCTGATATCTTTTGAACTTCTCTCTCACCTCAAACTTGTGCCTTCCAGTTCTAGACTACCCAACCTATTCAATCTGTCTTTATAACTGCAGCAACATCCAGGTGAATCTTATCTGCACTTTCTCTACTATGCCTATGTTACTCCTGTAGTGTGGTGACCAAAATGACGCACAATACTCCACAAGCAGACTAACCCATGTTTTGCACAGTTGCAATGTGACAAATGTAATAAAAACGTTTTCCTTACACAATTCTTTCCAGAGTTGGAAGTAAGTGTTTTAATTCACTGAAATGCAAATGAAATGCTAAGGAATTTTAAAAAATAAAACACTGAAAATCTGAAATAAAAAGAGATAAATATTTTTAATATTTTCTGTGTTTTTTATCTGAAAACTTGTGATTGGTTACCAGAGAACATTTTGCAGGCAGGAACAAAAAGTCCTTTAATCTCAGAAAAGCCAAACTATTTTCTCACTCTCTGAACAGAACAGCATCACCAATAACACTTACCAAACCCCACCACAGTGCATCTGCATAGGTATTGAAGTCTTGAGTACTGTTTCTGGCATTATCATCTTTCTCAACCAGATAAACAAGGAATGAGGCCAAAATGAGTGATAGGAATCCGATGTACCAGGCAGTGATGAGTTCCTGAGAAACATGGATAAGATCTATTAGTGCCTTTCAAGTGGATAAACATACAGGTCCCAAATGCACCCTCAAGGAATTGTTAAAAGCCATCCAATTCTTACTAGTTTGGACACAAATAACTCCACATGGTTGAATTCTAACTGCCCATTCAATTCAGGGGCTGCAAGAACAGATGATAAATCTGCCAATTCTAGTGGTCATCAAAGTCCACTAGTGGTCATCGAGGTCCATGAGTGGACATATTGAAACAAATATTGCTTGTCTTTTTATGGAGATACATTACTTCTAGTCCCATTATCCCTCACCTTTGCTAAACTCCCAGAGCTTGGCCTATGTGGTGAACAGCTCACCATGCCTGATGCCGTGGCTCATTTCTGGAAATTATATGGGTCTGCTCAGGCAGAGTTTCACCAAATGCTTTGCCTGATCAGCTCTTAGCACATTTGTTCCTCTATGTATGTATTGGAATCCTAAATGAACATCACACACATTCCTAGTTTAAGATGTTTCTGAGTAGATCAGTTTCTTCTTCTCTGTAAAGCCTATCTTCTACACTTCTAAATGTTCCTCAAAGCTTAGGTTTGTGTACTGAAGAACACAGAACTCATTCCATCCAAAATGCCTCTGATGCTTTGATCTTGAACCATTCATGAAAGCAGTGCTAATTTTAGATGAAAAATTTACATACTATTTTTGCAAATAGCTATTAGGTTCATCAATTTTTGGCATGCTATCAGACAAAATGTCTGCTGTTATAAGAAATGGCAACTTCCAATAATCCACTGTACAAACCATAGAATCCAGCTCGGTCTATATTCAGCCAGTGAAGATAGTTTGTTATGTGCTAATATTCAATATTTCTGGAGGAAAAAAAACTGTATATTTTCTCTTAATTTGTATCCTCTGTTAGTGCTGCATCACATGACATCCTAAGATGAATTTATGATGAATGAAAACCAGATTCTATATTTGGATCCATTTAAAAAATCAGTAAACATAAATAATGGGAAGCATTAAATCAGAATATGGTTCACTGGTTAGCCAAAGATTTTATTGAGTTTCTGAAAAGACTTCCTGACCTTGCTGTGTGAACAAATTGCGGAACCTAAAAGTTTCCACGTGCCTCCTCTTCGGTCCATCCGCAACATGCGGAGTATTTGTAGAAAACGCAAACTTCGTAGGGATGTCGCCACAATGTTCTGCAAAGTCCCCACTGCAACAATTACCACAGAACCAATCAAGACGATGATATCTGGAGAGATACAATGAAAATACTTTAATTTGAAAAATTCCTTTGGTCAAATCCCCCCAAAAAAGTCAAACATTTAGGCAGAGCTTAAGCTTCACAACGGAAGCAGTTACATGTCCTAAGGGGCCATTACGGGGAATAGAAGTCGTCGGGGGGCAGTAAGAGGCACCTTAACTTCAGGCAAGAGACATGGCCAACCGTGAGTAGAGTAGGCCCTGGAACACATTAAGAACCATAACTCAGCAGGCGGTGAACACTCGTGGTCACACACACCTGAAACTCAGCAATCTCATCCAACCTTACCAACCAAACAGACATTATTAGGGATGCATAAGTTAGCGACCAGGGTGCCCAACAGTTTCGTGACACGGCTCAAGATCATGCAATTTAACAGTTGGTAAGCTAAGTAGACCCTCTGAGCTTTGTCCACAGATCTACAGAAAACAGGACACACAGTGATATAGTGCTGGCCAGAACCAAAAGGTGAAGTCTACTTCAGCCAATCAATGAACCTGCAGACCCTGGGGATTCCTCTTGAGATGTTCAAAGCAACTTGGCTTCATATGTGTGGTTTTAGGGGAAGTACTGCATGATAGGCGATAGGTCAAGAACTACCTTTGAAGATTATAAGACCTTAAGTGATTGGTCAATCGCACTAACTAGAATAGTATAAAGGTAGCTTGCTGAACACCAGCTCTATCCCAACTACCATTCAGATTCTAGTCTGAATCCTTGTCAACGTAGCTTTCGCTGTTGTGATTGTCTTTGCCTTGCTGTTCCTTTGTGTGCTGCTTCTATCATTCTATCCATCTCAACTCACTGGCATTGTCACCATCTGATAGGCATTCCCAGTTTGCATTAATTTTTTATTTTAATTTAGTCCCATTAATGAAGGATAAATATGCCTGGCATGATCTCTATGAGTCTGAAGGCAGTGAAGCCTTGAATTCTAATCCTGCTAAGAAACAGGAACTACAGAGAATGTGTCAATACACTGTTACATACCTGGAGTATGGTTTTATTCCATTCCCATCAGATCAGCAATCCTCCATTTGTCTTATTTATAATATTATACTGTCTAATGAAGCCATGAAACCATCAAGATTGCAGGAACACTTCCTTAAAAGACACCCTGAAAAGGCTACCTATGGTTCCAGAGGATGAAAGAAACATTTGAAAAGTGTTGCACGCTCGAGTCATTTGCCAAGAAAGCTAAAAATGACCTTGATAGGATTTGAATGATCTGAAAATTCCAGAATAGGTATTAACCTGCTTCTTTGCGAGATGAAAGAACAGGAAGAGAGCTTGCAAGAAGAAATTGTCGAAATTCAGAATGATGAAGAAGCAAAGGTGCTTTCTAAAAATGTTTGCTTTTGTGGTATGTGGCTACACTACACAAAGCTTCCTGATCTTTGGAGAAGAGCCAAACTGTTCTTCATTGCATTTCCATCCTCCTACCTTGTTGAAAGAGGCTTTAGTGCAGTGAACCATATACTCAAAAACATACAAAACCAGAAACTGCTTGGACATTGTTACGTGTGGGGACTTAAGGCTTTTACTGTCACAACTTGAATCAGACATTTCAACTCTTGCTAAGAACCATAAAGCTCAAGGATCACATTGATATCGGAGCTGCTGTACAATGCACAGGTACAGTGCAAGCTAGGTTTAAAGACAAATAAAAATTTAAGCAGAATAATTTTTCTCATGTTAGCATATGGTAGACATGTTTTTACACTATGGGGGTGCCAGAGTGTATATTCTGCCTTAGAGGGGTGTTGACAAGTATGAAGTTGCTTTAGGGGGGGCATTGGAAAATATCAAGGTCCTTTAGTGGGGTGTTGGAAAATACGCAAGAGCTTTGTGGGGGGGGGCGTTGGGCTACAAATGGTTGGGAATCACTGAGACTGATTCTTCAAAGGGTGGCTGTCAGTCGAAGTGGCACCCTCACCAGAGTGGAAAGGTGGCACATTTCTGTCCCATAAACACTCAGCTAACAATCTAGCACAGTGCTAATAGGCTGCTGCGCCATTAGATGTCCTGGCTGTTAACTGAAGTGTTAAACCATAATCCTATTAAAAATACATAAAATTTCCCATGATAAAATCCCATGTTTAGATCGGCATGCATCTCTCAAGCAACAGGTGCTGAGTCATTGTTGTGTGTGGGAGGGCCCCATTTAGTTTGTGGCTTTCCTACAACATCACAGAGACAACACTTCAAATGTAATAATTGGCTGGAATGCACTTTGGGAAATTTATGGCCGTGAACAGCACTGTGTAAAGGGATATTCTCATTCTTTCTATTTTGTTATGCTGATACCTTTTGCCATGGAAAGTGGGAAATGTAGCCCAGACTCCATATCCAGCATTGCCTGGTGATGGCTTAAATGGAATGGCAGAAACCTAGAAGGCGGCTTCAGTGCGTTCATGGAATGGGTGGGGTGAAGTTGATCAACCAGTGAATTAAGAACAACAAAGGTAAATGAGGGAAATTACTTTAGTCAGAGGGTGGCAAATCTGTGGAATTTGTTGCCACGAGTGGCTGTGAAGGCCATGTCATTGGGTGTATTTAAGGCAGAGATAGATAGGTTCTTGATTAGCCAGGGCATCAAAGGGTATGGGGTGAAGGCAGGGGAGTGGGAATGACTGGAAGAATTGGATCAGCCCATGATTGAATGGCAGAGCAGTCTTGATGGGCCAGATGGCCTACTTCTGCTCCTATATCTTATGGTCTTAAGGTCTTATGGAAATTCCAACTGGGCCTTTATCTGCCTTCAATCTGTGACCATTTACCATGTGGCTGGTTAGAGATGTGTAGAGAACTAAATTTCTCTGTAGTTAACAGCCAGCAAGATCCTGGATATATTCTGAAAAAGAATATTCCCAACTCTGATCTCGTTTCATTCCATGTGATTTTTGGATTGTTATAATTATTCATTACCTCATTCCCTTTTGCTCCCACCTACCTCTCTAACCTTACTCCATTCCATCCACTCAACACTTCCTCCATCATCACACAAGGCACATCTCTCTCTCTCTCTCTCTCTCTCTCTCTCTCTCTCTCTGTCTCCAACTCCAGAATAAAGAAAAGCTTATGGTGTTATTCAATGAGTTACAATTCAAAATAGGGAGAAGCTGTTGAAGATGGGTTTGGAGGGGTTTACTGGCCAATCTGCATTTGTTTTTGAAATGTTTTTCTGGTTTGCTGCCAATAGCCAATGTGTTTTAGCAGTAAGACCCACAATATTTGAGGGTTTGCGGCGATGAAGGAGAGGATCATGAAGTGTGCAAGAGAGAAAGTGGTTCAGACTTGAAGGGGCACACGAAGACCAGGCTCAGATGCTTACTCACAGCAGAACTGGATGGTAGATCTTGGCTCTTTATGGTTCTTTCCTCCATTTTATCTGGACAGCCTGGAATTAGGTGTGAACTGAAGACCTGAGTCAAAGTGGCACTCAGAATAAGGATGATTATTTGTGTTAAGGTGAATATGGTGGTCAGACATTGGGTGTGGCAAAAAGTATCCCTGGAGTTTAGGTATACAAGTGAAGAACATTGTGGGTCTGCAGTGACAATAGCAGTGAGGGAGGCCACAAATGAATGTGGTTTCATGCAGCAGCCAGTGGATGAGATGCTAAGAGATGTTTTAGGGGAAGCACTGCATGATGGGTGACAGGCCTGGGACAGGAGGGAGGACAAGTTTGGAGATGATGGTGATGGTGAACACTGGGTTGTATGGTGGTGCCAGGAAGTGGAAGTGAAATAGAGGTCAGTGTAAATGATAGATATGAATGGTCTGATATGGGTGTGAAATCAGTAGAGACTTGAAATCTTGTGGTCTCCTAATCAGAGTGGGGGCCATGGCATTGCAGTGACAGTATCAGAAATAGCTAGCCTTATCCACTCGTCTCACACACACAGAGGGATTGTGTCCTCAGTTAACCTGTTCCACCTACCTCCAGTATTTGAAACAAGCATATTCCTGTTCTGCTGCTTAGCATACCTATCAGATTTTGTGGTTAAAATAAACCACCAATCCTTTCCTAATCTATCCTTCCATGGTCAAAATTCATCTGAGTTTCACACACGCTCAGCCATATAAACTCAATCTGATTCTCTTCTGAAAAATTTGAACTGTCTGTTCGAATATAAAGACAATCAAAATATATATTGCTTCTTTTTTACGAATAATATTTCTTGGAATCCATTTAGCAACTAGATACTTAAACTCAATCTGAGTTCTAATTTTGGAGGATTTTGAATGAAAAGTCTCTGCACCATAAGCTTTCTTTATCCTGGCTTATTTTTCTCTCATGATTTATCTAAATCTTCTCTTGCCTCCATAGTCTTAAATCTAAACTTTCACAGGCCTTTTCCACACTAAATTAAATGCTTTTTTATGGCATAAAATGCATTTACTACTAAGGTCTTAAATATCATTTTTGCTCAAGTAAAAACCTTTGAGATGGCTTTTCCTTGTCCTAAGCCAGCACAGTATAATAGCTGAGGAAACTGAAACTGCTTCAGTTAAACTTAATTGATATCTACCAATGAAAGTGGACCTTTAAAGTCCCATGGCATTATTCAAAGAGTTGTAGTGGTCAAGATTCCTCTCTCAAATTTCTAATTGGTCATTTATTAAATTACCAAAAATGTAGGGTGGCTGCTTAGATCAGACATCCCACCTCTCTTGGAAGTTCTGGGAGTCTCCCGCATATCAATAGTGGCTCCCTGTCGCCCGGAAATTATGTACAATATCCTGGAAATAGATTTTTTGAGAGGGGGAGGGAGAGGGAGAGTGAGCATCCAGATTGGTCTCTCTTTGTGCTGAGAATGGTCCCCAAGCACTGGGCCGCGAGCAAACGATATGATTTGGTGATACGAGTCAGCTGCACCTTTCCTCATTCCCTGTCACGCCCAGTGTTGGACTTGAACGCACGCGAGGTCATTACCCACACGTCATCTATGTCAGCGCGGGAAGGAGATCAACTCCTCGAGCTTGCAAATGACAGTGGGCTGAAAAGTATGATTGACATAACAGCTCTGCCAGCATTCTGGATCAAAGTCAAGGCTGAATATCCTGAGATAGCCACGAAAGCACTGAAAACATTGCTTCCATTTCCAACATATCTCTGCAATGAATGCAACAAAAACTAAATTGCAGAATAGACTGGACATAAGGAACCCCCTTCGAGTATCGCTGTCTCCCATCACCCCTCAATAGGACCGTCTTGTTGCAGGGAAACAAGCCCAGGGCTCCCACTGATTCAGCGATATTGGTGTGTTGCAATAATTTTATATGTTCATACGGGGAAAATATGTGCTGCGTGTTTAATATCCAAACGTTACTTAAAATGTTATGATGCTATTGCCTTATAATTAACTTATCACTATATTCATGCGAGGGAAATATGCGCTGTGTGTTTAATATTAAATTCATTAGATAAACCCTTTTAGAAATGAAATTGAGTGTATTAGCCACTTAATATAAGTGACTCATAGTTGACTTATCACCTATATTCCGGTCTTAACAATGCACTCCACCCCCCCCCCCCCGTCAGCCGGTCCGCAAGAAACAGTGCAAAAAAGGGTTGGGGACCCCTATCCTTCGTGATGAGGCCAAACTCCCTGTAGACTTGCTTAAAGTTGTAATAGAATAACCATGATAATATAATATAATGTAAGTACATGTTTTAATGTCGTATTTTCTGCATATACCCAACTTGGTTTACAGATTAGAGAAAGTACCTAAACAAAGTATTACATACACCCTTGGAGGTTGACCAGGGGGTGGGGGGGATATGGGGTTGCAGGGGATGGGGGTGCTACCTCTCTGAAATGAGTTTTTGCAGGGTGGGATGTCTGTTAGATAATAATAGTAGCAATATGTTAGAATAAATTGGAGGTGAGTATTTTCTGGCATATTATACCGGATTTTGGGTCCAGCAGCAACTGAACACCAATAGCCCTCAATAAGGTTATAAGACTATAAGATGTAGGAGCAGAATTAGGCCATTTGCCCCATCGAGTCTGCTCGACCATTTCACCATGGCTGATCTAATTTTCCTCTCAGCTCCAATCTCCTGTGTTCTCCCTGTATCCCTGCATGCCTTGACCAATCAAGAATTTGTCAACTTCTGTCTTAAATATACATAAATACTTGGCCTCCACAGCTACCCGTGGCAAAGAATTATACAGATTCACCACCCTCTTCCTTATCTCCATTCTAAAAAGATGCGCCCTATTCTGAGGCTGTGGCCTCTGGTCTTAGACACTCCTAACATAGGAAACATCCTCTCCACACCCACTCTATCAAGGCTTTCACCATTCAATAGGTTTCACTGAGGTCACCCCACGTTTTCCGAATTCTATTGCACACAGACCCAGAGCCATCAGACCCTCTTCATATGACAAAACATTCATCCTGGAATCATATTTGTGAACTTCCTTTGAACCCTCTACAGTTTCAGCACATCCTTTCTTAGATAAGGGGCTCAAACCTGCTCAAAATACTCCAACTGAGACGTCACCAGTGCTTTATAAAATTTCAACATTATATCCTTGCTTTTCTATTCTAGCTCTTGAAATGAATGCTAACATTGCATTTGCCTTTCTCACCACAGACTCAACTTGCAAATTAACCTGACAGAATAATGCACAAGGACTCCCAAGTCCCATTGCGTCTCAGTTTTTTGTATACTCTCTCCATTTAGAAAATAGTCAACCCTTTCATTTCTTCTACCAAAGTGCATGACCAGACACATCACAAAACTATATTCCATCCGCCATTTCTTTGCCCATTCTCTGAATCTGTCTGTCTTAGTGGCCTCTTTACTTCCTCATAACTACCAGCACCCCCCCCCACCTATCTTCATATCATCTGCCAACTTCGCAACAAAACCATCAATTCCATCATCCAAATCATTGACATAAAACATAAAAAGAATTGGTCTGAACACAGACCTCTGTGGAACACCACTAGTCATCTGCAGCCAGCCAAAAAAGTCTCCCTTTATTCCCACCCTCTGCCTCCTGCCAATCAGCCACTGCTTTATCCATGCTGGAATCTTTCCTGTAATACCATGGGCTTGTAGCTTGTTAAGCAGTCTCATTTGTGGCATCTTGTCAAAGGCCTTCTGAAAATCCAATCATACAACATCAACTGAATCTCCTTTGTCTATCCTGCTTGTTACTTTTTCAAATAATTCCAACAGAATTGGTCAGGCAATATCTTCTCTTGAGGAAACCATGCTGACTACAGCCTGTTTTATTATGTGCTGCCAAGTACCCTGGGACCTTATCCTTAAGAATTGACTCCAACATCTTATCTATCACTGAGGTCAGACTAACTAGCCTATAATTTCCTCTCCTCTGCTTCTCTCCCTTCTTGAAGAGTGGAGTGACATTTGTAATTTTCCCTTCTTCTGGATCCATTCCAGAATCTAGTGATTCTTGAAAGGTCATTACTAATGCCTCCACCATCTCTTTAGCTACCTCATTCCGAACTCTGGGCTGTACACCATCTGGTCTAGGTGACTTATCTACCTTCAGACCTTTCAGTTTCCTAAGAACCTTCTTCTTGTTATGGTAACTTCACACATTTCATGCCCCCTGACACCTGGAACATTCACCGTACTGCTCGTGTCTTCCTCAGTAAAGACTGATGGAAGATGCTTATTCCGTTCATCCTCTGTTTCATTGTTCCCCCATTACTACCTCTCCAGCATCATTTTTCAGCAGCCCAATGTCCATTCTCACCTCTCTTTTATGCTTTATGTACCCGAAGAAACTTTTGGTATCCTCTTTCATGTTCTTGGCTAGCTTATTTTCATCTTTATTTCATCTTTACCTTCTTAATGACTTTTTTTGCTTGCGGTCTGTCAGTCTTTAAAAGCCTCCCAGTCCTCTAACTTCCAACTAATCTTTGCTGTATTATATGCCCTCTCTTTGGCCTTTATGTTGGCTTTGACTTCCCTTGTTAGCCATGCTTGTGCCATCTTGCACTTAGAATACTTCTTCCTCTTTGGGATGTATATATACTGTGCTTTCCGAAATACTTCCTGAAGTTCCAGACATTACTGCATTGCCGTCATCCCTGCTAGTTCTCAACTCTGGTCAACTCTTCTCTCCAGCCTCTGTAATTCCCTTTACTCCACTGTAATACTGATACATCTGACTTCAGTTTTCCCTTCTCAAATTTCAGAGTGAATTCGATCATATTATGATCATTTGCCCCTAAGGCAAGGGTCACCAACCTTTATGGAAACACCGCGGACCGGTTTAATATTGACAGTATTCTTGCGGACCAGCTGACGTGTGGGGTGTTAATCACGACTGGAATATAGGTGATAAGTCAATCCTAAGTCACTTATCAGTGGCTAATAGACTCAATTTTGTTTCTAAAAGGGTTTATCTAACAAATTTAATATTAAACACACAGCACATATTTTCCTCGCATGATTATAGTGATAAGTCAATTATAAGTCATAGAGGGGTTCCTTGTGTCCAGTCTATTCCGCAATTTAGTTTTCGTTGCATTCATTGCAGAAAACTCTGCTTCACAGAGATATGGTATTGGAAATGGAAGCAACGTTTTCAGTGCTTTCGTGGCTAAATCAAGATATTCAGTCTTGATCCAGAATGCCGGCAGAGATGTTATGTCAAACATACTTATCAGCCCACCGTCATTTGCAAGCTCGAGGAGTTGATCTTCTTCCCGCGCTGACATGGATGATTCACCGGGGACCCATTCCTTTGCACGTCTTGGGTCATTTGCTGTTGGGAAGTAACGCTCGAATTCTGTTGACAGTGAAGATAGGCGTTCGCGCACCAGCTATGAGCCTCAGTCTCTCCCAAATTCCCAGCTAATGTTAGGAACATGTCAAATATGCCCCTATCCACTAGCCGTCCCCACAGTTCCAGTTTGGCTGTGAAATCAGACACTTTATCTGCCAACTTGAAGACAGTTGTCATTCTCCCCTGAAGTGACAAATTGAGTTCATTGAGCAGGTTGAAGATGTCACACAGATAAGCGAGTTTTGATATCCACTCCTCGTGACTGAAGTGTTCAGCCATTGGTGACTTTTTTCCTGAAAAAATCTCTGTAGCTGCTCTCTTAACTCAAAAACCCTGGCCAGGGCTCTCCCCCTTGATAGCCACCTAACTTCAGTGTGTAAGAGAAGGCTTTTGTGCTCTGCATCCATTTCCTTGCAAAGCTGCTCAAACAGACGTGAGTTAAGGGTTTTTGCTTTGATGTGATTGATAACATCAACAATGTCACTCAATACACTGCTTTTTGGCTATCCAGCATTTCCCTGTGTGTGACACAGTACGTAGACTGGCATTCAGGAGCAACCCCTTTGACTCGGGTAGTGAAACCAGACTCGTTACGCCGTTCCAACAGCTGTGCTTCGATGTCCTCCGCGATGTCATCGATTCTCCTTGCAACTGCGGTAGCTGAAAGAGAAACCTGTACCATCTTGTTAGCTGCAGCTTCTCCCAACAGTTCACGGCACATGTCCTTGGCAGCAAGCAGAATCAATGCTTCACCAACAGTGAAAGGCTTCTTAGCCTTAGCAAAATTTCCCCTTCTGTAATCCAGCAACCAATCTGATTTTCCCAACCTACATGCATATTGAAGTCCCCCATGACTTGTAACATTGCCTTTTTGGCATTGTGACGGGGTCCTGAATTACCCCTGTGAACTGTGCTTTTGAAAAGAGAGAGAGGTATTTAACACCGATATCTGGTTTTGAAAAGAGAGGGAGAGACGAAGACTAACTTTTGGACTGTCACTTTAAGGCACAAGGAGGAACTGAGAATAACTTTTGGATTTCTGCTGAATTGGAGAGAGAGGGGGCGCCGAGCAGCTCATAAGTCGTTATGGTGACCGAGGGCGGTGTTATTTGAAGGACAATCGATGTTATGATTTTTTTCGGCAGCATGTTTATACTTCCAAGGACATTTGCCTGCTTATACATTTTTTACACAGACAAAGGAAGCAGGAGTTATTTGAATGACAGTTGGTACTCAGTACAATGAGATAAATAGGAGGTCAGATGATGGACCTCAGACACATGTTTTTGGACACTGAATGAGCTTTGTTGTGCCCTCAGAAAAAGTGGGTTTTTGGAGAATCAATCAGGCAGATCGATCAGTGGGTCTTGCAGTGAAAAAAGGGATTGACCAGTTGGGAGTTGTCCATGTGTCCAACTTTTGCCTCGGTTGATAGCTCCACCACAGAAAAACGGTCCCCTTTGCTGTGGTCACAGTCGGTGACTTTTAAAGGATTTCAGAGGAGAATGGGAAGATCGACAGGGTCAGCTCATCTCACCCTCTCTCTCTCTCTCCATCACTACTCAACTCAACACCACGAACTGAACTGAACTTTACTCATCATCGTAAGACAGTATCTTTTTACCCCTAGACTTGAAGAAGTTTGGTTTTCATATATAGTCCACACTTACTTATATATAATCATTGCTAACCTGTTTGATTTATCTACATTTATATTACTGTATTGCGTAGTTACTAATAAATATTATTACTTAATAGCAATACTGGACTCCAATGTCATGGTCCGGATCAGGATCTCTTTAAATTTACTTTGTTTATATTATGATCCAGACCGTTGACTCCCTGTTTCCCTTTGGTTCCCTGTTTTCCCGTGTCCCTCGGCCTTGGTGATTAGAGGCAATTTACCCTCAGCTGAACCGGTAGTTTATAGTCTCCGGCTTTCAGCTGTTCGGTGGGGGAGCGTTTGCAAAGTCACGAAGGTACGGTGTGCCAATGTCATCTGGCCGGAGCAAGCCTAGTCTCTGCCCAAAACCAGTGCCGGTAATTCGCCTTTCCTCACCGGAGCAACCCTGTCCAGTTACCTCGCCAAAGCGAGCCTGCAAAGTTTCCTCACCGAGGTGGGTCCGTCAGTTAACCCGCCGGAGGGAATCAAGAACCGCTGTCTATTGTTCCCGAGAGCTCGACACTACCCGAAGGCTCCAAGTCAAGTCCTGGCTCCGGCGGCATTCAAGTACCAAGTCAAGTCCTGGCCCTGGCGGCATCCAAGTACCGAGTCAAGTCCTGGCCCTGGCAGCACCTAGGCACCGAGTCGAGTCAAGTTCCGTCCCTGGCGGCATCCACGTATCGAGTCAAGTCCCGGCCCTGGCGGCATCCAAGTTCCGAGTCAAGTCCTGGCCTTAGCAGTCTGTGATTCCTGTCCTACCCCCCTGTCTGAATCCCTTCTCTGCCCTTCTCACCTCTAGCCCTTGTCTGCAGCCCTCACCTGTACTTAGTAGTTCTATCGCCAGACCTAGATAGGTACTGTCTGGTGTTTTTTCGTGTTGGTCTTATCTTGTCCTCGCCTCCGTGGGGCAAGTCAGGCCATTTTGCCGTTGCCCCGCGGGGGGGTCATGTCTTGTCTTGTCTTGTCCTCACCTCCATGGGGTGTCAGGCCGTCTTGCCGTTGCCATGCGGGGGGTCATGAGTCCCGGCCCTATGTCCTGTACCCAAGGAGGGGTCCCGGCTCTCTGTTCTGTGTGTGAGTCCTGGCCCTCTGTCCTGTACCCAAGGAGAGGTCCCGACTCTGTGTTCTGTGTATGTGTCCATGGTTCCAGATACCTGCTCTCCCAAGACCGAAGCTCTGTTTTTCCACGTTCCTCCCCTCCCTAGCCCATGTCATGTCCATGCCTGGTTCTGGGGTCCGAGCCCGAGGCAAGACCCAGGTACTGGGTCCTTGCCCAGTCCCTGGATCGGAGTCCGTACTGTAGCCTCTTCATGTCGCCTCTAGTTTTGGGATCCGATTCCGAGTCCTAGTCCAGACCCTTAATCCCAGCCTAATCATAGTCCTGAGTCCTTGTCCAATTCGCTATTCCTGCTCCTGCCTTGCTCTCCTGGTATCGAACAACAAACTAAATTTAATTAACCTCACAAGATGTGTCTTGCATTTGGGTCCACCCTTGCTCCCAATGCCGGCCCCCATTGTGACATCCAAAGTGCTTTCCATCTCTGCTGGTTCTTTAACCCGTCACGGGGTACGTAACAGCATGCATTTTTTATCTCCCGTTGTAACCTGTAGGTAACATACTTACTACTGTTTGGGGGTCTGTATACTACTCCAAGCAGGGTCTTTTTACCCTTGCAGTTTCTTAGCTCTATCCACAATGATTCAACACCTTCCGAGTCTATGGCACCACTTTCCAATGATTCAACACCTTCCGAGTCTATGGCACCACTTTCTAATGATTCATGTAATACTTGCACACATACGTTAATCAAAAACCTTGTGAGAGATTTTGCTCTAGAGATTCTTACCATCCATTCAATGGCAAAGTACAAATCTGTCTACAAAGCATCTGGAATTTGTATGAACTGCACATCACCTTAACCAATCATAATAAGTGAATTCCACAATCCAACCAATCATAAAACAAGAAACAGTTGCTGGGCATCCAGAGTCACACATACAAAATGCTGGAGGAACTCAGCAGATCAGGCAGTATCGATGGAAAGAGACAAACAGTCAATGTTTCAGGCTAAGACCCTTTATCATGAAATGTTGACTGTTTATTCAAAGATCTAATTATATTATTGAAGTATATATAGCATATGCAACCTTGAGATTCACCAAGAACCCGTTAAAAAAAGGAAGACCAGCAAACATCTAACGTGTAGAAAAAAACAATGCAAATAATAAAAGAAAGCAAATAACATTCTGAACTGAAGTTCACGAAAGTAAGTACACAGCCACAAAACCAGTTGCAAGTGATCCAAGAGCCTGCTAGTTACAGGCCACAACCTCAGTTCAGCACAGAAATTAAACCTCGTGTTGCAGCGAGCTGAACATTGGCCCATTCCTTGCCCCCAGACCCAACACCCTGACTTTTTCAATCTGGTCCAGCATTTAAATTGGCCAAACCTCAGTCTGTTCTTTGCTCTCAGACCCAGGCCTGGGGCCTGACGCCTTGACTCTGAATTGTCTCAGTCTGCCGCCTCGAATCGGTTCCAGGTCCGCTCCATCAATAGTCAAACATTGGTTCATTCAGCATCCTTGGGCCTGGGCCATGCTGCCTCGATTTGACGCATTCACACCATGGCACAACCGTCCTGCACCTTCGAGATTTCCATTTACAACACAAAAATGCCAGGTTGCGCCGGTGGTTCAAAAGCTCAGTTCCGAAAGGGAAGTTACAGTCAGTGATCATGTCTGATATATAAGTGTGATTAATACAGTAATTTATAGTTTTGTTTATTTTGTTTGCTCTCAGCAAGTCATCGCTGTGCTTCACCAGCACCATCTTAAACCTGAGTTCCTCTAGCGTCTTGTATGTATCACAACTAAAGTCTGTGAACTGCACATAGCAATGCAATTACCAGTATCTGTACATTCTGAGTGAAGGTTAAGCAGTTGCTGTATGAAATGGCCTGCCCTCACATATGCCTTTCAATAAAAGGCTGAAATGCATGGTATGGCATGAAAATGCTCCACTTACTTGACACATAAAGACCTATCCTGCCAATAAGTGTCACTAGATTAAGACTTGTTAGGCATGCTGGTGTAAGTCCATTTAACAATGTAATATGTCTTAACTACTGCCAAACAACCTATCAGCTCCAGAATCTCTTTCATATTTAATCATCATTGGTATGAAAGAAAAATATAACTTTTTAAAAATTTCTGCTTCTTTTGTCTTTCTGTCTGTCCTTCTTTCTAAAATCTCATTGAAGCATTCCTCTTTATAGGGTCATAGAAATGCACAGTGTATAAACAGGCCCTTCAGCCCATCTAGTCCCTGCCGAGCCATTTAAACTGCCTATTCCCATCAGCTGGCAGCCGGACATAGCTCTCCAAACCCACTATTATCCAAACATCTCTTAAATGTTGAATTTGAAAAATTTGTAATTTATATGATATGACAATTAATTGAATATAACAGCACTTGTCCTTTCAAATTGTTAGGTGCCCATTAGTGTGCCTTCAATAGGATTGGTTCACTACCATGATATACAGTTCAGACTGACTGAATCACTAAGGTCCGGGATATTTCTGATCATGTCCAAGATATCCTGAAGTGGGAGGGTGAGGAGCCAGAGGTCGTGGTACATATAGGTACCAATGACATAGGTAGGAAAAGGGATGAGGTCCTGAAAGGAGAATATAGGGAGCTAGGAAGGGAGTTGAGAAAAAGGACCGCAAAGGTAGTAATCTCGGGATTACTGCCTGTGCCACGCGACAGTGAGAGTAGGAATGCGATGAGGTGGAGGATAAATGCGTGGCTGAGGGATTGGAGCAGGGGGCAGGGATTCAAGTTTTTGGATCATTGGGACCTCTTTTGGCGCAGGCGTGACCTGTACAAAAAGGACGGGTTACACTTGAATCCTAGGGGGACCAATATCCTGGCAGGGAGATTAGCGGGGGCTACTGAGGTGACTTTAAACTAGAATGTTTGGGGGGTGGGAATCAAATTAAAGAGGCTAGGCGTGAGGAGATTAGTTCACAACAGAGGGATGGGAACCAGTGCAGAGAGACAGAGGGGTGTAAAGTGAGGGTAGAAGCAAAAAATACAAAGGAGAAAAGTAAAAGTGGCAGGCCGACAAATCCAGGGCAAGCATTAAAAAGGGCCACTTTTCAACATAATTTTATAAGGGCTAAGAGAGTTGTAAAAGAGCGCCTGAAGGCTTTATGTGTCAATGCAAGGAGCATTCGTAATAAGGTGGATGAATTGAAAGTGCAGATTGTTATTAATGATTATGATATAGTTGGGATCACAGAGACATGGCTCCAGGGTGACCAGGGATGGGAGCTCAACGTTCAGGGATATTCAATATTCAGGAGGGATAGACATGAAGGAAGGGGAGGTGGGGTGGCGTTGCTGGTTAAAGAAGAGATTAACGCAATAGAAAGCAAGGACATAAGCCGGGAAGACGTGGAATCGATATGGGTAGAGCTGCGTAACACCAAGGGGCAGAAGACGCTGGTGGGAGTTGTGTACAGGCCACCTAACAGTAGTAGTGAGGTCGGAGATGGTATTAAACAGGAAATTAGAAATGTGTGCAATAAAGGAACAGCAGTTATAATGGGTGACTTCAATCTACATGTAGACTGGGTGAACCAAATTGGTAAAGGTGCTGAGGAAGAGGATTTCTTGGAATGTATGCGGGATGGTTTTTTGAACCAACATGTCGAGGAACCAACTAGAGAGCAGGCTATTCTGGACTAGGTTTTGAGCAATGAGGAAGGGTTAATTAGCGATCTTGTCATGAGAGGCCCTTTGGGTAAGAGTGACCATAATATGGTGGAATTCTTCATTAAGATGGAGAGTGACATAGTTAATTCAGAAACAAAGGTTCTGAACTTAAAGAGGGGTAACTTTGAAGGTATGAGATGTGAATTAGCTAAGATAGACTGGCAAATGACACTTAAAGGATTGACGGTGGATATGCAATGGCAAGCATTTAAAGGTTGCATGGATGAACTACAACAATTGTTCATCCCAGTTTGGCAAAAGAATAAATCAAGGAAGGTAGTGCACCCGTGGCTGACAAGAGAAATTAGGGATAGTATCAATTCCAAAGAAGAAGCATACAAATTAGCCAGAGAAAGTGGCTCACCTGAGGACTGGGAGAAATTCAGAGTTCAGCAGAGGAGGACAAAGGGCTTAATTAGGAAGGGGAAAAAAGATTGAGAGAAAACTGGCAGGGAACATATAAACGGACTGTAAAAGCTTTTATAGATATGTAAAAAGGAAAAGACTGGTAAAGACAAATGTAGGTCCCCTGCAGACAGAAACAGGTGAATTGATTATGGGGAGCAAGGACATGGCAGACCAATTGAATAGTTACTTTGGTTCTGTCTTCACTAAGGAGGACATAAATAATCTTCCAGAAATAGTAAGGGACAGAGGGTCCAGTGGGATGGAGGAACTAAGCGAAATACATGTTAGTAGGGAAGTGGTGTTAGGTAAATTGAAGGGATTGAAGGCAGATAAATCCCCAGGGCCAGATGGTCTGCATCCTAGAGTGCTTAAAGAAGTAGCCCAAGAAATAGTGGATGCATTAGTGATAATTTTTCAAAACTCGTTAGATTCTGGACTAGTTCCTGAGGATTGGAGGGTGGCTAATGTAACTCCACTTTTTAAAAAAGGAGGGAGAGAGAAACCGGGGAATTATAGACCGGTTAGCCTAACGTCGGTGGTGGGGAAACTGCTGGAGTCAGTTATCAAGGATGTGATAACAGCGCATTTGGAAAGCGGTGAAATGATCGGACAAAGTCAGCATGGATTTGTGAAAGGAAAATCATGTCTGACGAATCTCATAGAATTTTTTGAGGATGTAACTAGTAGAGTGGATAGGGGAGAACCAGTGGATGTGGTATATTTGGATTTTCAAAAGGCTTTTGACAAGGTCCCACACAGGAGATTAGTGTGCAAACTTAAAGCACACGCTATTGGGGGTAAGGTATTGGTGTGGGTGGAGAATTGGTTAGCAGACAGGAAGCAAAGAGTGGGAATAAACGGGACCTTTTCAGAATGGCAGGCGGTGACTAGTGGGGTACCGCAAGGCTCAGTGCTGGGACCCCAGTTGTTTACAATATATATTAATGACTTGGATGAGGGAATTAAATGCAGCATCTCCAAGTTTGCGGATGACACGAAGCTGGGTGGCAGTGTTAGCAGTGAGGAGGATGCTAAGAGGATGCAGGGTGATTTGGATAGGTTGGGTGAGTGGTCAAATTCATGGCAGATGCAATTTAATGTGGATAAATGTGAAGTTATCCACTTTAGTGGCAAAAATAGGAAAACAGATTATTATCTGAATGGTGGCCGATTAGGAAAAGGAGAGGTGCAACGAGACCTGGGTGTCATTATACACCAGTCATTGAAAGTGGGCATGCAGGTACAGCAGGCGGTGAAAAAGGCGAATGGTATGCTGGCATTTATAGCAAGAGGATTCTAGTACAGGAGCAGGGAGGTACTACTGCAGTTGTACAAGGCCTTGGTGAGACCACACCTGGAGTATTGTGTGCAGTTTTGGTCCCCTAATCTGAGGAAAGACATCTTTGCCATAGAGGGAGTACAAAGAAGGTTCACCAGATTGATTCCTGGGATGGCAGGACTTTCATATGAAGAAAGACTGGATGAATTGGGCTTGTACTCGTTGGGATTTAGAAGATTGAGGGGGGATCTGATTGAAACGTATAAGATCCTAAAGGGATTGGACAGGCTAGATGCAGGAAGATTGTTCCCGATGTTGGGGAAGTCCAGAACGAGGGGTCACAGTTTGAGGATAGAGGGGAAGCCTTTTAGGACTGAGATTAAGAAAAACTTCTTCACACAGAGTGGTGAATCTGTGGAATTCTCTGCCACAGGAAACAGTTGAGGCCAGTTCATTGGCTATATTTAAGAGGGAGTTAGCTATGGCCCTTGTGGCTACGGGGGGCAGGGGGTATGGAGGGAAGGCTGGTGCAGGGTTCTGAGTTGGATGATCAGCCATGATCATAATAAATGGCGGTGCAGGCTCGAAGGGCCGAATGGCCTACTCCTGCACCTATTTTCTATGTTTCTATGTTTCTATGTCCGTGAGGGGATCCAGGAGTGCCCCTATTAACTGTTTGAAGAGAGACAGAGAGAGAGTTATTTACCACCGATATGTTACGTTTGAAAAGAGAGAGAGAGAGACGAAGATTAACGGTTGGACAGTCACTTTAAGGCATTGGAAATAACTTTGGATTTCTACTGAGTTTGGAGTTGGAAACAGCACCGAGAGGCTCAAAAGTTGCTATGGTGACCGAAGGCAGATTGTTGATGTTACTTTCAAGGACTTGTTGCCTGCTCGCATTTCTTTACAGACAAAGGAAGGAGGGACTCTTTGAATGACAGGTGATGCTCAGCCTGGAGAAATAAATAGGAGGTCAGATGATCCAGACCTCAGACACATGATCTGGACACTGAATGAGCATTGTTGTGGCCGCAGAGAAAGTGGCTTTTGGAGGATCGATCAGGCGGATCGATCCAAATTGCTATTACAGTGAAGGAGAAGGGGTTGACTGGTGGGGAGTTGTCTATGTGCCCACCCTTGCCAGGGTGATAGCTCCACCATGGGAAAACCGGTCCTCCTGGTTAAAGTCACAGTCGGTGACTTGTGAAGGATTTCGGAGGATGACGAGGAAATCGACGACAGTAGCTCACCTGAAGACTCAACTCACTCTCTCTCTCTCTCTCCATCGCTATTCAACTACATACCATGAACTGAACTGAACTTTACTCAACATCATAAGACTGTAACACACATCAAAATTGCTGGTGAACGCAGCAGGCCAGGCAGCATCTATAGGAAGAGGTACAGTCGACGTTTCAGGCCGAGACCCTTCGTCAGGACTAACATAATCATAAGACTGTATCTTTTTACCCCAGACTTAAAGTAGCTTGGTTTTCATACATATATTCCACACTTACTTTTATATATAATCATTGCTAACCTGTTTGATTTATCTACATTAATATTACTGTATTGGGTAGTTACTAATAAATATTAGTAGTTTATAGCAATATTGGACTCCAAAGTGGTTTCTATTTCTGCTGGTTTCTTTATCCCCGTCACGGGTACGTGACATAAATTGGGGGCTCGTCCAGGATATGAACAAATTGGTCGGGAGGCTGGTTTGAATTGATTGGGGAAAATCCCTTTTGATTGGGACTTTTGATATGGTTGTGTGGAAAAACAGCAGAAATGGATGTTGTGGGATTTCTGAAATCACCAGACCTGGTGACTTTGAAGTTAACTAAAAAGTATAAGTTGCGGGACATGGCTAAAGAATTGAAAGTTGAGGTAAAGAGAGGTATGACGAAAGTAGAAATTCGAACGAAAGGGAACATTTGGTGAGGAGGCGTTAGAGTTGTTCGTGGAAGGTGAACCTACTGCGGATGAGTTTCAGCTTCAGTTGGAAATATTAAGGAGGGAGCATGAACTGAAATTAAAACAGCTCCAGAGAGAGGCTAGGGAGGCAGAAAGAAAGAGACAGCTTGAGAGGGAGAAATGGCAACGTGAAGATCACGTGGCAGAAAGGCAGAGACAGTTTAAAAGGGAGAGGTTGCAGCAAAGAGGTTTAGAGTCGGACCCTGATGATTTTTACAGCTCGGAAGGGCTAGTTTTGTGTGATGAATTTAAAAGTTGTGTTCCTGATGAGATAAGGGCATACCCAGTGGCAGAGGATGCCCCTACCCTGAAGGGGTTTGATAAGAAAGCAGACGAAGAAGTTTTAACCCATGAGGTTGAGTTTACTCCAGAAAAGAGTTGGCCAGAGAATAGCTGGGAGGTTCAAGATGACCTTGAATTTGAAACTAGGACAAGTGATGACAGCCCAGAAGAGGCAGTTGTTCCGATTGAATGTGTTCGGGTTGGTGAAGGACCTGTGGATTCACAGAGTAGTGAACTTTGTGTTGAAACTCAGTTAAGGTCTGAGGTGTCTGACTTGGTTGAAAGGGAACGCAGTTTTAGTGTGTCAGATGATCTTGGTTCAGTGAATAAGGGGTTAACCTTGGTACCAGTGGAATGTGAGGATTCTCAGTTATTTGTATTTGACCATGTTTTACAAGTTGGTCATGAAGTGGAAATTGGTGAGTTCAGTTTTGTTGAAAATAATGGAAAAAGTGTTGTTCCTGGACTTTTGGTTAAAGTGATGGAAAAGGTTGGATTGGTTGCGCGACCTTTGACCCTGCTTGCAGGACAAAGGCCTGCTGAGACAGGATGCGCTAGTTTGTTGAATTTTGTTTGGACATTTGAGCACCTGCAAGGTCATACTGTTATTCAGTGTAATGCTATGGAAGCAAGGCGCAGTGAAGGTCGGAGAAACTTGATAAAGAGATTGGTTAGCCTCTTTCATAATGTTTACGTAATTCTCATCAGCCTGATGATGATACTGAATTTCATAAACAATGGATGCATGTTGACAGCTCTCCAAGATAAGAGTGTTTCAGCAATTCAGCTGATGAGTAAAGTTGCTATTGAGACCTACAATAGAAAAACCAAAGGTTTAAATTATGATGTGTCACAGACTTTTCTACCTTCCAGATTTCAGCAGGACTTAAGAGTACAATTGATAAGAGTAAGGTGTATAGGAAAGGTTTGTCTTTATTGAGAAAGGAATGTACCGAGGAACAGAAGCGAGATTCTGGAATGGTGGCTTTAAGAGAGATAGCTCTCACAGGAGAGGAGGTTCAGAGAGAGTCAGTGGGATATTACCTTAAAGATGGGGTGTTGATGAGGAAGTGGAGACCAGCCACTGTGCCTGCAAGTCACGTGGTGGTTTTGAAAGGTTACAGGGCTGAAATTTTAAACGTGGCTTACAGCATGGAGTGAGAGAGACAGTGAATAGGATTGTGAAGGAACTTTACTGGCCTAGTTTAAGGAATGATGTAGTGAATTGTGTGGGCCCATGGCAAAAGACTGCAGCTGATTATCAGTATGTGTTAACAATTGTGTGTGCTGTGTCTTGGTCCCCTGAAGCAATGTCTTTTGAAAACACTGAGACCAAGACTGTGGTAACAGCATACAGTAAGTTTTACACACTGGCAGGTCTGCCCAAAGAAATTCAATTTGACCGGGGTAATAACTTTACTTTGAGAACGTTCCAGGGGATAGCTAGAGAATTAGAAGCTAAACACATGGTGTCATTTACGTATCACACAGAGTCTAAGGGAGCCTTGGAACGGCTGAACTCAACTCTTAAGACAATGATTAAAGCACATTGTGTGAGAAATGAGGAAAATTGGAACAAGGGGGTTCCCCTCTTCTTATTTAGTGTTGGACATTCGATTCAAAAGGCAGTGAAGGGTAATTTGTTTGGAACCTGTGTTCAGTTACAGGCCAAAAGGACCTTTGACCCTACTCAGAGAACTCTGGAAGGGATTTAATAAGCTTTGTGACTTTGCCAAGGAAAGTTTACAAAATGGTCGAGTCAAAATAAGACACTTGTTTACTGGAATTGCAGCTGGGAGAATTGTTGTAGAACAAAATGGAGTTGTGAAATCTGATAATGGAATTACTCATTGAATCTAGACTCACCTGGATGTCAGAATTCTACTGTTTTGAAAAATATTACTGATAAGGTCCACCAGTTGGACCCAAAACTGAAAAAACAAGTAAAAGGACTAATTGGTGTATTGAATTGGTGCACAGGTGCAGTGCATGACATCATTATGAATTTAGCCCAGTCTATGAAATAGCATCTTCACAGAGTGAACTTTGAGGAAAGTAAAATGAGTGAAGAAGAAATTAGAAACAAGAAAGAACAAAGAAAGGAATGGATAACGGTACTGATAGAGTGGGGAAGGCTAAATGCCTTATTAAGATTTACTTGTTAAAAGGATACTGGGGTGTTCCTTTAATAGAGAGGGCTAAAGAGTTATCAGCATTTGTGACACTGTCTAGACTGTATGCATACAATGTTTTACACTTCGGGATGAAAAATCCTCTAGAAACATTTCAAAGAATAATCAACTCGGTGATTAGAGGGTTAGAAAACACAGAGGCCTATATTGATGACCTAGTGGTCTGGAATGACACGTGGGAAGAGCATATTGCAGCTGTAGAAAAACAGTTTGACAAGGCCACCTTCCAAGGCCACTCTTACTGTGAACCTCGCTAAAAGTGAGTTTGGCCATGCCATAGTTACATGTCTGGGTTATGTGGTGGGCTAACGCCAACTGGCTCCTGTACAGGCCAAGGTTCAAGCTATTCCTGAAGTTCCTGTTCTAACTAGCAAGAAAGCTCTAAGAAGGTTTTTAGGGATGGTTGGGTATTATCATAAGTTATGTAAGAACTTTGCTGACATCGCTCTTCCCCTAACAAAACTCCTGGGGAAGAGTGAAAGATTTGAATGGAGTCACCTTTGCCAGGAGGCATTTGAACGTCTGGAAACCATCCTGGGTTATCATCCTGTGCTCAAAGCACCTGACTTTTCAAAGCCATTTTCTATAACAACAGGTGTTAGTGACGAAGCTGCTGGGGCAGTACTGTTACAGAAGGGAGTGGATGACATTGAACATCCAGTAGCTTATTTCTCAAAGAAATTTAATGTGAACCGGAAAAATTATTCAACTGTTGAGAAGGAGTTATTGGCACTTATTCTGGCCTTACAACGTTTTGAGGTTTATACTTGTCCTGCCCAAAGACCTCTTGTGATTTACACAGATCACAATCCGCTGGTGTTTCCAACTAAGATGAAGGATGAGAATAGAAGGTTGTTAAATTGGAGTCCGATATTGCAGGAAGGTGACTTAAAAATCAAACATATAAAAGGTACTGATAACATCATAGCTGATTGCTTATCCCGATGTTAAGTTGGAAACTGTAACCATTTTTGCCTTGTCATCTGATGTTTTTTCCCTGTATTCTTTAAAACCCCGTGATAGACATTTAAAAAAAAATCATCTTCGACAATTTTTTTTTTCCCTTTGGAAGGGGAGTGTGAGGGGATCCAGGAGTGCCCCTATTAACTGTTTGAAGAGAGACAGAGAGAGAGTTATTTACTACCGATATGTTGCTTTTGAAAAGAGAGAGAGAGAGACAAAGATTAACGGTTGGACTGTCACTTTAAGGCATTGGAAGTAACTTTGGATTTCTACTGAGTTTGGAGTTGGAAACAGCACCGAGCAGCTCGTAAGTTGCTATGGTGACCGAAGGCAGATTGTTGATGTTACTTTCAAGGACAGTTTGCCTGCTTGTATTTTTTTACAGACAAAGGAAGGAGGGACTCTTTGAATGACAGGTGATGCTCAGCCTGGAGAGATAAGTAGGAGGTCAGATGATACAGACCTCAGACAGATGATCTGGACACTGAATGAGAATTGTTGTGCCCACAGAGAAAGTGGGTTTTGGAGGATCGATCAAGTGGATTGATCCAAATTGCTATTCCGGTGAAGGAGAAGGGGTTGACTGGTGGGGAGTTGTCTATGTGTCCACCCTTGCTGGGGTGATAGCTCCACCACAAGAAAACCTTGTTAAAGTCACAGTCGGTGACTGGTGAAGGACTTCGGAGGACGATGAGGAAATCGATGACAGCAGCTCACCTGAACACTCAACTCACTCTCTCTCTCCATCACTATTCAACTACATACCATGAACAGAACAGAATTGAACTTTACTCAACATCATAAGACTGTATATTTTTACCCCTAGACTTAAAGAAGCTTGGTTTTCATACATATATTCCACACTTACTTTTATATATAATCATTGCTAACCTGTTTGATTTATCTACATTTATATTACTGTCTTGGGTAGTTACTAATAAATATTAGTAGTTTATAGCAATATTGGACTCCAAAGTGGTTTCTATTTCTGCTGGTTTCTTTATCCCCGTCACGGGGTACGTGACAGGTCATATACAGCTTATACAGACATCCCACCCTGCAATAACTCACTTCAGGGAGGTAGCACCCCCGCCCCCCGCAACCCCATATCCACCTCCCCCCGCCCTAAGTGATTTTGTCTAATCTGTAAACCAAGTTGGGTACATACAGAAAATGTGACATGAAAATATGTACTTATATTATATTATCATGTCTATTCTATTACAACTTTGAGCAAGTCTACAGGGAGTTTGGCCTCATCACGCAGGACATCTATCGGGTAGCTCCTTAGCAGCCAGCTAGCTAGTTTAAATAATGTTAGCTATGCTAATGAATGAATGACACCTGTTAAACTCACCTCAACATGTCTTTTACATTTTAACCCACCATGGGCAATAGAAAAGTCACTGTTGCAAACGGTGCAGCGAGCAACACTGTCATTATTTTTGAGGTTGACTGTAAAGTCCACCCACAGAAAAAGCTGATAGGTCTACTTAGCAGGGGTCCCCAACCTTTTTTGCACCGTGGACCAGTTTAATATTGACAATATTCTTGCAGACTGGCTGACCAGGGGCGAGAATGTTAATCATGACTGGAATATAGCTGATAAGTCAACCATATGTCAGTTATAAGTGGCTACTACACTCATTTTCATTTCTAAAAGGGTTTATCTAATGAATTTAATATTAAACACACAGCGCATATTTTCCTCGCATGATAAGTCAATTATAAGTCAATAGCATCATAACATTTTAAGTAACGTTTGGATATTAAACACACAGCACATATTTTCTCCATATGACCATATAAAATCATTGCAACACACCAATATCACTGAATCAGTGGGAGCCCTGGGCTTGTTTTCCTGCAACAAGACGGTCCCATCGAGGGGTGATGGGAGACAGCGATACTCGAAGGGGGTTCCTTGTGTCCAGTCTATTCCGCAATTTAGTTTTCATTGCATTCATTGCAGAAAACTCCGCTTCTCAGAGATATGCTGGAAACGGAAGCAACGTTTTCAGTGCTTCCATGGCTATCTCAGGATATTCAGCCTTGACTTTGATCCAGAATGCCGGCAGAGATGTTATGTCAAACATACTTTTCAGCCTACCGTCATTTGCAAGCTCGAGGAGTTGATCTTCCCGCGCTGAGATGGATGACGCGTGCGTAATGACCTCGCGTGCGTTCAAGTTCAGCAGTGGGCATGATAGGGAATGAGGAAAGGTGCAGCTGACTCATATCGTTTCATATTGCCAAATCATATCATTTCCTCGCAGCCCGGTGGTTGGGGACCACTCTTAGCACGAAGAGAGACCAATCAGGATGCTCGCTCTCCCTCTCCCTCTCAAATAATCGATTTCCGAGATATTGTATATAATTTCTGGGCCTCAGGGAGCCACTATCAACATGCGGGAGACTCCCAGAACATGCGGGAGAGGTGGGATGTCTGGCTTATAACATGCACAATCACTGAAGTCTGTGAACAGGCTTACAATAAAATAATCCCTACAGCTATTTTTATCAGAAAGTCTTGCTCATTATGAATGAGCTATTTAAATATGTGTATTTCCTTTCTCGCAGTACTACATTTGTTTATTAGGGTTAGCAATCCACATTTACATGGTGACAAAGCCTGAACATCCAGATTAGTTTTGCATTACACCATCTAACATAAAGTTTCCTTTATGTTTTACTATAAATAAAGCAAGTACTGACCTAAAATACATAATGGCTTCCTGATGAATTTCAGGCGGCCTCTCCATCCTCTGTATCGACAGCAGCAGCCAGCTGCCCAAACCCTGAGGCAAAACTCTAAGCCAAATACCACGATGGTAACAGCTTCCTGTTTAAAAAAAAGGACACACAGCTTATTGGAAAGTATTGCAATTTAATACCTGAGATAAATCACAAGTAAAACTCTACATAAATGCAGGCTGTTTACATATTTCAAAATAGTTGGTCACACCTTGTTTAATTTGATATAAAAATCAAATCTAAACTTTTACTTGTAGTTAAGTTCTGTGAAGCATAGCTGTTGGAATTAGCGTTGTGACATTCTGGGAGTAGAAAGTATTTCTTGAATGTCAAGTGAAATCACTCACTGAACGTTAATACTGAAGCAAATACTGGACCATTTAAGGTGACTAATAGACAGACAAGGGTTCTGTCGGCATTAGGAGGTACAGGTGAGTGATGTGGGTGCTGACTACATCAAGAGTTCCTCAGAATCGTGCAACTCTCTTTGGCTGTTTCATGGCCTTTCGTTTTATTAGAAAGTTGGCAGGGTGAGCATTTACCAATAATGATACAATATTCAGTTCAATTCAAAAATCCATAGACTATGAAACATTTTTTGCCACCATTCTACATTCGGCCTTAGCCAGAAATGTTTCATACAGCATTCATAGTACACAAGTACTGAAACTATTGCTAACAATTGGGAATTTGGTTATCACTCCTTGTTGTTCAAAGGCATCACAATTGCTAAATGAACATCCAATGAACATCCTGTGGTCACCATTAATCAGAAATTCAACTAGGCTAAAATCTTGCTCTATCCTGGATATTCAGCAGGAAATGGCTCACTGCTTTAAGCTTTTCCACCATCCATAAACCACGAGAGAATTGGGACTGAATATTTTCCACTCAAATATAAGCAGCTCAAACAACAAAGAAGGACTTTCACACTGTTCAGAACACAACAGCGTGGTTAATTGTCACCTCATCAATCATCTGAAACATTCAACTCCTCAACAAGATTGTGCATCACAGCAGTACTTTGTACTATCTACAAGACGCACCACACAGCTTCTTTGACAGTACATCCCAAACTGCTGATTTCTACAACACGGACAATGGAGCAGATGTACAGGAACACCAACACTTCACGTTCTTCTCCAAACCATAAGATACCCTGACTAATAAATACATCAGAATTCCTTCATCAATACTTTATCAAATCTCTCCAAAACCTTCTCAAGCAATACTGAAGAAGTCCTTTTAACAGTTCCAGAAGATAGCTCACCATGAATTTCTTGAGGACCATTAGAGACAGCAACCACCTTTGATACTCAGATCCCATGAAAGAATAAAAATGATGTTTAAAAGTGTAATATGTACGGATCAATGATAATGAGAGCAGACTATGTAGATGATTAGTGTATGGAGACTGACATTTGTGGAGGAACAGATATTATATATGAAGGGAAGCAAATGAATAATGTATTCAGAGGATTTGATGAGTAACATATGAAGGTGTACAGCAGAACAGTGACTAAAACAGTGCATGAGAGATTTAGATGTAAAAAAGGTTAGGTAACAGAAGGATGGATGAATAATGTACATGGAGCTGAATGATATATGTTATTGCAGTAAAGGTTTAGATAAGTAATGTATCAAGAAAAGAGATAAGGGAAATTAAGACTGGGATAGATAGTCATTGTGTGAAGATTTTGAGCATGATCAATGTATAATGTATGTAGAATATGGATGTCTGATGTATGTTGAAGGAGGAAGATAAATATATTTAAGTATATAAGTAAGTGTTGTGTGGATGTAGATAAGATTGAACTGTGTGATGCATGTAACATATAGATAATGTATAGGGTGATGTATTTCATTAAATGATGATTGTGAATGATGTAGTTTTGATGAGACAGTGACCAAGGTGTTAGAGAAGGTGTGCCAGTTGAGATGTTGTTTGAAGAGTGTTAAATAATCTTGTATATAAAGGTGTAGAGTTAAAGAGGTACACAATTTAAGGAGTGAAGTATGATGTACTAAATGAGTGAACATAAGAAAAAGGAGCAAAAAAAGGAACCATTGAGCCCGTTTCATTATTCAGGATCATACCTGACCTGATCTCGGCTTCAACATTTTCCTGCCCCATCCACAAAACTTTTGACTCTCCTCGATTACAAAACTCTATCTCAGACTTGAATATATGCAATGACTCCATCTCCACAGTATGGTAGGGGACAGAATTTTATATATTCAGCCCTCTGAAAGAAAACATTCCTCCTTAACACTATGAAGCTAAATTCTGCTCTGTTTATTATTCAGCACTTACTTTAGTGATTCCTGTCTGGTCAGACTAAGTCAAACAATATAAGCAATGCTGGGCTTCTTGAAAACCGATCAATGAATGATGCCATCAATTATATCATTAATTGGAATAGTAACTCAATGAAGATTTCTGAATTTAAATACGTAAAAGATCATAATCACATACAACCAACTTAATCAAAGCAAATTTTAAATCTAGAAGATTAGCTTTATAATATACAACAAAATTAAATTCTACTTAACCAGTATTAGGAGCCATTCTTGTGAGAGTGTCTCGTATTCAATGAATGTTGACAAAATGGCCAGGATTAAGCACCCAAGGACTAATAAAAATCTGTTAAGTGAAAAACAAAGATTTCTAACTTCCAACATCAGAGATAAAACAGAAACACAAAACAAAAATGTAACATTATTTCATATCAGTATTAAAGTTCATTTAATAGTAACATGCATTATATAATACATTTCTATACTTACAGGAAAATCAGTCTTTTGGTTAACTATATCAGCAAAGTAGATACATGTCAACAAGAGTGAAACGTGTCTCAATTAAGATCTGCAAACTATATATAAGGAAACTTAGTTACTGCATTTATAATGTAAGCATCATTATCTTCAATATTCTGCTTGCACTTTGTAAATCTCCATTCAAATAATGACCAATTAACCTGATACATTTTTGGACTGTGGGAGAAAACTGGAGGACCCGGAGAAAACCAGATTATTCCAGCAGGAGGACATACAGAGACTCCTTACAGAACGGCATTGGAGTTAAGCTCCAAACTACAGAACATGCTGAGCTGTAATAGTGTTGCTTTGTTGGTACATCCTTTCAGTTAGTCTGAATTTGACTGCCACAGTAAACAATTTTCTTCCTTAAAAATCATGTCTAAGTGGATGACTTCTGACAGCAGTATCAAAAATCCACGTTACACCTAAAGGTTCTTTTCACAAAATCGCAATACTATTTGGGCTGTTGGGTTTGTTCAACTATTCGGCTAATTAATGAGCACTCCCTCAAAAGATGTGAATGTAATCGCATAATTATAAGTAGCCCAGAGGCCTGGAGTTCTGATTCAAAGACAAAAGTTCAAATCTCACTAATGAAAAATTAGAATCAGTAATGGTGACCACAAAACTCTGGCTTTTTGTAAAAATCTATCTGGTTGGTTAACATCATTTACAGATAACTATACTGTGCCTGATTTCTATTGGACTCCAAACTTGGCTGGCTTTTAAGTGCAACCTAAAATGACACTGAATTTAGAGACAATTCATGCCTGGAGTCAGACAAAATGGGCAAGGAACTAAACAAGTACTTTGCATTGGTATGGTATTCACCAAAAAAAACGTGGAGGATTGCAAGATCAGGAAGAAGTACATAGATATACCAAATCATGATGAAGTCAAGGAGATGTTGGGTCTAGTCTCGGGATTCCCAACCTTTTTTATGCCATGGACCAATACCATTAAGCAAGGGGGTCTATGGATTCCAGGTTGGGAGCTCCTGTTCTACCCCATGAAAGTGGATAAATCCCTAATGCCTTTTGAGATCTATCCCAGCTTATTGAGAGAAGAAAGACAAGAAATTGCTGGGGCCTTAACAGAGTTCTTTGCATCCTCTTTGGACATAGACAAGATCCCAAAGGAATGGAGAATAGCTAATGTTTCTCTATTTAAGAAGGCAATAGAGACAAAACAAGAAATTATGTTGCCTGCTTTACAGGAAGGATGTGGAGGTGTTAATGAGGGAGCAGAAAAGATTCACCAGAATGTTGCCTGGTTTAGAGTTCTAGCTGTCAGGAGAGGCTGGAATGTTAAAGGTTACATGGGGGAGGGGGGTTTAAATGATAGAGGTTTATAAAATCATGAGGACGGACAGAGTCTATACCCCTGGAGTAGAAATATTATATACCAAATGGCCCAGCATTAAGATGAGATGGGGAAAGTTTAAAAGAGAGTTACACGGTAAACGTTTAACTCAGTGAGTAGTAGGTACCGGGAATATGCCGTCAGGGGAGGTGGGGAATTGTGGAAGCAGATGTGACAGTAATGATTAGGAGAAATTCAGATAGTTACATGAACGAGCAGGGAATTGAGGGCAGTAGACATCAATTCAGTCAGATGCAGAGTTTAAATTGCCAGTATGGTTGGACAGACATTGTGGGCTGATGTACCTTGTAACTGTGCTGCACTGTTCTGGACTGTATTGGCAACTGCTAATGTGTACCTTTAAAACAAAATCATGCCAATAAATTTCCATTAATAGCTTATAAGGGTTAATTCACACATTCAGCCTGCAACTACTATAGACCACTATTTTTAAAGGTTCAAAGGTTCATTTATTATCAAAGTATACAACGCTGAACAACTTCTTCTCCAGATAGACACGGAACCAAGAAAGAAAAGAATGATAGCACCAACATCAACCCTTAAATCCCTCCTCCCCGAACAAAAAAAGGAACAAAAATGAAACAGTCACATTGACCCCAAATCCCCCTTCCTCCACACACAAAAAAACAAGAATTATCAGATGAATATCACAGAATATAAAAAACTATAAGACTGATAAAAACTCTACAAGTCCATGTCCAAAATGCAGAAAACTGGGGTAGCATTCTCCAGGCTCAATGGTAGGCTCTTCCCTTTCCGGCAGTGAGCAATCCCACCAGCAATCAAATGGCAGTCTTCCGTCTCCAGCAGCAGAGCGTTCCACCAGCAAGCAAACAGCAGTCTTCCCTCTCCGTAGCAGAGCAATCCCCCGGCGATAAAAAGACAGGCAGTAAGCACTCACCTTCCACATTTGCCTCGATGTTTCAATCTCCCTTGTCACATTAATCAGTGAATAAATGGAAGCTTTAATTGGCAAAGTGGAGTCGAGCATCAGCACGCACCCAGTCCCCATAGCTTTCTCTCCACAATGTTCCCGCACACTACCTCTCCCTGTCAGGATCCTCTCAGAGACTGCAGAGCGCTGAAACTCGCAAAGTAACTCCAAACTGCAAATCATGGGTTCCAACAGTTCCAGAATCACATTCAAGATGAAAAGCAAATGTAAACGACATAAAAGAAGTATATTATGGTTTCATAATATATCCTGAAGATGTTGACTGAAGGAGCGTTGTATGCAGGCACCATCTTGACCAGAAGTATCATGCCCTTCCTTCCTTGGGATTCTAATCCTAAATAACAGTAAGTGGAGAGGGCCGAGAAGATGATGTGGGAAAAAGAGGGAGTGACATTTTGACTCACAGTAGTATTGTGCTAGCATAGCTCCCATTGTTCATTAAATAAAGCAGAAGTAAAATATATGTTTTAGAGTGTTTATTTAATAAAATGTTTCATTCTCCTTGTTTGCAACATATAGAAAACAAATTCTCTCTCTTTGTTTTGCTGGTTCAATGTAATGTTGAATGGCCTGGACAGAGTGGTGGAAAGGATGTTTCTTATGGTGGGGGGGGGGGTGTCGAGGACAAGAGGGCACAGCCTCCAGGTAGAGGGGCATCCATTTAAAACAGAGATGTGGAGAAATTTCTTTAGCCAGGGTGTGGTGAATTTGTGGAATTTATTACCACAAGTAGCTGTGGAGGTCAGGTCATTTTGTGTTTTTATGGTAGAGATTGATAGGTTCTTGATTGGACACGGCATGAAAGGTTACAGGGAGAAGGCTGGGGAGTGGGGTTGAGGAGGGGAGAAAAAATCAGCCACGATTGAACAGTGGAGCAGTCTCAAATGGCCATATGGCCTAATTCTGCTCCTGTAGTCTTATGGTCTTATGGTGGTATAATGTAGCTGTTCATTTCATTCTGCATTCAGTTAGCATTTTACTTATACTTTCTCAATGCACTTGTCACAGTATCTCAATACATGTGACAACAATAAAAGATAATCCAATTGCAATTCTTGGGTGTAAGATGGCTCCATACAATATATACAAGCAGAAAAGCTCAGCGGAACAGGATTTCTCCCAAAATCCTGGGTGAAGACAGACATTATAATCTGCTCTTCGCTCTTGAAATACCTTGGTTATCTTAAACCCAAGGGACCAGAATTTTTCTTTAAGATTAATTGGACAACCATTAAGAAAGAAGAATACTAGAATTCAAAGCTTCTCAGTTCACGTGATAGCCTTAAGTCTGATGACTCTGTCAAGACTGGTTCTACATGTATAACTCCTTATCATCATGATATTTGAACACAATTCTGGTTAATGCTTCTTTCTCAAGATCACTACTCCAGCCGCCAATGTTCCAACAAACCACAAGAGGGACCCATTGCTCTGTGAGATGTATTGATTGGCTACAACATATTCACATAGTTACTGTCATGCATCCACATTGTATGGCATTTTTAGATTACAGCTTAAATGAGTTACTTAACAACTTAAGTATCAACAGTTCTGCCATTGTCCATAGTGGAAAGAAATCAATTGTTTATGCTATCTCAGACTCCTTTCCCTTTTATATATATTAATAATTTGGATGAGAATGTCAATGGCAAATTGCAGATGATACACCACAATTGAATGTGAAGAAAGTTGCCTTAGTTTATAACAAGGTTTAGATCTATTAAGAAAGTGGGCAAGGAATGGGAGATGGAACTTAACTCAGACAAGTGTGAAGTGATTCATTTTGGGAAGATGAACCAGGACATACACAGTGAATGGCAGGGCCCGGGGGGACGCTGTAGAACAGGGACATTGGAATATAAGTTCCCTGAAAGCTGGAGCACAGGTAAACAGTGTGATATTAGGCAGCGCTTGGCACACTTGCCTTCTGCAATAAGGTTACCGAGTACAAGAATGGACAAGTCACTAAATGCTGGTTAGGCTGCACTCAAATTTCTGGTCATCACTCTACAGGAAAGATACGATTAAGCTAGAGAGGGTGCAGAGAAGATTCCCAAAGATGTTGCCTGGATTGGATGAGTCAGTTTACTTTGGAGTGTAGGAGACTGAGTGGTGATCTGATAGCGAGTGGTCCATTACATTGTAGGAGACATAAATAGGGTAGAGAGCCAGTATCTGTTCTTCATGGTACAGGGCTGTAAAACTAAAGGGCACAGGTTGAAAGTGAGAGGGAAGAGAATTAAAGCGGGCCTTAGGGTAAGCATTTCACATAAATAATAGTGAAGTAAAAACACTGGAATGAACTGTCAGAGGTTATCGTTACAGCTCAAAACTGCCAGAGCTATGAACAGCAACAACACTTTAAAGGCATCCATACAGGTTCTTGTATAAGTAAGGCATAGAGAGATATAGAATTAATGAAGGCAAGTGGGATTAGTACCGAGAAGCATGATTGGCAGAGGCACATTGAGCTGAAGGGTTTTCAACACAATTATATGGGTATTGTTTTGTGATATAAGTGCTAACTTTTTAATTAAAACAGGTTTGGGGTGTAGAATCTGATCCCATCATGTCTACCTTAATACTGCATTACAGCAGTTAGTGGTAATGTACCTTCCTGATAGGTGTGAGCCACCATTAGCACAAAAGAAGAAGGGGAGCAACTACAGTGTGAGTGGGCAGGGTTGGAGAGGTGAAGGCTCTGGTAAGTCTTTCTATGACTGCACAGGTAGAGCAGTGGGAATGGAACCCAGGGAGGTAGCGTGCTCTTCTTCAAGGATATGGGAAGTCAAAGAGACCTCCACGTCCCCGATGATCACACCTGCAACAAGTGCATCCGGCTGCAACACCTCGAAATTGGGTGACCTATGAATTATTTGGAAGACAAAGGATTTGATTGGCAAGTGTTACAGGGAGGCAGTTACACCTAAGTTGCAGGATGCTGATAACTGGTTGACTGTCAGAAGAGGGAACTGGGAACAGCAGCCAGTGCAGAGAACCCTGTGGGTGTTCCCCTCAATAACAAGTATATTTGTTTGTTACTACTCGAGGGAAAACCTAGCAGAGGAAAGGCACAACAGTCCATAAGACCATAAGACACAGGAGTAGAAGTAGGCCATTTGGCCCATTGAGTCTGCTCCACTGTTCAATCATGGTTGATCCTTTTTTTCCCTCTTCAGCCCCACTCCCCAGCCTTCTAACATTTGATGCCATGGCCAGTCAGGAACATATCAATCTCCAGCTTACATACACCCAAAGACCTGGCCTCCACAGTTGCCTGTGTTAACAATTCTTCACCACTCTGGCTAAAGAAATTCCTGTGCATCTCTGTTTTAAATTGATGCCCCTCTATCCTGAGGCTATGCCCTCTCATCTAGATTCCCTCACCGTGGGAAACATCATCTCCCCCTCCCCCTCCCACTTTCAAATCTCTTACTAGCTCTTCCTTCAGTTAGTCCTGACGAAAGGTCTCGGCCGGAAACGTCGACTGTACCTCTTCCTAGAGATGCTGCCTGGCCTGCTGCGTTGACCGGCAACTTTGATGTGCGTTGCTTTCCATATCTACTCTGTCTAGGCCTTTCAACATTCAAAAGGTTTCAATGAGATCCCCTCCTCCATTCTTCTAAATTCCAGAGTTAAACCAGCGAGTTGTTTGTTATGTGTCCCTGCTTGCTGGGAAAATGGAGACATCTCTTTCTCCCTTATTAGGGAGAGAGAGAACCTGTGGTATGTCGAATAACAGGTGAAATGCAAAGTCTTTGGCGTAACTGCAAGTCCGTGTCTTTGTCTTTGTTTTGCTCATGCTTGAATGCTCGGTGGCCGTGACAATGCTTGATCTTTTTTGCTGGTGGGTGGGAGGGAAGGGGGGATTATTGCTTGCTGCCACTTTCGCGTGGGAGGGAGGGGAGCTGGGGAGGACTTTGGGGTTCTTGCGTTTAACTGTCGTTCATTCTTTGGGCACTTCTCTGTTTTCATGGATGTTTGTGAAGAAAAAGCATTTCAGGATGTATATTGTATACATTTCTCTGACATTAAATTGGACCTTTGAACATTTGAACCTTGATAACCCTTTCATTCCCGGAATAATTTTGTGAACCTCCTCTGAAACCTCTCCAATGCCAGTACATCTTTTCTGAGATGAGGAGCCCAAAACTGTTCACAATACTCAAGGTGAGGCCTCACCAGTGTCTAATAAAGCCTCAGCATCACATCCTTGCTCTTGTATTCTAGACCTCTTGAAATGAATGCTAACATTGTATTTGCCTTCCTCACCACAGACTCTACCTGCAAGTTAACCTTTAGGGTGTCCTGCACAAGGACTCCCAGGTCCCTTAGCATCTCAAATTTTTGGATTTTCTCCCCATTTAGAAAATAGTACGCACATTTATGTCCACTACCAAAGTGTATGACCATGCATTTTCCAACATTGTATTTGATTTGCCACTTTCTTGCCCATTCTCCTAATCTGTCTAAGTCCTTCTGCAGCCTTCCTGTTTCCTCAATACCACCTGCCCCTCCACAAATCTTCATATTATCTGTAAACTTGGGAACAAAGCCATCTATTCCATCATCTAAATCATTTATATACAGCCTAAAAAGAGGCAGTCCCCACACTGACCCCTGCAGAACACCACTAGTCACTGGTAGCTAACAGAAAAGGATCCTTTTATTCCCACTCGCTGCCTCCTACCAATCAGCCAATGGTCTAACCATGCTAGTAAATTTCCTGTAATACCATGGGCTGTTAACTTGGTAAGCAGCCTCATGTGTGGCACCTTGTCAAAGGCCTTCTGAAAATCCAAATATACAACATCCACTGCATCCACTTTATCTATCCTACTTGTTAGCTTTTCAAAAAATTCCAACAGGTTCATCAGGCAAGATTTTCCCTTAAGGAAACCATGCTAATTTGTTTGATCTTGTCCTGTGTCCTTAAGCTCCCTAATCACCTCGACTTCATTACATAACATCCATTCCAGTATAGCTGATTCCCTTGTAGGCTCAACAACAAACTGTTCTAAAAAGCCTTCTCATAAACATTCAACAACTTCACTCTCTTGAAATCCATTACCAACTTGAATTTCCTAATCTATCTGGATGTTAAAATCTCCCATAAATATCCTGACATTGCCCTTTTGACACACCTTTTCTATTTTCACATCTGTTGTCCACATCCCAGCTACTGTTTGGAGACCTATATAAAACTGCCATCAGGGTCCTTTTACCCTTGCAGTTTCTTCACTCAACCCCAAAAGATTCAACATCTTCTGATTTCTATGTCACATCTTTCTACTGATTAGATGCCATTCTTTACTAGCAGAACCACACCACCACATCTGCCTACCTTCCTGTTCCTCCAATACAATGTGTAACCTTGGACATTCAGCTCCCAACTACAACCATCCTTCAGCCACGATTCAGTGAGGGCCACAACATCATACCTGACAATCCGCAATAGTGCAACAAGATCATCCACCTTATTTGTTACACTCCATGCATTGAGATATAACACTTTGAGTACCGTATATGCTACCCTTTTTGATTCTGCATCCCTAATGCACTGATACTCACCATGCTGGCCGCAATTTTGTCCTCTCACCTGCCTGCCCTTCCTGACAGTTTGACTGCACTCTATCTTTGCATTTTTACCATCCATCCTACCTTGAGTTCCTTCACTCCGGTTCCCATCCCCCAGCTAATTAGTTTAAAACCTCCTCAACAGTTCTAACAAACATACCTGTGAGAATATTTGTCCTCTTCGGGTTCAGATGCAACTATCCCTTTTGAACGGGTCATACCTTCTCCCAGAAGAGATCCCAATGATCCGAGAACCTGAAGCCATTCCCCCTCCACCAGCTTCTCAGCCATGTATTTATCTGCCAAACCATCCTGTTTCTACCCGCACTGGTGCGTGACACACGTAGCAATCCAGAACTTATTACCCTGGAGATCCTGCTTTTCAGATTTCTGCCCAGGTCTCTAAATTAGTTCTCTCTTCAGGACCTCTTTGGTTTTCCTTATGTCATTGGTACCAATATGCACCAAGACTGCTCTCCCCCACTCCCCCAAAAATGCCGGGAACACAATCCAAGGCATCTCTGACCTTGGCACCTGGGAGGCAACATACCATCCGGGTGCCCTGTTCACTTCCACGGAATCTCCAGTCTGTTCCCCTGACTATTGACTCCTCTAATACTACCACTCAACTCTTCTCACTATTTTCCTTCTGCATCATGGGCCCATGCTGAGTGCCAGTAACCTGGTCTCCATGGCATTCCCCGGTAGGTCATCTCACACAGCAGTATCCAAAAAGGTATACTTATTATTGAGGGGAATGGCCACAGGGGAGCTCTGTGCTAACTGCCTATTCACCATCCCATTCCTTCTCCTGACAATCACTCAGCTATCTACCTCCTGCACCTTAGAGAAGAATACTTCCCTGAATTCAGATCGATGGTCTTCTCACTCTCCCGTACAAGCTGAAGGTTCTCCAGCTGCTGCTCCAGATCCCTAACACGATTTTCAAGGAGCTACAGTCGGATTCACTTCACCCAGATGTAGTTCCCTGGGAAACTTTGGGTCTCCCAGGACTCCAACATCTGACATGAAGAACACACAACGGCCATTTAAACTACACTAAGTACTCCTGACACAGTAAGAAAAAAGGGAAGCTTCACATTCATGTTTCTGGAACTGAGCCTGGTTCTGTTGCTTTATCAAGGTAAAGTGTTCAAGTTGTAACATTTCACTTGCCCTAGGCTTGGAGCCAAATGACACAGGACCCTCTGTCTGTGCATTAGGAATGTTGCTTTTTCCTAATTAATGCGTCTTGTGCACTCACTATATTGATAATGACAGTTAAACATACAACACTCACATGCAGAGAAGGCCGGTTGCCGTATTAGTATGCAAAGTAGATGCAATGCCAGCATTGCCTACTGGACTTTAGAGAAGCACCCTAATGCTTTCTTTCAGCTCCCATGGAGACACCAGCAATTGAACCAACACATAAATATAGTGGCTGGAAGCAAAGGCTAGAGGTTGGGTATCTGTAGTGCATAACACCCTGGGCTCTTCCAGCATCAACGAGGATAAGTCGAGTGCTTGATAGAACACTCACCATTTGCCAGAATGAGCACAGCACTAACAACTCTGAAGAAGCTTAACACCATCCCTGGACAAAGCAGATTGTTGATACTGTTTTAACCACTCAAAGCATTCATTCCCTCTACAAGTGATTCATAATGACTGCATCTACAAAATGCACAACAGGGCTTGCTCAAGTCACTCTAGCAGCTCCTCCTAAACTGTAACATCTACTACTGAGAAGAAAGAAAAATGCAGTAAGTACATGGTAACACCATCACCTGCAGCTTGCCCTCCAAATTACACACCCATTCAGACTTGGAAATTTATTGACCTTTCTCTATTGTCACTGAGTCTAAATCCTGGAACCCCCCCACTCGATAGCACCATTAAAGTACCCTCACCAGAAGGACTGCAGTCTTTCAAGAAGGAGGCTCACCATCTCGTTCTCCCACTGGTGCCGGTGACGAGTGGTTTTCCACAGGGGTCAGTGTTGGGACTGCTTCTTTTTACATTACACCTCAGTGACTTGTATGATGGAATTGATGGCTTTATTGCAAAGTTTACGGATTATACGGAGATAGGTGGAGGGGCAGGTAGTTTTGAGGAAGTAGAGATGCTACAAAAGGACTTAGACAGATTAGGAGAATGAGCAAAGAAGAGGCAGAAGGATGACAATGTCAGGAAGCTTATGGTCATGCACTTTAGCGGAAAAAATAAAAAGGTAGACTATTTTCTAAATGGAGAGAAAATTGAAAAAGCTGAGGTGCAAAGGGATTCCCTAAATGTTAATTTGCAGGTTGGGTCTGTGGTGAGGAAGGAAAATGTGATGTTAGGATTCATTTCGCAAGGACTAGAACATAAAAGCAAGGATATAATGCTAAGACTTTATAATGCACTGATGAGACCTCACAGAGTATTGTAGGCAGTTTTGGGCCCCTTATCTTAGAAAGGATGCACTGACTCTGAAGAGAGTTCAAAGAAGGTTCACGAAAATGATTCCAGGATTGATTGGCTTGTCATATGAAGAGTGTTTGATGGCTCTGGGCCTATGTTAACCAGAATTCAGAAGAATGATGGGTGACCTACCAAATGGTGAACGATCTTGGTAGAGTGGATATGGAGAGAAGAGTCTAGGACCAGTGGACACAGCCTTAGAATAGGGGGATGTCTATTTAGAATGGCGATAAGGATGAATGTCTTTAGCCCAGAGAATGGTGAATTGTGGAATTCTTTGCCACAGGAAGCTGTGGAGATCAAGTCCTCATCAATATTTAAGGCAGAGGATGATAGATTCTTGATTGGTCAAGGCACTAAGGATTGCGGGGAGAAGACAGGAGATTGGGGCTGAGAGGAATAATGGATCAGCCATGGCAAAATGGCGGAGCAGACTCAATGGGCCAAATAGCCTAATTCTGCTTCTATATCTTATGCTCTCAAGAGCACTTAGGGATGGGCATAAGGAAGTAAGTGACGGCCTTGTCAACAATACCCTGATCCTGAAAAGAAAGAGCAATGGAGGTGTGTATCATGAACAGATTGAAGTAAATGATAGAATCGGCAAGATGTGACCAGCATTTAGACCATTAACTTTTCATTTTAGGATGACCTCTATCATCCTCGCCACCTAATTAACCAAATCTTTCAGAGTCACATCAGAAAACCTGACAACTGAACTCATGTACATTTGAACATCTCTCCTTACCAGCTGCTACAACCTATAAAATGGCTTCTGCCTTGAGTTCCAGCCACAGTGCACTTCCCCTTTAAGAACTGCAAGCATTCTTTAAACATCATTTGCTAGCTTTAAGAGATGGTCATCCTAAGACTGAACCCCACATTTATGTATTGCAATAAATAACAATTAATACCGACCAGATACTGACACAATAATGAAGTCACAACATATTTGTGTGTCTGACAACATTATAACGGTGCACTGCGATCAAAGCACACATTTCTATTACTATCCTGTTCAGCTCCAATATATTTGAATGCAATGCTAAATGCAGAATGTAGGTGCAATCTTTGTGGAAATGAATATTGTTTCCTGAAATATATCTTGTGCTGTAGGGCGTGGTGGAACTGGGGAGGTGATGGTAGGTACAGTGTGAAGGCAGAAGGGTTTGAATTAGAGGGAGCTATCCACGGAGATTAGAACACAAGAGTGTCTTTCAGAGTCTGTAACAATGAGTGTTGAGGTCTGCAATTGCAATGCAATCTGTCAGTTTAACTGCTGATTTTCACAAATGATTTCACTTTGAAGGCAGTGGATTGCACATCACTTGTTTGAGCTGATTTGACCAAAGCTGATGGGGCAGACACACATGAATATGGTAAATGATCAGCACTCAAGAACTGAACCTGTGGGCATCCTCCGAGCACATGGCAGGCAAGTTAAAGTGATAGTAATGAGCAAATAGAATCAAAATTGTGCTCTGAAGCTAGACTCCCAAACAGACAACTTTTATCAGATAGAATTTTTTTAATCCCTCTGTCAGCATAGTTCCATCAGATTCCGTCAATATGGTTTTTGATCCAAGTAGTTTTGTATGCTGTCTGAAAACATATGATATATTTCAAATACAACCTTCTAGTTATTTGCCATATGGAAGGAAAGCCCAGAGGATGAGCTTGAAGAATCTTTTGTGTTTAGGGTAGGCTTGAAATTATCTATTGAACAAGATTGCATGATTTATGAAATAAGTAAAATCTGGGAACTCTCAGCAACTAAAGAAACATTTTTGGTGAGAGAATAAGAGATAATATTTCAGATCGATGATCTTACTTCAGTGTGAAAGATGTTAAAAGATAAATAGCTTTTAAGTGAGTACACACCAGACAAAAGCTGTCTGGCCTAGAAATCTTAATGCAGACTAAAAGGGATGTTAGATGATTTTAGCCAGAGCTTGACAATGCTAATTTCAGTAGCACCACTGGTCGTCGAATGTGCACCAGTCGGGAGCCAGACTAGGTCAGTGGGACCAACTGAGTGGTTGAGGGTGGTAAGGGGAAAAGAGTACCAACAGCCAACGGCAAGGGGGATCTGGCCTGGGTTTGTAGGCAAGTAGAAATACCCCTGAGCAATGGTACGGTCAGAATAAAGTGGGTTATCAGTAGGCTGGATAGAGGTTTGGAGGTTAGGAGTGAAGGAAGTGCAATTAGAAATCAGAGAGCATGATTGGAGCCAAGAGTGTGTTAAGTAGATGGTTCAGGAGGGAGTGACATGCTACATGGATATTTTTTTCTGTTTCAGAGCTTGGACTGGCAAGTCAGGATGGTTAATAGCACATGGAGTTAAGTTCTGCATTTTGTGAAGAGGCTACAATCAAAGATCACTATGACACGTAGCAAGGTTCAAACTGAGGGCTGCACTGTGAAGATATAGATATCCTGAAACAAGCTAGTTTAATTTGTTCAGCAGTGCTCCAAAAGTAGCCAAGCACAGGGATTAAAATCAACCTCTGTGTAACTGATGTGAAAGTCATTTGTACAACGGTTGTCACAACCAGAAGTGTGCTGTTTAATTTCCAGATCGGAGCAATGCACCCCTGAAATGGTCATAATTACAGCCTACTCCAGAAAAAATACAAATGGTTTTCAGGCACAGAGTGACAAAAGAAATAACCTCATGTGTGAAATTATAGGCCACAACTTCTTATTGACATGAATCTGCACCTTTGCTTTCAATATATCTCCACAGCTAGTGCTAGAATTATGATTTTAGCATTTCCCTCCCTTGTTTCAGTTCCAGGATCCATGAATCTTCTCTTCAGTTTTGTGTGACGTAACATTTGGAAATTGTAGCTCATCATCCACAGCAAAAGCTCAGTCACTATTGGGTAGCAAACAGTCGAAATGCTTATGTCAAGAATTTTCAATCCATTCTGATACTTCATGAAATTCAAGGATAATGGAAACATGAATTAAAAGCAAATATTGTTGCAAACATTTAGTGGATCAGGCTTTGACCTGAAACATTAATGCTTTTGTCTTTCCACAGATACCACCCAAATTGCTGAGTAGATCCAGCGTTATATTTTTAAGATTCTTATTTGAGCCACAGAAAAATTAAGTAATGTTATACAAAACCACTGCATACATTTCTACATACCCATACTTGTCTTCTCACCAAAATCATCAACTATTGTTTCAGATTTAACTCATACATAGAACATAGAATAGTACAGCACAGTACAGGCTCTTTGGCTCACATTGTTGTGCTGACCCTCAAACCCTGCCTCCCATATAATTCCCCACCTTAAATTCCTCCATATATCTGTCTAGTAGTCTCTTAAATTTCACTAGTGTATCTGCCTCCACCACTGACTCAGGCAGTGCATTCCACACAGCAACCACTCTCTGAGTAAAAAACCTTCCTCGAATATCCCCCTTGAACTTCCCACCCCTTACCTTAAAGCCATGTCCCCTTGTATTGAGCAGTGGTGCCCTGGGGAAGAGGCACTGGCTGTCCACTTTATCTATTAATATCTTGTATACCTCTATCATGTCTCCTCCCATCCCCCTTCTCTCCAAAGAGTAAAGCCCCAGCTCCCTTAATCTCTGATCATAATCCATACTCTCTAGACCAGGCAGCATCCTGGTAAATCTCCTCTGTACCCTTTCCAATGCTTCCACATCCTTCCTATAGTCAGGCGACCAGAACTGGACACAGTACTCCAAGTATGGCCTAACCAGAGTTTTATAGAGCTGCATCATTACATCGTGACTCTTAAACTCTATCCCTCGATTTATGAAAGCTAACGCCCCATAAGCTTTCTTAACTACTCTATCCACCTGTGAGGCAACTTTCAGGGATCTCTGGACATATACCCCTAGATCCCTCTGCTCCTCCACACTACCAAGTATCCTGCCATTTACTTTGTACTCTGCCTTGGAGTTTGTCCTTCCAAAGTGTACCACCTCACACTTCTCCGGGTTGAACTCCATCTGCCACTTCTCAGCCCAGTTCTGCAACCTATCAATGTCTCTCTGCAATCTTTGACAATCCTCTACACTATCTACAACACCACCAACCTTTGTGTCATCTGCAAACTTGCCAACCTACCCTTCTACCCCCACATCCAGGTCGTTAATAAAAATCACAAAAAGTAGAGGTCCCAGAACTGATCCTCTTGGGACACCACTCGTCACAACCCTCCAATCTGAATGTACTCCCTCCACCACGACACTCTGCCCTCTGCAGGCAAGCCAATTCTGAATCCACCTGGCCAAACTTCCCTGAATCCCATGCCATCTGACTTTCTCAACAAGCCTACCATGTGGAACCTTGTCAAATGCCTTACTAAAATCCATATAAATCACATCCACTGCACTACCCTCATCTATATGCCTGGTCACCTCCTCAAAGAACTCTAACAGGCTTACTAGAAATGATCTGCCCATCACAAAGCCATGCTGACTGTCCCTGATCAGACCATGATTCTCTAAATGCCTATAGATCCTATCTCTAAGAATCTTTTCCAACAGCTTTCCCACCACAGACGTAAGGCTCACTGGTCTATAATTACCCGGACTATCCCTACTACCTTTTTTGAACAAGGGGACAACATTCGCCTCCCTCCAATCCTCCGGTATCATTCCCATAGACAACGAGGACATAAGGATCCTAGCCAGAAGCTCAGCAATCTCTTCCCTCGCCTTGTGGAACAGCCTGGGGAATATTCCGTCCGGCCCCAGGAACATACCCGTCCTAATGTATTTTAACAACTCCAACACCTCCTCTCCCTTAATATCAACATGCTCCAGAACATCAACCTCACTCATATTATCCTTACCGTCATCAAGTTCCCTCTCATTGGTGAATACCGAAGAGAAGTATTCACTGAGGACCTCGCTTACTTCCACAGCCTTCAGGCACATGTTCCCACCTTTATCCCTAATCGGTCCTACCTTCACGCCTGTTATCCTTTTGTTCTTCACATAATTGAAGAATGCCTTGGGGTTTTCCTTTACCCTACTCGCCAAGGCCTTCTCATGCCCCCTTCTTGCTCTTCTCAGCCCCTTCTTAAGCTCCTTTCTTGCTTCCCTATATTCCTCAATAGACCCATCTGATCCCTGCTACCTAAACCTCATGTATGCTGCCTTCTTCCACCTGACTAGATTTTCCACCTCACTTGTCACCCATGGTTCCCTCACCCTACCATTCTTTATCTTCCTCATCGGGACAAGTTTATCCCTAACATCCTGCAAGAGATCTCTAAACATCGACCACATGCCCATAGTACATTTCCCTGCAAAAACATCATCCCAATTCACACCCGCAAGTTCTAGCCTTATAGCCTCATAATTTGCCCTTCCCCAATTAAAAATTTTCCTGTCCTCTCTGATGCAAATTCTGATTCACACTGCAAGTAAAGCCTAAACCAAGGAATTACTTTGTTTCCTTTTAATGTATGTTTGATCTATGGGTGAATTTGACAAGTGATATGTATTGCCAATTCGAAGCACAAGAAATTCACCCATTTCCAACTGCCCCGAGAAAGTGAGCAGCATTTGTGAACTGCTTGAAAATTATGATTAAATTGACTCACTGAATATGAAAAACAGTTCAAATCTGAATATTGTGCAACTTCAGGGTGTTAGGGCTATGAGATCACAGTGATATTTCTTATCTTATTTCTCTTATTTTGTAACACCTCAGAAGGAACCCATTTAGCCCATCGAGTCTGTGCTGATTCTCAGTGTATTTCCATCGCCCCATTCCCCAACTTATTTCCCTGTAGCTTATTCTATTTCATACATCCATCATCTTCCTCCTGACTCTGCTGCAACCATTTAATCTGTAGGAGGATGTAAACCTGCCTATATGATGTATAAAAAAAACAAAATGCCCTACATGGCAAGAAGGGGAATATTCAATCATCACACAAATAACAGTCTAGATTAGGAACAAACTCAAGCTGCTGAAGATGTGTGACAGCAGCACTAACCCTTGCACTTTTGTGCTTCCTTTTTGAAAGACCACAAGGAAACTAGATGCTGATGAAGCAGACATAGGGAGCTACATCCTGTATAGGATATTCAGAGTTGTGAATACTGGGTCAATGTTATTGTACTTGCAAAAATCTATTGGATTAATGAGTATCCCATCACACTCCCGACTTAACATGACAGAAGGACTTTAAAAGATTTGGAAATAAACTTCTCATTGGCACTGGGCCAAAGGCCAAAAGGAACTCGTGAGGTTGTGGTGAGTGATCTGCAACATCACAGCTACAGTGCCTTGAAAAAGCATTCAGTCCCACAACTATTTTAATATTTTACTGTTTCGTTTCCTAAATTTAAAACATATTGAAGTAGATTTTCTAAGCTAATCTACGAAACATTGTGCATCATGTCAAATCAAAAGAAAAATTCCAAAGCCTGTCAGCAATTGACTAAAACTTAAAACACAAACTTGTGAGGCTGATAGAGTACTCATCCCCTTTGTTAGGAGCTGGTGGTAGACCTGAGGAGAGCTAAGGTACCGGTGACCCCTGTTTCCATCCAGGGGGTCAGAGTGGACATGATGGAGGGTTACAAATACCTGGGGATACGAATTGACAATAAACTGGACTGGTCTAAGAACACTGAGGCTGTCTACAATAAGGGTCAGAGCTGTCTCTATTTCCTGAGGAGAATGAGGTCATTTAACATCTGCCAGACAATGCCGAGGATGTTCTACGAGTCTGTGGTGGCCAGTGCTATCATGTTTGCTGTTGTGTGCTGGGGCAGCAGGTTGAGGGTAGCAGACACCAACAGAATCAACAAACTCATTCGTAAGGCCAGTGATGTTGTGGGGATGGAACTGGACTCTCTCACGGTGGTGTCTGAAAGGAGGATGCTGTCCAAGTTGCATGCCATCTTGGTCAATGTCTCCCATCCACTACATGATGTACTGGGTGGGCACAGGAGTACGTTCAGCCAGAGACTCATTCCTCCGAGATGCAGCACAGAGCGTCATAGGAAGTTATTCTTGCCTGTGGCCATCAAACTTTACAACTCCTCCTTTGGAGGGTCAGACATCCTGAGCCGATAGGCTGGTCCTGGACTTATTTCATAATTTACTGGCATAATTTACATATTACTATTTAACTATTTATGGTTCTATTACTATTTATCATTTATAGTGCAAATGTAACGAAAACCAATTTCCCCCGGGATCAATAAAGTATGACTATGACTATGACTAATACTTACACTTGAATTTCCTCAGAAGAAATAATTGTATCACCTTACCAACTCATCCAACCTGTTGATGTAGAAAATTGGAGGATCACCTGTTTTCAAAGAACTCATAAAAATAGATACCCCCTCTCCCTGTAACATCTAACAGTATGATAGATTTTCAACAGACTAAACTAAAATGAAGACAAAAGAGCATTCGAGACAAGTCAGGGAAATGACGATAGAGAGGCACAAATCTCTGGAAGACTACAAGACCATCTCAAAGGCACTGAACATAACTCATAGCTTGAAGCAGTCCACCGTGAAACCACAGCCCCACAGCCACACCGCCTCGGTTAGGCCATCCCTCTAAACTTATTCGGCTGAAAAGAATGGCACTTGTAAGAGAGGTTACCGTGATGCCCACAGTCACTCTGAGTGAGCTGCAGAAGTCAGTGGCTGCAATTAGAGGTGAAATTAATGGCTCCAAAATTTCTAAGGTCTTGCACAATAAGGGTATTTATGGAAAAGTGGCAATGAAGAAGCCCCAGCTAAAAGAAAAGCATATCTTTACTTGTAAAGACTTTGCAAACTGTCACTTAGAAAGTACTATAAAGAAGTGGAAGAAGGTCTTGAGGTCAGATGAGACTAAAATGGAAGTTTTTGGCCTCAACACTAAGTGCTACTAAGTATGGTGGAGCAAGCATCATACTACGAGGATGCTTTTCAGCAGCAGGAACTGAAATTCTGGTCAGGATTGACAGAAAGATGAATGCTGATAAATACAGAGAGATCCTGGAGAAAAAACCAATAGCCTCTGTCAGAAAGCTTACACTGTGGAGGAAGCTTGTCTTTCAGTCGGACAACAGTCCAAAGCACACTGCCAGAACAACTGTGGAGTGGCTTCAAATGAAGAAAATTGATGTCCTCGAGTGGCCCAGCCAGAGTCCTGACCTTAACCTAATCCACTATCTCTGGCAAGACCTCAAGATTACTGTCCACTGTGGCTCCCCAACTAACCTGGCAGAGCTTGAGCAATTTTGCAAGGAGGAATGGGCAAACCTTGTGCAAAGCTTATAGACATCCAAAAAGACTACTGGCTGTAATAGTTGTGAGAGGTAGTTCAACTAAGTACTGAGCAAAGAGGAATGAATACTTTTGAACTGCAGACATTTCAATTCCTGATGGGTTTTTTTTGTTTTTCATCCTTTAAAATTTTCCCTATTTTTTGAGCTCCACTGTGAAAAAATGAGCATGCGATTCCAAATAAGAATTCTCATTTAAATTGATCAAAATCCCTGGTTGTAATACTCATTTATATGAACAAACAGTTAGGGTCTGAACAAGGTATTGTGTCTTTTAAAACAGGGAGCAGTAGACACTCATAAAGTTTAACTCCAATGGCTCATTAAGCAAAATCTCAAATTTTGTAACAGAGTACAAATTTTTTCCATAGATAATTAGGATTTAGTAATATGGAGTGTGATATCAATTTGGCAGGGAAAAATTAAAAATAAAACATTATATAAGTGGTGAACAGCAGCAGTGCCCTGAGATGCAGAGCTTCCCTGTGCAAGATTCATACAAAGCTAGTATGAAGGTACAGTAAGTAATTAGGAATGTCAGAATCAGGTTTATTATCACCGGCATGTGACGTGAAATTTGTTAACTTAGCAGCAGCAGTTCAATGCAATACATAATCTAGCAGGGAGAGAGAAAAAAATAATAATAAATAAAATAAAACATAATAAATAAGAAGTAAGTCAATTACGTATATTGAATAGATTATTTAAAAATGTGCAAAAACAGAAGTACTGTATATTAAAAAAGTGAGGTAGTGTTCATGGGTTCAATGTCCATTTAGGTATCAGATGGCAGAGGGGAAGAAGCTGTTCCTGAATCGCTGAGTGTGTGCCTTCAGGCTTCTGTATCTCCTACCTGATGGTAACAGTGAGAAAAGGGAAGCCCTGGGTGCTGGAGGTCTTTAATAATGGATGCTACCTTTCTGAGACACCGCTCCCTAAAGATGTCCTGGATACTCTGTAGGTTAGTGCCCAAGATGGAGCTGACTAGATTTACAACCATTTGCAGCTTCTTTTGGTCCTGTGTAGCAGCCCCTCCATACCAGATAGTGATGCAGCCTGTCAGAATGCTCTCCATGGTGCTGCTATAGAAGTTATTGAGTGCATTTGTTGACATGCTAAACAGAATATTATTAATTATTGCCCTTGGGATTGAAAACACAAGTGAGGAACATTTCCTTCAGCTATATAGGGAACTATGATACCATGTCTGGAGTACTGTCTATTGCTTTGCTCTCCTTGCTTAAGGATGTTTGTGTTAGAAGAAGTTTTCCTGGACAGATACTCAGAATAGATGAATTTTCTTGTGTATTAGGTCAGTGAACTGTTTCCAGCATTGTTTGATTTTGACATAAACAATAAATGCTGGACTTTCCACATCTTGTATAAGATTAAATAACTTTATTTTTCTCCTGTTAACTGCCACATCACTTTCCTTTACACATCTGAAGAGTGTGAAAGATATTTGCATATTGCCATGAACAGAAGCTGTAGTAATATTGAACAGGTGGAATGAGCAACCAATTTCTATGCAGTGGAAGCACTCTGGCACCGTCAAGAGCAGTGAGAACAATAATGTATCTCTTTAGCTAATAATGGTTAAAGGATTAAGAAGTGTTAGTGGTGGGTGAGGAATGAGAAAGACTAATTAGGAGGTTAAATAATGGGAATAAAGGGGGTGTTTTCCGGTTGGCTCCTGGAGAGTGGTGATGTTCTCTAAGGGTTGCAGTTGGGTCTTATGCTTTTCACATTACATGTTAATGATCATGATTAGCAAATTAATAGCTGTGTGGCCAAGCATGCAGAGAAAATAAAGGTAGGCGGAGGAGCAGGTAGTGCTGAGGAAGTGTGGAGTCTGTAGAAAGACTTGGGTAGATTTAAAAAATGGGCAAAGAAGTGGCACATAGAATACTGTGTGAGGAAGTGTATGGTCATGCACTTTGGTTGAAGGAATAAAGATGTAGACTATTTTCTAAATGGGGTGCCAATTCAAAAATGAGAAGTGTAAAGGGGCTTGAGAGCCCTAGTACAGGATTTCCTGGTTTATTTTGGTAGTAAGAAAAATAAATGCAATATTAACACGCATTTTGAGAGGACTATAATATAAAAACAAGGATTTAATGCTGAGGTTTTATAAGGCATTACCCAGACCACTTTTGAGTATTGTGAGCAGTTTTGGGGCCCATATCTAAGAAACAGTGACCTGGCATTGGACGTTTGAGAATGACCCCAAAATGGAAATGGTAATCCCAGAATGAAAGGGTTAATGTATGAGATATAAAGTAATGACTCTAGGCCTACACTTTGAAAAAGTCATGGGGGGGGGGGTAATCTTATTGAAACCTACCAAATATTGAAAGGCCTAGATAGTGTGGACATGGGGAAGATATTGACAATAGTGAAAAAGGCTAGGACCAGGGGGCACAGCCTCGGAATATAAGTATGTTCCCTTACAAGAGAGGTGAAGAAGAATTTCTTTAACCACAAATGCCTGTGAAGGCCAGGTCATTAGGTATATTTAAAATGGAGGCTGACAGAATCTTGATTAGTAAGGGCATTCAAAGTTACAGGGAGAAGGCGGGAGAAGAGGATTGAGAGGGAAAGTCAATCAAGCATGATCAAATGGTGGAGAAGACTCGATAGGCTGAATGGCCTATCTTATGTGTCATGATCTTGTGGTTTTAATTATAAAATGGATAATTCAATGTTAATTCGGGTACAGTATGGAAAATAAAATGTGGGAAAGGACCAAGGGGGAAACCAAGAAAAATAAATTAAGAAGTAGTATTTTGAAGATGTTTACTTGAACTTGTCTCCAAAAACAATCTGCAGCCTGAAGGAATAAGACTCCACACTGCCAACTGCTCAATTTCTGGGCAAGAGAAGTTGTTTGAAGGCTATTAACAATTATCTTTTTAATTGTTGCTATTACAACGTAAGCTGCTAATTACTTGATTTAACTTTCTGTGGTGATTTTAATGCATCAGATTCGTGCACCCCATTGTGAGGTTAAGAATATTAAAACCTTAAGGATAATTAGTGTGTTAATTGGGTTGCGACTCATCTCTTTCTTTTATCAAATTCCAAGGTTATATTAATTCATTGATTTTTTTTTGCACAGCAGTCTTTACTCTCTTTCTGCATCAGGCATTGGAATCATTGAAGAAGAAAGCCCTTGGAAATGACAACTGTGACATGGGCTCTCAGTGAAGAATGGAAAGTAAAATGCATTTTGTGATTTCTACTTTAGTGGTATGGCTTTTGATCCATTACTTTGATGTTCCACTGTGCCACAAATAGTATTGTCTTTGGCCAAGTCAGTCAAACACTTGGTTGATGAGAACACCATGTCACCTTCAGAACTTCAATCAGAATTTAAAAAAAAGGTTTACTTGATGTCAGATTAAACACTCTGTGCTGTGGTTTTTAATCTACAGGGTCTTTAGGATTTGCACATTGAACCAATTTCGTGGCGACAGCAGCCTCTGTAGCTCCCTATAATTTTAATTCCAACAGGCCTATTTTATACTAGCATTTTATACTAGAAGAGATTTGACAAGTCAACAAATACACTCAAAAACTTCTATAGTTGCACCATGGAGAGCATTCTGACAGGCTGCATCACTGTCTGGTATGGAGGGGCTACTGCACAGGACCGAAAGAAGCTGCAGAAGGTTGTAAATCTAGTCAGCTCCATCTTGGGCAGTAGCCTACATAGTACCCAGGACATCTTCAGGGAGCGGTGTCTCAGAAAGGCAGCGTCCATTATTAAGGACCTCCAGCAGCCAAGGCATACCCTTTTCTCACTGTTACCATCAGGTAGGAGGTACAGAATCCTGAAGGCACACCCTCAGCGATTCAGGAACAGCTTCTTCCCCTCTGCCATCTGGTTCCTAAATGAACATTGACTCTTTGGACACTACCTCACTTTTTTAATATACAGTATTTCTGTTTTTGCATGTTTTTTAATCTATTCAATATACATAATTGATTTACTTCTTTATTATTTTTATTTTTTTTCTTTGCTAGATTATGTATTGCATTGAACTGCTGCTGCTAAGTTAACAAATTTCATTTCATATGTCATTGATAATAAACCTGATTCTGATTCATTCTAATCTGCTCGGTAGCAGAGACTAGAGTTCAATATAACAATAATATTTCAGTCAATAATTTTCATGTCTGCGCCTGTTCTGTTCATTTTGTATTCATTAATTTTATTGATCTCTGACTCTTTGGTCATTTAGCCGAGAATAAAATTAAATAGAATATTGGAACTAACTTTATCAATAATAGTTAGGAAATACTTCCATGAGCAAAAGGACATAAAAGTTTTAGTCTTATTCTCAAAGCTCTTAATTCCATTTAGACAAAAATCTATTTAAGTTGCATTTATTTTTGGAGTACAAGTCATCTACTGAAAGAAATAATATTGTGTATGTGAATACAGTGATACAGTAAGCTCAAAAGTGTATACTTGACACTATAACAATATCAATCCCTACCCATTTTCACAAAATCAATTTTAAAATTATTTTTCTGTCTGAATTTGTGACAGATTCTCCATTTTAAAATTTGAACACATTATCATCTTGCACATCTTTTATAACCTTCTTCAGGTTATTACCTATTGCACCTCCATTTTGTGGACTTGGATATAGTCATCCTTTGTTATATGTTGCTGTGGTTTCTATTATTCCTATTGGTGTAGAAGTTTCACTTGTGATTTTCTTTTTATGAGCTCTGCTGTAGGCCAGGGATGGATGAGATTCTTTGATAAATTAACTGAGTATTGATTAAAGTCTATAATGTTAGCTGTGTTAACGTTAACTGGATCCAGTCCGTGAACTGGTTGCCCTATCCACATCCTGGGTATTAAATGGTGAAGTCTGTCATTCCTCACATATCACTATAGACAGCAAACTGGAGAAAGTGACTGAATGAAGGAGGATAGCGAGGCACTTTATCTAAAAATACAGCAGGATATAGATCCAATGGAAATTTGCGAGGAAAGCAATTGCTGACATTGTGATTCAAAACCGAAATCTGTGTCCTGATGTATGGTTATAAACCCAAAATATTATCATTTCCTTTCCTTCCACTGATGCTGCTCGGCCCACCAGCAAATTGCTTGTTGCACAGAAGGAATGCTGGGAATTGTTTTTTCAATTATGTCTCTATCACGGCAATTTAGCTCAGACTGCTAGTAGCTAGATAAAGAGGAAAACACCTCTTTACTCTTTGCCCAATGCAGCTTCTAAAGGTGATTGCTGCTGGTAAACAGTAATCACACAGGTGCTGAATTTATTGGTAATGTTAATAGGAACAATCTGAAGGTGCCTGAGGTGCTTTGCCTCAAGGAAGTCTGGGATATAAACTGCATATCAGGATGATGAATAGGAAGTTGAACTCTGTTGCTGACGATCAATAATTCGTAGTGACTTATTTTATCTGACCACTGTCTCCAGTGCTTCATATAAGCTGAATTATTTCAAGAATAAGTGTTCCTAAAGCAACTTTATGCTTACAATTACTTTGAGGGGAAAAGAAGGTGTCCGCTACCATCATTTACTTCAAATTTCAGGAGAATAGAGCAAGATAGGAAAAGCAGTCTCATTTTGGAAAAAATATAATTAAAACAAGCAATCATAACAGGATAGTATATAGGATATTCTTCTACTATTTGAATAGATGGATTGTTAGTGGGGTAAATTATTAACCCATTGATGGGTTAACAATAAAGAATAATAAATTTGAAGAGTATTACAAGCTTCTGATATTAAGAATGATATAATTAAAATGTTTTACCCATGTTCAGTAGTGTGAACTTACTTGACACAATTATCACTGCTTTGCAACAATATGAAATGTACTAATAATGACAATATGGTATTAAAACACTTTTGAAACTCTTCAAAAGTTCCTTAGCTTCAAAGTTCAAAGTAAATTTATTACAAAGTACGTATGTCACCGTGTACTAACCTGAGATTCACTCTCTTGCAGGAATTCACAGTAAGTACAAAGAAACACAATAGTCAATGAAAAATTGCGCACAACAAAGATGAGAAACAGCCAATGTGCAAAGATAACAAACTGAGCAAATACAAAAAAGAGAAAATGATAATAATAATAATAATAAATAAGCAATAACCATCAAGAACACGAGTTGTAGAGTCCATATGTTGTGGAATCATTTCAATGTTGGGGCTGAGAGAAGTTATGCCCTTTTTCTCAACAGCATGATGGTTCGGGGGGTGGGGGGTAATAATTGTTCCTGAACCTGGATGTGTGGGATTTGAGGTTCCTGTGCCTCCTTATATTTCCTCATATTTGCTGTATGTACTTGTATTTTCAGCTGCATAATTTAACATCCAATGTTGAATAATGTGAATTGTTTGCTGTATAACCTGAGAAGTAAGATTCAGCATCTTTTGTATATTGGTATTTCCTCTTGAAATCAATAGCTGTCAGATTAATGAGCAATCTACATCCATCCATCCTTGGATTATCAAGTGCTATGGGGAAATGTGTAACAAATAAGACCTTAGTACATAAATTCATTGCATTATCACATTATATAGGGATATTTCAAAGGCACTCTGTGAATGAATCGTCTATATATTTCTGTTTAGTGGTTCAGGGACCAAATACTCATTCCATTCATAATCAATGTATTGAATTAGCATGGAAAATTTTACACTTAAGCTAAAAAACAGGTAACAACACTGTCTGTAATGCCCAGCTGTTATAAGAGTACTTTCGCAAAATATCATTCTGCCATACGTATATCAGAATGGGAAATATCACCCACCTCCAACACTACGTTTGAGTGGTCATGCCTTGGCAAATAGAAATGACCTGCAAAATCATGCAAGGCTACAAAGATAGGGCAATGCCTCTTTTTGGGAATCACATTAGTGGGTTAAAAGAAAGTAACATAGAGCATGGCAGGAAACAAACTAATTTGCAGTAACTTCTACCCAAGTGCAAAGCTTTGAAAACTTCAAAACTTGGCTGATGAGAGAGCTAAAGTTTGATATTGCATGCACTCCAACTGATAAGTATCTCAAAAGTTAATAGATCTGTTATCACCCAGTGACTCTCAGGATCTCCCACGGCTTATGCCTTAGTTAACTAGCGATTAAATGCTTTACTGGATAGCTCAAAGCTACAGGAGAGGCAAAGTAGATGGGTGCTCTGATAAATGTCTCCCCCTGAACTCTGAAGGCTTATGCAATTAGATTGCCTCTGCAAATTTCTGGTGCTTGCGATCATATAAAGCAAAGTGACCATTACAGATAAGTGATAATTTTATTTTCAAAGTTACATGGAGCAACAATCTATATACTACTAAAACTCTCATGCTCTGTCTGTCTGTTTGTCTGTTTGTGACCTCCAATTAGCACAAACCGTGCATTACAGTGGCACTTTTTTTGGCTAAATCGAACTAAAATGCGCTAACTTACAGAATGCAGGCAAAGTTCAGGGTTATATATTCATATAAAATTGCTCATTCGCCAAAAATCAACAGGCTGCCTTTCACCCGAGACCGATCGGCCATCCTGGAAATCGGGACGCCGCATCACGACACGTGCGCACGACCAGTCTCAGCAGCGCCTCACGATTCTCACAGAGCCGCTTCCACCTTCCATGGAGACCGCGAGGCCACAGCCCGATGCATGCACATGGCCAGCCTCAGCAGTTTGGAGGCTTTGGTGTTACTCCTTCCTATCTTCTATCAAGCATTAGGGTAAAAATATATGGATAGCCTAACGATGCCGCGTGGAAAGAGAAGGGGGACATTATGGTCAAGAGATGACACCAAACATCTTCGGGAAGTGGCAAGGAGAGGGAAAGAACAACAATCAGATGAGGCCAGGGCCGCACGACTCAAGGATCAGAAAGGAAGAACAAATGGTAGAAGAGATGAAGGGATGAAAGATGAAAGGTCTGTGCGTCTCCGGAATGACAATAACAGGCAGAGAAGGAGGAGAGAGGAAGAGACAGAGGAGAAAAGGATAGTAACAATCTACCCATGGAAGATTCAAAATCATTTAATGTCATTTCCAGTAGACCAGTGTAAAGGAGAATGAAATAATTTTTATTGAGAATCCAATGTAGCACAAAAAACACAATAAGGTAAAGAACACAATAATAAAACACACAATAAATATACTGTAAATAGATAAGATAGCTCCTATACATACAGTAGGTTAATAGTATGAACTGTGCATAAGGTGTCTAACAGGAAATGATAAAGTGGGGTGTGGATGGAGGTATTGATCAGCCTCACAGATTGGGAAAATTAATTGATTTTGAGTCTACTGGTTCTGGTATGGATGCTACATAGCCTCATCCCTAATAGCAGTGGGACAGACAGACCATTAGCAAGATAGTTGGGATCCTTTCCAACACTTTTCTCTATCTACTGTATATCCTTGTTGGCAGGTAGGCTGGTGCCGGTGATGAGATACGCAGTATTGACCACCCATTGTAGAGCCTTCCTGTCCGCCGCAGTGTAGCTTCCATACCATGCAATGATGCAGCTTGTTCGGATGATCTCTACTGCACATCTGTAGAAGGACGCGAGTATAGGCGTGCATAGTTCAGCTCTCTTCAGCCCCCTCAGAAAGCAGAGGCATTGGTGAGTTTGCATAGGATGTGTTCTGGGACCATGAGAGGTTGTGTGAGGTCTTCTCTCCCAGGAGTTTGAAACGGCTCGCAATTTCCACGCTGTGTCACCAACGTAAAGAGGGGTGTGAATGATCAGCATTCTCCTGAAGTCAATAATCATCTGCTTTGTCTTTCTAACATTGAAGAAGAGGTTATTTGCCTGGCACCAAGCCTCGAGTTCTTCCACTTACTCTCTGTAGGCCATCTTATCATCATTGGTGACGAGCCCCACCACTGTAGTGTCATCAGCGAACTTGACATGTGGTGATTTGGGTGCTAGGTCGTACGGTCATATGTGAGAAGAGTGTACCGCAATGGGCTCAGTACACAGCCCCGGGGGACACTTGGGGATGGAGCAGTGGTTGTGCATTCTAAATATTTGAAGTCTGTTGGTCGAACACCCAGTTGAACAGTGGTGTATTCAGACTGAGGAGTAGGAGTTTGTCACCTAGGTCTGTAGGACAATAGTGTTAAATACCAAAATGGAATCCAGAAACAGCATTCTGACGTACGTGTCCATGTTTTCTAGGTGTGTTGTAAAGTGATTCTGACAGTAAGCATATTGGTGAGTGTCCAGAAATAGAGTTCTTGATATGTGCCATTACCAAATATTCAAAGCACTTCATGATGATTGGTGACAGTGCCACTGGGCAGTCGTCATTTTGTTCATGATGCCACTTCCAAAGAATTAAGGATCTGTATACCCAAATATCTCTGTTCTACTGCTTTACTCAGTGCCCTACCCTGTAGGCCCTGGTTTGTCCACCCTTACTCTAGTCTGCATTAAATTCCATCTTACATTTTTCAGCCCATTTTTCCAGGTGGTCCACATCCCTCTGTGAAATTTAATAGCCTCCCTCACTGTTCACTATTCCCCCAATGTTGGTGTCATCCACAAACTTGCACATCCAGTTTACCACATTATCAGAGAACATAGAACATAGTATAGTACAGCACAGTACAGGCCCTTCGGCCCACAATGTTGTGCCAACCCTTAAACCCTGCCTACCATATAACCCCCCAGCTTAAATTCCTCCATATACCTGTCTAGTAGTCTCTTAAATTTCACTAGTGTATCTGCCTCCACCACTGACTCAGGTAGTGCATTCCATGCACCAACTATTCTCTGCGTGAAAAACCTTCTGATAATATCCCCCTTGAACTTCCCACCCCTTACCTTAAAGTCATGCCCTCTTGTACTGAGCAGTGGTGCCCTGGGGAAGAGGCGCTGGCTGTCCACTCTATTTATTCCTCTCAATATCTTGTATACCTCTATCATTTCTCCTGTCATCTTCCTTCTCTCCAAAGAGTAAAGCCCTAGCTCCCTTAATCTCTGATCATAGTGCATACTCTCTAAACCAGGCAGCATCCTGGTAAGTCTCCTCTGTACACTTTCCAGTGCTTTACCCATCATCATCATCCTCTCCAATGATTTGCCCACCATTGATGTGAGACTCAATGGTCTATAATTCCCAGGGCTATCTCCACTCCCTTTCTTGAACAAAACAATAATATTTGCCAACATCCAATCTTACGGTACTCCTATGGCCAGTAAGTTTGCAAAGATCATCACCAAAGGCACAACAATCTCTTCCCTCACTTCTGTAGTAACCTAGGGTATATCATGTCTAGTCTCAGTGACTTCTATCCTAATGTTTTTCAAAAGCTCCAGCACATCTTCTTGCTTAACATTGACATGTTCTTGCTTATCATCCTGCTTTACACTGTCCTCACAAACTTCAAGGTCCCATTCACTGGTGAATATTGAAGCAAAGTATTTATTAAGGACCTCCCCTATCTCCTTTGACTCCAGCCACATTTTCCCTTTTATCCTTGACTTTAGTCATCATCCTGTTCTTCACTAACATGTAGAATGCATTGCCGTTTTCCTTAATCTTGCACATCAAGGCCTTCTCATGTCCCCAACTAACTCTCCTAAGTCCCTTCTTTATATCCTTCCTGGTTATCTTATAACTCTTTGCTTCCTACATCTTAATTGTGCTTCCTTATTTCTCTTGGCTAACTGTTTCACCTCTTACCTTATTTGCTGTCTTTGTGGATTTCAGCAATGTACACTTTAATTTCAGCAAATGATTCTTCGAAAGAAAGTTCAGTATGCCTTACGGGCTTGAAATTTCAAGCCCATAAGAACAAGAACAACTGTTATTCAGATGCTAACATTTCATTGTCCCAAATTCAGCAGGAGTTTCAAAGTGTCCATTCTGGTTTTAAAACAGCAGTATATTGTACAACAGAAAGAGTAATATTGCAAACCTAAGCAGCGGGGGGAAAATATCATTACTCAATTTATGATGAGTTGGCAAATAAGGACATAAAATCAATCAAATGACTGAAGTCATCACAATAAACAATGCGTGATTGTTTATGCTTTAAGACTCCCCTATTTCATGAAATTTCATGTCATTTTCCATTGTAATGCACGACAGCAGGGTTCTGCAGCAAAGGAACAGCTGCATTAACAAAAGACTTGCAGGTAAGAAAGACACAGCTCCAATGTGCTTCCACGAAGTAAAATGTACTTCCATGAAATATGCAATGATTTGATTCCACTGGACTCTTCTGATCATCTTTATTAATTATAGTAGGAGATCTGCAAATTCACTGGAGAATTATTTGTCACAAACCTCATCAGAGCCACAGCAGACTATCGGCAGAGGCACTGAAGGAAGTTCTTATGTGGACGCTACGCCCCTCTTGTTCCCTGACACAAAATACAAGAGGCACACCTACCCTACTTGACAGTATCAGGTTGTGGTGGCCTGGACAATTAATGTGGTTCACCTTCAGGTGTGCTAAGCTTCTCTGGTGTCTCCAAGAACAAAAAGCTGGCCTTTGTCAGACTGCTGAGGGGGTGAATAAAAAGGTTCATTTAGTATTAACATCATGGCTAGGGATTTTATATTTTCCCTTTAGTGACTACACTGTTGTAAGGGATCAAGATTCATATCATGCACATCCTTTGCTCCATTTTTCAGGAACAAATGCCCTATGTTTTGAGACAAAGTTATGATTACTTTCTAAACAAACCGCATTTTTGAATAAACTGACTTTGTTTGCTGCATGATAGACTGAGTTATGCCTTAATTCATCTTCATCCCTTTTGGATTTAATGTAATTACTGAATTGTTTACAAACTATTTATAGTATAAGTACTTTCATTTGTTATTTTAAAACAAATGGAAAGAAAAAGCTAACAACAAGTGAAAACTCACTGTGGCACAGCTCTGGATCTGGCAAAGTCTCTTAGAAATCAAGGCAATGTGCTAGTTCCCATATCTTCTGGATCTACTGCTCTCAACAGCATTCAGTGCCCTTCTGACCTGGGAATTTCCTTTTGACAAAATGGTACTGTATCAGAACCCTTGTCCTGATTCTGTGTAGCTGCTGAATGAAGATCTGATGAAGATCACCCTCTCTTTACCTTAGAGGATTGCCCTCCGCATTGTTATGTTTATTCTTTAACAAAGGTACACTTGCGTGGGGTTAAACACTAGAACTATTTTGTTTAAAGATTTACAGCATGGCCTCAGCTCGACCACATTTTACTTAGGACTTTCAGCCCGCCAAGAGCATGTGTACCCTGTTCACCAACACCACTTCTGGTTCCGGGTAAACCACCTCCATTGCACACTGGGAAATGAAGTTCATTATTATGCACACATAATAACATAGGCAACACACAAACAGGAATGCAATGCAGGAGAACCTGGAACATTGCCTACCCTCCCTCACCCAATCGCATTGGTTTAGCAGTCATTCCAAGCACAGTGCTAGCCCCTGCAGTTTTTTTTAACACTAGTTCCACCTAATCACAAACAGTTAAAGTTTGTTCTGACAGAAGAAGGTCTTCTATTGTTTATCCTGACTTTTATGTTTGGAAGTCGGCATTTACTGGTAAGGGAAGCAGATTAATAAACAATCAACTTCCAAAATGCATAAAATTAAGCACCAGCGAAGTTAAAGTATTTGTTACTTACCCTGGTCCAAGTTCATCAAACTACTTTTCATGGTTTCATCTCTTTGTTACTTCAATGACCAGCCTTTGTATTAAACCAACAACTCTTGCTTAGACAAAACTACCTAAAGATTACAGATCTCCAGATTAATGCTAAGTGTCTCACATCTATGGAAAAGAGTACAGTCGACGATTCGGGCCGAGACGTTGACTGTACTTTTTTCCCCAGAGATGCCACCTGGCCTGCTGAGTTGCTCCAGCATTTTGTGCGTGTTGTTTGGATCTCCAGCATCTGCAGATTTTCTCTTGTTTGTAATGCTAAGTGTCTGTTCCTTTTGCTTGGCATGGATTTCAGCTAGCGATTCTACTTCAAAAGTTCAAAGTACATTTATTATTGGAGTATATATTCATATACAACCTTGAGATTTGTTTCCTTACAGGCAGCCACAAAACAAGGAAACCCAATAGAACACATTAAAAAAGACTGTCAATCACCCAGTGAGCAGGGAAAGTGTGTAAGCAAATAATATTCAGAACTGAAATTCATGAAAGTCGGTCCACAGCCATGAAGCCAGTCACAGCCGATCCAGGAGCCCGTTAGTTGCAGGTCACAGCATCAGTTCAGTGCAGAGACAAGGAAACCCCACGGAGAAACAAACTGAGCACTGGACTGTCCTTCTCTTCCATCCCTGACACCCTGACCTTTTCAATCTGGTACTGCGCTAAAGTCAGCCAACCCTCAGATTGTTCCTCTCCCCTACACCCAGGCCCTACAACTTTGATACACATCGGGCTTGCATCCCACCAACTAGACTCGGCCCATACCTGACCTTTCCAATCTGGCCTGGTGCTTAAATCGCCCAAACAGTGGGTCACTCCTTGATCCCGAGCCTGGGCACCACCACCTCACCTCAGATCTGCTGCTTCAAATCACCTCCAAGTCCAGTCCAGCAAGGGCCAATCATTGGCTCATTCCCCACTCTCGGCCTGTACCCCACTGCCTCCATTCAGCCCGTACCCACTGGCAACCATCCTGCACCTTTGAGACTTCAGTTCACATCACAAAAATACAGGTTGTACAGGCAGCTTAAAAGCTCAACTCCAAAAGGGAAGTTACAGGCTACTGACAGGTCACTGGCCAGTGTTGTTTGATAACTCTTTTGTGAAATGCTTCAGGGCATTATATTGCATTAAAGGTGTTTAATCAGTGCAAGTTCTTGGTGTTTATATTGTTCAGGCATATAAGTAAAGCATTTCAGCTCTCTTGGGTCTATCGATCAGCACAATTTTTCAACTTCTGTTTCCTTTTCTATATTTGTCTTCATTTAAGTAACGTATGTGGTCAATAAGTGATCAACAACTCGAAAAGTCATTCTAGAATATACTACAAATTGCTTCCTTCCTCCCTCTCCAGGGGCTGGAAATAAACATTATTTTGCAAACTGCTTGTTTCTACAGGCTCATGGTTGGTGGTGTGAAAGGAAAGTACTTGCACTGTTTGCTTGCAATGACAAGTCATACCCATTGAATCAATGACAACCATCATGTCTCCTGATGCTGGTCCTCTTCCTTGCATTAATCCATATCCCTCTTTTAATTCAAGTATCTTTCCAGATGCTTCTTAAAAATTGTTACTGAACCTGCCTCTATCTCGTCCTCAGGCAGCTCACTTCTTATACCAACTCTTAGTTGTCTGAAAATTTTAGCCTTTAGATCCCCTTCACATTTAAATTTTAAACTTATACCCTCTGATTTTAGATAGACCTACCATAAGAAACATGTACTGGTTATCTACTTCTAATATATCTCATAACTTTATAAATCTCTATCATGTCATCTCATGGCCTCCTTTGCTCTGGGAAAACAGACTCACCCTGTCCAGTCTCTTCTTATAACTCAAGACCTTGACTCCGGGCAACATCCTTGTGAGTCTTTTCTACACCCTCTCTAGTTTAATAACACCTTTTCTGTAACATGTGATTAGACCTGCACATAATATTCCAAGTGCAGCCTAACCAACATTTTGTACAACTCTAACATGATGTGCAAACTGTGTCTACTTGTATCAACATGCTGTTGCACCTATACCCTATGATCTATCTGTTCAACAATACCACCACCCCTCCCTCCCCCAGCCCTGTCATTCACTGTGCATCTCCTTCCTTGTTTTAACTTCACAAAACTTCACAGATTAAATTACATGTGCCATCCCCTTGTCCATTTTCCTAGTTGATCTTCTCCAACAAAAAGTGTTGTGTACGATAGATGCCTTTGAGAAACTGATATGCTCTTAGCCAAATGGGGCAACAAACCTGAGTTATGCTATTGGTTGATTATTATTTTATAACTATATGACAAGGAACTATACCAATTGTTATACTGGTCCTTTGTCAATTTGAATAATGAAAAATAATAATTAAATATGTTTCCAGGTTGTCCTGTCAGCCATACTTAAGTAGACTTGCTGATGATATTCCAAGAATGTCTGATCTTTCATTTAGAACATTTTCAAGTTTGTTAAATCAAAACATCGTTGTCAGTGATATTGCATTCAATTGCTGAGAATTGCTAATTAAGAGGCTGAGGAACAAATAATTTGCTGGAGATACTGCCCTTGGGATTTAATTTAATTTAAGCTTAATAACATGCCAGATTGAATAGCAGAAACAGAGTACAACTACATAATTAAACAAAATCTACAGGACTCCCGGCTGTTGCGAAATTAGCTTTATGACATGGTACCTTCCGGAAAACTTCCTTTCTGTTCACGTGAAATGTGGCTTGACTAAGATAACATCATGACTTCTTGGTATCATTCAAGCATTGGGTATCTGATTTAATTATCCTTGTAAGCATTTATTTTGCCAATCAAACCAGATTAATTAGTGCTTCATAGCATTGAAAAGCAGTGTGCTTTAACTACACCATTGACCAATGATCATAAAAATGCCCTAAAAATTCAAAGGATTTGTCTTCCCAATGACGACTGCTTAATTGTCATAAGCAGTTGGACATGGCATCAATGGTTACGGGGAGAAGGCCAGGAACTGGGGTTGAGGAGGAGATTTTTAAAAAAGGATCAGCCATGATTGAATGGCAGAGCAGACTCGATGGGCCAGATGGCCTAATTCTGCTCCTATGTCTTATAAGTAAATTAAGAAAGACTGGGCTTGGATATTTATCATTAAAATGATCATCAGATTATAAATAACATTTTAATATGTTTAAATTTGCAATATTATTCAGTTAAAAATAAGAAAACTATTTTGTAGTTCATTTATTCCAATGGAAATGACAATTAAAGCAAATAATTTAATATTATTTACATAAATGCTAGTTCAAATATAATGTAATGATGTTATTTTGTGATATACCCTTCTTTTCTCAAACAACCAGTGGGAACAATGATTTTATACAAGCAGACTCAGCAAATGATACAAAACCAGGGGGAAAAAATGAACACCTCAGGTCAATAATCCTTTACTGGGATTCTAAAATTGAGAAAAACACTTAAAAAAAATATTTTTGGAGGGGTAAGCGGTGGTGAGAAAAAGCAGAATGTATGTGACAATGTGGAGATGAAGATGTTCAACTGTTGCTTTGTTTTGGAGTTGTCTAGCTAAGAGAAGAATAGGTTGAACAGAGAAAAAATATAAAAATAACATCTGAACTTTAAAAGGCTGAACACAACAGTTGCAGTAATTCTGAAACAAAAGAGAATGCTGATGGTATCTAGCAGATTAGTTGGATGACATTGCATCAGGACTGGTCTGTTCTTTCTACAATGTAAAACATGCACATTTTCCTGTATTCCAGTTCTGATGATGGGTCATTGACCTGAAACATTAAATCTGTTTCTCGCTTTGCAAATGCTGCCTGGCCTGTTGAGCATTTCAATCTTCCAGCATAGAACACTACAGCACAGAAAACAGGCCATTTGGCCCTTCTAATATGTGCTGAAACTTTATTCCTATAGTCCCATTGACCCGCACCCAGTCCATAACACTCCAGACCTCTCCTATCCATGTATCTATCTTTTTTTAAAAAAATTTTCTTTTCCAATATTTTTATTAATTTACATATAAAAATACAGAGTACAGGAAAAAATATATCAATATATTATACTAATTTGCATATAAAGACTCCTTACCCTATATTCATACAGGTTAATTAATTCATAACATTGAAATATAGTAATTTTATTATATAAAAAATCTAACCCACTACCAAGACTGAAGCTGATTAGTAAAGAAAAAAAGGAAAAAAAAATATTAGTCATCATCTGTGCTTTAACAACAAATCAAAGGTTTTGAAAATAATTCAGAAAAGGTCCCCACAATGTTTGAAAGTCTTGACTAGATTCAGAGATTGAGTATCGAATCTTCTCTAAATTTAAACGTGCCATCACATCACGTAACCATTGAGCGTGAATAGGAGGGGCCGAATCTTTCCATTTAAGCAAGAGCATCCTTCTGGCCGTAAGAGAAACAAAAGCCCAAATATGCAAGTCAGATGACTCCAAGATAATACCCTTTCCTCCAACAATACTAAATAAAGCGGTCAAAGGATTAGGCTTAAAGTTTACTTTAAAAAATATCGAGAAAGTTTGAAATATTTCTTTCCAATATTTTCCAAGACTCGGACATGTCCAAAACATATGAATGAGTGAAGCTTCTCCATTATTACATTTATCACAATACAGAGATATATCTAAATAAAAACAAGACAACTGATCCTTGGTCATGTGGGCCCTATGGACCACTAATTGTAGGAGTGAGTGGCGGGCACATAACGATGAAGTGTTAACCAATTTAAAAATTTGATTCCAAGTTTCCTCAGAAATTAAAGTCTGTAAATCTTGTTCCCAAAGATTTTTAATTTTATCTAAAGAAACACTTCTCATTCCCAGCAGCATATTGTAAATATTAGATATAGATCCATTCTAAAAAGGTTTCAAATTAAAACTTACATCTAGTAGATTCTTATCAGGATTTTAGGAAATGTACTTTATTTGAGACCATAAAAAATCTCTTATTTGTAGATATCAAAAAAAAGAGTTTTGGGTAAACTATATTTTGCTGACAGTTGTTTAAACGAAAAGAGACTTTCCTCTACAAACAAGCCCTGGAAGCACTTAATACCTAATCTATCCCATTCTTTAAAAGCCTCATCAATCATACAGGGTTTAAAAAATAATTAGAAAAAATGGGACTCGAAAGAGAAAATCTCAATAAGCCAAAGTATTTTAGGAATTGTATCCAAATTCGATCATGTATCTATCCAATTTGTTCTTAAAACTTAAGAGTGAGCCCGTATTTAACACGTCAGATGGCAGCTCGTTCCACACTCCCACCACTCTCGCAGTGAAGAAGTTCTCCCTAATTTTCCCCTTCAATCTTTCTCCTTTCACCCTAAAGCCATGTCCTCTCATGTTTATCTCTCCTAATCTAAGTGGAAAGAGCCTACTCGCATTTATTCTGTCTATACCCCTCATTATTTTGTAAACCTCTATCAAATCTCCCTTCATTCTTCTACGCTCCAAGGAATAAAGTCCTAACCTGTTCAATCTTTCCCTGTAACTCAACTCCTGAAGACCCAGCAAATCTTCTCTGCACACTTTCAATCTTACTGATATCCTTCCTATAGTTAGGTGACCAGAACTGCACACAATATTCCAAATTTGGTCTCACCAATGTCTTATACCAGGGGTCCCCAACCTGTTTTGCACTACGGACCAGTTTAATATTGACAATATTCTTGCGGACTGGACGACCGGGGGAGGGGGGGTGGTGGGGTAGGGTTGCCAACTTTCTCACGGTGTTCACACTGAGAAAAACTACCATGACCATGAAGCTTTGCGCAGGCACCTGTGTGAGCATGTGTGACGTGCGCATACATGCCGTGCGTATGCGTGTACATGCCAATTTTTTTTCTACAAATCAATTTTGGCGATTCTGTTCAGTGAAACTACACTGTGCATACATTATTTCTACTTCATATAGGTTGTGTATTTATCATATCATTCCTGCTTTTACTATATGTTAGTGTTATTTTAGATTTTATGTGTTATTTGGTATGATTTGGTATGTTATTTCTTGGGTCTGGGAACGCTCAAAAACTTTTCCCATATAAATTAATGGTAATTGCTTATTCGCTTTATGCCATTTCGGCACAAAAGGTTTCATAGGAATGCTCTACCTTAGCTGGGGAAATACAGGACAAGGGCAGTCCCGTATGGGACAAACCAATATAGCCCAATAGAGGGGATGTCCTGGCTAATACGGGACAGTTGTCAACCCTAGTGGGGGGGGGGTATTAATCACGACCGGAATATAGGTGATAAGTCAACTATAAGTCACTTATAAGTGGCTAATACACTCAATTTCGTTTCTAAAAAGGTTTATCTAACGAATTTAATATTAAACACACAGCGCATATTTTCCTCGCATGAATATAGTGATAAGTCAGTTATAAGTCACTTATGTCAATAGCATCATAATATTTTAAGTAACATTTGGATATTAAACACACAGCGCATATTTTCCAGTATGAACATATAAAATCATTGCAACACACCAATATTGCTGAATCAGTGGGAGCCCTGGGCTTGTTTTCCTGCAACAAGACGGTCCCATCGAGGGGTGATGGGAGACAGCGATACTCAAAGGGGGTTCCTTATGTCCAGTCTATTCCGCGATGTAGTTTGCGTTGCATTCATTGCAAAAAACCCCGCTTTGCAGGGATATGTTGGAAATGGAAGCAACGTTTTCAGTGCTTTCGTGGCTATCTCAGGATACTTAGCCATGACTTTGATCCAGAACGCCAGCAGAGATGTTATGTCAAACATACTTTTCAGCCCGCCATCATTTGCAAGCTCGAGTTTGCAAGTTGATCTTCTTCCCGCACTGACCTGGATGACGCGTGGGTAATGACCTCACGTACATTCAAGTTCAACAGTGCGTGACTGGGAATGAGGAAAAATGCAGCTGACTCATATCATTTCATATTGCCAAATCATATTGTTTCTTCGCGGCCCGGTAGCACATGCTTTGCGGCCTAGTACCAGTCCGCGGCCCGGTAGTTGGGGACCACTGTCTTATACAACCTTCACATAACATCCCAACTCCCATTCTCAATACTTTGATTTATGAACGCCAGGATGCCAAAAGCCTTCTTAACCACCCTGTCCACCTTTGATGCCACTTTCAGGGAATTTTGTATCTGAACTCCCAGATCCCTTTGTTCCTCTGCACTCCTCAGTGCCCTACCATTTACTGTGTATGTCCTACCTTGATTTGTCCTTCCAAAATGCAACACCTCACATTTGTCTGCATTAAATTCCATCTGCCATTTTCTAGTCCATTTTTCCAGCTGGTCCAGATCCCCCTGCAAGGTTTGAAAGCCTTCCTCACCGTCCATAACACCTCGAATCTTAGTGCCATCAGCAAACTTGCTGATCCAATTTTCCACATTTTCATCTAGATTATTGATATAGACAACAAACAACAATGGTCCCAGCACAGATCCCTGAGGCACACCACTAGTCACAGGCCTCCAGTCAGAGAAGCAATTATCCACTACCACTCTCTGTCTTCTCCCACACAGCCAACTTCAAATCCAGTTTACAACCTCTCCATGGATATCTACTGTATGAACTTTCTGAACTAACCTCCCATGTGGGACCTTGTCAAAGACCTTACTAAATTCCATGTAGACAACATCCACAGCCTTTCCCACATCTACTTTCGTTGTAACCTCCTCAAAAAACTCTACAAGATTCATCAAACACTATCTACCATGCACAATGCCATGCTGACTACTCTTAATCAGCCCTTGGCTGTCCAAATACTTGTATATCCGATCCCTTAGAACACCTTCCAATAATTTACCTACTACTGGTGTTAGGCTCACTGGTCTGTAATTGCCTGGTTTACTTTTAGAGCCTTTTTTAAACAACGGAACAACATGAGACACCCTCCAGTCCTCTGGCACCGCACCCATGACTAAGGATATATTAATTATTTCTGCCAGAGCCCCTGCAATATCTACACTAGTCTCTCTCAATGTTCGAGGAAATATCCTGTCAGGCCCGGGGGATTTATCTATCTTTATTCGCTGTAAGGCAGCAAGCACCTCCTCCTCTTTAATCTCTATACATTCCATGAGACTACTGCTTGTTTCCCTTCCTTCCATATACACTCTGCCAGTTTCCTGAGTAAATACTGATGAAAAAAAACTGTTTAAGATCTCCCCTAACTCCTGAGGCTCCACACATAGATGACCATTCTGATCTTCTAGGGGACCAATTTTGTCCCTTAATATCCTTTTACTCTTAATATACTTGTAGAAACCCCTCGGGTTTACCTTCACATTATCTGCCAAAGCAACCTCATGTCTTCTTTTTGCTTTCCTGATTTCCTTCTTTAGTATTTTCTTTCATTTTCTGTACTCTTCAAGTACCTCATTTATTCCTAGTTGCCTATACCTGCTATACACCCCTCTCTTTTCCTTAACCAGAACGCCAATATCCCTTGAAAACCAAGGTTTCCTGTGCCTGTTAAATTTGCCTTTAATCCTGGCAGGAACATGCAAACTCTGCACTCTCAAAATTTCGCCTTTGAAGGCCTTCCACTTACTGAAAACATCCTTGCCAGAAAACAACTTATCCCAATCCACTCTTCCTAGATCCTTTCTCATCTCCACAAAATTGGCCATTCTCCAACTTAGAACCTCAACTCGAGGACCAGATCTATCTTTATCCGTAATTAACTTGAAACTAATGACATTATGGTCACTGGACCCAAAATGTTCACCAACACATACTTCTGACACCTGACCTGTCTGGTTCCTTAATACTGTAGGAGATCAAGTATTGCATCCTCTCTCATTGGTACCTCCATATATTGATTTAGAAAACTTTCCTGAACACATTTGACAAACTCCAAGCCATCCAGCCCTTTCACAGTGTGGGAGTCCCAGTCAATATGTGGAAAGTTAAAATCCCCTACTATTACAACTTTCAGTTTCTTACATCAGTCTGCTATCTCTCTACAGATTTGCTCCTCCAATTCTCTCTGACTATTAGGCGGTCTATAATACAACACTATTAGTGTGGTTGAATCTTTCCCATTCCTCAGTTCCACCATATGGCCTTTGTAGACAAGCCCTCCGGGCTGTCCTGTCTAGGCACAGCTGTGATATTCTCCCTGACTAATAATGCCACTCCTCCCCCTTTTATCCCTTCCCCTCTGTCACGTCTGAAACAAGAGAACCCCGGAACATTAAGCTGCCAGTCCTGCCACTCCTGCAACCAAGTCTCAGTAATAGCAATAATGTCGTAATCCCACGTGCTAATCCACGCCCTGAGCTCATCTGCCTTACCTACAATACTCCTTGCATTGAAATAGATGCACCTGAGAACATTCCTACCTCGTACAAACCTTTGACTTCTGTCTGTACTTGCAGTTCTCTCATGACCTTTATTCTCCTCCACCTCACTATCTGCTCTAGCACTCTGGTTCCCCTCCCCCTGCAAATCTAGTTTAAACACCCCCGGAGCAGCACTAGCAAACCCTCCCGCAAGGATGCATCTGCAGTTTTTTTGATTTTCATGTTTCTTTATAATTTGGTCCAATCTCAGACAGTGACTTGTGAATGGTATACAATCAATAAGTTGGAAAAAGAGAGCACATGCAAAGACATTTGTCTTCCCACATCAGCCGGAAGCAGACAGAACTGAACCCTGGGTTAGCAGTGTAATAAATAAAAGATGGCACAGACGTGATGTCAAGGCAGTTATCAGTGTACATAAAAAACCTTGCATTGCTTTTCATTTGATATAACAAAAGGTAAGCATACAGGTAAGAATTATAATCATTAAATTGTTTGCTTATCATAAGGCTAGCAGAAGCTAAAATCACAAATTTGTATATCAGTTTATTCATATTTACCGAGGTTGTCTTGTTTACAATCATTATAAAAGTGTATTGATACCGTACAAGGTAAAAGTATAACAAAGTGCAGAATACAGTGTTGCAGTACAGGAAAAGTGCAGTCCAGATAGAGAATAAAGTGCAAGGTCACAATGAGGTAGATCTGATGTCAAGAGTTCATCTTAACACACTAGCAAGCCATGCGATATCTTACTACAGCAGAACAGAACCTGTCCTTGAGCCAAATAGGACAAGCTTCCAGGCTTTTGTAACCTTTGCCCAATGGGAGGGGGCACATGAAGGAACATCTGGCAGGCAGCTTTACAGACACAGTGAGAAGTCCATGGAGAGGAGGCTGATTTCCTTGATGTGCTGAGCTGTGTCCACAACTGTTTGCATTGTAGTCATACACAGAGCAGTTGCTATATCCACCTGTGATGCATCTGAATATGATGCTTGCCATGGGGCATCGATAAAAATCAGTGAGGGTTAAAGAGGACATGCCCAGTTTCTTTAAACTCCACAGGAAGTAAAGGTACTGGTGAGTTATTTTGACTGTGGTATCAATGTGGTTGACCAGGGCAGGTTATTGGTGATATATGTTGTGTGGGTGGGAGAATTTGCTCATAGGGTGTGTGTGAAGTGTCTAGTACAATAGTGCAGTAGTGTAGTAGTGCTTGTAGTTAGTACATGCTGCATGCCTCCGACCTGATGGCATGAACACTGACTTCTCTAACTTCCGTTAATGCCCCACCTCTCCTTCGTACCCCATCCCTTGGTTATTTATTATTTTTTTTTCTTTTTCCTTTTTCTTCTCTCTTTTTTCTCCCTCTGTCCCTCTCACTGTAACTCCTTGCCCATCCTCTGGGCTTCTCCCCCACCTTTCTTTCTCCCTAGGCCTCCCGTACACATGATCCTCTCCCTTCTCCAGCCTCGTAACCATTTTGCCAATCAACTTTCCAGCTCAGCTCCATCCCTCCCCCTCCTGTCTTCTCCTACCATTTTGGATCTCCCCCTCCCCCTCCCACTTTCAAACCCCTTACTCACTCTTCTTTCAGTTAGTCCTGACGAAGGGTCTCACCCCCAAACGTCGACCGTACCTCTTCCTATAGATGCTGCCTGGCCTGCTGCGTTCACCAGCAATTTTTGTGTGTTTTGCTTGAATTTCCAGCATCTGTAGATTTCCTCATGTGTGCTGCATAGTGCTCTCTGCTTGCTGCTCTTTGCTTACAGCTATTGCCGCTGGCTAGCCTTCTTAATAAAGGGTGAAAAGAGAAACCGAGTGTGTAAGCCTCCTCCTGCCAGTACAGAGCCTCTCCACCACCAAGACTCCTGCAGTGTCTCCTTGGGACCACACATGGAAACTGAGTATCTTATGGTCCCAGACTAAACTACAGGGGATCTCGGAGCAGCAATGGGCCTCAGAGACGTGGTGTGCACCCACCACTGCGTGGACACGCCCTGGCGCCCGTCAACCACTGTCCCAGCAATGTTACCGCACCTATCGGGTTATTCCACTACCGTGGTCGAAATAAGAAACAATACAACCTAAAACTGGCAACGTAGAATGTAAGGACTCGTATGGCATCTCTGACAGACCTCACTGGAGAACAACCTTGATCGCTGCTGAGCTGAGGCGCTACAACATTGATGTTGCTGTCCTGAGTGAGGCCAGACTCCTGGATGAAGGCTCTTTAACAGAGGAAGGGATGGGTTACACCTTCTTCTGGAAAGGTCTCCCCCCAGGTGGACAACATCTCCATGGTGTAGGATTGACCATCAAGAACACCTTTCTACCAAGTCTCACAGAAACACCTGTTGGCATTAGTGAAAGACAATGACCCTCCGTATCCACCTGGCAAAGAAACGTTATGCCAAGCTTCTCAGTGCCTATGCACCAACTTTGCCATCTGAGAATGAGGTCAAGGAATGCTTTTATCAGACATTGGATGAAACTCTTTGCCGGATCCCTAAGAATGATAAGAACCTTTTGCTTGGGGACTTCAACGCTAGGGTGGTACAGAACAACAGGACATGGAGTGGAGTGCTAGGTAGGCATGGTATTGGCAAGGTGAATGCAAATGGCATGAGGCTACTTACTCTTTGCTCTGAGCATAACCTTACCATAACCAATACCATCTTCCAGCAGAAGGCAAAATATAAGACCTCGTGGATGCACCCTCGCTTTAAGCATTGGCACATGATCCACTTCATCATTGTGAGACGTAGTGACATCAAGGATGTTCTTATCACCTGTGCCATGAGAGGTGCAGAGTGCTGTACTGACCACCGTATGATTTTGGCCAAGCTCCATATGAAAGTGCGTCCCCCCTTGCGGCTGCAAAAACCCAATAAAAAGCGGCTAAATTGCAACCACCTGAGAAACACAGAAGCAAGAAGTGAGTTTCAACGCATCCTAGCTGAGAAACTAAGGGAGCTGGAACCTTGTCTGAGCTCAGAAAATACCATGGAACAACAGTGGACCTATATCAGCTCTGCACTCTACGAGGCAGCAGCCCAATCCATCGGCCATAAGAGCAGGAACCACCAAGACTGGTTTGACAATAACTCAGACACCATCCACAACTTGCTTAAGGACATGCACAAAGCACACCAGGCAACTTTAGACAACCCGTCATCCACCAGCATCAGACAGCATTGGCAGGCAGCTTGGAGGAAAGTGCAAAAGGCAATTCGGGCCATACAAAATGAGTGGTGGACTGAAAAGGCACATGAAATTCAGTCCTTTGCCGATAATAATGACATGCATAATTTTTACAATGCTGTCAAAACCATCTACGGCCCAATAAATCAATGCGTCACTCCCCTGAAAACAGCACATGGTCTAACACTTCTGAAGAATCAGAATACCATTCTGCTGAAGTGGGCTGAGTATTTTAACACCCTGCTTAATCAGGACTCTGACGCAGACCCCACCATCCTGGACCAACTGCCTGAACTTCCTCCTATCCACGACCTCAGTCTACCAGCAACCTTCCAGGAGGTTCTATCAGCTGTCCATTCCCTTAAGAACACCAAGTTCCCTGGCACTGACAGTATCCCTGCTGAGTTACTGAAGAACGGAGGGTACATGTGTATGCGCACCCTCTACCAGTACATCACCAAGGCCTGGACTGATGAGAACATCCCACAGCAACGGAGAAATGTAAACATCATTGTTATTTATAAGAACAAGAGTAACAAGACCACCTACGGCAATAGTAGGGGCATATCACTCCTTTCTGTTGCTGGAAAAGTCCTGGCTAAGGTGATGCTTCAGAGACTCATAGCAACATCACTGAGTCAATGCTGCATGAATCGCATTGTGGATTTAGGAAGAACAGGAGCATGATTGACATGATCTTCACAGACCGGCAGCTTCAGGAAAAGTGCTGGGAGCAACATTAGGACTTGCCTATGGCCTTTGTCGACCTCTCCAAAGCATTCAACACTGTGCAAAGAGAGCTCTTATGAGAGCTCCTCCTCAGGTTTGGCTGTCCCAATAAATTTGCTAACATCCTCCACCAGTTCCATGATGGGATGACTGCTCGGGTAACCAAAGAAGGACAAGAGTCCGAGCCCTTCCTTGTACGCACAGGGGTGAGGCAGGGGTGTGTGCTAGCGCCATTGCTCTTTAACATCTTCCTCTTGTGTGTTACCAAGCTTCTCTACAATGAGATTGAAGACAGCAGTGGTGTGGCAGTGGACGTCAGATTAGATGGAAACCTCTTTGACATCAGGAGGCTACACACAACCACCAAACTCCGTACAGAGCAGGTCCTGGAGCTGCAGTATGCAGACGACTGTGCTCTTGTAGCCCATACTCCGGAGGATCTTCAGGCTGTCCTTGCTGTGGTGGTGAGAGCGTACAGCAGGATGGGGCTGACTGTCAATACCACCAAGACAGAAGTGGTTTGCCAGTGGAGTACCAGTGTCCCACCAACTCTACCTGCCTTCACTGTTGGTGATGAAAAGCTGTCAATAGTGCCATCTTTCAAATATCTGGGGAGCATTCTCTCTGAGGATAGCGGCATTGACAATGACATCCAGAGCCGCATTAAACAGGCATCAGCTGCTTTTGGGAGACTTTATCGTAGAGTAGAAACCATAGAAACCATAGAAAAACTACAGCACAGAAACAGGCCTTTTGGCCCTTCTTGGCTGTGCCAAACCATTTTCTGCCTAGTCCCACTGACCTGCACACGGACCATATCCCTCCATACACCTCCCATCCATGTATCTGTCCAATTTATTCTTAAATGTTAAAAAGAACCCGCATTTACCACTTTATCTGGCAGCTCATTCCATACTCCCACCACTCTCTCCGTGAAGAACCCCCCCCCTAATGTTTCCTTTAAACTTTTCCCCCCTCACCCTTAACCCATGTCCTCTGGTTTTTTTCTCCCCTTGCCTCAGTGGAAAAAGCCTGCTTGCTTTCACTCTATCTATACCTATCATAATTTTATATACCTCTATCAAATCTCCCCTCATTCTTCTACGCTCCAGGGAATAAAGTCCTAACCTATTCAACCTTTCTCTGTAACTGAGTTTCTCAAGTCCTGGCAACATCCTTGTAAACCTTCTCTGCACTCTTTCAACCTTATTAATATCCTTCCTGTAATTTGGTGACCAAAACTGAACACAATACTCCAGATTCAGCCTCACCAATGCCTTATACAACCTCATCATAACATTCCAGCTCTTATACTCAATACTTTGATTAATAAAGGCCAATGTACCAAAAGCTCTCTTTACAACCCTATCTACCTGTGACGCCACTTCTAGGGAATTTTGTATCTGTATTCCCAGATCCCTCTGTTCCACTGCACTCCTCAGTGCCTTACCATTAACCCTGTATGTTCTACCTTGGTTTGTCCTTCCAACGTGCAATACCTCACACTTGTCTGTATTAAACTCCATCTGCCATTTTTCAGCCCATTTTCCCAGCTGGTCCAAGTCCCTCTGCAGGCTCTGAAAACCTTCCTCACTGTCCACTACACCTCCAATCTTTGTATCATCAGCAAATTTGCTGATCCAATTTACCACATTATCATCCAGATCATTGATGTAGATAGTCTTTCAGAACAGGAGCCTTTGTCCCTCCACAAAGGTTGCCGTATAGCAAGCGGTCTATGTCACCACCCTCCTTTATAGCTGCGAAGCTTGGGTAACCTACAGCCA